>NC_139323.1:30490000-31170000 GCF_056507025.1 Lutjanus erythropterus
TGTCACTTACTTCAGGAGAGAGAGAAATGCAGCCTGTGTGTGTGTGTGTGTGTGTGTGTGTGTGTGTGTGTGTGTGTGTGTGTGTGTGTGTGTGTGTCTGGCTGCTGTATCACTTCACTTCACGGGGAAGATGCTAAACAGGAACGATGAGACACTCTGAATGAGCCAGTGGGGATATGAGATGGAAAATAATACTGCATTTTATGTTCCAAAACAACTTAAAGCGGTTTAAGTGTGGCACAGTGGACAGGTTTATTTATACAGCACCTTCTTACACACAGGGGTGTAGCTCAGAATATTTTACGTTAAGAGAAAAATAATTAGAAAGAACTAAAATGACAGTTTCAACACGAAGCTGCACGTAAAGGAATGTCACTGAGTTTAAATTAAAATTGGCAGAGGTGATGAGGAGGTGAAAGTGAGATTAAAGGGACAGTTTGAGTTCTTTGAAGTGGGACTGTATGAGGTATTTACATTAGAAAACCCAAACTATCTCTTTAAAATTGTGTTTTTTATGAAGTGCTTAAAGGCCTGAATTGATGAGATCCAGAGGGAGGCTCTCAGCTTTGGTCCAAACCTGCAGAGAGCAGCTTCACCAAAAATCTTGAATCTCCATATTTTTTACTTTTTTTCCTCATAAATCAGTGCCACTTGTCACCCTTTATGTCTGTCTGTGTGTTTTTACAAATATTTAACCATTTAACAGTATTAAATAGGACAACTAACTTTGACTGAGCAGCATTCAATTAGTTGAAAAAGTTTTTTCCATTTCCTGAAAAGTAACAGTTTTGGACACACAAGGTTTCTGCTTGACAGCGACAATATTCAAAATATACTAAACAGCACAGATGCACACACAAGCATCACATACACTTGATCATATACAGCAAGATAATTAAATTACTGTTTCATATATGTATACATATATATATATGTATATATATATATTTCTGTATTTTCTCTTTATGTTTGATATTTGCACAGAGTTGTTACAATTTCATTTCACTTTCGTACAAATATGCATGGGACAAATAAATTGAATCTTTAATTTCTTGAATCTTGGACTCGGGGATGAACTGATCACATTTTGGACGTCAAATGTCGAGGTCACTGTGACTCAAGACTTCATGTGCTGATTATGACTAAATTGCACAAAAATATCTAACAGGAAAAAAGGATGAAGCAATGACATTTTATATCCAAAAGGTCAAAGGTCAACTTCACTGTGACATCATCATGTTCAGCTCCCGATCAGTCCTCTGTAAAAATAGTCTCTAAGTGAAGACAGCACGTTTCTCACCGGAAATTATTCACTTGAATTAAAGTGATAAAAAATACCTTTTCTTACATTTCTTAAAACTCCAGCACACATATATTATACAGACGTGGATGTGACTTGGACTTTGGTTGGCAGAGGCAGTAACTCTAGTTTTTCATTCATTAGTTTTCAGAATTGGAAAAGAAACATTATGAACAAAAGTCCAGGAAAAAGCAATGCACCTATAAATTTAGATAGTTAGCTAGATTAGGAATGAACACAATTTTGCAGAAAATCTATTTGTTCCATTCAGTTTGACTCTCATAAATTCCTATGTTCAAAAATACTGTGTACAGACGCCTTTTTTCCATTTTAATAATTGATCAAAAGAGATGGATTTATGAGAAGCAGCAAAAATTAGGTGATAAGGATGGAGGTGATGAAAATGTCTGCAAATTGAAAAATAGAGGGGTAAAAATGGATGTGAAGTGAAAAATCAAGTCAAGTGATTTGATTAATTTAGACCCGATTTGATTAAAACAGAGCCGCGTTTCATCATTAACAACACAAAAATTCCAATTATCACTTAAGAAAAGTGGCCTCAAGGGTGGAAGCAACAAAAAACTATTTTTAAAAAGTAGAAATTATGGAAATGCATGTGAATTGAAGAGACGAGGGGTGAAAATGGATGTGAAATTAAAAAAATTGGGTGATTTGATTAATTTAAACCTGATTTGATTAAAACGGTTCTGATATGATAAAAACAGAACCATGATTCATCATTTACAAAACAAAATGGTCATTTATTATTTAAGGAAAGTGGCTTCAAGGGTGAAAGTAACAAAAATAATTGAAAAAGATTAAAGTGATGGTGAAAAAAAAGAAAAGAAACAAATTTCTCCCCTGGAGGATCAGTAAAGGTTCACCTTATTTTATCTTAACTTATCTTATCTTCTATCTCTGACTGATGACTCTTGTATGTTTTTTGTGATTTTAGACCTTGGGAATCCTCCAAATTGTGCTAATGAACTTATTCTCAGACTCTGCAGCACATCCATCATATTTACAGGCAAAACAGGGTTTTATTGTTTATTCACTACTTTTCTATTCATGCTGTTTTTATCCAACAGTACTTGCCTTAATCTTTATTTAGATTTTTAGTCTATGTTTGTTGATTTGCCACAGCTAATTCCTTGTCAGTGAAAACCTACTTAGCAATTCAACAGTTTCTGATTCTGAGTCAATAGATTTATAGACACATTTAGAGTTTTAAATCCTCAGATTAACTGTAAGACAGTGCAGGGAGTTAACAACATGAGAAGAGTGTGTGAGCTCTTTTCACTCTGTTAGCAGCACCACTAGACAAAATCTTATTAGTCTCCCCTCAGATGAGGGTCAGATTGTCTTTCTTCTTACTGTTGTGATCTCGACTCTGCGGCCTATTGATTTAAAGCACGCTGGACGATAGTGGATATTGACCACATAGTAATTGACTGTGTGCATGTAGAGACTTTTTGTTAGGAGGGCCCAAAGTGCTCCACATTGACTTGTTCATTGATGAGTTGGTCTATTGACCCTCTCAGAGATCTTAGCGATCTGACGCACATGTGCAACAAAAAGCAAGGTCTTCGGTCAGGCCACCGAAACATCTGCATGTGTCTTCTGGAGATGTGCACTGAGGAGAAGCCCCTTTTAGATTTTAACAGCCTGTTATTTTGGCTCCTGATCTGATCAGACAGTTCAGTTGTACGATGAAATTAAGACGCAAAGCTGTGAGGAGGAAGCATCGCTCTGCTGAGGAGGCATTAATGTAAAAACCAGACCAGTCTCTTCAATCTTTCTACAAACTACAGGAGCTTTGACTTTCAAATAGCGTGCAGTGCATTCACTCTGACGCAAATCTATCCCTTTAACCTCTGTGGAGAGCAGATCCACCCAAATACCACGCATAAAAAATGTCAGATGACATAAATTGGGGTTGGAGGGGTCAAAAAAACACTTTAACATATGTGTGTAAGTTAATGTATTTAAGTTAGGTCATACATGAAATGCAAATTAACATTTATTTCACCTCAAACTATGATCTTTTACTAAACCTAACCAAGTACAAACCCAATTCCACAAAATACAAACAGAACGCAGTGATTTGCAAATCATTTTTGACTTGATTTCACCATCTACAATCCATAATATCATTAAAAGTTTCAGAGAATCCAGAGAAATCTCTGCTGAAAACCAACAATTAATGTCTGTGACCTTTGACCCCTCAGGCAGCACTGCATTAGAAAACTGCATTAAAAGGCCACATCATTATATAAAGGATACTACATGGCTCAGGAACACTTTGGAAGACTGTTGTTACTAAACACAATTTGTTGCTGCATCTACAAATCCAAGTTAAGACTCTACCATGGAAAGAGAAAGACATATATCAACAACATCCAGAAACACTGCAGACTTCTCTGGGCCTGAGCTCATCTGAGATGGACTGATGCAAAATGGAAAAGTGCTGTGGTCTGATCAGTCCACATTCCAGATTGTTTTCACAAATCGTGGACATTGTGTCCTCCAGGCTAAAGAGGAAAAGGACCATCCAGATTGTTACCAGCACTAACTTCAAAAGACAGCAGCTGTGATTGTATGGAGGTGTGTTAGTGCCCATGGCATCTTGGGTAACTGTCAGAGCTATGAAGGCCCCATTAATGCTGAAAGGTGCAAACAGGTTTTGGAGCAACATATGCTGCCATCCCTGATGTCTTTTTCTGAGACATCCCTGCTTATTTCAGCGAGACGATGCAAGACACATTGTGCACGTGTTCCTACAGTGAGTTCAGGCACTAGCATGACCTGCCTGCAGTCCAGATCCGTCTCATATTGAAAATGTGCGGTGCATTATGAAGCACAAAACACAACCTGAGACCAAGGAAGGAAGGAAGAGACCCTGAACTGTTGAGCACCTAAAGTCCTGTGTCAAGCAAGAATGACAAAGAATTTCACTTTCAAAACTAAAAGAGACACTGTCCTCTGCCTGTGTTTCTCATTATTTTGCTGTGCTGAGGACACTTAACCAAACCAAAACATTTGTATTTGTCATCCTGGTAACGAGACTCGACACTAAATCTTTCTTTGTGGTGCGTTTACAAACAGCTTGGACAAATCCTACTGATTCTACCTTCAATCTGTGCCAACAACGAGAGCAGTCACAGATGCACATGAATGTGTCACACTGTCACTTTTCTGCAGGTACATTATAAGATGAATTTATACGATGCATACATTTATTTTTGGCTTAAGGCAAATCAGAACTGTGATCACTTTTAACTTGACATGTAGCACAATGTATTTTGTCTTTTTCTACTTGTGTATTTTATATTTGTATCTGTATATTTTCATGTGACTCTGTTTTTGTCACCTGCCCTTCAGCACTATGGAAGTAAATTAACATTCTTGCTAAAACCCAGCATATTTATATCTTGTTTTTTGTTGTTGTTGTTTGTTTGTTTGTTTGTTTCATACTACTTTACACTTGCTTCAACATTCTCTCTCTCTTGGTGTGTAATTATTATTTCTGTTTATTTTATTTAATGAGGGACAATACAGATTAATTAGCACGAACACTTAAGTCCATCATGTAAATGTGCCAGATTTAGTCATACAGGCTGCAGCCCCTGGCGGGTTGATGGCATAGAAAAAAAACCCCATTAAATAATACATACAAGCACATAGGAACAGACAGACATACATAAGCATAAACAGTAAAACAAGGACATAACCATATAACAGAAAACATGAAAGAAAACATACTATATAAAAGCACATAAGAACATAAACACAGACACAATTATAAACAATTAACACAACAGTGACATAACAACAGAATTCACTGCACATTTTAATTTCATAGCTTATTGTTAAATGACAAACTTTAGTGATATGTTCATAAGTTATTCTGTTTTGATGATTTTTATCTTTGCACGTTGCTTGTTTAAATACATAAATTATATTTTCCTAGAAACAAATCTTTAATGTCTTTCAACTGGTTGTGAAAACTCATTGAATATCAATCCAATGAAAAAATAAATTCACACTTTCTATTTTGCACAGCTCTGCTCAATTATGATAAAAGCATAAATATTCTGAAGATCTCTGCTTGTTATATTCTCATATTAAGGCTGCAACTAACTAAATTATTTTTATTACCATTTAGTCTGTTGATAATGTTCTGGATTAACTGATTAGTTCATTTTATAGCCAGACAGACATGTCAGCCGGCTGATATTATTGGCCGATATTTGCCCATCAGAGCTCTATTTTGGTATATACTGTATGTTTTCTGACATGCACCAATATGAAAACTTTGACCTGTTTAAAAAGTTTATTGTTAAATTATATATAACAATAAACTTTAGATATCATTTTCGGCATCTGTCCTCAAAATCCAGTATTGGACCCTTTATTATTAGACCATTATTAGGCTTACATAGAGGGTAATTAAGACCACATTTTAACAGAACTGGACTGTAAACTAAAGTGTATTATTTCCCACTGTTAGATCCTCATTAGACTTTAATAGAGTGCAATGATGGAAACAAAGCACATCATCCACCTGCAGTATTACAATAAGACTGTGCAGTCATCAATAGTCTGAATATTCATCTACCTCTATAACTTTGGCCTTTACTTTGAAGATCTGGTTCACATATTGTTTTTAAATGGGGAAGTAGCAGACATGTAATTTTACTTCATTTTACAGTACAAGTCTGCTGTAATGTGTTCATCATTACCTTTAAAAACCTATTAAAGTCTAACAAGGGTCGAACACTGACCAAATAAAGGACAGCATTTCTACTTTTTTGTCCAATGTATTTATAAACTACCACTTGTTATGTCTTATTAGTGTACAGTGAAATAAAGTTAGACTGGAAATATTCACATTCAAGAAGCTGAAATCAGAAAATTTTGATGTTTTTATAAAAAAAAGGTATTTATTTGTATATTTATTCACATATTTATTCGTCAATACCTTAATTCTATCAGCATTTGTTATACAGCAAACAAATTTGCTTTAATTGGTGTGTTGGTGTTTCAGCTTCAGGTAAAAACTCACATTAACTAACCTACAGCATAATGCAAAGAAATGCACAAAATATGCACAAAACCATGCAGAAAAAAATGCAAATATGCACCAAACATGCCCTCAACCACAGGAATGGTGCATCACATTTTCTCCTCAAATAAAGCCTAATGAGGGTCAAACAGTGGGAAATAGTACACTTAAATTACAGTGCAGTTCTGTGTTCCTGATTACCAAAAGTCTACTGCTGTTTAATAAAGAATATATTATTTATAGTTTTTCCCCAATACCAAGTATGGCTCCTTATGTCTTATTAGGATACTATAAAATAAAGTACAAGTGAAAACATTCACATTTGAGAAGCTGAAATCAGGAAAAAATAATCAAAATGGTGCATCAATTATCAAAATAGTTTGAGATTACTTCAACAGGTGACAACTAATTAATTAAATGACTGATTGCTGCAGCTCTGCATTTACATAACGTTTTTTTTAACATGTCATTTACTGTGCTGCTACTGCAGCTGCTGCTATTCTGCAGATTTACCCCTCCTTTATTTTCTATATCCTCGCATATTATAATTCACAGACCAACTGAACGATCCGTGCTGTAATTGTCAGTTATATGTCCTTCCCTGGTGATGCTGAGTTACATTTTCCACTGATATATCAGCATTTGTTCTGCAGCGACCGAATTTCTCCTCGTGGATGTTTAAGTTTCAACTTCGAGTAAAAACTCACATTAAATATCCTGCAGCATGAAGGCGCGAAATATGCACTAATACATGCACAAAATATGCAAATGTGCACCAAACGTGCCCTCACCCACAACAATGGTGCACCACATTTGAAGATGCGCGTCATCATTCTTACATTTTCACAGTTAATTCCCGCTATTTTTAGTCTCTGCGCGACTGTTACACCTTCTGCCTCTAACGGCGTTTTTTTTTCTGTTAATTCTCTGTGTGAAACGAGCACTTGACTCTGCAATAAAATCTATGAGGGGAAGAGATGCGGGAAAGACCAAATTGTTGCTATATTGGAGCATCCACCGGTGCAGCTGAGCTATTTTTAGCTGGGAACTACATCAGCTCTGACTGCAGACACTGTGAGGGGAAATCACCAGCGCTGTTTTGCTGCTGTCTTCACCCAACCGACCGAGCCACCGACCAGCCGCTGACATTTCACTCCGGCAGCAAATTAGAGCGGGAGAAGGACGCACACAGGAGAATATAACATTTACTGCGTGTGTGCGTGTGAGTGTGTGTGTTTGTGTGTGTGAGTGTGTGTGTGTTTGTGTGCGTAAAAGGAGGGAAAGTAAAGACAGAGAAATTATTTGTCAGAGGATTTTTTTTCTTGTGACATTAAGGGCTGCTGGCTGAGGTGTTTTGACAACCATCGGTCCTGTCAGAGCGCAGGATCACCGGTTAGATCACCGGTAACCCCCCTGTCTGAGGCACCGCAGGGGGTCCGAGACACACACACACACACACACACACACGCAGAGGGAGAGAGAGACAGAGAGAGCGAGAGAGAGAGAGGGTCGGGCTACTTTTCTGACGACACACCAACAGTCGTCAACCTGTGGATAGGGCGGGCGGGCGCGCACGGTGCTCTGCTGTCTCCTCTGCCACCCTCTCCCCTCTGACACCGAGCCCGACATGCAGGACGCATGAACTGGGAACGGGTGCCGGTTCGATTCCCCAACGGAGGCGGAGAGGAGCCGAAAAGTTGAGCGGGGAGGGGGGTCGTGCGCCATCCGTCCCCGCTTCATGAATGGCCCGAACATGGAGGAGGTGCCATTCGAAAGAGTCAAGACCCGGCGGAGGAAGGGTCACTGCCCGGCCGGTGCACCGCTGGGCGCCATCGCCTGCGAGGACGAGTTCAACAGCCAGGAGCTGGAGGCTCTCTTCCAGAACTACAACCTGAAGCTGGAGCAGACCGCCACCCTCAAGGCGCTGGCGGTGCTCATCGTGGCCGCGTCGTCGCTGTCCCTGGTGGAGCTGCTCTCCAGCCCGCGTCTCACCTTGTCCAAGGGCTCCTACCCGGTGCACTGCGTGGTCTTCCTGTCGCTGTTCATCGTCACCAACGTCAAATACCTGCAGGTGACGCAGCTGCAGCAGATCGCGAAGCTGGCGCTGCTCTTCAGCTTCACCTTTGCGCTGCTCTGCTGCCCCTTCCCGCTGGCGCTCGGCACGTCGGAGCTGGTGAGCGCCGGAGCCCCCGAGCAAGGCGTGTGGCAGCTCATGCTGGTCACCCTCGTGGCTTACGTGCTGCTGCCGGTGCGGACGCTGCTGGCGGTGCTGTTCGGGGTCATGCTGGCCGCGTCCCACTTCATTGTCATAGCGACGTCGGTCACAGGGAGGAAACAACGGCTGTGGAGACCGGTAAGAGCTGCACCTGCACGCCAGTCATCCAACTTTTCACTTAAACCTGCATCACACCAAATAGGTAGCGGGTTCAGCCTCCAAAACACCCAAAAACTACAAGTACCTGAGCGGCTGTTCCAGTTTAGGAGGCTGTGGCTGAACTGGGAGGCTCCCAGTTGGGGTCTGACGTATGGATTAGGGTTCTTACAGGTGCTGGAAATCCTTGAATTTTAGTGTGATGTTTTCAAGAGCTTAGATTTTGGATAAACTGCTTGAAATCGTAATTGCATCACTCTGTGGCTGAGTAGTAGTTCTCTGTTTAGATAAAGAAATAAAACAAGTCAGAGTGAACATGAAGACGACTCCGCTTGAGCCTGACTTGCAACAATAACAACTGATTTAATAAGACGATGAAATGAAATGGAGCCTCATCATTCTGTCCATATATATGTATATAAAAAAGTGATTTACCACAGCTGAAAGGTGCCGAAAAAGCCGCAGGAACCCTGGTGAAGTGGTGCTGAGAAACAGCATGCGTATTCAGGAAAGAAAAGGGTTAAAGTGAGTGATCGATCTGAGTTCCAGGATGCTGTAGTTTGTAAAAAAAAAAAAACTGGAGCAGAAAGTTTGAGATTTTGCGCAGCGCCAGTGCTGAAGCAGAGAGGAGCTGTCCAGCTGCTGGTGCTGAAACTGGATCCTGCAGAGACACACAACTCAGTGCTGTTCCCTCACTGGTGCCTGACACACAGACTGAGGTGGCAAATTTAGTGTTTAGGATTAGTTTTCCTCTCATCATCAAAGGGGCAGTTCACCCCAAAATCAAAAATACATATTGTCTCCCTGAACTGTAGTGCTATTTATCTATCAATGTATTTTTTGGTGTGAGCTGCAGAGTAGAAAAGAGAGCAGTTCAGGCAGATTCTACTTGCAGAAAGAAAGTAGTTCCTACATGAAACTGCTCACAACAGAAATAAGAAGAGAGAAGGCTGATATCTCCAAGACTCCCACCAAAAAATCTGGATGGATAAACAGCACTAAAGGCCATTTTTTTCTTTTAACAAGCCAACAGAATACGCTGATGCACACTCATCCTCACCAAAAGAATAATACTGACTCGTTATCACAGAGGTTGAGAGGTCACAGAGGTGTAGTTTACTAAGAAGAGTGAGGATAAAACATGTACCTTTTGAAATAGTTTTTTTGGATAGAGTTCTGTATAAATTGTGTTTTTAGTTAAAGTTACAACAAGGAACTTTTTTATTTTGTTATTTTGGAGCCCCCTGTGGACAAGAGTGATAGTGTTTCCACCGTAAAAGCCACAAAATATAATGTCAAAAAGAAAACTTTCTAAATAAAAATCTCCCCCAGCTTCTTTTCAATGTACTACCCACTGTAAACATCCAACCCAGTGGCAGGCATAAAGAATAACTGTAGAAAAAAGCAGATCTTCTCACTGACAATCTCGTTTGCTTTTGTGGGTCATACAGAGACATCAGTATTAAATTGAGACTGTTTCATGACCAACTTCTTGCAGTGGCTTTAACACGTGCAAATCTAACTGCGACAACCTCAGCCAGACAAAACCTCGGGGACCCCTGAGGGGGACCCGGACCCCAGGCTGCGAACCACTGCTCTCAGACGGTACATGATGATGATTATTTTTTATTATCGATTATCTGTCCATTACTTTCTCAACTAATTGATTATTTATTTGGTCAGAAAAAAGTGTTAAAATCTGCAATGATGTCCACAAATGTCTTGTTTTGTCCACAATAGAGTTCTGCACTGAGTCAGGTACCCGACAGGTGACCCACAAAAATGTTGTGTGATTTATCACTCATTTTTGACAAGTGGGACAATTTTGAAGGGGTTTTCACTTTTTCCCCTCAATCATGTTGGGAAAATAAATTTTAAAAGATCAATCTCATAGCTAATTCAATTTTTTATTAAAAGTAAACGTCAGCTCCGGCGATGGAAAATCTGACAGAGTAGACGTCTTACAGAGTTGACATGTTGCACATCTGATAGAAATATTGTTTAATGAACCTGTAGTAAAAGAGAAAGTTTACTAGTGCTTGAGCAGTGTTCCCGCCTTTTTTAAACCAGGAAGTGAGACAGGGGTCTTTAGGGTATAGCTGACTCTTTTTATGCCTGATTTCATGTTTTTGTTCAAATCTGAGTTCCAAGTTGACAGAAATCTGGGACACAACTTTAAAGGGCCAACATTTTTATTTAAAAAATCAATTTTAGAGCAAAGATAATTATAACAGCAACTGAATGCATTTTTTTTAAAACACACTGTTTGAAGTTGTGACTTCTTGCTGGGTTGAGGTTGTTTTCTGACACAGAGCAAATTCAGAAATTAAAAAGAAAAACTTAAATCAAACCAAAATATTTCATGAATGACATATATTATATAAATATAAATTCTTAAAGATCAAATGTCCAGCAAAAACCTTGAATTAGAGGATTGGTGTAAATATGTATTTATTTATTTATTTTAATTTTTTTGGTAGGACATGAATTGTCACAGTTCTCAAGAACAGGTGTTATAGGAGTTTGACAGGTAAGGGATAATGTACAGTGAGCAGGTCATTATTGTGGAATAAACGAAGACAGGACAGGGTTTATTTCACAGTAATGACCTGCTCACTGTACATGAAAGGTTTAGATATTAATTCAAATTGTAGGCTACCTGTTAATGAATTATTTTTAAAGTAACCAGTGTAATGAATACTTAAAGCTTGGATCCTAAAGTTTGGATTCTCCATGAAATCAGATGAAATGAGTCTGTGTTTACATTTTTTAAGCCAAAGTTATAGCGAGTGGTATGTTAGCCATGACAGTATCTTTAAGTCTGAGTAAAATTACATCTCATCTCTCTCAATAACCTCTCATTACCAGATGCAGTTCAACTTAAAGGTAATCCTTTTTATATTTTTTTAGAGGTGAAATTACCCAGTAATTTACTAGAAAAACAGTAGAAATCAGAGAAAAGTCTGAAAAAAACAACTTTATGCTGCAGGTGTCCAAACACCCTGGTTGGGAACCGCCAGTCAGAAGTGTTTCGCTCATCAGTTACAGTCTGATCCTCAGTGAAGTTTTATTTATGAGGTTTTCTGGTCACCATGAAGCGTAAATGTATCATCCATCTGGCTGTGTTGGATTAAAGCATTTTATTTGACCTTTCACCTCTGACCTTTTAGGAATCGACAGCACAGAGTGGCTGCAGCGTTCATCCTCCAAATCAAATGTTCGACACGATCAATAGTCTCTGATCATTAACCAATAATGCACTTTGTCTGTCAGCTGGTTCACTGTACAGGTTTCTGTTCTTTAAGTCACACCTACGATTCATGTAATCACTGTGCTGACCTTGATTTCTGCCATTCAATCCAGCCTGTGGATTAATCAAGGATTGTGAAGTCTAATCTAGCCCGGCTGTATGATTACACACAGAGACGCACATATGGACACGTGTGTTCCTCTACGCTCACATGCACATACAGTGTGGTAGATGCTGCCAGCTTTGTCTGACAAGTCTGTTCTTGTCTTTTGTGTGTGTGTGTGTGTGTGTGTGTGTGTGTGTGTGTATGTGTGTGTGTGTGTGTGTGTGTGCAGCTGGTGGCCAACGCAGTGCTGTTCACCAGCGTCAACTTGTCGGGGGTGTTTGTGAGGATTCTCACTGAGCGTACCCAGAGGAAAGTCTTCTTGCAAGCCCGCAACTGCATCGAGGAACGGCTGAGACTGGAGGATGAGAACGAGAAACAGGTGAGGCGTGAAGCTGCACACACACAAATAATGCACAGATGGATTGAAAATGAGAGCAAGAAGACGAAGAAATGCAACCACACCTCATGTTGTATGTTCATGAAGTCTTCACAGCCTCTTGAGAAGTTTTTTTTAAGGTTTCAGGTGCCAATGTGTTCTAACAACCTGCCCACAGGCACGCAGTAACTATGACAGCGGCTATTTAAGGAAAGAACAATTACTGTGGCACATGCACCAGCGCCACACATTCCACCCCCTCTGTGCACACCTACATGTAGCGATTTAACAAAGGAGCAATCAGGCAACTTTAACACACAGAAACACTTTGTTATGCGCCGCACCCTCCCCACCCGCCATGTGCACAAAAACCCACCTACACCAGTTGTTAAATAGAGAATTAATTATCCCGTGTATGTAATGCGCGTCTATACACGTCTCACCTTCCTTATGCACAACATTCCCGAGCGCACACGCGCACTTAGCACCTGTGCTTTGTAGATTAGATGATGATATGCTGTGTTTTCCCCAGCAGTAACAGGCTCCCTTCTGACAGGTAATTACACAAGCAGATTGCTTTCATGGCCTCCCTACTCCAGTAAAGGTCACAGTTTATCTGGGTGAGTGAAACACACACAGACCCCTGATTGGGATCTATCAACAGCCAGCCAACAGCCCGCCACCAGGCTGCCGCTCATGTTGTCCGCGAACAAAAGTCTTAGATTTGAATTTCGACCATCAAACAGCTCTCTGGTTATCACTCGGGTGTTTGCTTGGGTTTTTGCTGTGAGCCGGATCCATAGGTTGTATTGATCCCTGAACGTGTGTGGGGCTATGTGCTGTACATCTGGGTGGTACAATTGACTTCTCAGGTCAATAGCAATCTCAGAATCCAGAGACAATGCGTAGTTTCATTTAGGTACATGTCAAAAATACATCCCCTGTTCCGAAGTGCTCGTATCTAAATAACTTGGCCAGTATAACTGCAACTAAACAATCAACAACACAAGGTTAACTTACTTTTCTGAACCTTTGAACTGTATCTTCATTTGGAGATCAAACTTCCTCAGTCGTCATGGAGATTAATCTGCTGACATGCGAGCTCAGTAGCTGTTACAGCTTCTTCCAAATTTTCTTTAGGACTTTGAATTTAACTGTCAGCGTTCACTCTTGACCTCGGAAGCAGGACAACAAAGGAAGTCCCCTGTCAAGGTCTACTTACTATCTTTTTTCTGGATTTTCAGCAGCTATTGAGCTTGTACTTCAGCAGATCCATCCCCGTAAAAATCAAAAAACAACAACAAAGGGACTCATAAAACAAAAAACACAGACTTTGGCTACTTCTGTACAACAAAAAAAAGTCTCTTCACAGTGTCCACTTGCTATCTTTTTCTGGACTTTCAGCAGCTATTAAGCACATGTATTCAAAGAGGAGTACCTCAAACAAACTCAATTTGAGTCCAAGAAGCGCTCCAACCCAAATATTTTTTGAGATCCATCACCATGACAACCAAGCAAACTCCATCTGTCGATCAAGATTGTGTGTTATGAATGAAACATCCAAGAAAAAGGTCTTTTGTGCAATTTGAACATGCAGTAAAATGCACCCCCTGCCCCCCTAAAGTCCTCAGACCTTAACAACAGCAAAACAAACCCAACTCAAGGTGCTCTTACTAGCTTTTTGTAGACCTTTAAACTGTATCACACAGACTTCATTTTTAGGTGAAACTTCTTGGAGACTCATCTGTTGACGTACTTGCTCGGTGGTTGTTTTGGCTTCTTCCAAAGCATTTTTAGAATAATAAATTTTAGCATCAGGTTCATTCCTGAGCCTTCTCCATTTTCAAGGTCCACTTACTATTTTCTGGACATCAGCTATGTGAGTGTCTATTTCAACAGATCCATCATCATAAAAATCAAAAAAACAACAAAGGCCATCTTTTAAAACAGTAAAAATGCATTTATTGTCATGGTATGGTCATGTTAGATCTTAAAACTCCAAGCCTTCAAAGGAAATAAAGGTATATATATCCCTATCCAAAGAAGAGATCCTCAAACAAAATCAATGTGAGTCCAGAAAGCGCTCCTACCCAAATATTTTTTAAGATCCATCACCATGACAACTAAGCAAACTCCATCTGTCGATGAAGACTGTGTCTTGGATTGGTCATTTGTGCAACTTGAACCGTATCACACAGGCTTCATTTGCAGATGAAACTTCTTGGAGACTCATGCGAGCTCAGTAGCTGTTTTGGCTTCTTCCAAAGAATTTTTTGGGACATTTTTTAAGCACCAGCATTCTTCACACTTCTCCCTTCTTAAGGTCCACTGCAAGGCACTCTTAAAAAACAAAAACATGCCTTTACTGTCATGTCATGATCACGTTAGACCTTAAAACTCTGACGCATTTCAGCATCAATCCTTTGAGAGTGCCTTGGAGTTTTTGTGACTTTTGTAACACATGTATCCTCATCCAAAGAAGAGCACCTAAAACAAACTTGGTGTCATGGATTGGTTCTTTGTGCAACTTGAACATGCAAAAACACAGTAAAATACATCCCCTGTTCTAAAGTCTTCAGACCTAAACAACAAAACAAGTTGGCCAGAATAACTGCAACAAAACAAACCCAACACAAGGTTCACTTACAACGTTCATTCTTCACCCATTTCCTTTTCAAGGTCCACTTACTATCTTTTTACCTGAACTTTCAGCAATCATTGAACTTGTACACCCCCCCAACTGCTTGTTGGGGGCGTGTGTGTTTTTGTGACTTTTGTGTGCGCATGTATCCTTACCCAAAGAGCACCTCAAACAAACCCAGTTTGAGTCCAGGAAGTGCTCCTACCCAAATATTTTTTAAGATCCATCTCCATGACAACTAAGCAAACTCCATCTGTTGATGGAGTTTGTGTCGCCAAAGCATTTTTAGGACTTTTGGTGCGATCACATGGGGTCGTGTTTACCATGTTTACAAGATCACAGCATTAGAATTCAAGCATCAACTCTGGAAACAGTACAACAAAAAAGTCCCTTCTCAAGGATCACTTAACATCTTTTTTTCTGGACTTTCAGCAGCTATTGAGCTTCTACATCAACAGACCTATCACTCCAGCACTCTCGTTTAAAACAGTAAAAATACCTTTGTTGTCTTTGCATGGTCATCTTAAACGTTAAAACAAAACTCTCACGTGGTTCGGCATCAAGCTTTGAAGGCAATAAAGGCATTTTTATTGTTTTAGAAGACACTGCCTTGGAATTTTAGTGATTTTTGTGTACGCATGTAGCCTTAACCAAAGAAGGCTTCACAATATCTGTGTCTTTTTCTGGACTTTCAGCAGCTATTGAGCACATATAGCCTTATCCAAAGAACAGCACCTGAAACAAGCTCAATTTGAGTCCAGGAAGCGCTCCTACCCAAATATTTTTTGAGATCTATCACCATGACAACTAAGCAAACTCCATCTGTTGATCAAGATTGTGTGTTATGGGTGAAAGATCCAAGAAAAGAGTTCTATGTTTGCCTTGAATATGCAAAAACAGTAAAATACATCCCTTGTTCTACAGTCCTCAGACCTAAATGACTGCAACAAAACAAACCCAACACAAGGTTAACTTGCTTTTCTGAACCTTTAGGCCCACGTAAGTGCACTCCATATTTAAACAACCTTTTCTGATGGGAAACCAATGTAATTTTACTTTGCAGAACACTGGAGTTGCTGGTCTACAAAGTAAACAAAAGAACAAGTCCTCATGACATATTTGACTCAGTCAATCATTCAGGTAAAGTACGTACAACACGTACCTAACAACTTAAAGTGAGAGAATCACAGACATGACCAAATCGAAACATTGACTTCCAATTTCAAAATGTTCATTTTTAACAGGTCCGAAGTCGCACAACATCCTACTGTCTTGACCACAAGCGGGTCACATGGATTTTTCACTCATACATCTCATGCAACAGAAATGGTTTCTTTTTTATCAGTGCAGCTGTCTGCACCATCATCTAATCTTTCTTTTTTTTTTTAAAAGGTGTTGGAAATGTATTTTATCCATATTTTGTAACCTACTGTGGGTGGAGCAGAGTGAGCTCCAGAGCCAGACAGCAGCTCATTCTGCTGTGGTTTGATCTCCCTTCACTTGACCCAGCAGCTGGTAGAAAATACATGGGGACTTCTTGGACTTTTTCTGCAGTGTTTTCATAGGCAAACTGTACATTTACTGCCATCAGACAACTTCACTGCTAAACTTTAATCCCTCTGCTCTGATTTCCAACACCTGTCTGCTCTGTTTAGCCACTGGCTTCTCCTTTTCTCATCCATACTCAGGGTGTGAACACACACAAACACACACACACAGAAATATTTGCACGTATTGAAAGAAAACTGAACATAAAGTTTAGCTGCTCATTTACTACTGGACGCTTTGAAATGCACAGACAATATGGAGCTTTATAGACAGATCCTTCAATGTGGCATAGACACTTCACGTCACATGTGTGTCTAGACAACACAAACAAACTACCTGATCGAGGCACGACACGTTGGATTCTTTGGTTTCAAATTGTTATAATTTTACGGGAATTTCCCTGTCTTGTTAATCTGTAGGACAGGAAATCTTTGTGTAAATGTGAGAGAAAGCGAGCCTGTGGTTCATTAATAAACCACTACGAGGAGAGCCATAGTCAAACAGAGCACACAGTGAATTAAACCCAGGACAGATCAGAGAAATGGGAATCTTTGATGTGCAATTACAACATGTTCAGAGAAGAGAAATGGAAGCGATTAATAAAGCAGGTGAATTAATTCTTCTATTAAAACAACCACATCTTCACACTTTGGTTATTTTTACACCTGACACGCATGTGCATGAGTGCAAAAACACAAGCGCATATGGACAAACACACACTGACACACACTTTCACACACACGGCCTTCATCGATAAGTGCGATGGCTGTTTCTAAAAGCTGCTCTCCACTTGAGTTTTGTATTCACAGGTGAGCAGCAGTTGTGTGAATGGATGTATAATGTGAAACAGCGTCTGTGGGAGACACAGGAGAGCCCTGACTGCTTTTATAACCCTGTCTCTCAACAGCCATTCAGCAGAGCAGCCTGATGATTCATTGTGCATTCACAACCGTTTGACATCCTGCCGGAGCTGTACTTTGTGCCGCTGCAACTGAGACGATTCACAAACAAAAACACGCTGATCTGTGTGGATAGATGCTACTCCAGGCTGCTGCTCAGCTGATTCATTGATTTGACAGAAAATAAATTGACAGTTTCGATCATCTGTGAACCCTTCAAATTTTCAAATAGCTTCTCAAACGTGAAGATTCAGCCCTGGCAAACATGCAGCGTGCATCTTTTAGACAGCAAGACATAAAGTGAAGCTGTGTCAGTCAGGAGGGTAAATGGGATTGTAGTGTCTTGATTTTGATGCAGAAGGTTGTGAAATTGTGAAAATTCATTGATTTGCATAATGTGCAAATGTGTCGAACTTCTGCGCAAGACATCAGCATTGTCTTGTTTACTTTCTGTCAGCACCCAAACATGATGTGAGGATTATCAACATGTGGAACATGTTTCTGTTAGAAGACGTCACTTACGACAGATTTTCCAAATGTTTCTTCATCGCCCCTGTGGTAAAAGCGATGTCTGCGCCGCTACTGCTAACATTACACCATGCGTCATCTAACAGTGTTATTCTGCCGTTTTGTACTTTCTGTTCACTTTATCAGCCACGTGTGTAAGAAATGGCTAAAACTAACGTTACAGATGGTCTGTAATTTGTTTCAGTTATTTTCTTTGGCCCAGACTGATGCAAAGTAGATCAAGTGATCATCTTACCTGCATATTACTCAAGTGAAATAAATCCATGTCATAACCAGTTTAAGTTTTAAATCAATACTGATCATGCTGCTGAACAGTGATTAGTTATTAAATTAATATGGATCACAGCTCCTTTTGAATTTGAGGTCCAGTATTTTTCTGATCAGGCATCTGGTATGAAGTCTATTAAACAGGGTGGAAATTAGACTGACTTTAAGATATCATATGCCACTATTATCATTATCATTCTAATGTGCTTTATTTGTCTATTTTTCAGGATTATGAGTGAATAAAATATTGTAATATTAATGCAAATAATTAAAAAATAATTGATGGATTAATTGTTTGAAAAATAATCACTAGGTGCAGCCCTATCTGGTCCCTATTTTCCCATGTTTTTAAGTGACTAACTGGGACAACAATTATTAAAACTGGTTCACTGTTGAGTGAGACTGCTGCAGCCGTCAGCTGCAGAATGAGCTGCTCTGTAATCTCGTCAAAGTACGTCCTACTACCACCTTGATTCCACTGTGCACGTCACGTCTGCAAAGTGGTTTTGATCTGTTCTTTACACACCTTTATGTCCCACCAGGAGCATATGAGAAGTGGAGCGTTTTGCCCTCCTGAACGTGTGAATCTGGCCAGATTTTCTGTTGATTTGGTCATTTTCCTTGTTCTTCTCCCATGAGCAATTGAGCCTTTGCAAAGCCGTGCCCTCCTTAGTTACTGTTGCTACACCTGTCAAGCTTTCAATTCTCATACAGCGTGTACCCGACTTTAATAATTATTCGATTTCCAAATTGTGCCGATCAATTTTCTGTAATCATTTCACTTCTAAATACAAAGGAGTGTATTTTAATTCTTGCTGCAAAGATCATGAGCAGTGTCATCAGGAGTGTTTGAAATTTTCGCCAAAGAGGAAATATTTAATATTTGTTTGCTTTTACCTGCATTAACACAAACACACAGCATGAGCATGTGTGTTCTCCCAGTTTAAAGTTCTGATGCTGCCTCCTCTGCTGTTTTAACCCCTCCCTCCTCAGGAGCGTCTGCTAATGAGCCTGCTGCCCAGGAATGTTGCCATGGAGATGAAGGAGGACTTCCTGAAGCCACCTGAGCGGATCTTTCACAAGATCTACATCCAGCGTCATGACAATGTCAGGTATGGGGGTGTCATGACAACTGCGGCGCTGCGGAGGTGTTTCGGAGGGGGCTGGAGTGTTTTGATCCAGGTGTCACCGCTGTGACGTCAAGGTCAAGAATAGAAGGAGGGCAATTAAGATCCGCCGCTAAACGCAGACGCAATCAAACTACGTAAAGGTTAGGAGGAGGAAATGGCCGCAGCAGCACTGTGGGCCTGTGCAGCGGCAGATTAAACGGTGGTCATCTCCTCTGTCTCGTCTGCTGTTTGTGGTGGTTTTGTTCTGGAGAGAGATTTCTGAATCTGCATGAGAAATCTATTAACCCTTTAGACCCCAGCAGAGCTGCAGAATGCTGCTGCACGGAGAATCCTCATTTAAAGGGACAGTTCACTCCTAAATCAAGAATACATACTTTTCCTCTAGCCTGTGGTGATTTTGGTTTTGGTGTGAGTTGCAGAGTTTTGGAGATATCATCTGCCTTCTCTCCAGTATAATGAGACAAGATAGCACTCTAGATGGCTTGCGCTGCTCAAAGGACCAGAAAAATAGATTTGAAAAATTCAAAACTAGCGTCTCCTTCCAGAAACCGTGACTGGGTTACTGAAGATAATCCACAGGCCTTGTTGTGAGCAGTTTCATGTAGGCACTACTTTCTTTCTGCAGTAGAATCTATCAGAATTATTTCCTTTTCTACTAGAGAGAAAGTAGTTCTACAAACTGCTCATAACAAGGTCTGTGGATTCTCTTTAGGAACCAGGTCATGGTTTCTAGAAAGAGACACTGATTTTGAGTTTTTATTTTTTGGTGCTTTGAGCACCACAGGACTGGTGCCATGTTGTTACATTTTATTGGAGAGAAGGCAGACATCCGCACAGCCGATATCTCCAAAACTCTGCAACTCATACCAAAAAAATCTGGATGGATAAAAAAGCACTACATGTCAAAGGAAAAAATATGTATTTTTGATTTTGGGGTGAACTATCCCTTTAAATCGATCAAGGACTTGAGGTAATTTATCATCATTATACAACACAGTGTTGTACAACAGAATTAGAGTTGTAGTTCCTTATGCTAGTTAATTAAATATCACACAATAACAATAGAACAAGATGCAGTATAAAACAAAATAAAATAAAACACGTATGTCTAAAGTTATTCACATAGAAATGATTTTGTAATGCCTTTTTTTGAGGTTGAATATAAACCTATAACGTAACATACCTCTATTAAAACGTCTAAAATCGCCAGACGTGTTATATGTTTTGTTGAGTTGTGTACATTACACTGAACAATCTTCAAACCAGGGAAAAGTAATTTATTCAAGATAACGGTGAGTTTCCTGCTAGCAGTTGCTAGCCAGCCACTAGTTGCTAAAACTTGCGGGAAAACATTGTATACGTCAGAGAGTGAGGAACGTGTCTAAACCTAACGCGAGTAAAACTTTAATATGACCTTGTCTGCCTTCTTCTCAAAAGTAAGAGTTGAACCTGTAGCGCCAGTAGAATTTACGTAAGCACTTTCCAACTCAATCCAAACAAACAGCTCTGTCTCAAAATCAGAAAGAAATGCAAAGTTGTTTTTATAAGAAAGTGAAATTAACAGAAATTAAATTACAAAATTACGCTAGTCACGTAAGTTCATGTACAGAACATAACGTAAAGCGACGCAAGTATGTAAAGTATTGTAATCATCCGGTGCAACTTTATTGTAGCCATGCAAGTAATGTTTATAGATGGTTACAAACTACAAATCATCTGGTAATAATTAACAAATATTTAATGTAGTATATTAAAAGTTATAATGCATGCAATTATAGTTAGTTTATCAATCTAATCAGAATGTAATAGTGACTGTCTCTTATGAGCTATAATACATACAGACAACAACGGCCAGGAGAAGGTGGAGATCAACTCAATAATTGATTAATAATTAACTGATTAATAGTTGCGGCTATACCTGGGGTTATGTCATTGTAAGATGGATTGATTGCTCACAAAAAATGAAATTTTAAGACACTCCCTTTGATTCTGTGAAGTAGTGACTGGCTTTTTCCCCTCTCATGCATCATTTTTTGCAGCTCCATCCCTTAAAATGTTCTCAGCCTTTTCAGCAGCCACCTCAGCTGCACTTGTAATGAAGAAAATATTACAGAGTGTGAGAACCTGGCTGACTTTGAGCTGATTACATTCCAACGAGGCAGTAAAGAGAAGCCGAGAGCTGTATCAGTGCTGTTGAGTGTGGGAGTGGAGGGCTAGGTAGCATGTCAACAGCACTCCTGTCAAGAGACAATCCTCTCCACTCCCTGACTCGCTCTTTTTCTCTCCGTCTGTCTGTCTGTCTCTCTGCTCGGCTCCCACACTCAGCCTCGGCTCAGGAACATCACCTCCCGTTACACCAGGCTCGCTGCTGCTCTGGCGCTCGTCCAAACACCACGCTGCTGCTGCACCCAGCGAGCCAGCTCCCGCCCGTCTCCAGGGAGCTGCTTCAAACACACACACGCACACAAACACATGGCAGGGGAAAAAAAACAAAAAAAAAAACAAAAACAAACAAACATCAGCTTTATTTTGCCGAGCAGGGGCGTGACATCTCCCTGATCTGGCCCCCCTTTGATGTGGCCCCGAGAACGTTTGATCGCATACCTATTTAGCTCCGCCGCCGCTCTGCCCCCCACCCCCACCCACCCCTCTGCCTCCCTTCTCCCCCCTCTGCCCTCCTCACCCAACACACACCACAGCAACCTGCAGCACGGCGCCATTCAAAGACAAATCACACAACAGAGCGCTTCTGTCGAGCAGCGGTCGTGATCCCGGCTTTACATACATCAGGCTCCTGAGCAGCTATACTGCGCTGCCAAAAAGAGCAACTCAGTCACGATGCAGAGGAAGGGCCCGCTTCACCGCTCTGGATAGAACCTCAGAATTTATTGGGTACCGAGTGAAATATTTCCTGAGCAGCGAATATCGAAAACTGCCAAGGATATTTGGTCAAATACATCTTTTTCACTGATCAGAGTTCCTGGTTCAACGCAAAATTTTGTACATTTTACACCAGAGAGAGAGAAGTCCCTCCCCTTCCTGTGTGCACCACAAATACAGGCTCCAAAAGGGTTCTTTCTGAGGGGCTGAGAACCCTTTTATTGAAGTCAGGATTTGTCGAGGGCTCTTTGTGAGACGAAGGGTTCCATTAAAAACCCTTTTCATCCAAAGAACCCTTTTTGGAAGAAAGATTTCTTCAGGGTCTTAAAACCATACCTAAAAACGGTTCTCAGTAGAGCCCCATGAGTGGGTTCTAAGTAAAAGCCTTGGAATATAAAAGGGTTCCCAGTAGAACCTCATGGGTGGGTTCTAGGTAAAAGAACAATTAGACAATTTACATATATTTTTTATATTTAATATTTATATATATTCATATGTATGTTTGTCAATCTAAAGTTAATTCTACACGTCTTTGAATGTCGCTGTTTGTCGTAAAAGTTTAAAAGACGACACACCCAGAATAAGTGATGTCATGAGTTTCTTCCTCCAAAAGCTAACATTAGCCTCTGAAGCTATGATGACGTGTGTGTGTGTCTAAATGAAATTAACAGTTTTCTAATGAAATAATAATATTGATAAAAGTTTTGTCTCTTGACTCTGAAACTCTGGTATCATATCAGCTGTAGTACAAAACATTTTAAATGCTCCTCAGCTCTACACACGGCTCCACCTCTGACGCTTTTACTCCACTGGGAGCAGTATTTTTTTCCTGAGAGTCAGTAAGATCCATAACACCTTGTTTTGTTGCCATCTGGCCTGCCTCTGAGCAAATGAATGAGGGGCTAAGTAGCTTTCAACACCTTCCTCATCCCCACCACAGCAGCTAGCCAGCAGCAGGCAATTTAGCTCTGTAATTGATTTAGAGGTTGGCCTAAAAGACTCTTTCACTTATCAGCGATTGGATTACGGCACTCACTGCTTCACTTTTGATCGCCATTAGCCAATTTCGGTGTGATCTTTGGGTATTTTGTGTCAGAAAAGGGGAGAAAGAACACTTGTCTGTGCAGTTAATACACCTCCACTGCTGTTGTAGAATTAATTTTTTTAGTGCAGAGATTTTCACAGCAGATTATAACTTGTCTTTTTTTCCTCTTTCGGCAGCATCCTGTTCGCAGACATCGTGGGTTTCACCAGCTTGGCTTCTCAGTGCACTGCTCAGGAACTCGTCAAACTGCTGAACGAACTCTTTGGGAAGTTTGATGAGCTGGCTACAGTAAGTGCCCCTCCTGCCCCCACTGCTGCCCCTCCATTCATGACAACATGAACAGTGTGAACAATGTGCAACAGAATCTCCACTGAATTCTTAACACAGCATGCAAGAAATCAAGTAAAACAACACTATTCAGATAGTATTTTGCTAGAGATAATGTTAGCGAGCAAGCAAGCTAAGGTTAGCAAGTGAACTGTTACTTAGCTGCACTGCATGGATTTGACAATGGTTGGTTCTTATCGTTAGCTGATAAATCAATTACTTTGCAAATGTCACGCTAGGCAATTTACGTCCACAAAGTCCACATGAATTAGCTGTTGCTATCCACACAAAACAATACTTTGCTAGCAATTTGTCTGTAGTAGCAAGCAAGATAAAGTTAGCTAACATTAACCAGTTAAAACCACAAAAGGCTATATTTCACATGCTTTGCAGTAATGTTAATTTTGGCACTGTGCTGTGGTGGGTGCTGGTCGCTTGTTGACGTTAGCAGACTCCATTTCTAAACTAACACTAGCTCATGTTGCACACTGTTGACAGTGTACTGGGTACTGATGAATATGCTGATCAAGAGGTGAAGTCCCTTCCCTTCTGGTGGATCACCAGAGGACCCTACTTTTACATTCTTCCTGTAGTAAGGTCCCATGAGGCACAACAGAAGGAAGGGGACTTGTCCCAACTATAATGCACTGGTTGAAGTCGGTTCAACTTTTAAATAGAAGTATTTAAATTTTAGCTTGTTATGAGACCATGTCATCGAGCCATCTCAGTGGGGGAGGCAGGCTGGCGGCGAGTGACTCCGAACAGTTGGTGCGCTCCTGTTTTCCGCCTGTTGTTCTTCTGCTCTGCAGCATAAAAAGCCTCCAAAAAAAACAACCAAAATGTTATTATTTAGTCCCGGAGCTCATTTATTATGCCAAGCCATATATTGATCCAATAGTTAAAGTGTAGTAAAAGCTGGAAAGACTGACTGACGTGGAGGAGGAGGAGGAGGAGGAAGAGGAGATGAAGGTCAAGAAGGAGAAGGAACTGGAAGGGTGAGACAGGGAAAGATGAGTGAACCGATTTTTAGACAGAGAGGAGATAAGGCCTGAAGAGGTGAAGTGTGTGTGTAGCACTAGTGAGACTACTCCACTTGATAGAGAGAGAGAGTGTGTGTGTGTGTGTGTGGGGTAGCATTCACTGTACGTCAGTAAGCCTGTGTAGCGTTGTTCTCTGGGAAAGAAGATTAGGTGAGTGATAGGTTATCTGCCACCAGACTACTATAATCATATTAATACTGCATCAGAGACTCATACACACACAAACACACACACACACACACACACACACACACACACACCGTTTTATCATCAGCTGTGGAGGTGTAGTACAGTAGGCCTTGTACTACCTCAGCACATGCTCATACACACAAACACAGTTAAATAACAAACTTGGTGCAGCTCTGGGACTTTCTTCCTTATATCAGGATCTTCATCGCAGATAAACAAGTAGTATACTTTCTTAGGGCTGGCCAATATATCGATATTATATCGCATCGTGATATAAGGACAGATATTGTCATAGATTTCGGATATCGCTGTATCATGATAAGAGAAGTGTTGTCTTTTACTGTAATATAAAGGCTGTATTACAGTAAAGTGATGTCATTTTCTGAACTTATCAGACTGTTCTAGCTGTTCTATTATTTGTCTTTACCCTCTAAGTCATTATATCCACTTCACTGATGATTACTGATCAAAAATCTCATTGTGTTAATTAGGCAAGTTAATAATTAATTGATTAATGAACATTAAAAATTTAACAAATTAAAAATGAATTAATTGGTAATTAATACATTAATACAGTAATTGTGCATAATTTGACATTGTTTTGTCTGGCCATGTCATTTGTTGAATAAAGAAACTTAAAATGAGGAGAAAAAAGTGAAGCATTGCTAAGTGATAAGCTAACCCAGCTAGCTTGTACTAGTGTGAACTTACACTAACAAATCAAAACTTAAGAGTTTGAGTTGTGCTCAAAACGCAAAAAATCTATCGTAGTGCATTGCCTTGAAATTTTAAGTTGTCTCTACTTTTTTTTTTTTTTTTTTTTTTTTTTTAACAGTGCAGAGTTAATTAAGTCAGTTTTAATTTGTTATTTGATGAGTTTCGTGCCATGACTGACAGCTGAGCTCTACTGCACAGACTCTGGCTTCAGATGACGTCACCAGTACGAGATGGCAGCACTCATATCTGGGATATTTTGGCCTCAGTTTTGTATAGTGGGAGTAAGTGGCTTACTGACTTAAGAGGGTGGGGAAGCAGTTGCCACTCTTTGTGCCCCTATGCTCGAAAAAACCCTGCAAAAGTGCCCTCTTGGATGCTCCAGTGCCCTCCAGGATGTCACAAAGTGCCCTAAAGGGTACCTTTGCCTAAAAATACAATGTGAAAACTTACAGGCAATTAAATGATCCGCAGCCTTTTAATTTTAAAAAGTTAACTTCATTAATTAATGAATTCATCAATTTGAAAACATCATGCAGTGTCCTGCCTGTATGAGAATAAAAAATGAAGTGGTCTCCAGCAGTGGATAGCAGCTTCACTGCTGCACCGTGAGCTCAGAGGAAAGACATCACTGTGCAGGACACAGAGGGGATAGAGATGAAACAGAGCGAGTGAGCGGCAGATTTAACATCGAAATTTGGAGTAATTGTTGAAACACGAGGTCTGTGATTCCCTAAGGACATAAACAAAAGCAGCTTCTCATTTCTAGCTGACGATGGTGGATTTAGTTGGCAAAATTAATGATTCACAAGCAGATTTCAGAAGTGTAGCTGGCTAATGTAAGCTAATGCTAACTTGACTTGAGCCGGCTGAGGAGTCTCTAGCTGATGTTTTAATGTTTCTATCTGACACGTTTTAAAACAAGAACCCTGTGACAGTGTTAATGTAAAGTTAGCTAACAGCTGTGTACATGATATAACGTTAATGCTAAAAGACTGAGGCTAAAGCTAGCTAACATCTCAGCAAACACTGGTCGAATGGTGAAATACAGCAGGTATATCTATATGACAGATGACAGAAATGCACTCATTAATGTGGGAAAAGGAAGCACAGGGACTCGATTAGTGCAGCGGACCTAAGCTTAGCTTAGCAAAGGGTCAATTATTTAGACACAAAATCAAAACATGATTGCATCCGCTGGCTTTAGAGAAGGTGACATACACCTCCTTGTTAACTGCTGATAACTCTAGCGTGCGCACACTGTAAACTGTCTGGGTACTGCACTCCATCAACATCAGGTTAATTAACATTTAAAAAAATCAAGTTTTGACTTTTATGAATCAATTCAAAATCTTCCATGTACCCATCATGATGCATCTAAGAATCGAGTATTCCTCCCACCACTACTTTCCAGTGGATAAAACATGATAAAATGTTTGAAGTGCCAGTGAGGGCGCCCTTCCAGTGAAGAAAACGTAATGAAGTGCACTCTAGGGTGTCTCTCCAATGCTGTTCATGTGGTGAAGTGCTCTCTAAGGGGCTGCTTGAGTGGTGAATTACTCATTAGAGTGACCTTCCAATGAAGAAAATGTGATGCACTGCCCTCTCGAATGCCCCTCCAAAGCTGTAAGTGTGGTGCCCTCCAGGGGGCCCTACCAGTGGAGAAAACACAGTGCCATACAGGCTGCCATGCATGCCAGAAAATGAGCAACCTACATGTCTTAAAATGGCTTTAAATAATTAACAGTTCCTGTTTTTATTACAGTGGAGTTGCAGCTGTTTCACCATAAATGCACCATGACTTTTGGTGCACTGGTGCCCTTTTTATTTTTTCGCCCGTCCTCCTCAGGCAGCCTGAGTCTGCCACTGCACAGCATCCATCTTTATTTATGTCAAGTACAGTCCACGTAACAATGATTTTTAATTGTTATACAATACACAATCACAATATCACAATATGATATAAATCTGAGTCTTGCCCATAATGTCAGTTACACCACAGTCACTCTCCTCCCTCAGTGTGCCTCTTGCCTGAACTCTTCTTCTGTGAGGCCAAGAGATCTCTTCAGACAGTTTACTCTTGCTTTCCAAATGCGCGCGCACACACACATACACACACACACAGAAAAGTCACATGATCAGCAGGATTATCCCTCTTCAGTTCATTCTGCATCTCAGCAATCAGTCATGGCTTAACGCGGGGAGAGAGACAGAGGGAGAGAAAGAGCAAGATACAAGGTGATATGTGGCTCGCTATCAGTGCTCCAGCACTCAGAAAGCCATTATATGGAAATCTTGTGATGAGGATATATTGTGTGCATGTGTGTGTGCGCGTGTGTAGCAGCAGCTGCATCCTAATTGAGATTTATACCCTGTCGTGTTAGCGAAGGAGAAATTCACTTTCAAACCGGCTCTGTCACAGCTGCTGAGCCTGTCTGACTGCTGTATGCTACACAACACATTTACTCCCCGGAGGCTCAACCTAAACTTAACCTCAGCAGACAAACGCCAACTTAAACCAAAAACATCATCTTACCATAATGAAGACATAAAGAAATAAATCAAGATGCTGAATTAGACAAATGTCCACAATCAGCTGGTTTAAAGTCTCTCCAAAAACGAGCACAGATACCTCTCTCTCGAGACGTGGCTTTCTGTCAGCTGATAATTTCTCCCTCATTTCTGCTCAAACACATGCACACACACACACACTCAGTTTCTTTTCCTAGCACTGGGATAATCATCCACGTTCTGAATTCTCATATCCTCCCACGCCAGAATCTTTCTGCTCCCGTGAGCAGAAAACCAGAGCACCCCGTCTCCTCTCTTCTCATCTCCGCCTCTTACCCTGCAGTTGTCATGAATCCTCTGTATTTGTGTGTGTGTGCATGTGTGTGTGTGTTTGTCACTCAGAGGCTGCCTGCAGGCTGAGCTTTGTAGGGTCTACCGTTATGATTTTCTGATGACTGTGAGTGATACGGTGCCAAATGGAAACCCAGTGTGTGAGACTAAACCGAAGTACCTGTACTGTACGTCTGCATGCATCCGTGCTGCTGTTTGTGCGTTTCTGCAAGTGTATTTGTGTGTGTTCATGTGTTATAAAGGTGCGCATATGTCGTTTGTGTGTGTCATCGTTGCAGAGTTTGTGCACAATGTGCACTGTGACAAATAGCTGATCTGTCTGGGAATGTGTGGGCGGGATTCTACTTCAAGAGCATGTCGGAGCAATTAGAGTTGGCCTCAACTACAAACACACACACATGGCTGCACAAGTACACACATCTGATTTACATGAGCAGAGATGAGCATCAGTGCAGTTTCGGTACAGTCAGGTCTCCTGTAACACCAGTAAAAGAACAACACTCCCTTCCTTAACGTTAAATGTGAGTAAATTTCAGCTGTTAAATGTAGAAATGGTCGATAGATCGTGATTTAATCCCACAAACTTTTGATTCTTTCCAAACAAAAACCAAGTAATCAAGTTTAGCTTTTTATCACTGAAAGAACTGGTTTAAAAATAGCTATGGTTCTATCATAATCATTGAAGGAGAAACATGCAAGTCCCTAACATTCAACATGAGCACGCTGTAACGCTGAAAGTTTGCAAAAACACTGCACATCACGTCAGTTTTATTTCAGCAGCATCATTTTGTTACTGTACCTAAAAGTAGTGAATAAAATGAATGAATAAAATACTAAAGTAGCTGTTGCTAGGCATTAAGTTAGTGTCATGATTAAATAATGAATGAAAAAATAAATTAATAGAGCCTCTGAAAATTGCAAACAGCACAAATGCCTTTAAATCATCATCCTTCACAAGAGAAACTGAACCTTGTAACTGTGAATTTTGAGTTTTGACCCTTTGAGGTTGCTGTAGCTGCTCAGTGTGGATGTATGTGAAGTGTTAAGTAGTACGTTTGTTGAGGTAATATTACCAAATTACCATGCTAATTTTCACTGGCTCATCAGTAGGAATTCCCATTATATGTTAGCATCCAGCTACCAGACCAAGCTCTATTTCAGATTCAGTGATCAAAAAATTCGATACAGGAACCATAACAAACAGAACTGTGTTACTTATTATCTCAACTAAAGATTATGGGTCAGCAAAACCTTTTAAAGTTCATTTCAGAACTTAATAGTTTGAGTTGGGCTCCACACTCAAAAATCTATGGTAGTCTGCTAACTTGAAATTTTGACTTTTCTCTTTTTTTTTTACAGTGTTGATAAATTACCTGCCATGTTAACAGCAGATCGGCTGCACAGATGAATGCAGCACGCACAGTTATTTCTTACTGTATACTGATTATTTTCCAACCAAGTACTGCTTATTTTTCAGGACGTTATTTCAGATCCTCTGTCTTTCTCTCTCTGTGTGTCTGCAGGAGAATCACTGCAGGCGGATAAAGATCCTGGGTGACTGTTACTACTGTGTGTCAGGACTGACCCAACCCAAGGCAGACCACGCCCACTGCTGTGTGGAGATGGGACTTGACATGATCGACACGATCGCGTGAGTCACGCACACACCTACGTCTTCTCTGTAACATGCGTGTGGGCGCCCACACATCTGCACAGGTCAACACACACGAGTTTAATTTTATCAGCATGAAGACGGAGAGATGAAGAGGAACTTTCAGTCCAGTATGTTTGTCCGTCTGGTTGTTTCTAGAACATCTCAGAAACTCATCAGACTTCAGTGACATTTGGTGGAAAGTTTGGGCCGAAAGTAGAAGAACTGATAGAAACAGATGGTCGCCATTTTGATTTTTTTTTGTGTCACAGTTCTTTCAGCAGTACTGCCACAAATTTCACCAACTTTGATGCATAGTGTATTTAATAAACGCCGGTATTCAATGCAAATTTGGTCCCGTTTTTCAGTCAAATCAGATTTGGCCGCTCAATAAGAATATTTGACGATTCAACAATTTTTTTTCATTTAAGTGCACTGCAATTAATTCCTACAACAGCCTACGTGAATATTTTTTACCAGTGAGACTCATGTCTTTCTTCATCATCTGTGATATGAAAGCATCAGTTTTCAAACAGTTGTAAAGTAAAACTGTGTCATCCTATAACTCAATTATAAAATCCCACCGCACCATGGAGCAGCCGCTGTCCACTGCGACCTACCCTGCACGATCCGTGCTACTTCACACCATAAATGAACAGTTTGTTTTGACCAAACCGAGAGTTGGTGATTGTTGGAACAGTGGAAAGATGAACCATGATGGTTTTGTTGAGTTTTATTTAGTTTCTGTTGAGTCTGAATGAAGCTGACGATGATGTTTTTCAAAGGGAGTCTGGTTAGTTTGGTGAGAGCGATAAAACAGCTGTTCCTATTTAAACAAAATGTATCCTACTCTTTAAAAGAAGGTCTCTCACTGTAGCGATCCTTTCCATAATGTTGTCAGACACTTCGAACAACAATCTGAGCCTGTCAGTGACAACAACAAGCACAAGCAAGCAATATAGGCGACACCTGCCCTGCAGGCTCCACAGTACACTGGGGTGAACTGGGTGGCAGTGCGTCACTGACGGTGCAAAACACTTTTTCCAAATAAGTTCTGATGTAGTGACTATTTAATTTACATGACTGATCAGCTGTTTTCAGTCTGTCAGAAGAAGAATGAAAAGGTGAAGGTGAAAATAGCGTGGGAATCGATAAGCAGAATCAAAATTCTGTTACTTAATGATACCTTAAGAATCTTTATTTTGGAACAAGCTGCACTTTGATCTGACACACACATTCTGCTATAGGGGAAAAAACACACTGCCCTTTTTGCATTTCTTTAAACCAATCACAAACAGTTTGGCCGGCACTAACACAGCATGCAGCGATGCTGCTGCAGCAAAATATTGTTGAGGGGTAATTTGTTTTGGTGGAACATTTGCGTGTCAAGAGGCGAGCTCTGGCATTAAAATGACTTCATCAATGCAAATAACAGCTGTTAGCTTGCTTATATTGCTTATAGGTTGTTCTTGTTTACCGGGGACTTTAAAAACATAGATAGCGGATGCCGTGATGCCTTTTGAGAGCAAGTTACCAATGGCAGAACTTAAATTAGCAGTGTGCATCTGGTGAGTCAGACTAAGAACGTATTGACATTTAAGTTTAAGTTTAAGTACTCAACATTAAAGCAAAACGCAGTCAGGAGCCACACATGATACAGGAGTAGATTAAGTTAAAGAGCAAGAAAGACTACTTTGTTTTGTTTGGACACAACAAAGAAATGTTGGAACAGTTTTGCAAACTGAGACAAATTCAACTTGTGGGAATTTTGCAAACATACACACACACAAGCAAATATGTGTATACATATATATATGTGTGTGTGTGTATATGTACACACACACATAGAGAGCCTGTACCTCATTTTCTTGTGTGAGAACCTGCCTGTCATGTTCCCTCTCCCTGCTGCTCTGTGTGAGTGGATGGATGCTGCTGTAGGACTCCTTTATCTCAGAGGACAGGTGCTGCCATACACACTCTTCCCTCTGTGTGTGCGTGTGTGTGCGACATCCCTCCTTCAGCCTGACGGGCAGACCACATTTTCTTTTCCGCCACCCTGTAAACATACACACAAACATCATCTGAAGTGTCTGACCTTTCGCTGGTGACGATGAGCTTTGTGTAGTGATTTAGCGGCGAGCAGAGGCTTTGGAAAAGTCCTGCTTTATCTGTTCTGAACCACAACACCAGGAAGTGAAGCTGCTTTGCACACACACACACATAAACGCATAAATATACACACAACTGAACACAGACAAAGGCATGCACGCCCTCCAGATTGTTTGTATTCTGACGATGAATTAGAGTTCTTTACATTGGATCTGATCTGCCTCTCTGACTAAAAAAGGTGAAATTTTTTAACCAATTCTGAGCGTCTTTCCACTGGTGACCATGTTGCTTTGTTAATGTCTTTTCAATTGAAAACTCTTCACCTGGAAGTGAAGGCATCTTCTGTAGATAACTGTAATCCGTTGGCACTTGGCAATTAGCTGCATCAGTTTCTGATTTAGAAATTTCTGTATCATGATTATGATAGCTCTTATTGCTACTGGTTTATGATATCTTGCAAAGCTGGAATTTTTTTTATGTGATTACAATAATGTTAGGAATAAAGAAATCACACAAGCTGAACTGCGCAATAGTCAACTAATTTCTAACTGCTGCATGACATTTTTTAGTTAAAGGTAGAGTCAGCAGCTGGTCGACGCATCTGGACATCAAGTATTAACATTCTGAGTTGGTGAAACGTGGTTCATTAGTAATGATTGAGAAGGATTATGTCATATGTGCCAATACGGCGTTTAAATTAGACAAATGTTGCAGATTATACCTTTAAATTTTCAAGTTGGGCTTTGGTACATAACTGCCACATGAACCTGGATGCAAAATGCACCAAATGCATGAGTACAATGCATTGTGGGTGCTATAAAACATCTGGAGTGACCATTGTTGTTAAACCGTGAAGTTTTCTTGGTTTATTGATATACAGATTAACCTTGTATCCCCCCTGCAGGTCGGTGGTGGAGGCGACAGAGGTGGATCTGAACATGCGTGTCGGTCTGCACACAGGACGGGTGCTGTGCGGCGTGCTGGGCCTCAGGAAATGGCAGTATGACGTCTGGTCAAACGATGTCACACTGGCAAATGTGATGGAGGCCGGAGGGCTGCCTGGGTCAGTGCTGACTGTTACACCCACTGAAACTGGACTCTGAGCGCTCACAGTACAAACACAACACAACACACACACACACACACACACACACACACACACACACACACACACACACACACACACACACACGTACACTCATACATACAGTATCCCAGCAACAGAGACAGATATAACCTTATGATGTGCGCATCCAATCACAGTAGTAACCAATGGGGAAATGTATTCTTGCTGCAAATGTGTTTTTCTAGACTTGTCAAATGTCCATTATATATGGAAGCCACTGAAACCAAAAATATTCCCATGTTAAGTCATAATTATCAGATAAAAACTTGAAATTATTACTTTTTAGCTCATTATTATGACTTTGTCTCATAATTTTGACTTTTTATGCCATTCTGACTTTTTTTTAATCTCATAATTATGATTTACCATGTGGATATTTTTTCTTTCAGTGGCAGAAATCGGCTTCCATAATTATAAAAGATGAAGCTGATGTATTATCAATCAATCAATTTGTTTTGTCTACAAACAAACAAACATACAAACATACAAACAAAAGAAAAGGTTAAAAAGATGTTGATCAGTGTTTCCCAAAGCCCAAGTTGATGACCTCAAATATCTTGTTTTGTCCTCAACTCAAAGATATTCAGTTTACTGTCAGAGAGGAGTAAAGAAACCAGAAAATATTCACATTTAAGTATCTGAGAATTCACTTTTTTTTCTTTAAATGATTATCAAAGTAGGTGGCCATTAATTTAAATGGACAGTTCACCCCCAAATCAAAAATACATATTTTTTCTGTTTATCGATCCAGATTGAGTTAAATTTTGTAGATATCAGCTGTAGAGATGTCTGACTTCTCTCAGATATAATGGGACTAAATGACACTCGGCTCGATGTGCTCAAAGCACCAAAAGCTACAAAATGAAAAACCAGTGTCTCTTTCCAAAAGTCATTACCTGGTTACACAAGATAATCCACAGACCTTGTTGTGAGCACTTTCATTTTGGAAATACTTTTGCGTTCTACTGCAGAAAGAAAGCAGTTCCTACATGAAACTAATCACAACAAGGTCCGTGGATTATCTTGGGTCGTGATTTTTGGGAAGAGACACTGGTTTAGAATGTTTGAAATGCATTTTGTTGCCTTGAGTATACATTTGCTCCCATTTTATTGGAGAGAAGCTAGACATCCTCTATAATTCTGCAACTCAAAAACTAAAAAATTTGATGGATAAACAGCACGACAGGCCAGAGGAAGAATCTGTATTTTTGATTTTGGGGTGAACTGTCCCTCTAATAATTGACTCATAATTGATTAATCATTGCAGCTTTAGATGCAACAAATACACTGCAAAAGACAAAAACAGCTGACAAGTATTATCTTGAAAGCCATATGATGATACAGCATCTCTCAGGAGAAAAGGTCTAATAATAAGCAGATCTTTATCTAACGGTTATGAGATCTGTATCTCATAATTATAAGACAGTTTTCTTAATTATAGATACAGATAATTATGGACAGATACAGATCCTTTAATTATAATAAGAGTTAAATGTGGTTATCATGAGTTTTCTTATCATGAGATATCTTGCAACCATGAGATCTTTTTACGTAATTATGAGATATATAAGACAGAATCTAATGAGCTCCCATAAAAAGCACATAAAAGAGCAATAACTTTGCATTTGCCTGACACATGGTGCATTTCTTCATGATGATAAATGCAGCAAGTGAAGTTTATAGAGCCTGGTAGACGCTGTTATTGGATTTTTGTAACTCAATTGGTCTAAAAAAGAACAACAGTGTATCAGATGTTAGCAGTGCACTTGATTTGGCTGAAGCCTCACTGCAGTTTTGACTGAATGTCAGAAGCTATTTTTGCACAGAATGTGGATTTTCTGTTACATTCTGTGGTAGAAAATAAAAAATATGTGAAGTTTATTAAAATGTAGCATAACTGAGTGTACTTGCAGTTAGACTAATTACTTCAATTCGATTAGGTAACCTGTAGTTTGCTATTTTGGAATTAAAAGTAAAAATAAAAGTATATTTTAATTGTTATCAAACTGTAGAAAAGCAGATGTTTTAGTGCATTTAGGGCTTTATGTGCTGAAGTGGAACAACATCAAGTGTTCTCAAAGGGATAGTTCACTCAAAAATAAAAATTCAGTCATTATCTACTCACTGATGCTGAGCGGGGTTTAGTTTTTTAACAGTGTTGCAGAATCTGACAAACAATGGAAGTGAATGGTGTCCAGTTTTCAAACAAAAAACGAAAATATAAAATGCCTCCATACTGCTCATCTGGGGTAATCTAAGTCTCCTAAAGCCCTAACATGCCAAGTTGACTAAAAATGTTGTTTACATGTTTTTATCCTGAATCTTCACTGTAGATCCTCAGTTTGGAGCCACATTCACATGCACGCTGTCTGAACTGGGTGTGCGTGGTGTGACAGTGTGCAAACAGCATGTCAGGATTTTAAGAGACTTAGATTACACCAGACAAGCAGTATGGAGGCATTTTATGTTTTTATTCAATCGTTTTTTTGTGTTTGAAAACCAGTCACCATTCACTTCCATTGTTTGTGAGATTCTGCAACACTGTTTTCCTGTAAAACTGCAGCAGAGTTTGGTGGACTAAAAAAACCTAAACCCAACCACCAGCCAGCATGAGGGTGAGTAGATAATGACTAAACTTTCATTTTTTGAGTGAACTACCCCTTTAATGATTAATCAATTGTGTGATTTTCAATTGTGTGACTGTCTGAGCAGAAGGAGTTGGGAGAGATTCAGACTAAAGATTTGGAAAAAAAAAAAAAAAAAGAAACCCTTTTGATTGAACGCCTGCTACAGATAATACATTAAACACCAGTACTTTTACTTGTAATTGAGTAATATTTTAGAAATATAACAGTACTTGTATTTACTTGTACTTGGATATCAGCTGTATGAGACTCCGGCTGCACAGTCAATACTTGTTAGTAGCATTAATTCAATGCCGGTTTCAGTCTTTTCATGCGATTTGTTATTAATATTACATGAAATAAAATATCATTTAAGAAGTCACCTTATCTCACACTCAGTCTGAAAACGTTAGTGGGATTAAATTATTTCTCTTTGATGCAGTTTCATGGATTTTCTAAAAAAAAAAAAAAAAAAAAAAAGGACAGTAACAGCAGCTTAAAATAAGGCAGAACACTAAAGTTAAATTAGTGTCACTTCATTCAAAAAAACTCACATACAGTGACACGCTGATTTGCATTTAAGAAGCAGTGAAATGAGGTCACCTCCTTGGCTCAATTTGGTCTTGTTTCAAGTGAAGTAATAAGATTTTAGAACTCGTTACCAGATTAAACGAGTCGTTAGGATGAAAATTTCTTTGCTGTGAAGAATTTTGAGCGAGCAGAGGGGGTATTAGGCCGATAAAAATAATGAGGGGGATAATGATTTGAGACCTTAGCGGCAGACTTTTATCACTAACTGCCTGGCGTCCTCTGCTCTGCTTGTGCTCTCAGCAAGGTGCACATCACAAGGACCACCCTGGAGTGTCTGAACGGGGACTACGAGGTGGAGCCAGGCTTCGGCCACGAGAGACACGCCTTCCTTCAGAAACATCACATAGAGACGTATTTCATCGTGCCATCACACAGACGCAAAGTACGTCAGAATCTTTTCTCTCTCGTTTTAAAAAAAAATGTTCTGTCCCTTTGTCTCTCCGGCGTTCGTCTCCAGAGGTGACACATCTATCAGCGTTACAGCAGTTAATCCTCTGATGCAGAGAGGCAGGCGGACCATGTGTTAAGCTGGCATATTCATGGCCAGTATCACTATCTCACGCCAACTGCACGTGAACCACAGCTGAGTGTGTGTTTTAAATCCGTAGCTAAAAGCTCACACACACACAAACACTTGATATATCCAGGTTGCACACTCAGTGTACTATAAAAATCCCCAATCTCAAGCTTACGTAATTTCCATGAATGAGAACAATCCTCCAAAAAAAAAACAGATGTCATGTTTTTCTTTTTTCCTCATCATTAACTGGATAATGCAAGTTTTTCTCAGGTGCTTTTTATTCAAGAAACCAGGACAAATAAAGAAGACTAAAACAGCAGAGGGTCGATTTCCTCTAAATCATATTACTGAATTCCTGTCAGTTAATGCTAACATAGTTAGCATGCTAAACATAAGCTTACACATGCTAACATGTCAGCCAATACAAGAGGCCAAACAATTCAAACATAAGTTAAAGCACAATAGAGTACAACAGTGTTTCAGGGCCACTGTAGGTTAAAAATATTATGGAGCTGAGGGATGGCAGTAATTTAAATTAAATTTAAAGGGACAGTCCACCCCAAAATCAAGAACACACATTTTCCCTCTTACCTGTTGTGCCATTTCTCCATCTAGTTTTGGTGTGAGTTGCAGAGTTTTGGAGATATCGACTATGCAGAAGTTTGTGTTCTGTCCAGTGAATAATCAATTATGAATTAATTATTAAAGGACCAGTTCATCCCATCAAAATCAAAAGTATATATTTTTGCCCAGTCCTGTAGTGTCATTTATCCATCTAGAGTTTTTTAGCAGGAGTTGCAGAGTTTTGGAAATATCAGCTGTAAGGTGAGATGGCACCTGCCTTTTTACCAAGAAATACATTTGAAAAATTCAACACCTGTGTCTCTTTCCAAAAATCATGACTCAGTTACTCAAGATAATCCACAGACCTTGTTGTCAGCAGTTTCATGCAGGAACTATTTTCTTTCTGCAACTCATGCAAAAACTATTTGGATGGGTGAATCGCACTACAGGTAGAAGGAAAATGTGTGTTTTTGTTTTTGGAGTGGACTGTTCCTTGAATATAAGTGTACGAAAAAGAAATCTGAAATTTTTAAGCAGTAAATTTGCGAGAATAAAAAGCGCAAACACCGTAACGCAATGACAACACAATAGACGGATGCAAGGATTTCTCTGGTTACGTCTACATGCAATTCAACTGGGATTTGTGGTACAGCAGGACACAATACAACGGATGATCCAATTAATTGATCCTCTAGTATTTCCTGATTGCTAAATCTGATTGTATAATTTTATTGGGTTATTAGGTCCATTATGTAGAGATAATAAATTTGATTTGTTGTGAAAATATCTTGTTATTTTGAGAAAACAACAGACTGGTTTCTCATGATAAATTATCTTGCTATCTCAAGAAATCTGTCTTTTGTTTTCTCGACATAATGAGATAAATGAACCTATTATCACAAGCAAAGGAGCTGTGCTATCCCAAAATAACAACAGCATTAAATAAATACTTCCAAGCACATTGAATTTATTTAATTTTAGTCTGATTTGGCCTGATTTGTTGGCTGTATTAGACAAAGGTCAATGTATTTACTATTGGATTTTTGATGTGCTTCAGTTACAGTTTGTAAGGAGATAATTATCAGGAGTGTTTTCTGTACCTCTAGTTCTGTTCTACTCATGATCTTTGTCCTTGTTTCCAGATCTTTCCAGGCCTTATTCTGTCCGACATCAAACCAGCCAAGAGGATGAAGTTCAAGACCGTGTGCTACCTGCTGGTGCAGCTGATGCACTGCAGGAAGATGTTCAAGGCTGAGATCCCCTTCTCCAACGTCATGACCTGCGAGGATGACGACAAGGTGCGTAAATGTTACGTCAGTACAGCTATCTGTAGCTTATCATTATTATTATTTCTCATGCAAAACATGTTATAGACGTTGCAGTCCTGATTAAACATGTCAGTTAACTCCTTGTTTTCACTTGATAACCGTTAATAAATAAGCCAGTTTGTGCAGCGGCAAGTAAAAGCTGACTTCAGGCAAGTACATGTCTGATCCACTTGCCTGACCATGCAAGTCAATCAATCAATCAATCAATCAGACTTTATTTATATTGAACTTTTCATACAAACACAGAAGGAAACACTAGAGGCAGGATAAAAACTCAAAATAGAAAACATATTAAAATCAATCAATAAGTAACTCAGCAACAACAATAATAATAATGTGGATAAATTAAAATAACATTCCAGCTAGGAAAACAGATAAAGATGTATAAATAAGTACACAATGAATAAATAGATAAAGATCAATTAAAGGTCACGCTAAAAAGGTAGGTCTCCAGTTTGTTTTTAAAAATATCAACACACTCTGCATCTCTCAGGTCTTCAGGCTGTTCCACAGACGTGGACCACAGTAATGAAAGGATGCCTCACTGTGGGTTTTTGTTCCGACTTTGGTGATAATTAAAATGCCACAAACTGAAGCAAAAGCGAAAAACTAGAGATGCACCGATCGACCGGCCAGAGACCTGAGCCGGCCGGTTTTCAGCGTCACATATCCCATTCTGTGCCCGTCAATAGGTGCGTTCGAGATGAGCCAGGCCTGCGTAGAATCGATCAGCGGTGATCGCTGCACAATGCATGTCGGTTAGATTTGTGTCCGATTAGTTCTTAGAAAGACTGAAAATGGGAATCGGCTAATAAAATTGAAATCGGCGCATCTCTACGAAAAACAAAACATGAATGTTGAACCTTGCTTGAAATATTCTTTAATAATGTTATTTGTTTAAGAAAGCAGCCTTCTGAGTACCTCTGCAGAGTCACATCAGTTCAAAATCGCTGCACAATCCACACAGAAAAAGTAGGTCTCTTCAGAACAACACAGACACAGGTCAATTCTTTGAAACAGAAACAGCACATGACATGAAAATTAAAGTGAAGACAAAACGACACTCAGGGCCGAGATGAAACAAAAGAATATAGTTCAATACATATCAAGTAGGCCACTTGTCATGAAAAGAGTTTTAAAGTCTATGAAAAGTCCTTTGAAAGTCCTTAAAGTTTCTTAAAGTCCCTTCTTTACCATTGTTTGAGCTTCAGACGTGAACATAACTTGAATGAAAACTGGCATGAGACAAAGTGACTTACATCAAATTATTTATTTATTTATTAACATATTCATTTCCTGAAATTTCCCCAGTTGAATTGTTTATCAGTGTATCATGAACACAGAATTTATTTAACAGCACTCACAGAAAATGTCTTGTTTCCAGCTATATCGGCCACCATATCAGTGATCAGTGAACCTTTCTCCTCTAAAAATTATCGGCCTCAAAATCCCCGATCAGTCGAGCTCCATGGTTTGCTCGCATGTGTGTCTCACTACTGTACAGACGACGAGTATTTCTGAGTTACGTAGTAAGAAAAAATCTTTTAATGGGTTTGTATGTGCATTTGTGATGGAGTGAAATCCTGCTTGGATTCCTAATCTGCCACACACACACACACACACACACACACACACACACACACACACACACACACACACACACAGTACCACTGTAATCTGGATTTCTAGCATCATAAGTACTACAGTACAGTGTATTACAACTACTTGTTGAAATGTAAGCCAGTGGAATAGATATTATGAACAACTTCTGATGATGCATGTGCACAAGCTGCATATGTTGATGTAACATTAATTTGAGCTCATCCGTGTGTTTTTTTGTTGCTTTTAAACCGCAGCAGTGAGTCAGTCGCAGGGCTGCAGGTTCGCTCTGAGGTCAGTCGGTGTTTGGTGGTTGTATGTCGTGGCGTCACAGTCAGAAATAGCCTGCTAGCTGTAATCCGCCCGACTGTGTGAGCTCGTCCAGGCATTAGTACTTCATGATTCCGATGAGGTTGCATTATGACTGCTGGTAATCACCCACAGCCTGGTATCATCTCCTCTAATAGCATTAGCCACATTGTTACACGATTATCCAAGTAGCCAAAATCCTAGCATTGTGACACAGAGGAATTTTATAATGGAATTATGACACTGCAAATTATAGTAGTCAGGACTGCCACTCTCCAGTGAATGTAGGTGCTCATGGTGTCAAAATAAACCGCGGGAGCCAAAAACTGTGCAGCCGTGTGACGCACAACATGTGGGCAAGTTCAATCTGCTAATAAAATGCTTCAATTTCTACAAGCCCATCCAAAATCCTTTGTCTAAGAATTGTAAACTGCAAATCCTGGCAGGGGTTTAAGATTGATTTGGTATCATTTTAGAGTAACATCACATTTTTATTCAAATACAAGCAATGCATAAGATTACACTCCTACAAATGTCCAGGCTTTGGAAGATTTGGATCACAGCAGACGAGCAGTACACAGGCATTTTATGTTTTTATTTCACTTGTTTTTTTTTCTGTTTGAAAACTGGTCACCATTCTCTTCATTTGTTTTGGAGATTCTGCAACACTGTTTTCCTTTAATCAATTAGTTGTTTGGTGTCAGAGAATGGTGAAAAATGTCTGTTTTGTCCACAACACAAAAAACAGAAAATATTCTCATTCAAGGAGCTGAAATTAAAGAATACTTTTTCTTTAAAAAAAAAAGACTCAAAACAGTTTTTCAATTGTCAAAATAGTTGGTGATTGATTTAATAGTCCATTAATAATCAATAAATCCCTGCATGTCTACTTGTTTGTGTATTTTCCCTCCACAAACCATATTCAATTAACTTTGCTTCACTTGGGAACCACTGAATAAACAGACAGAGGCAGCTTTAAACGAGCAACCAACAACAAACACCAGTAACACACTGACTATGGATAAGTGCCTCATACAAAATCACTCCCAAAAATCCAAACTGTCCCTTTGAAAACATGAAAATGAGATGACATCACTTAAAATGGCTGCAGTGTAGCATAGGAGCGGATTTATATTACGATCTTTATGTCACTTCCAGTGAGACTGAATGATTGAGAGATCGACTGTTTTTAATTTTCTTTTGCAGAAACGTGTTAAGTCCTGCTTTTTATGACACTGTGCTGCAGCAGAGAGAACTGACAACCCCGTTAATTAAACAGACTTTAGCTATAAATAAGAGCGTTATGTGTTTGCTTTGTGACAGATAAAACACATACTGTATAATAACATGCTGTATGATACAGAAAAAGTCTTGCAGGATGCCCCCGTAGAATATCATGTGATATTTTTATTCTGAGAGAGTAACTAATGATATTTTTGGGATAATTCTGGTTATTTTCAATTCAAGTCTTATTACACTAGTTTGTGGCATTGTGACAAATGAGCTTCATGAAAAGCATCTCCGCAGGATGAACCCAAAGGACCAACACAAACTCCGTAAAACCCAAAAAGCAATTACTGTAAAACGTGCAATTACATTCACAACACAGAGGAATCTGCCTGAATTTTCTGATCAACTGCTGCCTCAAACTTCATTCTGTAGTGCTTAAAGGAAATTTCTGCTCTTTTCATGTGGCTGTCCAGATGTTGAAGGTCAACTGAAGCAATGCTTCAACTGACCTTCAACATCTGGACATCCACAAATGTAAATTTTTAACAAAATATTACATTCTTTACTAGCTAGCTAAAAAGTTAGTCTAGTTAGCCCTCCCATAATGGCTCAGAAAGGGAGAAAAAAACAGTTGGCTGAATTAATTAAGCAATATGGCCAAATAATATAAAGTTAGAAAACAGGTAACACCACTGTGAGGAAAAAAAGATAGACTGCCTGGCTGCAACTGACAGACTCTTTTATTTACATGTCAACTGAAGTGAAAGTAAGAAGAGACGCATCTTAAAACTGAATTGGGTTGAGTCTGTCCCTAAATTTTGTCCTGTGTTAGACTAAAAACTAAACTAAGGTTTAAATTGAATCTTTCTTCATTTTAAGTTAGTATAAAAGTTTGATGCAACATAATTTAAAGTTAAACTGTGATTTAATCTGCTTTAAAAGTCCATCCTTGTGTGTAACATTATAACGGCCCAATTTTAGCATTGTAACAAGCTAATAATGCTAAACATTGCTGAGCATTAGCTACTTTAGCAGGTAACTGAGCTAACTGAGCACCAACTTTGAGTTTACTTTCTTAAAGGAACACATGACCTGACAACTGAAAGAGGCACCAAACTCTGACTAAATACACAAAGGGTTAACTTTGGGCAGGTGAAGCAAATCAGAAATCAAAAGGATGGGAAAACAGACAAAGAAACATAAGAAAAGGCTTCAAAATAAAACAGGAAAACCCCAAACCATGACAGCAGTTTACTAATTTGGAATAATCTGCAGATTGTGGAGACAGCTTGCACATTCTAGCCTCCTTGCACTGAACTCACTGGTTGTTGGACAGCAGTTTGCACCAGTTTGGTAGAAGGACGCGACAAACTTCTAGTGTAAACTGCTGACCTCACAAAACTCTGCATCAGTATGCCACAGCACGTCTGGAGAACTGAGAACACGTCCGACGGGCTGCCCTCTGCAGAGACTGATTGTGTTGTCTTGTTGTCTTGTCTGACAGCGGCGGGCCCTGCGGACAGCGTCGGAGAAGCTGAGGAACCGGACGTCCTTCTCAGCCACCGCCGTGCAGCACTCGCCAGGAACACGAGTCAACCGCTACATCGGGCGACTCATCGAAGCGCGGCAGACCGAGTCCGAGACATCAGACCTCAACTACATCACCCTGTTCTACAGGAGCAGAGACAGGGAGCGCCGGGTGAGGACACACACACACACACACACACACACACACAGAGAACATCTGCAGAGAGGCCTATAATTTGGGGACAAAACCATATTTTGAGAATGTTTTGATTTTTACTCTGTAATTATTTTTGCAATAAGTTACAATGATTGGTCAAATTTGTGAAAAAAATTGCAAGATTGTGCAGAATTAACAGGGATTGAATTGAATTTGCATGATTGCAACATTGCAACTTCCTGAAGGGACTCAAAATTTTATGATTACAAATCCTTAAAGATTTAATTTTCAACAAAATAATGGAGTGAGGGTGTTGATATTAATCAATTTTAATGTCCTTTTCGTTTTTGTAAGACATGATTCTCAAGAAGTTTGTTTATATTGACACAAAATATATGACACAAAATGCAACAAATATATATTTTCCTCATTACACACAAGGTAACATGCTTCGTGACTGCACCTCCCCCCGTCACATACACACCCTACACAGTCTCTAATTCTCCTTCTCCCCTTTCTCCCTCTCTCCCACGCCTGTTGTCTGTGATGTCTGTATGTGTGTGCATGTGTGTGTGTGTGTCTATGAGGAATCCACCCACCCTCTCAGGAGGGGGTGCAGATAATGATTTGGGAACGTCTGAGCGCCACACGTGATATCTTTCTCCTGTGTGTGCGTGGGTAGAGCCATAAAGGAGACACAGAACAGGGACTGTGTGTGTGTGTGTGTGTGTGTGTGTGTGTGTGTGTGTGTGTGTGTTTGTGAGTATCTGTGTCAGTGTCTTTGTCTGAGTGCAATCTAGACACCAAAACTAGTAGCAGAAGTTTCTTTTTTTTCTCAAATAGTTAATTGTTATTAACATATTTTAGAAGTCAGGAAAATGCCATCAGCAGAAAAATGAGGACACAAATGAGTATAAAGTGTTTATTTACTCCCACACAGTCGCAGTAAAAATGATTTCTCTCATAAGATGCTTGTAGAGTTCAGGACACAGCTGTTAATCCACAAGTTCAGATCTAACTGCACATCAGAGCTCTGATAAACTATTCTTTTAGCAGTGAATGTTTCATATGCAGCTCTTTCAACATGAGTTAACCTGAATAATTTAGATTCATCTAATGCCATTCACTCAAAAAAAGCTTTTATCTCGTGAAGAAATGCCGTGTAGTGAGGTCTGAGCTGCAACTAACTTTTATTTTCATCGTCGATTAATCTGTCTATTAGTTGTTTGGTCCATAAAATGGTGAAAAATGTTGAGTGTTTCCAGAAGTCCAAGATGATGTCTTCAAATGTCCTGTTTTGTCCAAAAGATATTCAGTTTACTGTCAGGAGTTATGGTCCTGAGTAAGGATGTGAACGATAAGTCGATTAAACATCGCCACTCTCCACCCAAACTATTTATTAAAGTTTTATTCCTGTACGATGGCAGTTAACTGTTGCCTCTAAGGCAGTGTTCCTCAAACATTTTACACCACGTGTCACCTCAAAAAATATTGAGCTTAAATAACCAATGGCACATGTGCCGACTTCACTGTTGTCCACTTTATTTCCAACATGGCTGCTTGAAATATTCTCGTCCTGGTCTGCACTTGTCTTTATACTTATTTATGTTTGGAGCCATAATTGTGGTGTTTTTGTACCGTCCGTTTTCAGTCTCCACTCGCTATTAGGCTGATATTTAAACAGACACAGCGTGAAGATAGAACTTATCTTAAATTGCATTTCAGTGGTCTGACATTTTATGTATTTTCATTTGAAATTTTGCAGTGTTTTGATAGCATTATATGTTTTAAAGCAAATATCGTTTTTAAAAAAATATGTTTGACATTGCTCAGCGTACCACTAGAGGCAACTTGCGTACCACCAGTGGTTCACATACCACAGTTTGAGAATCAAGGCTCTAAGGTGGTATGCAGCTGGCCGCCACAAGTCAGGTCTGCAACACCATTAGACTGCAGCCCCTCTCACCCAGCATGATTGCCCCGATGGCCAACACAACCCCGGATGTTTTTATCAGCAAAGTTGGACAGATGACAGCTCGTAAAACCAGCGCAGTTTGAAAGTGTTTTCATACAGACAATTGAAATGACGTTGAATCCAGACTGTTACAGAGTTAACTGGTATATAACCACTCGACTGGAGCAACTTGTGACCACATTCAGCACAGACACGACATTAACCTGCAAGCAGAGCTGCCGCTGCTGCTAGCTCTGCTAATGTTAGCCATACTGTGTGTCAGGCTGGCAGCTGACATCAGCTCCGAGTCATTTATTCTCAGACACTGTGATCCTTTTCAGCATTAAAAGATGAAGCATTTAGTGAGTTGTTGGTCAGCTGCTCCTCATACGTGAGTTAAATGAAGGACTTGAGTGTCTCCAGGTCTCGCTCACAAGGCTGATGTGGAGCGTGAGAACATCAGGTGGGTTATGCTTGATTCTGAGGCTGAAAGTGAAGCTCCATCTACACTCCAGATATCACCTCTGTTCCAGGAGCAACCAGAGGGATGAGATCATGGGTGCAGGCAGGTGAAATTAACTTCCTTTGAGGAACGTCTAAGCTCGCCCTGAGGGAGACGGGCAGGGGCTCAGATGGTCGACTGTTTTTACACAGTGGAAGGGGCCATTTCAGGTCGATCAGAAGTCTGTGGAGGGATTCTAAGTGAGGACACCCAAAACCAACAAGCTTGCATAGTTTGTGTGAAACTGAAAACTCTCACAGTCCCAAAAAAGGAACTAGTTCATGTTCATTTATTCCATTTTTTACTCATCCTTGAGAAATGGGAGGGCATTTTAATTTATACCCTTCAATTCTGCTGGCGATCAAACTCTTGCCTATTAAAACTTGTAACGGGTCAATCTTCAAGTGATTGAATTTTTTATTAAAAGGTAGACTCTATCAGATTTTCCACTTGGCAGAGTTGACAAAATATTACATTTTTTAATTGCACAGCATAGTCGTAGTGAGCATCCATTTTATATATTAAAGCTTCTCAGATTTCTCTTAATGCAAATCAAAATACATCATTTAAACCATAATTCTTAGCATTACACTTGATGTTGACCAATCAGAATATCATCACATCATCCATGATGTTAAAACAACATATTTACATACAGTCAGAGAAAGTAAAAGAGTCTGTCCTCCAATAGTTATAAAACCAGGGCATCAGCGAAGCTTCTCACTCGAGGCTGTAGCTGCTGTCTGACATCACCTGCGCTTTTATTTTGTTTCTGTCTGAATGACGCTGACGATGAGGGTGTTGTGGCAAGAACAATAAAACAGCTGTTTCTGGTTAAACAAAATGTATCATACTCTTTAGCGGGGGGCACCATGGCCAGCGTAGGGTAATGTTTGTGGACCTGAGCGTCAGAGAGACTGATTGTTTGATCCAACTCCTGATTGTAGTTGGGTTCAAAATGGAAAACACATCAAAAGATTAATCACTAAAATCCTTAAAAAAAACAAAAGGACACATCCTTGAACAACCATGCAACTGTCTTCCAAATACCCCCATGCACATTTGCTGCAGCCCGGAGAAGCATCACCACAGCACAACCAGCATCTGCATTGAAAATAATGGTATCACACAATGTGACACCTGTGTATTTGGCGTAAGGTTAAGGATTCTCCATGGAAAACGATATCTTAGCGGTTCCTACCAGACCCAGATAAACATCTGAAAGGACGGATGGATGACGAATGTTGACATTTCCTCTCTGTTTTGTCCTCTCTCAGTATCACCAGGTGTATGACGACCATTTCATCAGTGCGGTGGTTCTCTCTCTGATCCTCGCTGCCCTGTTTGGCCTTATCTATTTGCTAATGATCCCACAGTACGTACACACACATACACACGCTCTTCCACATGTGCAGCTTGTCCATTCGTGTAACGTAATTGGATCGATCTTGCCGGGGTGTAGTGAGACAATTAAAGAGAAGGTGTTTTTACTGCAGTCGGTGGGAAACTGGGGAAGCCCTTCTCACTGTGGTCTCTCCTCTCTCAGGGGGATGCTGGTGCTGCTGCTGCTGGTGCTGTGTGTGTGTTTCCACGTGGCCTGTGTCATGTATCTGCATCTCACCAGTGTTCAGGTAGGACGCCCACACCTCCTTCTGCAGGACTCTGCTCAGAAACATGACTCCTCTGTACAGAGTGTGTGCATAGATGACACTCTTTCGCATGATGCCAACACAGCTGAGTGGCAAAACAGAGTATCAGGTGGCTGCTGCACCAGACAGAAAACAAATTAAAGGAGAAATCTGTAATATATTTACTGTTATAAATCATGAATTGACCAGAGGTGCTTTCAGACCACACAGTTTTTTTAACTGATTCCACACCGCAGGAACTTCATAGTTCTTAGAATGCAGTTTTGAGGAACCTGCTCCTGCCTCAGAGTGGGTACTCTTCAAGCACAAGAGGAACTTTGAGTGACATACGTGCATGATGATTGGTCAACATATGAGCCAATGCAGCACCAGCAACCGCCATTTTTAAACCCCCATATACACATCAGTTTAATAAAATATGTAACTTACTTGTAGATGTTATATTTATTATATGATATTTAAATGAATAAATTATACAAGTTAAAGTTAAGCCTTAAACTTTATCCTGAAAACAAAAGCACTGCTCTGAAAATACCCAATCTGGAGCTGGAGTTCAGTGCCTGCCAAACTGCATTAACATTTTGCTCAATTTAACTTTTATAAACATCTACTCCATCTAAAAGATTATTAATGATTTGTTACCACTCGTAAACAGACAAAAACTCATTTAGTGAACATTCAGCATTAATTTGAACTCTAATTAACATGAAACAGGCAAACTAAAACCCAGAATAGACATTTTACAGGACACCATGACTGCAGCGTTCATGTCAGAGAAGGGAGTATTTCAACTTAACGTTTCCTTGATCTTTGGTGACATTAGAACTGCAACGATTATCGATTATTAAATTCAGCACTATTCTGATAATCGATTGGGGTTGAGTCATTTTTCAAGGGAAAAAAGTTAAAGTTCTTAAATGAGAATATTGTCTGGTTTCTTCACTACTTTATGACAGTTAGCTGAATATCTTTGGGCTGTGGACAAAACAAGACATTTGATTGACATCGTTCACCATTTCCTAACAATTTAAATGTCCAAACAACTGATTAATCGAGAAAATAATCAGCAAATTAGTCAATGCTTAAAATAATCATTAGTTGCAGCCTTAGATCACTTATGGTCATTTTTTTTTTTTTTATGACAGGAAATATATTACAGATTTCTCATTCAAGAGTAATAAATTGTTAGATCAGAACGTGATCAATACATGATTTAAGATTTTAAAATTAACATATTCAATGAACTATGCAGCATTTTGTAAAAGTAAGTAAAAAAAAATGTTTATTTGGTATCATGCTGATTTAAGTTGATGAATCTGAGAACTTTTCCTGGACCATTCTCTGACCTGTATGAAGGTCTGAGGACCAAAATAAACTGAGAACAAGTGATCGAGAGTGTGCAGCATTTTCTTTCTTTTCTTTTTTCTTTCTTTCTTTCTTCTGGTTCTTTCAGAGTTTTCGATACTGACTGTTACATATTTGTCAGACAGGTTGGAGTGACCGCAACGACTTCTATTTACGTTCACACCCTCTGTATGACACCGTGCCATCATGCTACATTGAACTATCATTGCATCCTTGAAGCGTCTCCTCTAATAGGCCTGCACATAATGAGCCACGCCACAAAATGCGCTCGTTTCATTTCCACTGCTGGCTAATGATGTGTCCAAAATGCTACTGAGGTAGATAAACAGGTGCTTCATCGACTGACTTGGTCTATTTTCCACCTCCCCTCCTCTTTTCATGCGGTTTTAGTGCCAACCGGGCTGCCTCACCATCCAGATCAGAACAGTGCTGTGTGTCTTCCTCGTCCTGCTCACCTACTCTGTTACACAGGCCTGTGTGGTAAGTGTGTCTTTAAGATCCCCACCAGGAGTTTTATACACACACACATACTGACAATTGTCCAATATTAGTACCTATCTTCATGTTACTTCATACTGTGCAATATTTCACTCAATTAATCTAACGTTTAATTAACTTCATTTTTAATTAATGTGCAATAATCAGGTGTATTATTATCATCTTTTTATGTGCAATATGAATATTCTCTCTATGCAATGGTGGGAATTCAGCTGCTGAGTCTCCTTATATTGTACACAGTGTTCATATTTTTATATTTCCCCTGTTTATAAGGTCCTCGTCATCCACTTTGCTGCTTTAACACTGTACATTTCCCTGTTGTGGGACTAATAAAGGAGTATCTTATCTCATAATACTGTAATTAATTAAGTTAAAGTTAAAGACTGTTGTTAAGCTCAGTATCATATAAAATCAATTCAAAGTTCTTTATGTAACACCCGCCCCATGTAGCTATATTATTATGTGTCCTGATCTGTGTAATAGTACTATGGGCGGGGCCTGGGTTCTGTTTCAAATTAATTGGCGCTATTTTTTGTACTTGTAAGCTATTTGGATTTTTTACAACTTTTGTCCTCCTATTATGAAGCTAAAACAATGGCGGTGCCTCCTTAAGTTCTTTTCCTGGTATATTAATTCAATTCACCCTTTGTAAATGGCTTTTACCAAACAACCCAAATGCAATAAATAAGATGAATTACACCAGAAGTATAGTTCAAATACAAAAATCCCAAACTTTGGGTGCAAAAATAAAATGAATTTGATTCACTTATAAAAATAAAATTTCACCAAATATTAATAAACAAAATATCAGTTTGCCTTGTTACTTCAGGTATCTTTTAAATCTTTCTTTCTTTAACACTTCTCATTGGACTCTAACATCACAAATGCTTATCAATTTTAACACACAAACAATCACCAAGTCACTCTGGGCCCACACTCACACTCACACACACACTCAAACCCAAAATGAAAACAAATAAAACGTTGCAGGCCCGACGTGCTGGGGAGCGTTGAGGCCTAAAAACTGTACTGGCCGCTTCACTTGTAAATACAGGCCATAAAATAAAAGGCACGCGAAATTTCAGTACTCACGAATCCCTTGGAATATGCAGTGATGTAGATGAGGGGAATGGGCGGCTGACGGAGCACAGACGAAAACACAGCTCGGCGGTCCAGAGACGAAAACACAGCAACGACAGTCCGCACCAGCAGCGGCAGGGAAAAGCAGCTAACAGTGGTCCGAAAGAGTCTTCCTCTCTCTCACAGTCCAAATGTCCATCTCCTGAATCAAATAAATAGGCTAAACAACAAGTCCATCCACTATTTCATGTCGATATAGCAATAGCTTGTTTCATCCAACTGCTTCAAATGCAAAGCTAACAGTATGACAGCAACGCTAGAAGCTATTATGCTAAATGCTAGCGGCAAATAGCGCTAAGCAATACAATGCATTCTTACACCACAACATTTAGTCACAGTACAGAAAACAACACACAAGCTCATATTTACCTCCTGTACAGCACACAAGTCCAAAACCATAGGATAAATGGTCGTCAACCCCGAAGTCTTGAACATTATACCTCTCGCCACGTCAATGTTTAGCTACTCCACCATGACAAAAATGGCTCCTCCTTCACTCCGAACCCTCGGACCTGCAGGTTACGGCTAAGCCCCTCCCCTTTACCTGACACTGGACTTTGGTTGGCTGTTTGTTTTAGGACATAGCAATGAAAACAAGGAAAAGCAATGATTGACATATATGCTGCTAACCAAGTTAGATTGTAAGGCTGATTATACGTGTGGGATCCTGTGCAAAACAAACAAACTATGCTCATTTGCATGAAATATAAACACTGAACTTTTGAACAATTTTTTAACACATATTTATGCATTTTAACTTGCTTTTTAAAACATATTTCGCCTGGCTTAATTTTTAAAAATATTCATCACCAAAACACAATAATATCATGATAAGAATGATCACAATAATAAGAATTAATTTCAGTTTTCACAGGTAAATTAATAAAAATACATCAATAAAAAACAAATTTTAAGCGCAATTTTTTTTAGATTTATTATATTTTAATTCGTTTTTTCTTTGTAAAGTGCATAAATTGACCATGTTGATTTAAAAGTTAAGTATTCATTAGTTTTAATAAATCAGTCAATCATTTTGAGCCATTTTTTAATACACAATATCCAAATTCTCTGATTTAAGCTTCTTAAAAATGTGAATATTTTCTGGGTGTTTGTTTAGTCGTCTATGACAGAAAAGCTGAATATCTTTGGGACATTTGAAGACGTCATCTTGGGCTTTAAGAAACACTGATTGACATTTTTCACCATTTTCTGGCATTTTATGTACAAAACAACTATTAATGGATTAAAGAAAAAATAAACAACAGATCTGTCCATGATGAAAATAATTGTTAGTTGCAGCCCAGTTTTTGACAAAACAGCCCATGTTTCACTGTCGGAAGTAAGTCATCAAACAACGCCACAATACAGGATTTTAACTAAGATGGAGTTTATATTAACCTCCTGAGAACCAAGGGAAAAAAGTGTCTTACAATTTCTGTTTTTTTGTGATTTCCTATATATTTGGGCCTAAAAAAACACCTTACAATTTTAATTTTTTTGAATATATTTTTTATTTTAATTTCACAGCATGTCCACTGCAGAGGACAACAGGACGATATCCGTGTGAAAATAGAACTGAATTTAGAAAATTAGAAAAAATGAGCAGATTATATCTTTAGAGTGATATTCACCCAAGAACACATTTCATTTGAACAAATACAATAAATTTCTGTATCATTCTTCTGTTACTGCTTGCAAGGACAAAATGTATGTAATAATTCATTACAATGTAATGTAAAACATGTATTCAGTTCAACAGTGTTGCTGACCCTGTCCACAGCAGTTCATTACTTAGTTCCCGCTGCTAACCAGTGGTGGACAGTAGTGAAGTACATTTACTTGAGTACTGTACTTAAGTACATTTTTTGAGTATCTGTACTTTACTTGAGTATTCTGACTTTCACTCCACTACATTTCAAAGACAAATATTGTACTTTTGACTCCACTACATTTGTAGGAAGGTTGTTGTTACTTTTTGCCTGAGCTTTGAAGTCAGCTGTTGGTGTTTTTTTCTTTTCTAAAATGCAGTTGGTCACATGCTGTGTTCCTCACAAAAGGAAACCAATCACAGTAGCTCCCCTCAACTGGAACTGATGTAAAAGCAGAAATACGTCCAGGCGCTCTGTAACAAGAACAAGCAAACTCTCCCTCTTTCATTCAAACAAAAAGCGGTAATGGTGACGGCAGGAGAAAGACAAAATTAAATCTCAAGATTTTATTATAATTATTCATTATTCCAGGTAGCTTTTAAAGTTGGATTGTTTTTATCGGGGTGAAAAATACCACATAATTCATGTATATATACTGCCTCTGAAGACAGAAAGAAATCTCAGTTATTTAACAGACTTGGAGAACTCCTCACAGTTGGCTTCAATCTAATTTTATGATATGATTTTAATACAGTTGCATCAGAAAATGACAATAGCTGTTCTTTTTGGTTTTGATTGTATTTCTATGCTGAAGTTTTTATAGGTGTTTCTATAGACTTTGTGTAGCAGAGTGGTTCTACAAGCATCAGTGCATCATTAGATGGTTTCAGAGAGTTACAAGCTTCTGTAAATGCATCATGAAAACAATACAGCGTGTATTGATATTAGAAAATGTACTTTGTAATTTGTACTTTTGAATACTTAAGTATTATTAAAAAACATGTACTTCTGAATACTTAAGTATTTTTAAAACCGAGTACTCTAGTACTTTAACTCAAGTAAAATTTTGGCTGAGCAACTTTCACTTGTAGTTGAGTAATATTTGACCAGGAGTATCTATACTTTGACTCAAGTACTGGGGTTGAGTACTTTGTCCACCACTGCTGCTAACAGCTCAGATTTCTCAGGCTGTTTTTATTTCCAAAACATTTTGACTCTTGATTTCTTGGGCAGTAGTATTCAGTGACACTCCTGTAGTTTGGAGCTGTCTTTGATTTGTAAAAGCTGCCAGATCTTCAAAGATTTTGTCATCTATGTACTGTGAAAAGTACTGGATTGGATTCCAGTATTCACGGATTTTGGGGTCATCTTGATTGGCAGGAAGCCCAGGTAGCACAGGTGTGAATCTGTTATGATGGATGGAAAAAAACACAAATAAATAAAAGTTAATAAAAGGAGTAGCAGTTAATTTGTTTCACATCCATTTGGATTAATGCAGTAATTTCAGTGTCATGGATGTGATATGACTCCCTATTGACCATCTTTATAAGCATATTTTTAGATAACTTGCATATTTTAACAGCATTTACACATAGCACAATACAATAATCTAACATGGTAGTAAAATTTAATACATTAGCCTGAAACTAAATAAAACATACAAGTTATTCCTGGTCCACAGAGCACGACGACTTTCCTGCTCCTTCTCTGCCTCTGACTCTGTCTCAGATTCTCCTGCATCTTCTTCCTCTCCTTCTCCATCATCATCTTCTCCTATCACAGGCTGATACTCATCCTCCTCATCCTTTTCCTCATCTGAAAGCTCCAAATCTGAATCTCCCTCTACTATCCAGTATAGAATCCTCTCTGCTTCACTTCTTTCTCCTACAACAATGTGCAGTCATTAAATACATTAAAATGGTCCTGGTGTCCACTACAGTTGACATTCATTAAATGACTGTTATTTCAAAACAGAAATAATGAAACTGTTTTCAGATGTAAAAATATTGTTATTAACATATTTATGAACAAGAATATATATAATTATCATGGTAAAAATAGCAATAAATAAAGAATATTTGACTTACCTCTCCTCTTTCCATAAAATGTGCTTGTTGGTATGGCGGCCATCTTCATAGAGGAAGAAAGTAAAGTTCCCAGCATGCAATCCCACAACATGACACATCACTGGAAAGCCCAGGATGTCCTCTAAAGAACACTATAGGGGTTGGTAGGGTAACTTCAAATAGTTAAGGAAGATGCAGGTGAACAGAATGTCCATTATAAAGGACATAAATGAATGGGCCGGGTCTCAGGAGGTTAAAATACTTTTGATCGGCAAAACTAGACTAGAATTTTGTAATAATAATAATAATTCCTGATCAAAAATGTAGGGATGTGATCAGTCTCAGCCAATGGACTCAAACTTCAACCTTACTTACAAAAACATCAAAAAGTTGTTTGCAAAAATCAATTTCGGATCATTTTCATGAGTTGAAATTCAGGACAGCCACCTCCCAGTTCAACGTACCCAACAAATGATGATTTCATATTTATTAAGCTCACTGCTGTCGCAAATTACTTTGGGTTTCAGTAGATCAAAGAAGGATCTGAGTGAACATCTAATATTTGCACACCTAAATGCTTTTTAAATTTGAAAGAAGGAGCTAAATATTGATACTGTCACACAACGGCTTTAAGGTCTGTATAAAAATGCTGATTAAAAAAACATTTTAAGACATAATGCAGGAAAAACGCACTTGAGTTAGAGACAGTGTCATCATTTCATTGTTCATCCAGTAGACTTCACTGTTAGTCTCTGCAGTACATTATAGTTGGCAGAGTAACAAATCACAGCAGAGCAGATGGTGCTGCAGAGTCTCAGAAGAATAAAACATTTGTTGTTCAAGTGTAAAATACTCATTAAAATAATTTTCAATGCAAATTGGTTGGTGTCAGAACTCAGCCAGGCTCTGATGTGCGTGTCTCTGTGTGGGTGTGTGATTAGTGTCGGTGTAAAATACAATAAAGCAAAAGGTGTAGCAGCAGGGACGTAGTGAAGGGACGCCACTGGTGCCTACGGCCTTTGATAACTGGTTGAGTGAATCATTGTGTGTATTTTTTTAAATTAATCAAGTCTACATTAGAGTAAACATATTTTAAAAACCCAAACCAGTACATTAAGTGTACTGCATGTTCACAAACTTGCCAACGCTGCCGGGTTTCATGTCCATGTCCTGTTACACGTGACAACAACAGCTCAGCAAACTTAAAGATTTACTTGAGAAAATGTCTAATATGTCTGCAAAGATTAACCAACTATTAATTTTGATATTCTGATAACTGATTAACCAGTTTGAGAACTTTTTTAAGGGGAAAAAAAAGTCAAAATTCTCTGATTCAAGCTTCTTACATGTGAATACTTTTTTTTTATTGGTTTCTTTCCTGTTTCTGAGGATGTCATCTTGGGATTTGGGAAATTCTGATCAACCCATTTAACCGTTTTCTGACTTTTTATGGACCAAACAACGAAATTGATTACTCTAGAAAATAATCAACAGATTAATAGAGAATAAAATAATCGTTACAGGAAAGATGAGATTGTGACAGGATTAATTAATTGATTAATTGAGAAAAATAATCAACAGATTAATCCACAATGAAAGTAAAATAGTTGCAGCCCGATTTTCCATAAGGTAATAATGATCCAACGATTCTTAATGTTTGCCACCAAGTCAGATTCTCAGTGAAATCAGATGAAACAAGCCTGTGTTAAGATGTGTTTAACCCTCATTTAAACACATTAAACACACATTTCTAGCAGAACAGAGTATGTACAGTACTGTGCAAAACTTTAAGGCAGAATGATTTCAACAATACAAAATGCAATTGTTTATTTTTAGCAATTTAAAAAATGTAAAGTGAGTGAACAGAAGAAAAATCTAAATCCAATCAGTATTTGGTGTGACCTTCAAAACTGAAACAGGAACGGCCAAACTCTGAGAGAGACACATTATGCTTAACTTCCCTTCCAAATCGGAAATTGTCCAGCAGTGCCATCAGCTCAGAACTAGCAGAAACCAGTGGGACCCAGGTACACCCATCTACTGTCTGGAGAAGTCTGGCCAGAAGCGGTCTTCATGGAAGAACTGCAGCCAAAAAGCCAAACCTCCAACGTGGAAGCAAGGCCAAGCAACTCAACTATGCATGAAAACATAGGAACTGGGGTGCAGAAAAATGGCAGCAGGTGCTCTGGACTGATGAGTCAAAATTTGAAATATTTGTCAGCAGCAGAAGGCAGTTTGTTCACTGAAGGGCTGGAGAGTGGTACAATAATGAGTGTCTGCAAGCAGCAAGCGAAACATGGTGGAGGTTCCTTGCAAGTTTGGGGCTGCATTTCTGTAAATGGAGTTAGGGATTTGATCAGGATTAATGATGCTGAAGAGTACAGGCAGATACTTATCCATCATGCAGTACCACCAGGGAGGCTTCTGATTGAAATTTATTCTGCAGCAGGACAATGACCTCAAACATACAGCCAATGTCATTAGAAACTATCTTCAGCATAAAGAAGAACAAGGAGTCCTGGAAGTGATGGTAAGGCCCCCACAGCGCCCTGATCTCAACATCATCAAGTCTGTCTGGGATTATATGAAGAGACAGAAGGATCTGAGGCAGCCTACATCCACAGAAGATCTGTGGTTAGTTCTCCAAGATGTTTGGAACAACCTACCTAACAAGTTCCTTCAGAAACTGTGCGCAAGTGTACCTAGAAGAACTGATGCTGTTTTGAAGACAGAGGATGGTCACACCAAATATTGATTTTTTAAAGCATTTCTTCACGCCTGCCCAAACGTTGTGCACAGTACTGTACATCTTAAATGTTTACTGCTATATCACGACTAGTGTCCTTCTGATTATTTTCATCCTTTTCTCCAGGTGGGTTGTGTTCCTTGGGGAAAAGTCGGGACAAACTCCAGCGACTCTGTGGAGGATGTCCTCACAGACGCCAACAGCACAGGACCGGACAGAGCTTGTCCCAACATGGCGTACGGCCTGCTATCCTGCGTGGCCGGCACGCTCACTCTCGTCCCCTACCTCCGAGTCTCCTCGCTCCCCAAGATCCTCCTGCTCCTCCTCCTCTCTGTCACCTACACAGTCGTCATGGAGACCAGTGGCTATCGCCAAGCTGTGGGGTGAGACTGAGCTGCATGTAGTGTAATATGGAAAAGATGTGTATGTACGTATTATGACACGTCTCACAACTTTACTCTGGTCTCAGTGAAACCAGCTAATCATACAGTTGCCAGTTCATCATCATGACCACAAGTGAAAAATGCTTTACTGGGTGGGATTTTCAACATTATTTTGTCTTTAAATCATAAAAGAGAGATGGAAACACAACAAAGTGACAGTGCTGCCTTCAGCTGTGAAAATATTGTCATCATCCAATAACAATACATCTAATTTAAAGAAACATTTACAGGGAAGACCAACCACTAACTCTAGCTGAACAAACCAACAGCTAATGTTAGCTAAACAGACCAACTGCTAATGTTGGCTATACAGATGAAATGCTAACATTAGCTATACTGACCAACCACTAACATTAGCTACACAGATCAACCTCTAATGTTAAAGATTAGCTACTAATAATACTACTTACTATTTATGGTAGTTTATTTTAAGTTTGAGTGCAAAGTTTGACAAGCTACTAAACAAAGTACATTTAAATTACCACTAATCTAATTATTATGTCATATGTCATATAGCAAAATGAATGAAATAAAAAGGACCAAACAACCCATTTTGTTTGTGTTTTCAGAGGAGGGTTTCTCCACACTCGGGGCTATGATCCTGTGCTGGCGGTGTTGCTGTTTTCTGGAGCTCTGGCTCTTCATTCACGACAGCTGGACCTGAAGCTGCGGCTCGACTATCTGTGGGCCACTCAGGTTTGTCTGCTGCATTACATTTGACTGTAACTGAGGTATAAAGTAATATTTAGGGCAGGGGTCTTCAACATTTTTTGGGCCATGGACCCTTTAGCTGATAGAGAGACGGAGCAGGGACCCCTGACTACACTTACTGTCTTGAATAATTTTGGGGTCTTCTTACTTGTGTATCCCAGCAGTTGTAGCATTTAGAGGTTATATCAGAGTTTCTCGCTCATTAAGTTACATAACGATCGATTGTGGCTCATTTGTAAGCTAACTTGCAAAAACACACGTCATATATTTAATACAAATAATTGCATTTAGTAACAAGCCATCTTATTGTTTTTATTTCTTCTCATCAGGAAAACAAATTATTAGACAAAAACTAATTTTGCAAGGCAGGTTATATTTTTGACATCAAGGGGGTTCAAAAATGGCCCCTGAGGTGGCATTATAGCATCAATTTAGAGGCAGTATAAAGTTTTTTGACGTTGATTATTATTAATGTTGTATTAGTAATGAATGGGTACTAGATTACGTACTCACTCATTGTATGAGAATCTTAAATCTTTAAGACCTGAATGTGTCAAATTGTGCAAATTTTTGTTGGTTTCTCTCTGATTCCTGATGGAAACAGGAGGAAACAATCTTACAGGATCCAATTGTAGGCAAAAATGGCTGATGCATATTTTTTCAGTGGGTGTTTGAATTGTATGTTTGTGTGTTTGTGTGCAGTCTCAGTGGATCATCAAAGCCTCTCTGTTTCTATTTTAAGAACGACAGTGAGCGTTTGTCTTGTTTGCAAATCATTATCTCCCTCTAGTGATAAGGACAAGCAATTACATCCAGCTTTGAGCTCTGTGCTGCAGTAAAGGTTCAATGTGTTTGGACAGCAGAGCATCAGGCCTCACCTCTCCTTCTCTACCATCATGCAGGCGGAGGAGGAGCGAGACGACATGGAGAAGGTGAAGCTGGACAACAAGAGGATCCTGTTCAACCTGCTGCCAGCTCATGTGGCTCAGCACTTCCTCATGTCAAATCCCAGGAATATGGTGAGCATCCGCAGACACGTTCAGGCTCGTCCAACAAGGATTTGTCAGAGTTGACAGTTAACGCCTCTGAAACCAGCAACACATTCCCAGTGTTTCCTCATACACACACACACACACACGCACGTACACACACAGGAGGAGCTGGTCTGATGATTGGCAGGTCAAAAGGCATCTTAAAGTTAAAACTGGGCCAAGTTTTGTCAAACAAAGACTGTGACTCTCAGTGACTGATTTTTTTCATTTGACTGACTTTTACAAGCCTGGAGAGGTCAAAGTAAACAGTAGTGTACAAGAAAAGTGCAAAAATGAGGGAAAAGTATCCATTAATCCATTGATTCTTTTCTTGATTTATCGATTATTTGTTTGGTCAACAAAATGTCAGGTAATTATGAAAAATTTTGATTATTTTTATTAGATTAATCACCAACTATTCTGATAATCTGGCCGTAGAAGGAACTAGAATTATTCCTCATTATAACAACAGTAAGCTCTTGTGTCATAACTTTTGATTTTGAGCACAAAACTTTAATATATTTAATATTGCTGGCAAATGGCCAGGGTATAAGCAGGATAATAAACTAATATTTGTGCATTAAACAGTTTAAAATACTTTGCAGAGGCGACATCAGGTGGTTCTCAGACTCCACGTCATGCCTTCAGACCATTTAACTTAGACCTACTAGTTGATTATCCCTTACTTAACCCCACCTTTTCAGTCATGTCACCTCTGGCTTTGCACATACTGCAGCTGGTCCTTAAGCCAGCTTATAGTACTGTAAAACCAGAGGCCTACAGTTCTATAAATCTGTCACTTTTCAGCCAAACGCAGTCCATGTTGACCGAAGCATCAAGATGTCTCTTGACCCATAAATCACCACATCCATTCAAGCTGATAATCAAAGTGTTAATGCTGAGGAAGAGGATAGTTTGGTCTTTATATGCCAACAAAATAAAAAGTTCCATATTTCAAATAAATTTCCTACATGTACCTCAAAGTTTCGGGTTCTTAATGTGGGAAAATGTCCCAGCTGTTTGGGACAATGGGACACTACTTCCCCGACCGTGTGTTGTGGTGTTAAAGTGGAAGTGTGAGCTGACAGCCCTGTGTGTCTGTATCCACTGATTGATGAACATCCCCTCCACTGATCTCTGTTCCTTCCTCGGCCCCGTCCCCTCCTTTCTCAGGAAGTGATGAAAACGAACATCCTTTCAGGAAATTCAGTCCCACAAGAGGACAAGCTCCATTTGTAAACACTGGAGCTGCGTCCACATTCTTCATGCTACATATTTGTAGTATGAATTTCTTTGAAGGTGCAATGCTGGTACCTAAATTTATATGTAAAATTAGGAGAGTATAAACTACACAGACACAAACATTAAAGGGTAACTTTGGTATTATTCAACGTGGAGCCTCATTACAGAAAAGTTTTCTGACACACATTCTGCCTTTAACAAATGTTGTACCTGTACCTGTTGTACCCCTGCGATTTGAAAATTGCAGAAAGCCATATTGCGATGTTGATAAAATTTCGATAAATTGTGCAGCCGCACAGAGTGTGTAGTTTCAGAGCAACGGGCTTTTTGTTTTCAGGATTATGAGCATCACTTTACATTGACAGACAACTGACAGTTATAAACAACTGATGAATTTACAGCGGAGGACTCGGTGTTGCTTGTTCTTGTCGATTTACGATGTTGCGCTCGTCCAGTGCTCCTGCAGGGCCCCTGCAGCCTACAGAGCTTCCCCAAATCTGGAGAGGAGAGGATGGGAGTCGCTTCAACCATGTATCATATATTAAAAAGAATTTCAACCTATTTAACATACAGTTTATGGCTCCAACTCACTATGTGAACTACTGTACACATTTTTGCATGCACAATTGTTACATATTGTTCCTTTAACATAGAAAATAAGATAAAATAAATTATTGCCAATTTTACATTTGTTGTGGCTGACATCACTGAGCATGCTCTGCGTCATGCTTTCATGTTTTCCCTGCTTTGCTACATGAGGAATAAACTCATTGGACATAATTATCATTATGAAGGAATATGTCACCCAGTATGGGTCTTTTTTTTTTGGATGACAGTGAAGCTCCATGGCACAGAGGCACAAGCTGTACAGCCACACAGACAGTTCTGGTCAGTAGGTTAAATTCTTTGTTAGTTCTGGAGTTGTCTTGGGATTTCTTAACAATAATAAAAAAAGTTGATAAGAAGTGTAACACTGGCGTTATCCTGCAGCAATCAGCGGGCTGTGCATCAGACGGTGCAGAGATCGTCTGAGGCTGAGACTAGTAAACACTGGGGGCAGGAAGTCAGGAAGTATGTTTCCGGCACATTGGTGACCCCCTTGGAGCTGCAGTGTATAGAAAGGCTTCCTCTCTTTCCTCTGGGCTAAAGTTCACCCATACACTGTATTCATAACACAGCGCTTTGGTTAAAGTTTCACTGCTCCAAAAATGATTGAAAAATCGGTTTTATTGCTTTGGGAGCGACAGTGGCCACTGTTCTTTTCGCTCTTTGAACACGTTTGTTCAAAATTGTGTCTGAATTGGAACCAGAAATGTCCCAGTACTTTTTATGTCCTTCTATGTTTCTGATTGCTTCAATTACAGCTGCAATTTTGTTGTCGGATGCAGAATGACAAAGAAGCTGTGATGCACATGTTTTTTATGTTCGACATTTCTAATGTCATCACATGTGAAATCTAGTTTTGTATCAAAATTAGGGCTGCAACTCACAATTATTTTCATTATTGATAAGTTGTTTGGTCCATTCATTGTCAGAAAATAGTTGTTGTCGTGTTTTGTCCACAACCCAAAGATATTCAATTTACTGTCAGAGAGGAGTGAAAAAAATGTTAATCCGTGTGACCATTAAACATCTTGTCTTTGTTCTGTATTCAATTCAAATATAGGTCAAAAACTTTTTGCAAATCATTGCATTATGTTTTTATTTACTCAACATCCCAATTTTTTTGGAAATGCAGTTGTACTATTCCCAGAAATTTGTATTCATTTTCACCCTTTAATGCCTTTTGATTTCTCCTCCCCATGATGGCATTACTCACAGTTTTTTGAAGCCCTGGCATTGCAGTTCGGTACAGCTCAATCAGCCAGTTTTAACCAAACCTTTCTCCTGTCCAGGACCTGTACTACCAGTCCTACGCTCAGGTCGGAGTGTTGTTCGCCTCCATCGCCAACTTCAACGACTTCTACATCGAGCTGGACGGGAACAACATGGGCGTTGAGTGTCTCCGGCTGCTCAATGAGATCATCGCTGACTTTGATGAGGTGAGTACATGTTGTAAATCTGCAGCTTTTATATATATATCCTCGCAGGTTTCATATCGGCCTGCTCTGCTTTGCTCTGCTCTTTGGAGAATTTGGAGGCAAGCTCTGCTGCAGTATGACCTCCATAATGTCATTTTCAAAGATGACATTGTGGCCATGACTGAGGGTTTAAAAAATACTGTTTATTGACGCAATATAATAAGCAATGGTTGCGGTTGGGAAAGTTCTTCAAAATAAGGAATTACTTACAGATGACTTCTGCCCTGCTTGAATCTATAATCAGCAACATAAAGCATTAATTTACTCAAAACATGCAAAAAATAGTCCTTTTTAAATTGCATTTAGATTTGTTTGCCAGCACAACCTATAATATATATGAACTTGAACTGACAATTTACTCCAATTTGATTTGAAATTTGTAATAGCAGTGCTGCTTTTCTCCTGTTTTTACTCCTCTTTTCCTCTTTTTTCCCCTTCCAGCTGATGGACAAAGAGTGCTACAGGGACATTGAGAAAATCAAGACTATTGGCAGTACATACATGGCTGCAGTAGGGCTGGTTCCTACAACTGCCTCCAAGGTACACACGCAGCAGCTATATTTAGACCCTGCACGAGGTTTTGTGTGTGTATTTGCAGGGTATTAGCATGTTTCGAAACTGTTCAGAATGCACACCGCATTTTCCAGAGGCCTAGTATTTCCAAGCAGGTATTTTCTGGGTGTTGATATTTAGAACGCTGTCACGTTTCAATCCACAAATCCCCCTGCGAGGGATTACTGGCCCCTGTGCATCAGCATATTCTGCATTCATAAAGTTTCTATAAATCCTGCAAAGCTGACAAACAAAAGAGCCCTTTCTGCAACTTCTGCAAAACTTTACACAAACTTAACAGTCAGTCACAGAGGTGGTTTCACTTTGGGGAAAGCCCTGGAGCGTGCTTGTGTGGCAGCCCTAGATCATAATGTGTGTAATCATGTCAGGGAAACAGAGCTGGGGCCGTACGACAAAAACTTCCTAGTCTAGTCTTCAATTAAGATAGGAAGAGCTTTAGAAGGGATTTCTCTCAGTCTGGTTTAACAGGAGCAAATCCTAAGTAACTTCAGGAGTCCTCTCTTATCTCAGTTTAGGAGAGGCAAAATCCTCAATCCAACATCGCTTATCAACTTTTATGGTTTTTTTTTTTAACTCATAACCAACACTTTTCTCATCTCAATGATCAACTCACTGTTGTTCTTTTAGACATATTGAATCATGAATAAGGAACAAAAACAACGATGGGCACTTTACTTCAAGACAGATGAGTTAGAGGTGTTAACATGTTCTTTTCGGGAAATTTATAGCAAGTCTAACTCAAGAGAAAGAGAGCAGGTACACAGTCTTCACTCTATTCAGTACCTATTGTGTAAAAACAATAAAAGAGCAGCTGTACTGTTAAAGAAGTTAGCTAACATTACTGCTGCTGCTACCTAACACTAAACTATTACCTACAATTACATAACACTAACATTAGCTACAGTTAGCAAACACTACTGTTATCTAACACAACTATTTTCTACTGTTAGCTAACACTAATGTAAGTTACTGTTAGCAAACATTACTGTTAGCTAACAAACATTAGCTATTTTTAATTCACACTACCATTAGCTAATGTTAGCTAACAACACTGTTAGCTACTGTTAGCAATCACTACTGTTACCTAACACAACCACTAGCTCCTGTTAGATGACATCATTAGTTACTGTTGGCAAACACTTCCAGTGGCTGCCGTTAGCTAGCTAGTAAATTAGCTACAGGTGCAAAAGTGAAACACCTTTAACAGTTATCCTAACATTAGGAGAGTTTATTTAAGATTTTGGGACATGAGGATTCTTGTGTCACACAAATTTCCTACCTTCAGTTATGATGGGAACATTAGTCAGTGGAACTGTTCATCTGCAACAGCTTTTTGCCTAAATCAGGTCAGGACCCTAATTAACTAATTAGTGTTACCATGGTTACCAAATGATCTGCAAGTTAGTATGTTTCTGTAATACAGCCCCGGGAGGGTAATATCACTTCATATGTTGGATGAAAGCAGCTTCTTTGTGCATAAATGTGTACTTTCTTAATATTTGTGTGTTTTTCTGTCTCCCAGGTGAAGAAGTCCATCACCTCACATTTATGCACAGTCTCAGATTTTGCCATCGAGATGTTTGACGTCCTGGATGCCATCAACTACCAGTCTTACAATGACTTTGTCCTGAGAGTAGGTGAGTGAAAACACACACATACACACGCACACACACACACACTGGTTGGTCCATATAAACACGGGTGCCGGAGCTTCTGACCTATTGCACTGGACACCATCTACGCTCAGTGCCGGTAAGTTTGGAAGGAAATGCATCACAGAAAGAGCGTTCCCTGCAGGAAGCTCGTCACAGCGAGACCTGAAGTTCTGGGTTCCATTGTGTTGGGTATCCTGTGGGGAGCCTGCAGCAGGAGCCCTTGTTTAATCCCAGCATAGCCTGGTGTATACAGTGCCATCCTGTCTGCAGACTGTGGGGCTCCATATGTTTGTGTGCTTGGCCTGAACCCTCTTTTCAGAAACGCAACTTTTGGTAATCTGCGTAATGCTGGACTTCCAGAAGGTTCAGAAAAACAAAGTCTGGCCTGGTTTTACGTGGTCTACATGTGCCAACCTCCGGAACCTGCAGAACTGTGGTTGTGAACATGACGCAGAGACGTTTTTATTTTGCAATCCTAAAGACAGGCATAAAATAACAGCAGCAGCCATGGAAGCATGTACATATTGTGCAACTGATGCTAAAGGAGCTTTCAGACCTGAGGGGTGCACTATGAGGACAGATTAATGGGTTAGTGAGGTATGTCGAGCCTAAAGCCAGAGTTTTAAATGTCATGAAGGTGGCTCTCTTTTAACCTCTCTAGATCAATCTAGATCACCATGGTAACTTATGCTGCACACCTAACCTGCTCCGGAGTTCATGTTCAGTCCTTCCAAAAAGCTTCCAGTTATGGTGACGTGCTGAGCAGTCGTTGTTTTTCCTGTTCTGTTGCCAATCCTTAAATTTTAAAACAATCCCAACCAATGTAAAAAATGTCACAACTTGAAAGTACAGGCATTACTATAACTAGGGGTGCAACGGATTGTAGTTGTCACGTGTCCTGTACGGATCACCTCCCACGGTTCGGCACAAATGTGATTTGTGGGCTGACAGTTTTACTGTTGCTGTTACTTTTATATAAGTAATAATACTCAAAATTTTAAATACACAGTCGCAATGAAAGGCAGGACAACTGCTGCTGTGTTTTAATCTGCAGCTCTGTGAAGAGCAACTGATTAAAAAGCCGTCACATCGCCTCGAGTGAAATCCTGACCATGACTTCGGGCATTTTCACCAGTGTAACAATGCTGTCGCCATAGAAACAGATCATAAGATTGTGAAATTTAGTGAAACTTTGGCAATATCTGTCTTAACTTCTATAACTCCTGACAGCTCACCAGAGCTGTGTCTGTCTGTCTGTAACTCAGTGTGTCTGTGTTGACTGGGTTTTACTCGTTCATGAGCCTAAAGAGTGTAGTAGTGCTGTACAGAGTATAATTATCTACAGTATTATATGTATTGTAGTATATACATAGTTAAGTATACAGTATAGTATTTGAAGTATATAGTGGAGAATTATTATTATTACAGTATAACATTCATTATATATATATCTTTTTTCCTTTGTGCTGATCCGAAAAATGATCCAATCTGTGACTCAAAACAGTGATATGATCCAAACTGTGAATTTTGTGATCTGGTGTACCCCTAACTATAACTGAATATGCTGAAAAAAGGAGCGAAGGACAAACACAAGACTACTGGAGGGCTTGTTAACGTTGAACAAGACGTGGTGGAATCTGACTTTGAAGATGGGATTGATGCAGAGGCAGAATAATACTGATAACCCTGAAGACATGGAGAATCCCTCCACTATGGACATCATGAAGGCTATATCCTCATTCAAAAAAAAGAGTTTCACACTGGAATGGATGGTCCTTCCACTAATTCTTTACTTGGCAGTATTCACTATGAGAGATATACATTTTCAGCTGAGGGAATACGTTATAGATACAAGGACACGAGGATGACATAGTTCCCCTTTTGATTGATAAGATTTACTGAAGAGATTTTTAAAAATCCTAGAAAAATATAGATGCATCCGGTGAAGCACTGGGAGTAAACAAGCCACCCTGGCTGCTGTGCCCATTTGAATACAAGCTGCCATAAGAACTGTACTATTTTCTACTTTCATGTGTATTTCTTTTATAACGTTACTTTGGACAATGATGTCTGTAAAGTCGGGAAGCACCTGTGCAGTTCAGCTTCTCCAACAGTAATGTCAAACTTCAACTCTAGAAGAGAGAATGTAAAATACACAAGCCTTTATTTCAAGAGTTCTCCCGTCTGAGACCCGACACTCTACATAGATTCACTGGACGTTCTCCAAAAGTGGATCAAAAATATAAATAGAAAGGACTCCCAACTGCAGAGCAGAGGCTGTCACTCTGCAGACTATTATATTAGGAAAATAAAATGACAAATATCGCCTTTAAAATTGACCAAAAAAGCAATCAGCGATGGATTCAGCCCATCGTTGATAGACGATATATTCGTCCAGTCGCCCATGTAACAAATCTGGTGTGTTTCAGGTCTTTGGTTGTGTTAATTCCAGGTATCAATGTGGGACCAGTGGTGGCCGGAGTGATTGGAGCCAGAAGACCTCAGTATGACATCTGGGGAAACACGGTGAACGTAGCCAGCAGGATGGACAGCACTGGAGTACAAGGAAAGATACAGGTACGCCACTACAGTCTGCTGTCTTTCCCTTTACATAAACTGATAAGTCTCAATGATGATCAAGTGTTTCAAGACAGACCTGGTCAAAAGAGAGCATGAAAAATCAATCAATAAATGCAATATAAATAAGCCAAGAACATTGTCACACATGAAAGAGCAAAAATATACTGTTAAGGTGTACATAACGATACTGAATTGAAATGAAAAATTAATCAAATTTAAACAGCAAAACGTAGCAACTACTTGTGTTTTCAGGGAAACTTAAAAGTGACAGTTCATCCCAAAATGAAAAATCCATATTTTTTCTCCATGTAGAGCCAGGGGTCTACAATCTACAGCTCTTTAGCCGCTACCCAGTGGCTCCTCGCTGCTCCCCGCAGCTTTGGCAAAGACAAATAAATAAATTATATGGAAAAGAATAAAAGTTTTTTGTGGGTTTTCTTTTTTTTCCAAACAGTTTAATATTCATTTAATATTGTTGCTGGTCTTCACTGGGAAAACAGAAAACTTTAGAAAACTCAACTGAATTGATTCTCTAAATTTTGGCGGTGCCCAGTCATAGAGATGTCTACTTTCTCTCAAATGTGATCATCTCCAGAAATCGTGACCCGGTAACTCGAGATAATCACACACAGACGTTTGAGAGGTTTAATGTAGAAAGTAGTTCCAGTAGATTCTACTGCAGAATAGTTCCTTCATTAAACTGCTCACAACGAGGTCTGTGGATTATTCTGAGTAACAAGGTCATGCCTTTTGGAAGAAGACACTGGTTTAAAAGTTTTCATATTCATTTATTTATTTATTTTTATTTTTATTTTTATTTTTTGCGCTTTGAGCACCACAAGCTGAATTCTCCAAACCTCTGCAACTCACACCAAAAACTTTCTAGATGGATACACAGCACTGCTGGCCAGGGGAAAAATATGCATCTTTGACATGGAAGTGAACTCTGAACTGACCTCCTTCTGTGTTTTCTCTCAAGGTGACAGAGGACGTTCATCGCCTCATCGCTGACTACTACAACTTTGTTTGCCGCGGTCAGGTCAGCGTGAAGGGCAAAGGTCAGATGCTCACATACTTCCTAGAGGGGCGCAGGCAGGGCAGCAGGCCGTCTCAAAGCCAGCAGCAACAGCCTGGCAACGCCGAGCGCCGGTCGAGCGCGTTCGCACACGGCAGCGTGTGCACCAGGCTGAGCCCCGCCCCCACGGTGACCACCTATGCCACCATCAGGACCCCGAGCCCGAGCATGGCCAAACCAACGACCTCAACCAGCACGACCAGGTACCTGCCCTCTGTCCCCATGGCAATGGTGTGACGGATGCTGTCTCCATGGTGACAAAACAAGGAGGTGAGCGTGCAAGATGGCAGTAGCAGAGAGAATTTATGAAAACAGGGGAAAGTAGAGCGATTCTCCACTCTTCTTCTACTGTCCGAGAGGCCAACAGGAGGCTTGAACTCAGGCCTGGACTGCGTTTACGACTGATCACAGGAGTCTGAGGCGGCCTTGGACCCTTAGACTCTCCCTCCACAACTCAAGCCCTGTTTGTTGTTTGACACCGCGGGGTGTCATGAACAGGATACAGGATGCTTTAGCCACGTTGCTCTGCAATCAATCAAAGGCCAAGGGTGTCTCCACGATTTCAGAGTCGACTCCCAAAACGGCATCCACAACTATAATAAACTAAATCAAAACAAAAACACATCAACGCAATGCACAATTGATCGTGTAGCACGCAAGCCTCTCTCGACAACCACGTCCGGAAATTCCTTTAACAACTTTAGCTGACCCCTTTTCTCTCAGTATGAAACCAAATCAGTGCTGTTGCCTTAGCGACCACTCCTCACAATGAGTTTCTTGCCATTTTTTTTTTTTTGTTGCCTTTTTCGATCCTTTATTGATTAAATGGACAGCAATCCAGATGAATTAATTAAAGGGGCATTACTGTCCAGGAGTTTTTAAAGTGGATGAAGCCAAATGTATAATTGTAAATGGCAGTAAATGGTATAAACTTGCCAAAACTCGACAGGGCATTGCCTTCGATCATGATACCGTACGTTTATGCCCCCCCTTCTTCTAACGGCACATGAGGTAAACTCTTGATTCCCTGAACCGAGCTGCTCGGCGACTTTAAGTGCATGATGCCACTGCTGCATTCCAGTCATGTTTGCTGTCTGTTTCCCTGTGATGCTTGACTTCCAGATTCTTCCTCGTCAAAGTGTAGCAATAAAGCGGTTTGTCTCCTATCTCAGCCTACTCACCCTTGCATGCTGTAGCCAGCTGGATCCTATTTTGACCTGATAGTGTATGTAGCCAATAGAGTGTGCATAGCTAGCCACACCAGTCTGTATCTCTGTGGAGTTGAAGCATGACTTAGAAAACTTATTTTCTGTATTGTGCGAGTGTGATTCCTTCCTCATGGGATTATATTTAAAAAAGAAGAACCTTTTTTTCTGCGTGCTTGTTTATTAAGAAATATTTTCTATTGTTAAAATATTCTGTTTGACTATTTTTATTAACTAAAAGCTGCTTTGGTAAAGAGAAGATGTTTATGAGGAGACACCCAAACCTCGGCGTCTGGCCTCCTCATACAAATCCAGATGATTTATTTTATGGTATAGCATGCTACTCACAGTATGGTTTACCACAGCCATTAACTCTCCTCTAATCTGTTCTAGCATGCACTGCCTGCAAGCCTGTGGCTCTTACATGCATGCTTTGATGAAACATTAATACAGGCCAAGCAGCGGACACACAGTGACTCTGTTTTGACGTAGTCCTCCTGCATGCGCTAAAGGTAGCGGTCCTCTTGAATGTAAGGTGCTTTTTTGACCCGTGTCTTCTTCTTCATGAGTTTGGTGTGCGAACCTTTTTCCGAGGACATTTTTTCAGGACGGTTTGACATCAGGCCCGGGGGTTCCTCCTCCTCCCCGCTCCTGCTGTAGTCAACAGGTAGCTGGTTTTCAAATGTGCCAACCTATTTTCATAAACATATCAAACTTTTTCTCGTCGAGCTGTAGCACAACTGAATGTGTGGCTACGGTTATTGTGGGTTTTCTTTTTTCTTTTTTTCTTTTCTGTTGAATGCCTGTATTTTTACTGTTTCCTTAACAGTTTTGTAACTCAAAATGATGGCAAGTGTTGATTTTGGAGATATTTATTTGGACACCATAACCTGACTGAAATGACGTTGTTGTACTTCTTATCATATTTAAAATAGATTTTAAAGTCTATATAGTAGCTCGAATGCTTACTTTGAGTTTCTAAGAGATTAAAAATGAGGATTTTTATACACTTGCTTTAAACAGTTGATGGAAAGTTGATGGAAAGGAGTTATGTACAATATTTTTCCTGTAAATTGGATATTTTCATACTGTATGATACGGGTTTCAATTGTTATATGTAGGTATTACTAGCTATTATTGTACATTGTAGAGTCTTTTTCAGAGATATATTATGAATGATCCGATATTTGTCAAGTTCTTTTGTTGAAGATGTATTTATTGAGATGTTTTATGTGAATGTAAATTTTGTTAAAGATGATATTTTATACTAAGTGTTTGCACTGCGATGATATTGACGTACTATGATTATAAAAATAAAGCCAGCGGGGGATGTGTCCCCTGGAGTAAGAGCGCTCTTCCTGTGCTCATTTTCACCAACACAAACACACACATAGTGCGTATGCAGAGGCCATCAAACTCAGTTATGAAGTTACGTAACAGTAGAAAAACAGAGGAGCTGATGTAAGAAGAAACATCGGGGTCAATGTCAGCCCGAGTCCAACGGTGTTGTTGAGAAGGAGCCTCATGCTGATGTTATGAACAAGTCTGCCACCAGAAAAACACGAGGGAGGAGAGTTTGTGTACACGTAGTGAGCAGATAGTGTGTGACGAGTGAAGATAACAAACATCAAGAGTGAGTCCACCACCCATCTGTTATTCAGTGCTCATAAAGTTTGTTCAGGGGAGAAAGTTGGAAAGACAAACTCGTACAGTTTGATGTCAGGCAGGCGGCAGGAAGCAAAAACAATTTACTTAAGAAGAGAACATGTGATTAGGGCTGTAAACTTTTTAAATTATGAATGAACTTTCAATTAATATTCAATTCAGTTAGTAATAATTAATAAAAGTACATCCACTCTTGAGAATCAGGACAAATCATGTCATACCAAAAAACAAAAACAGAAAAATGATTAATAAGAACACTGAGTCTTTTTGTGTTTGTAAAGGTTTATTCTTCAAGGATATATATAATTATATAATATATATAATTTACAGAATGTTTTGGATCGCTTTATTTTTTTAATTTCTAAACTTGCTCTGTCCCAGAAAACAGCCTTGTCCCAGCCAGGAATTCACAACTTCTAACAATTTAAAAATTAATTTAAAACTAATCATATCTGCTGATAACAGAGATGTAAAAATGTGCCATTATAATCAGCTTTGTTTTAAAATATACTTTCATGAAAATGTTGGCCCTTTAAAGTTGTGTTCCAAATTTCCCTGAACTCTGTCAGATTTATATAAAAGCATGATTTAATCAGGCATAAAAAGGGTTCACTATACCCTAAGGACCCCTGTGTCACTTCCCTGTTCAAAAAAGGTAGGAATACTGCTCAAGCAGTGGTAGATTTTGTCTGTGTCTCAACCATAACATGTCAACAGTCCTTCTAAATCAAACCAATTATGGTTTAAAATGTGTATTTTGATTAGCATTAAGAGAACTCTGAGCAACTTCAAAAAATAAAATAGCTGCTCACTGCGACAATGCTGTGAAATGAAAAAATAGAACATTTTGTCATTTGATAAAAAATTTAATCACTTGGCTCTTGACCCATTACAAGGTTTAAAAACCAAGAGTTTGATATTTGAGCATAATTGAAGAGTAAAAATCCCCAAACCCTCAAAATACTAAAACAGTAAGAATTCATTATGCTTTATAACTAAAATCATAACATTCATAACACCAAATTGTTAGCTATTCAAAAATTTCTTAAGATTAATTGTATTATTGAACATGTATCAGTCAGTAAGATGCACACCAAAAGTATGTTGCAACCATTTGTTTTGTTGCTGCCATTTTTGGCTCACTACTTATGAGTTCAAATAAGGAAGGAAAAATATTTATTGTGCAATCTTGAGTTGAACAGTTTATAAAACTAAAGACAGAATGACAAAAATGTCACAGTGGGAATCCATAAAGGTGTTACTTCAAGGGAACATTGACATTTAAAACTGTTTTTTTTTAAAGTAGTTATATTTTTTTGTTGTTTTTGTTGTTTTTTTATTTTGTTTTAAACTACTAACCTTACTGAAAAGGCTCAATATTGCAAAAAAAATTGTAACAAAATATAAAGTTAAAACCAGCACAACATAATAAATAAGTAAATGTGCATACAGTGTTGATATATGTCAGTAACAATGATAAACCTTGTGTTCTTTTCAGTACACATGACAAAATGAAAAAATAAAAGTACAACAAAATCGTAAATAATAAAACATTGAGTCGGTTCATTGAGATGTACATGTATAATCTTAGTGTGGGGGACTGCTATGATTGCTGGAGCTCGCGAGAAAAATTTGACTGGTCAAATTTGCAGAAAAGTTGCGGTTATTTGACAAAATTGCAAGGTCGTGCAGAATTCACAGTGTTAACTGTTGTGGCTGCAACATTGCAACTTCCAGGAGGGACTGTAAAACCACTTAAACTACTACTACTCTCTGGTGTAAAACAGACTAATCATTATTTTTTATTGATGGGACAGTCTTTCTGTGAATGACACTGGTGGCGTCAAGAGTGTGAGAAAGGTGTCAGGACCTCTTATACATGCCCCTGTCCTCACCCACCTCGTCCTCCTCCTCGCCCCCCAAACGGAGGAATCTAACAAACAAACGGGGGGTTTAAAAGGAAAAAGAAAGCAAAACAAACGTGGGGCCTTATCATTGTGTCTGTTTGTGTGTTGAACTGAGTGCGAAGGGATGTTTCAAGTCCTGTCGCAGGAAGAACCGACTTCCAAACATTCATCAGTGATGTGAAAATGTGTGTGTGTGAGCGTGTTTGGTGCTGGTGTGTGTAGAGTAAAGCAGCGGTAAGTGGCTGTGGCATGCGGAGCATCCTGAGTGACAGGTTGTCATGGCAACACAACAAGATTGTGCCCTGACATGAAACCATCAAGGTTGTGTTTTCCAACAAGCACATGATAAACCAGGCGACCCCCTCCTCTTCCTCCTCCTCCTCCTCCTCCTCCTCCTCCTCCTCCTCCTCCTATTAGCTTTGTGATTCACACTGATTGTGTGCAATCACAGCAGAGGATGTCGATACTCCACTTTCTGTTGATAACCGACAAATTTACTGGATCCAATGTTTGTGTGCGACTGTGCGTTTACCACCTGCTGGCCTCTCCGATATAATCAAACGCTCCCGGCTCAGGAGAGCCAATGCAAACACTCACACACCCTGAGATAAGCCAGCGGAAACGGGACATTTTTGGGCCTCGTTTACAGCTGTGCTGCAGCGGATTGGATGTCTTTCAGCGTCCTGGGTCAGACGCTGCCGAAGGGGGGAATCGGCGCATTGACGCAGCTGAGTGGGATGCTCCACAGGGTTAACGATAGTTTTACTGCCCCCGCTCCGCCCTCGCTCTGCTTACCCAATGACCCCGTATGTCATAACATCCCTTACTGTAAACCCTGCTGGAATTTGGACACTGGAGCGTGGGAGGAAAAACACAACCCCACTCCTGCTTGAGTGCGTGTGTGTATAACTTTGCAGATGTCCATTTTTGTATTTATTTGCATGCATGTTTGTGTATCTCTGTTTGTATCTGTGTTTAAGTGAGTGCATGTTTGTGTGTGAGTGAGGCCAACAAGTGGTGAACTTGCAGCTCAACATCGAACCTGTATTACAACTGCAGCAGCTACCTGAGAACAAACTGAGGAGTTTCTCGCCATGAAAATAAAGAACCCCTGGTCTCATGGATCAGTGCCTCTCAAACCGGGGGTCGAGACCCCTGAATGACAAACAAAAGATATTTCTGACATTAAAATTTATGATTAGCTTCTTGGCATCACTTTCAAAAAAATACAACTTTTATATAGGCTTGATGAGTTGTAACTTATGTCTTATATCTTCTACTGCTTTATAGATAAGGATCCTCAAAAGGCTCAGTCTTTCACAAGCATGGATGGGGTGAAGTTCACCACTGTGAAAAACTGAGTGGGTAAATAATCCAACAGTTGTAGAACAACATTTCTCAACACAAAACTGCAGGAATTTAGAGATTTCACCATCTACAATCCATAATATCATTAAAAGATTCAGAGAATTCAGAGAAATCTCTTCACTTTAAGGGGCAAGGCTGAAAACCAACACTGAATGTCTGTGACCTTTGACCCCTTAGACAGCAGTTGTATAAAGGATACTACATGGGCTCAGGAACACTTTGGAAAACCGTTGTCATTAAACACAGTTTGTTGCTGCATCTACAAATGCAAGTTAAGAGGAAAAGGAAAAGGACCAACCAGATTGTTACCAGCGTTAACTTCAAAACACAGCACCTGTGTTGGTATGGGTGTGTGTTAGTGCACATGGCATCATGGGTAACTCTGAAGGCCCCACTAATGCTGAAAGGTACATACAGGTTTTGGAGCGACACCTGCTGCCATCCAGATGACGTCTTTTTCAGAGACGTCCCTGCTTATTTCAGATGATGCCAAGACACACTGTGCACAGCGTGGCTTCATACTAAAAGAGTTCAGGTACTAGACTGACCTGCCTGCAGTCCAGACCTGCCTGTGCACCACAGAGCGCTCACAGCACTCAGATCAAGCGATCAACTAAACAGTGCTGATCGAATATGAATCAAGATTGTGTCACTATATTATCTATATCTCACCGAAACACGAGCCAAAACCAAGCCCCACCCGAGTCGCAGTTCAACAGCCACCAGCTCCACGCTCTCGTCAGCACTGCACATGCTCTGGTTGGCAACCGCAGATAAAGCCAAACTCGAGGTTTCAAAACCATGATCCACAAACCAATGAGTGACAAAATGCTGACTCGGTCCACTAATTAATCTACTGTCCCTGACACAACCCCTCGTTTTTCTCTTTTTCTCCAGAATGAAAGTTCTGATTTCCATCCATTCATCAATTTTCTTCCACAACAAATTTCCTTCTATAAGGACAATAAAGACTAACTATCTATCTGTCCATCCATCCAATCCTATCTGGTCCTATCCTATCTGTTCTGGGATCAGGTTGTGGTGGCAGCGGGCTAAGCAGGGTATTCCAGATGTCCCTCTCCACAGCGGCACTTTCCAGCTACTCCTGGGGAAACCCCAGGCGTTCTCAGGCCAAATGTAATTCCTCCAGTGAGTTTTGGGTCTACCCCGGGGTCTCCTCCCTGTGGGATGTGCACAGAAAATCTCTAAAGGGAGGCGTCCAGAAGACATCCTAATCAGATGCCAGAACCACCTCAACTGGCTCCTTTTGATGCAAAGGAGCAGCAGTTTCACACCAAGATCCTTGCAGATTTGAAGCTCTTTATTTATTAAATTATTAAGTATATTTTAGCAGACTTTTGTGGCTTTATTGGAATAGGACAACTGTATAGATGAAATGCAACAAACAGCTGAAGGAGGGAACTGAACCAGAGCCACTCCAGAGGACTGATGACCTCAGTACAAGGGACGCACGCTCTAACAGCTGAGCTGCAGAGACGCCGCATATGAAGCCCTTTATTAATGGCTTAATAACATTTATAACTGTAGACTCAATGACATTGTCAACTGAGAAGCTTGTGACTGTTTAATAATCAATTTATGATTACATGTGGATAGTGACTTAAATGTAAGTCAAACAAATATACCTTCTGCAATTTGAAAACTACAGAGAGCTATATTGTGATTTCGATAAAAATTTGATAAACTGTGCAACTCTAATGTAATATACCACTGGAAACCTTAGGTTCTTGTGTTTTCATAAATGCCAACCATTTCCAGATACAAGCGTACTATTAAAATACTGGACTGCCTACATTTTAAAACTCAACAGTAACCCCATAGGTCAATTAAATTCAACACAAACACTGATTTTACATTGACAACATCCAGTAAATCTACACCAGTCACATATTCAGCCCAAAACATACAATCAGATGAATTAATAAACCCTCAAAATGCGCAAAACCAGCCATAAGATGTTTAACCTTCTGCTTATATTTGCCAAAATGAACAACTATTATGTAAATATACACACTCATGTGACACACCATCAGAAAGCTGAGATTTCCACTGATGCTAACCTTGTCCAGATACAGTCAGAACAGCAGCAACAGTCTACTTTGTCCAGTTGAAGGGCACCCAAGAGGGTAGTTTACCATGTTTTGTCCAGAAGGGCACTTTAGAGGGCTCTTTACCACATTTTGTCCACTAGAAGGGCACTTTGAATGGCACTTTACCGTGTTTTGCCCACTCAAAGGGCACTTTTGAGGGTACTTGACAGTGTTTTGACCACTGGAATGGCACTTTAAAGGGCACCATTTTTTGTCTACTATCATGTCACATTTCATGGACATTTTATTTTATGATGCAGTAAATATATGACAGATTTCTCCTTTAAGTCTTTTGGTATGGAGCACTTAATTATTAATTAATTATTAAAAAGTTATTGAATTTCTCCACTCGAAGGGCACTTTACCATGTTTTGTCCACTAAAATGAACCTTAGAGGGCAGTTTATTACATTTTATCTACCATAGACGCATCCAAGAGGGCACTTTATGTTGTTTTGTTCACTAGAAGAGCACCCTAGAGGACACTGTATCATGTTTTGTCTGGTGTATGATTCAGTAAAGTAAATATAAAAGTGGTATCATTTGTTATGATGTTTTTATGAAATCTTGGGGCTTACAAGCTGTTCTACATTTTTGTTATTAAGTTCATAGTGCAGACTATTTGCTCCACTTTTAGTCTCCCAGGACCATCACACTGTCAGCCACAGAGCACAGTTTGGACTTAAAGCACATGATTCATCCTTAAGGATTGCATCTTGCATTTTATTAAATCCATATGCAAGCATTAAGCTGTCCAATGTTTTCATTGTACAAAACTGAAAATGTACTTCCAAGAAATTTTGGTGTCACAATAACAGCATTTCTGCAAGGTTGTGAAACAAAGCGTTTCTTCGAGGTCTCCAGCAAGAGCTAAAAACACAATTCTCTCCTTTCCGATTAGTGGAGAAACAACATCCTCCCACGAGATTGTTTCTCATCAAGGATTTCCCCACTGCAAGAGTGTTATTCTCCGTCTTGTACGTTATGTTTTTCCTGCAAGCACATCAGCACCAATACACACAGGGTCACTGAACTCCATGTTGTGTAAGAACAGCAGTGACCCTTACTAACCTTCTCCTGCCGCTCCTGCATGTTTGGTCTCTTCTGAACGTCCACGCAGATGGAATGTGACGAGGGGAGAGAAAACACCTTAAAACCCTGCAGAAGATGTCATAATAACCTCCCCAAACAGAGTGGATCATGGTGACCTGAGGTGACCTGATAAACCTGGTGAAAAACACATCAAGATAGCAATTCTTTGACCTGCAGATTGACATCGCTGGAGAGACGTGGGACGTCCCATTGCCAGAATTACTCAAGTACATATTTTTCATCTTCTGCTGGCATCTGGTTCAGGGTTTATTTGTGTGGGTTTTGAGATATTTGACTCTTCATCCCAATATAAATTGCTGACATTTAAACATATAAACAGCAGCAAGTCTTAACAGGAAAAACATCTCGGTCTCTCAGGATAATCCACGGACCTGTTGTACACAGTTTAGAAGAAACAGTCCCTAACTGTTAATCAGGAGATCTGTGGATTAACAGCAGTAACTGGGGCATTGTTTGTTGTTCCTAAAAAGACAAGTTGTAATTTTGAAAGGTTTCCAATGCTCTAAAGGGCACAAAAGAAATATATTCACCTTCCCCTCTTTCAGATGCATTTCATGAACTGCACTCTCAGCTCACTGTAAGAAGAAGAGACACACATCAAAAATACAGATTTTTTTATCGTACCTTTGGTTTTATTTATTCATCTGGATTGTTTTGGTGTGAGCAGACCTACAAGGCAGTCTGTAAATGCTTCAATCTGTGGAGACCATCAGAAATTTAGTTGTCAAAACTAATACCAGTGAATTTCCACTATTCTCTATATGCAAATCTATATGCAATTCGGTGCCACTGTAACATAAGATAAGATGAGATGACATGAGATGAGATATTCCTTTATTAGTCCCACAACAAGGAAATTTATGGAGTGGATAGCAAAAATATAAAAAAGCATAAATAAAAAATGTAATAAATAGGCAGCAAGTAAAAATAAAAACAAAGGACTATGAAAATAACAATATGAACACTATTAAAAGGGGAAATATAAAAATAGGAACAGTGTATGCAATATAAGGAGACTGTCGAATTTATACTGTTGTACAGAGGGAATACTCATATTGCACATAAAAAGATGATAATACAACTGAATACTGCACACTGGAATTAAGAATTCACCTGAGTGAAATATTGATATTGCACACTGAGTGATAATACATGTGATTGAAGTATTGAATACTGCATACCTGTGTGAAATATTGCACAGTATGAAGTGACATTACACCTGAAAATAAATACTAATATTGCACATTGGTGTACATGGTAGTCCAAACCAGTAGTCATTAAAAAGCTCAGCAGTGAGCGAGAGCTGCTGTCACTATAAGAACAAGAAACAAAAGCAAAATAAAATTCATCCATTCCTGTTGTTAGAATTTTTCTGAGGTTCCTGGACAAAGGACTGAGGGGAATATTTACTGAGCCTGCCACAAATCACAGTCAAGAGAGCAGGTTACCATGTCTGGAAAGTAATGCCAAAGTGAAAAGTGATTTCTGCTCCAGGAAAAATATGTTTTATTCAAGGACCTGCACCCAACCCGACCCACGAATCACACCTTGAACACCTTTAACATTATAGCGCAATTAGCCTGACTCAGTGGACGCACACTGCAGGTGTAAGTCCTGCTATTGGTTTGATAAGCTGCAGACATCTGCAGCAAGACAGAACAAGTGGGACACAGTGAGACAGAGTTTGAAACATCAGGAGACATGACAGGGTTAACTCAGATAGTGCAGACATTTATTATTGAGTATTGACAGCGAGAATAGTTGAGGGAGAAATGTGTATCAGGTAGGGGGAGAGGCAGTCTGAATCCCTGTGCTCATGAGGAAGTAATTAAAAAAAATGGATAAGTCAAATCAATAGTGAGTGAAAGAAAGGTCTGCTTTCTCTCTAATATAATGGAGCTAGATGGCACTCGGCTTGTTGTGTCCAGAAGGGAACCCCAGACCCGCGAAAGATCTTGTGACTGATCATTTTAACCCAAACCAAAGTGTTTTCTGTCCCTATGCAGATCTTAATGTCATATTATAAAACATATTTTGCTTGAACAACACGCACAATAAAACAATTTCTCTTTCCAAAAATCATGACCCAGTTACTCCACAGACCTTTCTGTGAACATTTTCATGTAGGAACTATATTCTTTCTACCAAACAACACCCGCCAACCTTATCACCAGTCAGAAGGCAGCATGCATCTACATATGGCACATGCTCATTACAGCATGGGATGCAAACATTAATGGCATCCTCCTCAGCTGAGCTATAACCCCTTGTCATGAGCACAAGCCTCTCCTCCATGGCAAGATTCATGGTGGTGTGGCTGGCTGGTGTAGTTTGGTTGAAAGAGAGAAGTTCCAACATGAAACTCTTAACAAGGTTTGTTGATTATCTTGAGTCAACTTTTTCAAATGTACGTTTTGGTGTAAGCCAATTGTCATTTAGTTTCGATATATCAGAGATGGCAGACATCAAAACTCTGCAATTCATACCAATACTATCTAGACGGAGAACTGTTTATTTAAGCAGGGTCCTGGAAATCTTGAGCAGACATTGAGACTGAAGTAAGGTTTTTCTTCTAAAAGTTCTAAAGGTTCTGATTCACTTTAGATGTTATAAACCGGCCTCAGCCACCTGTTTACCGCTTCTTGATTACAGTCATTTGTTGCACAATGAATCACCATCAGCAAAATGTCACCACATGTTGAACTCACATGTTGTTTTTCATGGCGTGTTGAAAATTGTAACCAAATTAAAACCACTCACTCATCATTGTGCTTTGTATTCCAGAGTTGGCTAATGATCTCTCACAGTGAGTCAACTCAGATGTTGGTACGTGATTTTATTTATAAATCTATCCTGTGCAAAGGTCCATCACATTTCTGCAAACTTAGTTCAAACTGATCTCAGATCACAAGATGCATATCTGCTGTCTGTCTGTCTGTCAGACGGTGATGGAAAAGAAAGACTTCATGATTTCTGGTCCAGCAACATAAGAAATGGATGAATCTTACATCTATGGCAGAGTTCAAGACTAAATTCTATAGTAAATAACTCCTTTTTATGAATTTTTGAAGTCTCGATATGATGATCTGATCTTAATCAGGGGTCCAAGCAGCATCACTTGCTACTCATCACATGGACATCTATTTTTTTTGTTCTGGTTATTCTTTCTTTCTTTCTTTCTTTCTTTCTTCTAAAATAAAAGACTAAAACTCACCAAAACTGACAGGTGTGTTGCAAATTTCACCCACTACTTAGGAAACAAAAATGATGAGTCTATAGTGAGTCAATAGTCCTGAAAATGAGTCAGAATCGTCTACAGACTTTGCTGATCCAAAGTTATCAAAAGAATTTTTATCATTGGCTATTATGAACCAATCAATTTTGATTAAAATAGCTAATTTTCAAAAAACTGTAACTCATGGAAATGTTGAGTCACTGTCAGACGGCAGCCCCTCTCGCCTAGCGTGTATGCCCTGATCGCCCTGGCAACCCCAGATGTTTATATCAGCAAAGTCGGACAGAGACCACTGGTTATGAATCAGCAAATAAAATCCCTCCTTGTCATGGTAATCCACTGGATTTTATTCCGAGAAATCTTCCTATTATCTCCCCTTTTAAGCCCCCTGATATCCATGAAATAAGTGACATAATTGATTATTTAAAATCATCATCAGCTGGTCATGGCAGTATTTCTGTATATCTTGTCAAACAGGTGAAACAGTCCAAACTGCACACAAGCCATTTGGTCACGCCCACCGCCACAAGCTAATTCATAAGAAATGTTTCACCTTGACTAATGCGCATGCCAAGATTCATGCACCATCAAGCACGTTTATCCTGTCAAAAATGCAACTGAAGATTGTGGAGAGGAAGAAAAATATAATAATCCAAGCAAATCCAATGAGGTCCTCGCACCGTTCGGTGGTCGGGCCCTAACTAGTGCATCACAGTGCATTCAAGCACAGATCGGACAGCCGAGAGTTCATAGTTCCAAGCCAGGTAAGCTGTTCACAGAGTCTAATAATGTGTCCTGGGTTTTATAAAACCTCTTAGTGGAGCCAGTAATGTGCATCTAATTTGTTCCAGCTTGATTTTCTGCATCACTTCTTTGATCCACCGGTTGTGTGAAAGTGGAGTAGCATCCTTACATTTAAACAAAATTAAACATCCAGCCAATAGAGAAGAAAAAGCAAAAGCCTTCTGTAGGTGAGCAGGGTGACAAAAATCACATGAGAGTACACAAAAAATACTGATAACTGGGTAAGGTATAATATTACAGCTGTACACCAGGAGTGATTATTCTGACTGTTATTGTGATATTGTGATATGATTCGCGATATTAGAGGCAACAATCATTTTTACATCATTATACTTATTTTGAGGAAAATGAAGAACATGTTAAAATAACTTTGGTGTGATTTTTTTTTTTTTGCAGATATATAAACCAAATGAAGATGTTGTCTGGAGACTCTGATGTGGAGGACAGGACATCTCTGCTTCACCACATTCATTCATTCATTCATTCATTCATTCATATACTCAAAGTGGGACCTGCAGGCCAGAAACATTGTCAGAAACATTTTGTGGGACATGAAACACAGGAAATACCTCACTTCAAACTGTCAGTATTTAACACACTACTCAGCTCAGCCTAACAAGCATATTAGGAACTTGTAGAAAGCATTGACTCAGATAAAGATGGATGCCATGGCTCCACTTCCTCCCACTGTAGAAAACTGATGCCAAAATATTACTAAAATCAAATTCCATACTTATCCATACTGCGTAGGAACTCTTTATGGTTCATCTGCAGCTCGTTATGAGCTTGTTATGATCTGTGGAAAATGTACTTTGCAGTACGAAAACACACTTGTTTTTAACTGTAACTCCATTCTGCACAGTTATTGGCCTCTCCTGGGGGCAATGAAGTTGACAGTGACGTGAAGCGGAGCCAGAGAGAGTCAGTACAGTCGACATCACAAAGAGTGTTTATCAGACTGAGGCTCTTCCTCGCTGTAAATGATCTTTCAGGCTTTATTTTGTTTGCTGTGCATGTTCTGGACAGACTGTTCTATTGTAACTGAAGAAAGGATCAGATTTTTGATGGGAGGAAAAGGGGGAGGAGGGTGAGTAAAGGAACAGTGAGTTTGGACGGAAGAGTCCATTTTTGCATGGGGACATAATAATGGTAAATCCTACCAACACAGCTCCCCTGACCCATTCATGAGATTGTTTCCAGTTAACTTTGCCAAGTGCAATCCTCTGGCTCGGACTTCCTCCTACTTCTCATTAGAGCCACGAGAGAGAGGGAAGCACTGCAGCTAAACACACACACACACACACACACAGACTCGCACACACTCAGAGAGAGAGAGGAGGAAACCAAACACAATGGATGCTGGCGCATGGGAGCCTGGATTTCCTGGGTTTCCCACACACAAGTGTACAATCACAAGCTCACAAACATATACACTTATTCTGAAACACACTGTCACACACACACAGACACACACACATGAACCATCATGCAACACGCCAAGACGCTGGGGTCTCATGAATAAATCCATTTCCCCATTCAGGACATTAAAGCAGTGAGAGTGTCCCGAGACTCCTCCGCCATGAATGACCCCGGCTCTGTTTCAGTGTTTTTCTCCCAGACCTCAATCTATGATCTGCGTTGCCTGTTTAATAAGACATGGATTATCCGATTAAGGAAATCTTGTGAGAAGGAGAGGAGAAGAAAAAGAACAACTTTGCTGGGGATTAGCGTCATTGTGCCCGCTCACATCACATTCCTGGCTGCTGATTCTCAGCCCTGGGAGAGGACACTGGTTAACCAGACCACGCCATCACCGACGTGTCCTGAGACCAGAGACGACAGAGACCAGAGCTCCCATCTGCACCAGTGCATCAGCCTCAAATCTACAATCTACGTCATCTATGGGCAAATATTTCTATGTCAAGTTGTCCAGCCCTTGAGAGCTGAACAACCAGACTTTATGTTCTTTTTTAAAAATATTTGTCCAGCATTTTGTCCAGACATTTTCATATTGTGAACACCCCCCACCTATTTAACCCTCTCTATATCTCCATAACTAAAAAAATATATACTGAGAATGTCAATATACAACAGAACAGAACAGAACAGAACCAAAGGATGAAGAAATTGGGACCCCCTCATAGAAAACACTGATCCATAACTACAAATGGTCAAAAAAAAAAAAAAAAAAAAAAAAAACAGTTCAGGTGTTTCCAGTACTTAAATTATTTTCCCTTTACATATTGAATAAATAATATTTCATTGTATTGTTCATAAATAAGAGATGAAAATTAGTTGCTAAAAGTAAACTACATCGCTGCATAACTTAATATTTGGTCATTGTGATACTGTATGTATATACGCAGGTCAAATATACTGCATTTTAACATGATTAAAGCTCTAAAAGGGCTGCAGTTTAGTTTGGTTCACTTTTAGGATAAGACCATGTTTGCACATTCCACGTTACATTATGTAGTTTGTCATATGATGTCATTTAATTGACTTGCAAAAAATCTAATCATCATGACAAAACGTCAACATGTGACGAGGACCGAAAACTGCTGATAAAAGCATAATGAAGTGTGGTGACTCCTTAATGAAACAGCAACAAAAGATAATTATGTAAATGAAAAAAATGGAAAGTTCGTTAGACTCAATGAATGTTTTAGTGATGCGATTATAAACACTTTGAAGAATCTTATAATGTTTAAACAGTCTATAAACTCTTAACAAGTCCCTTTTATGTGCTTAAGGTTAATAAGCATCTTTTAAGCGCCTTATTACCTGATAATTAACTTTATTATAAGCACCTTAATATAAAGTGTTGCCAAAAATAGGTATTGATTCTTAATAAAGAGTTTATAGATTACTAACAAGATATTTAGAATGATGTAACCTGATTTGTTTTACAGTTGTTCAACATTTGTTCAAAAGTTCAATATTCAGCACATATCATCTTTTAAAAAACATTTGAGTGCAATATTTTGCATAGCAAGAATATTGCCAGACATTTCTTTGAAAAAAATTATAATTAGAATATCAATATACAACAGAACAAAACCAAAGGACCAAGCAAGAAACCTACAGGGTATCTTTAATATTAATTTATTAATGAAAATTTGCCAGTTTTCCTCTCATACTATCATATATTCAGGAGGTTTTGTGCAGCACAGCCAGTCTGGAGCTGTCTTTTTTTTTAATCGTTCTGATATTTTATTCCATCAAAAATTAACGCTTCAGCATCCAGGTAAAATCAAACCTTAAAGGCAGTGACTTTAAATAAGTCAAGTCTCATTGCAGTCATTGCAAAAGGCCTCCTTATACAGAATGGTCCATGTCAGAATATTATATATCCTGTTATTTAATCATAATTATTTATGCCTTAATGTGCATTAAAGTTAATGTTGCAGATGGTAAAAGATGGAGGTAATTTCAACTACTTTACTGCACATACCTCAGTCCTGGAGGGAGAAATCCACCGTGATCTGGCAGAGAGAAAAGAAAAAAGGCGAAAAGGGAATGATGGAACAAGCAGCTGACAAAACAATCGTAGCTTTTGCTGAGGAATATCATGTGATCAAAAGCTCCAGAACAGCTACTAAATGGATCTGGTGATGGAATAGCTTCATCAGCCCCTGTTACCAAGGCCAAATGAATAAATAAATAAACTTTCAAGTTTTATTCATTCAGATTACTCAGAAAAAAAAAAACATTTATAATAATTTAACATGACTACAGTTTTGGTGGGGAACTGGTTTACTAGCACGTACAAACTCCAGACCTGGTGGCGCAACGCAACAGTAAGAAACTCATGACTCACTTTGTAATGAGTCGCCTGGTCAGCAGTTATGAGCAGTGCTGGAAAGTATCCTAACAAAATACATTCATTCAGCTGAACACAAAACAAAGATAAAACATTTTATTTCAGACTGAATAACTTAAGTATTTCTTTGTAAATATACTCTCATTCTGAATTTGATGCCTGAAATATGTTTTTAAAAAGTTGGTACAGGAACATGTGTTTTCATTTAACACTCGTTTTTGTTGGGACACTAATTGTTGAAGTTTTGAAAGTGAAATTCTTTCCCCCTCTGGCTGGATACACGACTTCAGGTGCTCAACAGTCCGAGGTCATTTTCAATTAATTTCAACACATTTTCAGTATGAGACAGGTCTGGACTGCAGGCAGGTCAGTCCAGTACCTGAACTCTTTCACTACAAAGACAAAGGCATCATCTCACTGGAATAATCAGGAATGTCTCAGAAAAAGACGTCGTCTGGATGGCAGCACATGTTGCTCCATAACCTATATGTGCCTTTCAGCATTAATGGGGCCAGATGTGACAGTTACCCATGATGCCATGGGCACTAACGCACCCCCATACCATCACAGCTGCTGCCTTTGGAAGTTTGTGCCGGTAACAATCAGGACGGTTCTTTTCCTCTTTCCTTTTGGTTTTTATTTAAATTTTACACAACATACTAAGACTTTTGGAATTGGGGTTATACAAACTCCCAGTCTGGTGGCTCATGACTCACTTTGTAATGAGTCACCTGGTCTGCAGTTACTTGCAGGATTGTAAAGAAGCCTAACAAAGTACATTCACTCAAATATTGTACAAAGATACAATTTTGAGGTATTTGTACTTTACTTTGGTGTTTCCACAAGGGAAATTCTGTACTTTTTACTTCACTGCATTTATTTGATAACGTCAGTTACTTTGCAGATTCAGATTAATAATACAGAATATAATAAAACAAATAATTGTGGTGTAATATTTTAAGACAAAACTTTATTGATCTCAGAGGAAAAAATATACAACCTACGCAGCAGATAGAAAATGTAAATTCTCAAAATTGTGTTTAAGTACAGTACTTGAGTCAATATACAGTATTTTATGAGGCTTCTTTCCTCTCTTACTAATAACTGCTGATCTGACGAGTCATTCATGATTCATGAGTTTCTTAATGTTGCATAAAGCCACCAGGTCTGCAGTAAGTGATTCATGAAACAAAGACCATCAATTACAACTTATAAACCCTCTGTGGTATGCATTTTGATTCAGGCTGGTTAAGAAAGTAATGTTTTTGTCATAAAATAGACCAAAAATATTTTTTAAGGGTAAATGTTTTTTAAAGCAACACTGTACCATAATGGTAAGGAATAAAAAAAGAGTTATTCATTAAAATTTTAATAAAATTCATTACAATACTAATGGAAAATATTCGATTGCCTCACCAGTTTAGAATTGAAGTCATTTGAAACTGACATAAACATAAAAATTAACTCTCTTCCTAAGGTTGTTTGGACGTTACCTTCAGGCAACATTTCGCCATAGTGGGAAAGTGTGTTTAAGATTGTTGACATAGTTCAGCAAACTTTATATCAACAACCTATCAAACCAAACACACCGATCAAAATGCTCATCAAAACAAAACAGTGAGTCACATTTCAGTGTTTGTTTTTCCTGGTGTGTGTCTTAACTGACAAACAGCGCGTTGCAGTCATTTGTTGTGCTGCTGCTCGCTGTTTATAAGTTAAAATAAAATACTTACGTTTTACACCCCATCTTATATTATAGTTGAACAGTGTATAAACCTAAATACAGAAAAAACAAAAATGTCATGAGAATCCATAATGTTACTGTGTGACCTCAAGGCAACATTTGGCCTTTATTTAGCAGTTTTCCAGAACTTAATTACCAACTAAAGTACATTAAAGTACAATTAAAAGATCATTTATTGATGTGAATCCATTTTTTCCCGATTGTAAAATGACAGATCTAGTTTGTGACATGGATCTATTTTTGTTCGTTGGCCTTTGTATTGTTGCCTTGTTTTATGTTTGTACTCAGTGTTCTACAGCAGTGTTTCCCCAAACTTTTTTTTTTTCTGGGGACCAACTTTTTCAAAATGACAAACCAGAGTGACCCAGATCATGAAAGGGACGTCCTGTCAAGATGTAACTTGTCCATAAACGAACATTTTTGACCATTTCCTGCCATTTCTTCATCCGAACATTATACTATCTTGATGTGTGTTAATGAAAATATGCAGTACACACTTATTAAATACTTGGCAGATGAGAAATAAATGCATGCAACAATATAGGACATTTTAACCTACTTCATAAGTAAGACAAAATAACTGCATTTAAGTTCTTGTTTTTTCCCCTCATCAGTAAGACAAAATAGCCTACACATTTTAAGTACTTTGTATATACACTTAAATTTGTAGAATTACTTCTATAGTCTTATTTGTTTGATAATCCAAATAAAATCTCCTGTGACCCACCTGTAAATCTAAAAACTTTAAAATTAAAATAATAAAAATCATTTCAGACAATTTTTGGCCTCACAAAACAGGGATTCAACATGAGAGAGTCATGCGACAAACTAAAACACTTGTATTAATCCTGCCTCTTTTTTTAAAAAAGCATTGCAGTTTAGAACAAATTGTGTGAATGTAAAGAGTCAAAAAAGGTGGGTTAATACAATAAGCTTGATATGGACTGAGGGTGAGTCTTTTGCAGCAGCCCAGGTTGGATTTTAACTTGTGGCCCTTTGCTGCATGGTGTCTCTGCCCTGCCTATCCTGTCTATCTCCAGCTGCACTGTCACTCTCTATGTAATAATAATAAAGTGGACCCTAATCTGTAGAAAAACAAGCCACATAATCACTTGGTGTAATATCCTCTGCAGCATTACACCTGTGTCAGCTGAACCTCTCCCTCAGAGTGACGGAGACATGTATACGTTAAACCTCTCTAGAGCCTCTGGGTGTCGGCCTGTGTAGTATTCACACAGGTGTGCATTCTTTCTGTGGGTGTGATTTCAAACAACCCTGTTTTTCTGAGCTCATCTGTTGTAGATACCCCCCTTTTGACGCCCTCCAAAGGGCAAGGTTTAAATCACCATAAATGGAGTGTGTGTGTGTGTGTGTGTGTGTGTGTGTGTGTGTGTGTGTGTGTGTGTGTGTGTGTGTGTGAAAGAGAGAGAGAGAGAGCAGCTCCTGAGACAACATGACTGTTTTTCCCAGTGCTCTTGTCAAAGGTAAACATTCCAGTCTTGGGACGTTCAATGCCAAGCTCTGTTTGATCTGCATCATGTGACATCTGAAAGAGATGGAAAACCCCTGCTTATCATCGCGCACTCCCAAACACAAACCCTGCAGCAGCCGTACGGGAGCTTTTTGTGGTTTCGGGGGCTCTGATGGTTCCCGCTGTGTACAAGTGTTTTTTGGGAAAAAAAAAAAGTAGGTCTGTCCCTGACCTGAGATAACTCTGTTCTGTTTGACCATGCCTGCCTCTCTGATCTGACAGCACGCAAGAAAAACCCTCACACAACCTGCCAGCTACCACATGTGGCTCCTGCATGGGAATTCTTCACATGTTTTAATGCCTCATGTCTCTCCTTCTTTACATCAACCTGCTAATTACACAGATGATCCCATGCTATGCTTTACCTCAGCAGTCAGTCAGCCATATGAGGCATATCATAAGATGTTCCAGACAGACAGGCTTATGCGAAAACCAGTACAAACTATTTTTAAGAGTTTTAGACTTAAGGTTAAGGTTAAGTCTATAAAAAGCAGAGCTGAACATTCGGGTGAAATGAGAATAAATGTCCTGCCATGAAGCATCCAATCCTCATTTCAGCTCCCAGTGGCTCGGGAGTCCACATTCCCTCACAAGGACGCAGGGTGCAGTTCAACTGAGGACACGCTGAGCCAAATGTACCGCATGTACATCAGGAAACATGTGACTGCAGCTGCAAAATTTAAGCTTTTAACACTTCAATGACTGTCATTAGCAGGGGTGGAACAAGTGTTTACATTCTTTGCTTAAGAAAAACAGCAGAGCCACAATGTCAGAAAGTTCCCTTACAGGAAAAAGTCCTGAATTAATTGTTTTGCTTTGCTAATTTTCATAAAACCCTTGTTATTAATGACACAATTCACCTCAGCCTGTGTTAAAAGCTGTGGTAAGCAACTTTTTTTTGGCATCAATGAGCAATAATTGCACATTATACTTTCAGCGTATATAAATCAAGTAGTCTGAGACAGAACTAGACTTCTGCACCACCTCTTGCCTCTGTTTTCAGTATTTATGTAGATAGACCTAAACCAATCACAGGTCATCTAGAGATGCGTTCCTATTGGCTGTTCTACTAGGGCAGCTGCACATGCATCCTTCGGTGAGACTCTGAATCAATACCTGAAACTCCCGCAGGAAGTTAAAAAAAACTGAATTATCAGACAGAGAATCTTTAAAAGAGTCCAGCTGATGAGCAACATGCTTAGCCCAGGAGTTTGTCAGCTCTCTCGGTTACCTTTGACTTTGCATTTAGTTGCGTTCGTTCATGTCTATCGTAGGGCTTTTGCAGAGGGCCAAGAGGACCAGGTGAAGCTAAGACACCGACAGACAGCTGCTCAGAGCTGGGGAGCTCTGCAGGAGAGGTTCAGTGGCAGACTGAAGTTTCTGTAGGAAGAAACAATGAAGTTGCTATGATGCAGAGCCCTTTATTGGCAGGAGGAGAGCTAAGAGTGTATAAACTTTTAGTTTAAAACTTTTGGGTAATTTTACACAGATAAAAACATACTTAGGAATATTACACTCCATTTCTGCCATATTCTGCCAATAAATTACCATAAATCACACACACCACACTTTAAAATGTACTGCAGTCAGCATCCTGTTGCTCAGTCGTGAACGAGCATCCTGGACATCAGCCAGAACAGTGATGAGACTGAAGGTGACTGACCTGCATCGTGTTGATGTTTTTTGTGCCAGTGTGGACTTTGTGTTGTAGTGGGTGCCAGTCATTTGTTGACGTTAGTAAATTCTTTCTAAGGCACTGTTATGTTGCCAGTATTGCCCACTGAGCTGAAAAGAGACAATTTATCCATGTAAAGGAACTATTCGGTTTTGTTGATTTTGGATGCCTCTGTGGACAAAAGCAATTTTTTATGCTCTGTATCTTTTATTAATTGAACTTCATGATCAGAAATGATCTTATGACTAAGTTCGATTACAAATCTAAGAACATTTTTAGAAATGTGGCCCCTGGTTTTCCTTTGTCCATTTGGGTTCACTAGACAAATACTGAGCAGTCTTAATCAGCTGTCCCTTGGTGCATTGCTGTAGCTGCTCCCCAGAGGGATACTGAATGAAATCTTCCACTTGGTTAGCCATAACCACTAACCATAACTTGCAGTCCAGATGATCAAAATCTTTTCGTAATGCAACCAGTGGCCAAAAGAACTGGAGTCTCCCCATCCTACACTGGCTAGTAAAATTAAATAGCAAACTAAATTAATCCCAATTCCTCGGACAGGTAGTTGTGGTAGGTACTTATTCACTATAACCCAGCTGCACTGAAGAGCAACTCCATAAAAACAAGAAACCCTGGCTGTGGTCCAGAGGCAGCTGATCTAACCACTTTCTCCTCCTCACTCAAGAAAACACCCTGAAACAGACTCTCTGGTAGAGCCTGCTGCTGCTATGCCTGACAGAGGGGAGGACCAGTCAAAATAATGCCACCTCAAACTGAAAAAAACAAAAAAAAACAGTATAATCATATATGATACTCCACCCAGAGGTAGTACAGAAGACTAATATTACCTAAATCCAGCTGGTCGAGCCCCCATCTTGTCTCAATCTGGCTCCCGGATGAGCCCCCGGTTTGTTGTGACCTCAATCAAAGGAAGGACAAAGTATGGAGACCACACAACTCAACTAAATGACGCATGTATGTAAGTCAGTTTATCAGTGTAGCATGTGGGTGTGTTCAGGTGTAAGACAACAAAAAACTGAAATCCAAACAAACCAAGTAATGCAGAGAGGAGAGACTGAAAGCTCAGGCACACAGAGATACAGGCGAGTATTCACGCCAGCTCAGGTGTCCACCATCACTCCCAATGAGCCACTCCCCAGATCCCTATAAGCAAACAGAAAAAAGGTCAGAGGTCAAGGGGCCCTCAGGATGAACACTTAAAGAACATTGCGATTACAGTGGTGAACTTGTAATTAATTATTCTGTTGTGTTGCTACTTTTACTCAAGTAAATATGCAAGACCAAGACTTTTGGAGGTTGCGAAACAGTTCCAGAGATCGAGTAAGGGTGAGACCGAGTCAAGAGCAAGTGTTGTCACATCTCCATCTCCTGATTGGAGTAATGTCCCCGGTCTCGACTGTGCATTAAAAACAGGCTGCAAAGTGAAATACTGGAGGGAAGGTAAAGATATGATTACAGAGCTGTCTGATGTATTATTCCCAACCAGGTTTCTGAGATAAAATACAAAAAAATGAGGAAAGCAATGAGAATCTGTTAAGCATTTTATCTAACAGTGCACTATGTATTATTAACAATGGGAAAGAATCTTCATCTTCCATTATTATGTAATTTTACTTTTAATCAGTCTGCAACGTATCACACTGCAGAAAAACTACAATATTTCCATCATCTTGTAAAATGTAATGGAGTATTTAGATGAAATACAGATACCTGTTAAGTGTACTGAAGCGCATAGTTGAGTAACAGGCTTTCCGCTTCTAAAAGTAGTAAGACAGTGTTTCTATGACGAGGATGAGGCCGTTTAGTTCTGCATTGAAGGACTTCCTGTTCAGTGAGAGTGAGAAAAAACAAACATTAGGACATCCTGTAGGACACTCTGTATGGACTACACACATTACGATTTATTAATAGGATGGATTAAAATGCAGCCCCTTTCTTCCTGAACCTCATTGTCCCGCTGGTAGGTCAGTTATTACAAACTCCTGCTGTGTAGACAAACTTTGTTCAAAGCCACAGAACTTTATTCTAAATTGTAGTGATGCTCGCAAATGCAGACTGAATGTTGGAGAAATGTGCAACAAAACATGCAAAAAAAGATTTCCACATATGTGAATATCACAGAGCATTTATGTTTGAATATTTCATTGAGTGTAAACCTCATGAAGGTTAAGCTGGTTCTTCTTGTTCACCACAAAGGTTTTTAAACTGGTTCATATTTTCATTTATGATTAGTTTGCCTGAAGAATTCTAACATCATATCTGTCAATCATGTGGTTTAAAAAAAAAAAATACAGACCAGCCCTTTAAATGTCTAACAGCTGTTTTTAGCTTGTAGAAGCTGTACTACCACAATGTACACAATAAAAGTACTATTAATAGTACCCAGTATGCAGACTGGCCTCTTTCAGAGTGTAATGGTGGAAAGTAATGACAGTAAATTGATGTATTTAAGTACTTTACTTTATTCAGCATTGACATTTTACTTTTACTTCAGAGCTATAACTACTAGTATTTGCTAGTATCTGCTGAAGTAAAAGTAGTCATTACACAGACTAGCAAGTATCCACAATGAATAAATGTATCCAAGTACTGTATAGTTTACTACAAGTTTAAGGTACTTTTCTCAGTCATATTCATTTTATGTTACTTCACATTATTTCAAAGGGAAATACTGAAATTTTTACTGCACCACATGTATGTTGCAGATTAAGAGTTTACAAACTAAGTTTATGATTTTAGAGTGCATAAACTGATGGCAAAATTTGCTGAAAGTATCATAAACAAAAGTCCTTTATGCAGAAATACTCCTTTCACTATAATTTCTTCAGAATTGTATTTTTATTATTGATGCATTAGCATGAAAGTAACACAGATAGTTAGATATATAGATAGACAGATAGATAGATTTATTGATAGATAGATAAATTACATTGTCCTACAAGCCAGGAACATTAAAGATACTTTAGTAATTTAATAATAATAATTTAATATATATTTGTTATATATATATATATATATTTTAATATTTGAGATTTATTGACCTTAGATGTCATGTACCTTTATCTGCACCTTATGTATTTATTTATTATTTATTTTAACAAATAAGATACACAGTATAATAATAATAATATTCCTTCTGAACTGTAGTGGAGTACAAGCATAAGGTGGCAGAAAAATGTGAATACTTAAATTGTACTTAAATTACAGTACTTGAGTAAATGTACTTAGTTACTCTCCTCTACTGTCAGTAACCTGCACCACCTGTAATCTTGGTGTGTGATTGGACTGAATTCACCTTTTTAACGCACAGATGAAGTTGTCAGCGTGCCACAGGGGGGCAGAGGGTGTAGAAAAACGCTCTCACGCCACATCAGATTACACTAAAAGCTTTATTTAGCCCGCAGATCTGAGCATCACGTGAGGGCGACCGTTAACACCAGTTGACAGATGATGCAATCCTATCAAGCAATTGCACGGAGCTGATCACACCATGCAGTCCACCACACCAAGACAAGTGATATTAATTGATAATGTGAATGGAGAGGGGGGGGGTGTCTTTTTTAGTTTTTTATAAATGAAGGGGACATTATCACACGTCCCCCAGGGGTCAGCTGTGACAGGACGCCAAATGCTTTGCAGAGAGCCGTGAAAACGTGCATGTTGTCCACCGTGGGACCTTCAAAGCCCCCAGAGAGTGACGAGGCGAGGGACGTGTCTGCGGTCATGTCAGCGCAGCCCCCATTCAAAGCTTTGGTCTATTATTGTCCCAGGAAACGGGTAATTACAACTGGACATCTCTTGGACGGAGCCCAAAGCCGGCTTCAGTGAGCGCGCGGAGGCGGGACACAGAGGGATCACATGCCGCAGAGAGAGAGACTCCCGAGCCCCGGACTCTCTGGCGTAAACGGTGACCCTCATTTGCGCAGCTATTTCTGAAAGTTGGGTTTATTGTCCCTCCGCGGCGCTCGGATGATTTCTCATGTCACATTAGAGCCGCTGCATGGTTCTCTCTCAGCGGGCCCACGCTGTGCGCGCTGCGTGGGCGTGCGTAATCTGCGCTCCTTATTAGTTTTTCTCAAAGTTGTGTAAGAAGTTCAGAGAGGACAATTAATGGGAACCCCGCATGAATAGACAAGGTTGTTCCCTAAACAGAGGAGCTCGTGTGTCTGAGCGCTTTCACCTCTGAAATGTGAACTTATTCTCATCACAAAACAAACAGAATCAAACTGTGTGGCTGTAGTGTGGCACTGTGGGTAAAGTAGTCTAGTGTAGCACCAGGGTGAGAAAAGGGGGGTCCTTGATTGCAACATCAAACACTGGTGTCGTCACTCGGCGGCGGTACGTGCCTGTTCCAAAATAAATATTTACGTGATTGTTGTATATTCAAATGAGCTGGCTGACCGGACATAGGCGGACCAATCAGAGCCCACGTATCATCACACCTTCTTTTCAGAAATCATTCATAACGCCGATGCGTCAAACACTCACAGAGGACCCGGCTATAAATACGGCTGCGCGCAACGCACAGTTAGACGATTTTCCAAAATCAAAGGAAAGACACAACTGAGCAAGAAGCGTGGGAATCTGATTCATCTCTCCACCTTGCTCCACATTTTATATTCTATATTTAGTCACTATGTTGGCCATGGCTGGATTATGTCTGAAGCACGTCGTGGTGGCAGCGGTGTGCTCCGTGCTGGTCACAGGGACGCTGGGGTCCCCGGTGGTGGGGCCAGAGCCGATCCGATGCGCCCCGTGTACTCCGGAGAAGATGAGCCTGTGTCCAGCGGTGGCGCCCGGCTGCGCCGAGGTGCTGCGGGAGCCCGGCTGTGGATGCTGCCTCGCCTGCGCCCTCACGGCTGGGGAGCTGTGCGGGATCTACACGGCGCCGTGCGGCTCCGGGCTGAGGTGCACCCCGAGACCCGGCGACCCCCGGCCGCTGCACTCCCTCACCCGGGGACAAGCCCTGTGCACGGAGAGCACGGAGCCCGAGGCGACCCCCGAGCCCCAGACACAAGGTAGGACGATAACCTCCACATTTAAACAGAAAATCCTCCGTACTACACCTGACTGATCTGCTCTGAAGCCTGCCACTCACTCCCGCTTCACATTCATTCACTTTGCTCCTCCAGATCAGGGAGAGCCAGAGGCTGAGATGGAGAACACAGCCATCGTCTCGGAAATCGGCTGCAGCTTCTCCCTCCCCGGCCACAGTAAGCCCTACGACCCGCGGGCTGCCGCCGACGCTCAGGAGAGCATGAAAGCCAAACTCATCGCCATCCGAAAGAAACTGGTAGAGCAGGTGAGAGCCGAGCACTGAGTCCGTGTCCTTGTGTGAAATCCCGTGTGTGCTGCGGGTTAGTAAAAGTTTTTAGGAGGTTTGGAGGGTGGAGGAGTCGTGCACCACAAGGGGGAGCTCATGCGCTTTTTGTGGAGCTGATGGAGAGGAAACAGAGACGGAGGAGGGGGGATGCCTGTTATTACAAGTTTTATATGCAGTTTGATGCCAGCCCACGTGCTTGCTGATAATAAAGCAGTGTTGATTATTATTCCTGCGAGTGAGCGTGTGTGAGTGTGTTTGTGAATGTTGGCACAGTGCAGGTACAGAGCTCAGTTAACCCTTCACTCACTTGTCTCCTCCCAGCAAGGGCCCTGTCACCTGGAGCTGCAGAGAGCCATGGAGAAGATCGCCAAATCCCAGCAGAGACTGGGAGACAAACTAACCAGATTCTACCTCCCGAACTGTGACAAAAACGGCCTTTATAAGTCCAAACAGGTTGGTGTCCTCTCAGTGTGTGTGACAGTGTGGATTTATATGGAAGCACATTTCTGCAAGTGAAAGAAAAATAAATATTCCCATTGTTAAGTCATAATTATTAGGTAAAAAGTGAGAATTGTGAGTTAAAAAGTCATAATTATGAGAAGGAGTTCGAATTTATGAGATACAGGATCATAATTATGAGTTAAAATATTGTAATTTTGAGATAAAAAGTTCATAATTGAGAAGAAAAGTTGAAATTCTGAGATGAAAAACATAATTTTGAGGTAACGTGTCTAAGTTATGAGAAACAAAGTCATGATTATGAGATAAAAAGTTGAAATGATGAAACACAGAGTCATATTTGCAATAAAATGTAAAAAAAATATGCGATCAAAATGATAATTATGATTTTAAAAGTTCAAATTATGGATTACATAGTCATAATATTACATAAAAATCACAGTAATGAGTTCAAAATTTTAAACGATGAACTTAAAAAGCCCACATTATGAGATACAAAGTCACAATTGAGATGAAAAGTTGAAATTATCAGATAAAAGACAACAGAATTCTAAAATAAGATGTTGAAATCATGAGATGCAAAGTCATAATTATGAGATACAAATCATAATTATGATTTAAAAAGTTGAAATTGTTAGATGGAAAGCAGAAATTGAGATAAAAAGTCATAATTATGAGATAAAATGTCGGAATTCTGAAGTTAATTAAAATTATGCCATAGAAAGTCGTAATAATCTCATAATTCTGACTTTTTATGTGGATTTTTGTTTTGTTTTGTTTTGTTTTACGGGCAGAAATGGGCCTCCATAAAAGCATGACTTCACTCAGCATGAAAGAATCTCAGCAAGTTGCGTGTGTGAGCCAAGATTATGTCGAGCACAGCTTTACAAACGATTGTGTGTCAGTGTGTGTGTGCGTGTGTGTGTGTGTTGCAGGCAGGGATTTGTTCAGCACCTCCAACGTGTGTGTTTGTGTTTGAGTGTGATGTCACCCAGTTAACGCTGCTGCTGCTGCTGCATGACCGTACATGTGTGCGTCACGTGTTGGAATGAAAATGAAAGCAGTCAAATTAAAAAAAACGGATCTCTGCTTCTGTTTCAGTGCGAATCGTCTCTGGACGGACAGAGGGGTCGATGCTGGTGTGTGAACTCCTGGAACGGCAAGAAGATTTTAGGTTCGACCGACCTGCCTGCAGACGCCGAGTGCCCTTAAAAGAGATCAACCACTGATGCAGATCTCTCACACATACACACACACACACACACACAAAAAGAAGAAGCAAGCCACTGATTTTTCCTTTTTGATAGCTGTTTATTTATTGATCTTGTCCATGGTGGTGTTTAATTCAGGTACACTGTCACTGCGGGACTGTGGGTCCCAGCCACCCTGAACCCTTCCCTCCCTCCCTCCTCTTCAAACACCCGTCCCAAAGAGAAAAAAATCTATTTTTGTTTTTCTGAAAAAAGATTTTAATATTGATGCATTTACTTCTCTTCAGCCTTATTTATTTCCATTTTATTTCATTTTATTTGTAATTATTTTATGAGTATTTATATCATTTTTTGCCTTATTGTTATTATTATATTATTATTTTTATGGGTGTATAAAGTGTATATATGTATCTTGGCCCTGAGTAACTCCACTGCTGAGTTGAGCTCGCTCTACCCTTAAAGGAGTTGTCTGGAGGTTTGGTTTGGGACAAACCAAGCAAGAACAAAAGCACTGAGTGACCAAATGTCATTTAGAAGTATTTCTAAATGTTGTTTTTTTGATTCATTTTCACATTGTTGCCATTGTTTTGTCTTCTTTTTTTTGTTATTGTCTTTTTATTTTCTGATGTGACACATGATCGGCTCTTGTCAGTGAATGCAAAACTCTCAGTCGGGAATCCTTAAAAAACACAGTCTCAGAAAAATTTCCCATGGTTCCATGGGGCTACAGATAGCATGACTGGCTCATCGCCTCTCAGACGGGTATTTCTACATTAACCTACCTCCAATATTTATGTGTCTGCTGTCAGTTGTGTTAACGTATCTGTCGAAAAGAAATACTTGCTATTTTACTTTACATGTTGCTGTTCTCTCTGACCAAGAACACATGACCACAAAGAGCGAGTCCCGCGGCGGACCGCGACGCGTCCGCGGGCGGCTCGGCTCTACCTACATGCTGCTGTTGGAGAGAGAATTATTGTTTATGTGAGTCTATTCCAAAGTGACTAACTGCTCACTCGCGTGTATGTACACTTTTGTAATTGAGATGTAATGTAAGAAAAAAGGTGATATATTTAATAAAAACATTAACCTCAGATATGAACTCCTGGCTTCTTTTCATGGTTCTTACACTTGGGTGCAGATCCCAGAGGGGACGGAGAGGACGTGTCCACCTCAAATTCTAAAAGACGTTGTAATGAAGATGAAGTTATCCTCCTTACAATAAATTGTTTTAAAATAAATTATGTATAAATCCCAGTTCCAAAAAAGTTGGGACTTTGCATAAACTGTAAATAAAAATAGAATGCAATGATTCACAAAAACGTTTTGACTTATATTAAATTGAATTCGACACAAAGACGAGATATTTAATGTTCAAACAGATTAACTATTGTTTTTTTTTGTAAATATTCACTCATTCTGAATTTGATGCCTGCAACATGTTTAAAAAATTTGCAACAGGAGCAACAAATGACTGTGAAAGTTGTGGAATGATCATAAAACACCTGTCTGGATCATTCAACAGGTGAGCTGGTAACAGGTGACAGTATCAAGATTGGGTATTAAAGAAGCTCCCTCAATAGTCTCAGTCATTCATAAGCATGGATGAGGTGAGGTTAACCATTTTGTTAAAAACTGCAAATAGTCCAACAGTTTAAGAAAGTTTGTCAACACAAAACTGCAGGAATTTAGAGATTTCACCATCTACAATCCATAATATCATTAAAACATTCAGAGAATCCAGAGAAATCTCTGGTGAAAACCAACATTTAATGTCTGTGACCTTTGACCCCTCAGGCAGCACTGCATTAAAAAACTGCATTAAAAGGCCACATCATTATATAAAGGATACTACATGGGCTCAGAACACTTTGGAAAACTGTTGTTACTAAACACAGTTTGTTGCTGCATCTACAAATGTGAGTTAAGACTCTACCATTAAAAGAGAAAGACATATATCAACAACATCCAGAAACGCTGCAGACTTCTCTGGGCCTGAGCTCATCTGAGATGGACTGACGCAAAATGGAAGAGTGTGCTGCGGTCTGACGGGTCCACATTTCAGATTGTTTTCACAAATCATGGACGTCATGTCCTCCGGACTAAAGAGGAAAAATCCAGATTCTTCATATTTTCTTCAGTTGATCAATTTATTTATTTTCTCTTCTGATTGACTGATAATATAACAATCGTGGTTTTGTTTTTTGCGTTTTGGATTATATTTTAGTATTTTATTTAAATATACTTTCCCCACTTTGTTTTATTTATTATTTAATTTTTTTTCTTCTAATTTTTCTTCCTGTCACTGGGCCCATGTACATGAAGTATTGTTCCTTCCTACCTATTAGAACAATGTATGGACATTACAAAACTCACGGACTGCCTCCTAAAGACATTTACAACCTTGTTGAGTCTTTGAATGTGCTTCTGTACTATATGACTGTAATTATTAAAATAAAATGAAAAGAAGTTCCAAAAAAGGAGGGAAAAAGGCAAAGATAGGAAGTGAAACCAGGAACAAGAACTTCAAAATAAAACAGGAAACAACTAAAACCTTCAAGCCATGAAACAGCTGTTAATGATGCGCATAACCTGAGCTGACTGACCTTTTCATAATGAACCTTGAAAAGAGAATAAAGTGACGCAGGAAGTTTGGTTAAACTGGACCTGTTTTCTTCTTCTCTCTGCAATATATATGTATATAAATCTGTCATTTACCGCGGCCGTAAGGTGCTGGAAAAGCTTGAAAATGCACCTTGAAAAGTGCTTGAATTTGACTGTGAAAATGCTGTAGGAAGCCTGTCTCTCTCACTTCAGGCAGCAGATTTACTTTGTGCACAAACATTCAGAACATAAGACTCATAACAGCCTCATCAGGACGTGATTATGAAAGTCTGTGTGTAGATGCACTCTCGGACCACATTTTCTATATTGGGTGTGTTTGTGTGCAGTGTTATCACGGTGATCTAAAGTGGAGGTCCTTGTCTAACTTTAGACAGTTCGCGGGGACATGCAGCTCTGCGCTGCCTTTTGACCCGCTCTCTGTTTGCCTTGGTCGGGCACAGGAATTCGCCTCAACCTCTCGTGCCCGCTGCCAGCCTGCCTGGCACCACCAGATTTATTTTTATTCTTTACAAATTGAACCTTTGCTTTATCCTTATTGACACATTCCAAGACTGAGGGGAGCCTGATTGCATTCAAGGACTTCAACAGGAGCAAATTTGTGTCTTGATTGCCTGCAGAAAATGAAGCTGAGCAGAAGATCGGGTCTATTAGCTGCTGATGACAACAAGCCTGCTCCCTCCCAGTGATATAAAAACTATGGGAGAGTCAAAAACACAGGGGTGGAAGAAGTGTTCAGATCCTTTTCCTAAAGCCACTATAAGGAGTTTTCAAGTTTTTACTGATGCTCATATACAACCTATATAAGATAAAAGTGAAAAGGTCAGCAATTCTTAATTCTTGCCACTGGATTCTTCTAGATACCAGAGTAAATGAGTCCATGCCTGCATTTTCCAGATTTACAGTGAGTACCATGTTAGTGACACGGTCTCAAAAATAAAAAAAAATCCTTATAATAGCTCTAAATAAAGTAACTAATAAATATCACACTGTGAAAATACAGTCCTGCATTCACAGTTTTACTTAAGTAAAAGTATGTAAGTATTATCAGCAAAATGCACATAAAGTATCAAAGGTAAAAGTATCCACTGTGCAGTAAAATGGTCCCTGGCAATGTTCTACCATATGATAATTCAGGTTGCAACCAGTGATGGATCTAGAAAAATATTCATGAGTAGTTAATATTCATAGGTTAATCACAACAATGACATATATCAAAATTTGCTTGGGATAGTACTTACATCAAGATATTTTAACTCAAAAACATTAGATACTATGGCACAAATATAGCATTAAACAGAAATATCAAAATGTGTCAGAGTCATGCCTTTTTCATCACTTGGCCTAAATGTGGTCAGAACAGATAATTAAAAATATGTTTGCACTCTGACTCCAGAGCTTACGTCTTGTAAATTTCCATCCAGCCACAGTTTTTCATATATTTTGAACAAGAACCATCCAAAACTGGCGTGGCAAGGCATCTTCTAGAGGTGACAACTGCCACCCCATGTCACCCCTCTAGATTTACTGCCACCTGCAACTGATGATTATTTTCATTGTTGATTTATCTGTTGATTATTTTCTTCATTAATCAATTAGGCTTATTTGTTTCAGTCCTGAATATGCATTAAAAATGTCAATCAGTGTTTCAAAAGCCCAAGATAAGGTCCCCAAATGTCTTGTTGTGCCCACAACTCAAATATATTCAGTTTATTGTCATAAAGGGGTAAAGAAAACAGAAAATATTCACATTATAGAGGATGGAATCAGAGAAGTTTGATTTTATTTTCTTGGAAAAATGACTCAAACCAATCAATTATCAAATTTGTTGGTAATTAATTTAATAGTAGACAACAAATCAATTAATCATTGAAACTGTAATGATGTTTTCGAAATAATGTTACTGCTGAATTCCGCGTATGTTGCATTTTACTGCTGAATGATTTGAGGTTGAGCTCATTTTAGCTACTTTATATACTGCTGGGTAGTTTAATCTACAGCAATCAGGCTCCTAATCTTTCAATTCTGATGGGCCAGTCCACCTGGAGGGCTGCAAGGCCCCCACCAGAACAAAAATAAACAAATAAACAAATAAATAAATAAATTACAGAAAATATAAATAAAAATAGATAAAATATAAATAAGTTTGAACTGACAGCCGCGGCCTACTTGATGTTGGAGCAGTTCACGCTCTCAGTCGGTGTAGGCTGTGGTACTGACCGTCGTCACCCCCCACCTCCACACCTTCATTCATCATTAATGTCGGCTTATCAAATCTTAATGTGTTTGCTTTACGTGACACCAAGCTTTTATACCTTGTTTTAGTTGATATAAGAGTGGCTTAAATTTTTCTCGTATGTGGTTGAGAGTCGTGTCTTTTGTGATGGTACTGTGGGGTTTAACCAGTGGTTGGAAGAGAACTGAAACCCTAGACCAGCCAAGGGTTATTTTAAGAGTTTTCAAAGTTATATGTGCAATAACTTTGTTGAATTAAAAAATACAATGGTGCCAGTACCTAACATTTCTCCTAAAATGTCTGTATTTTCAAAGGCAAAGAAAATGTGATCATTTTACCTACTTCTGCAACACAGAAGTTGCTGCTGTTAAATTGTTCCTTTTTTGAACAGTTGCAGATGCATCTTGGTTGCTTAGCGACTATCATCTTCTCTGTCTTGATGTTCAATTTCAGCAAATCATTAATTAACTAGACTAAAATAGAAATAAAGTAGGGGAGACTAGGGATGCTTGTAACACTTTAAGCTCTCAAATGTTGAAACAAATACCCTTAATTATTACAAATGACAACATTAACAACTTTTTTGGGGTTTTATTTTTGTGCTTATTTCCATTTTTTCCCATCTAAATACTATTTTTTTTGTGATGATTCTGGGTGGAAATACATTATTATTAATGTTAAAATAACATGTTTATTGTCTGAAAATTTAAATAAGTTTAACTGTTTCTCACCCTGAGTAATTCTAGATTCATTTAAAACTTGAATCAGATCACTGATAGTATTAACCTACAGAAAAATACTGCTGTGAATATATGCAATCATTTCAGTTTCCTTCATGAGATGGCAGCATATTGATAAAATTTACATTTTGGTGACGCTTATAGCCATTCTAGTAGTTATACAATTCTGGCACTTTAAGTGTTAATTGAGTTTACCTGTACTGTAAATCCTGTGTTGCTGAGATACAGGTGCTTTTCAACAATTTCTAGATATTGTGCTGCTGACTTTGTGTGTGTAAATCTGTTGAGATGCAGGTAAATAAATGTCTTTGCTGCTGTGTGTATGTGTGCAGTAAATCCTGCCTGTTGTGGTGGAGGTGAATAGTTGTTAGTTGCAAGCCAGGCCAGGGGTGGCTGGTCCAAATGAATAATGCCAGGACTGAATTTTGTTCTCAGTCCAACCCTGACAGCAATGTATCGCGTTAGAGCTGCCGATTAGTTGAATATTAATCAATGATTAAATGAAGCAACAACTATTTTGGTAATTGATCTATCGCTTTGAGTCATTTTTTAAGGAAAAAAGGTCAAATTCTCAGATTTCAGCTTCTTAAATGTGATTACTTCTCTGGTTTCTTCTATGAAATAAGACATCTATTGTTAATAGTTGTTAATTGCAGCCCTTCATCATACTCTATAAGATCCACAGTATAAGCCTGATTTAATCTTCATGATTAGGCATTTTCCAGCTGATCAAAGAGAGAGTTATTGAAGAGTTTATTTTGCTGAAGAAGGAGGAGACCCATAAAGGAACACCTCATCCCTCAGTTTATCACAAATATTCAAAATCAGCACAACTGGAGATACATGGTTTTCACTGGACAGGAAGGGTATGATCTGTAACTAAGCCTGTCAGACAAACGTACCGTGTAATGTTTCCCTCTGAGATATAGTGGAGTAGAAGTATAAAGTTGCATAAAATGGAAATAATTAAGTAAAATACCTTGACTTTGTACTCAAAGGATTAGTGTGTAGGATTTAGTGGCATGTAGTGGTGAGTTTGCAGATTGCAAACACGTCACCACACCCTCCCCTTCCTAGGGTATATAGTGGCCATGAAACTGCACAAAATGCCAAAGGTCATATGTGGAGCCAGTGTTTGGTTTGTCCACTCTGGGCTACTGTAGAAACATAGCAGTGCAAAAAGAGCAGCCTCTGTGTAAGAGAACCTGTAACCTCTATAGATGTACAAGTCTCATTCTAAGGTAATGAAAACACAATTCTTATTTCCAGGTGCTACTTCTTATCCAATATTCATACTTATGAATATTGGATTAAAATATCTGCCACATTCTGCCACTAAATCCCCCTAAATCCTACATACCGGAACTTAAGGACAGTACTTGAGAAAATGTAAGAAACATCAGAGACAGTATCTTAAAATGTGTTCACTTTTTATTTAAAAAAGACATTAAATACAAATTATATTTTGAATCAAAATCATTTCCTTTTCTCAGAGAAAATAATAACTGTGTGATTTCTAGTTTAGTATCATGAAAAGCTTGAATCAAAAAAAAAAAAACCTCTTTGAAGGATAAACTTAGAATGAAAAACAAAAATACATTTTACCCGTGAACAGAGAGATTCTTAACGTGACCAGCAGGGAAAAAAAAATAATAGTAATAAAAAGTGACGTTACAGAAGTGTGACCCCTGGCCCTGCACTAACAGACTGAGGCGTGGGATGGCTGGGTGTGCATGGAGAGAAGTGACTTTACTGAGAGGTGAGAAGTTCACTGGCCTGAAGGGGATAGTTTGGATTATTTGAAGCAGGGATTGTGTGATGGACTTATCCTTTGTCAGTGTATTACCTACAACAGATGCCCGATGGCATGCTTCCAGTTTGGAGAAGCAGAGGAGCACCAGCATGGAAGCTAGGCAATAAACTGCTGTGGACAGGATGAGCAGCGAAAAGGTATATTAGTGTGTATTTCCCTGCCTTTGCCACAATTTCTGACAGAAAACTGCTGTTATACAAGCCAAATATCACTCTCTCAAAAACAACCAAACTCCATAGGTGAAATCAGCCATTGTACCTCAGGAGTTGCTGGTATACCGGTGACTCAATGAGTTAGTTTTTTTGTGTTGTTGTGTATCTTTGGTGTTCAAAAGGATAGTTCAGATTCACCAAACTCACACAAAAACACAAACAGACCGACAGATCGCCGCAGTAGTGGACAGACAACTCCCATGTATTTTTAAGCAAAATACCTCATTTCATCTATGGAGTCTGGTTGGTTTGGAGAGATCAATATTGGGCTTATATAACTGTGGTTTCCTGTTGGAAAAAGCTGTCTGACTGTAAAGTTAAGTGGTGAAAATGTGATAAACATTGCGTACACTTAAATTCATATTGATTTCTTTCAGGTGGACTATTTTTAAGTGGCTAAAATACCTTTTGCTGCTGATCCTGACCACAGCAGAACAGGTGCCCCTCTCTGCTTCTTCTAACAGGGGGCGTGCTGTTGGGTATCTACCGTAGGTAACACACTGACTATTGATAAGTACCTGCACAACCCCATCTCAAATAATCCAATCTATCCCTTTAAGAGGCAGCAAACCAAGATGTCCAGAGACCTGAGTGACTGACTGACACAGATTTTGCCCCTGAGGCTGAAACTCGCCTGCTGGGTGCGGAGCTTACAAATGACACTGCTGAGCAACAGAAGGAAAAGGTTCATTAAAAAATAAAACATTCATTAGTGATTATATTCCCCAAAATACACTGAATCATATAGACTTTGCTGTGCAATCGGTGAGTCACTGAATTGTTCATAAGAAAACCTAGTTTGGATCAGCTTATAATTCTTTCTTAGATAAATAATTTTCATTTTTAAGTACTGTACATGATGTCTAGTCAGACACATAGCTGGCCAGGAAATAATAATAATAATAATATATATAAAAAGACACACTTACAAATATTAGGGAGGGAATAGCTTAAACATATTTTTATGTATGTTCCTCCCCTTACATCAAGTCTTTGAATAGATGGGATATAGCACCAACAGGCTGGTTGTAAGTTGCTGCTGTCTATTAAAGGAAGTGTACAGCCGATTTCATGCTACCAAGCTACTGGGCAAGCATTCTTTGTCGGCACTCTCTCCACTTTTCAAGTCTTTACACAGGATGTGGGAGAGCATCGGGCAGGAAGCTCGTCGGGGAGGACCCTGCCTCCTCCCTCAGACCCCCTACCACTCATGTGAATGCATATTTGGTGCTGTGTCCACCTTGTGGAGATTTGTTGGCATACGATCATACAAGCATGTTTCAAAGAAACAAAAACAACAACAACAAAAAAGAAAATAGTTGCATTGAATGGAAATTGTCTGAGGGGTGTTCGCTAAGTTCGCTGTCAGAAGTCCTGGTGTAGCTTCGTTTTTTTTCTTTCTTTCTTTTTTTTCTTCTCCTCCCTGGGTTATTATTGTTTTCTTACAGTATCACACTGTTTCATCTGACATTACCTCGAGGGAAAGGTATGCAGATGCAGAAAGGACCAATTGTCTTTAACTGCATGCATTGACGAGTAGCGGTGCAGCTAAAGTGCTTTAAGTGCTTGTGCTTGGGCTTGAAGCATAGGGGGCGGCCGGTCACACCAGGCTTGGCCCGTTCAAACAAGCCTACACCAGGTTGCACCACTGACAGGAAGAGGACCGGAGGTGAGCAAGGTACCGGAGAGGGGAATAACACATGGGTTAGTGGGTTGGACATGGGGACGGGATCAGGCACACAGACATGTAAGATAAGAGGACCACAGCACCGGAGCTGCATGGCGGTCATGAGATGAGGACACAGGATAGCAGGTTAGATCTATTACAGTGGAACAGGGACATGGATGTGGACAGGAACAGTAGGTGGTGGGAAAGAGACAGAAGACAGACTACTCTAATCAAACTGATCCCAAAGACAGCAGGGTGGCACCTCAACATAATACTCCACCAAAAATCTGTCTGTATGTGTTAAATACTCGCTTCCGGTGAGCTTGAAAAGTGGCTCAGAAGAGTTTATACTCACTATACTTTACTCCTTTACTCAGAATGGCAGTTTGGATTCACAGCAGGTGCAATGGATTTCATGATGCGTTCCATTTGAACTGGGGAGCCTCCCAGTCAGAAATTTCAATTTCAACTGGAACGCACCCTGGATTTCCAACTCAGAAACTTAGAAAACTAAGTTTTGCTAAGTATTTTGTGTCTAATGAAATCAATTGCAAACAGTTACACTGTCTGTGGACACATTGCTACACTGTTTTATGTGCAAAATAGTGGGAATGCACTGTTATCAAGCTCAGAAAAGTTTCTTCTGACTTGTTGTGATGTCTTTCCCAACCCTTAACACTTCCAAGGTAAATGAAATGCACCATAATTGGCAACTGAGAGTCACAAAAAATATCAAAATGTCCATGGAAACTTCTTCCATACATTCATATCATTGCCAAAACATGGCTTAAATCTCTGTTCACATGGGACATTGTGTGACTTAGAAATGACTTCCTAACATCTGTGTTTAGTGTGACGTGTTCACACGAGATAAATGAAATCTATATTTTACCTGATTTACTGACATTATCCACTTAGTAATGATGTCAAGCCTCTGCTTAACATCTGCTTTCTGAACAACAGTAGCAATGGCTGCTAAGAAGAAAAGCAGGCAGTGGTTGTGCAGGAAGACACTCTACTGTGTGGGGTGTACCACAAAATCAATTTAATCACAACTACACCATTTGGTTGCTCAGGTGCCCGTCTACACAGGACTTCGTAGTCCTGTAGTGAGATGAGTCTCCTGAATTTGCATCAAAAATGCTACCAAGACTTTTATTTATAATTGTCAATGCGGCCTCTGTAATTCTTGACTGAGAAAGATGCAGAACAAGATGCAAAAAAAACAAAAAACCTTGCAAAGAAGAATGCGAGCCCAAATCACTGAGATGCTGATTCACTAACGGGGGACTAATATGGTCACATGATCTCTGTGTTCGTCAAAATATCATACATAAATTCACCAGGTGTGTATTTTTAAGCAGAGCAGAGTAGAGATACTTCTGGGACGATGCTGAAATGTGCTGCGGTGCATCTAGTCAGCATTGCCATCCTGGTGTGATAAACTGTAATACTTTAGCACATTTTGCAGCTTAATCCACTTTCTCCTGTTGATTTGTTCCTTCAGAAGTGTTTTGTGAGGCCACCAAGATGTGGACCAACAGTCAGGGTGACCTGTGCTTTTAAGAATGCCCCTCCCCTTCATGAGGAGCACACATTTTTAGCTGAATGAATGGCTGCCGTTAACATGGTGCAAAATCACCAGTGATACACACAGAGGGAGGAGGTACAGTCCATCCAAATGTTTGTCAGTCTGCTGTCCTTGCAGTCTGAATTTCTTTAATCTGCATTCAGCGACAACCTGACTGTCATTCCCAGACGCCTGCTGCTACCTCTGCACTGGAGCTCTGGAGGTAATGCCAGAGTTTCCAGCACTGTTTGTAAAGAGGTTACTAAACAAAAGAGGTCTCACTCTGACCTTTTTTTGAAAGATTGGTTTTGAGCAGATATCTTTGTGCATATTGGACTGAGAAAGTGGCTTGGGTTTAGGCTGCACAGGAAAACTGAATTGTGTGTCTTGCTTGTGCACTGCTGTTTGGTTAAAGGGAGTTGGTGGCTCTGTTAAGTTTTGCACCCCGGCATATTGCCAGCAATTGCTACGCAAGTGGATGATGCTATACGAGTAGTTTCAATATTTTCTATGGAAGTTTTTATGTTGTTTTTACAGGATCGACCTTCAGATCGATTGCAACTGTTGTGAATCTGAACTATATAGTTGGCCTCCTTCACAAAGGTGTTAGCAACAAATTTTTCAGAGCTGAGTAGATGAGTATTTGACACTCAAGGTAGATTTTCAGTGGAGTATTCCTTTAAACGAGGACTACAGATGGTGAAGGGGAGGGGAGGCATGGAAAGGGCTGTTTTTAAGGCACTGTAACTGCCTCCATTCGCTTCCCAACAGCAGGACGAGGGATGAGCCAGAGGCAGGGAGGAGGGCCCTTGGTGGCCATTGCGCTGGATAAGAAATCAAAGCCCTGCTATCCCATAATCCTTCACTTCAAAATGGACCCTGAGCCAGAGAGTGTTTTTTTAAAATATTCTTTCTGCATTGTTTAATGGAGCAGGGGCCGGGGATGGGCAGTCTGAAACATCTCTAAACTGAGGTTAGTGACATACAGTATTTACACAAACACGTTTGGGAGAGCGCACACTCACACGCCATCGTGCACAGACATGCAGCTGTGCACACGTACGTATGTTATGCAGGTGCTCACACATGACCATGCACACACACAGACAGACTCGCAGATTACACACTCAAAGACAGACACACAACAGAAACGTGGTGTTGGTGGTGCGGTTTTTCGGGTCACAGTCACAAACAAGTCCTCTTTAAAGTGAGTGGAAATGTCCCTCCTTCCTCTCTCTCTAAAAGAATAGTGCAGATGGTAGGATTCTCTCTTTTTTCCCCTTCTCTCTCAGCTTTCAACTTAATTGTTTTTCTTTTTTTCTTTTTTTTTAAGAAAGGATAGAGGTTCCCTAAGCACAGGACAGATAGCTGTGATGGACAGGAGGCTCGGCCGGTCGCAAAGGCTGTTCCCCATCCCCTCCCCCATGTTCTCTCCCTAACTCTCTGACAGAAATGAGACCCGAAATCAAAGGTCCGGAGCCCCTTCAAATGTTTACAGAAAACTACATGCAAGAGTCGGCTCTCTTTCTTTCTCTCTCTGTCTTTCTCCCTTCTCCCCCTCCCCAGTATTCTCTGTCCTCCTCTCTCTCTCCGTCCACTCGTCGTCCCTCCTGTCCTCTCATTTGCTCTCCAGGTTGTAGCACTGCGTCTCGCCCCGCTCCCTGCCGTCGTAGCCTGGCAGAGGCTGCCCGTATTTGTCCACGCACCAGCAGTAGCCCCGCCTTCTGCCTTTAGATGGACGGCACTGCAAAGAAAAGTAGAGGGGAAAAAAATTAGTATGCTGTTTGCTTTTACTAAACACTGTACGAAGATTAAAGGGTTTGTTTTCCGAACTTTTTGAAGTGGGGTTGTATGAGGTACTTAACCATAGTCAGTGCATTGCCCCCAGTTTGGAGAAGCAGTGGGGAGTACTGGTGTTTGACAGCTGCTGTGGACAGGCTCAGCAGTAAAGTGTATTTTAGCCACGTAAAATCGATATCACTTGAAGTGTGCACTATATTTGAAATTTTTCCACTGCTTTATGTTTTTCATCAGATAGCCTTTTCTGATGGGCAATTGCTGTTAAATGAGCTAATATCTCTAAAGCAACTAGACTCCCTTTGCTAAAATGCAGGTAAGACAATAGGTAAGTTAGTTAGATAGTTGGTCAATTTTATTGTGTTATTATGCGACTTCCATGAAGCCAGACTAACCCTTCAAATCACAAACAAACTAACCATTTGAGGCAGCAGTAGACCAGGAATTCAAATGTAATATGAGGTAAAATTACTGCTTTTACCAAAGGAGTCTGGTTGTTTTGGAGAAAGCAAATTGTCCTGTAACAGCAGTTTTCCGTTGCAAAGGCCTGTCTGAGAGGGGTGTGAGACGCTTTCCAGTTGAATCCCTCCCCTAGTCAGATGACTTTTCGAACTAGCTTTTTGAGCTTGTTAGCAATTCTGCATAACACTAAAAGGTGTTTGCTTAAAGGATAACTGCCATTTTTTCATTCTGGACCCTATTTCCCATGTTTCTGTGTCTAAGTGACTAATGGGGCAACACATTTTGATATTCAGTGAGACCTTTCAGCCATCATCAGGGAAAAGAATATTCTGAAGGCTTGATTCCACCTGGCACAGCTAAGCCACGTCCGTTGGAGCTGATCCCAGCTACTCTACACAATGCTTGTGATTCTACCAGCAGTGCTGCAGCGCATCACAGGAGTGTATCTCTGCTCTGCTCTGCTTCAAATATGCATCAAATCTATTTTTGATGGATGCCACGTTAAGTTGCACAGAGCAGATCAAGCGGGCAGAAAGTCAGACACAGATAAAGCAGAGAGAATACGGTCAGTTTTCAAAATAAAAGTCCCAATGCAGACTTGCAATCAAAAAACAGACAAAAAAGAAAGTATTTAAATATTTAGTCTATTTATCCATGGTACAAGCACAAAAAGCAAGGAATGGCTACTAAATCAACAAAATCTGAACTAGTCAACATAATCAGATGGGCAAAACACTTCTGAAATGCTGCTGATGGGACATGCTGTTGTGCAGAGAACGGATCAAAACCGTGGCATAGACGTGCTGTTCCCAGTGGAATCAACAGGTATGTGTCTGACAACATTATGGAAAGGATCAGAGTTGCAATGATTAATTGATGATTAATTGAATATCTAAATAATTGCCAAATATTTCAATAATTGATTAATCGGTTTAATTAATTTTTGAAGGGAAAAAGTCAAAATTTAGGACAGTACTATAGGACAGTAAACTGGATATTTTTGAGTTGTGGGCAAAACAAGACATTTGAGGACGTCAACTTGGACTTCGGACTACACTGATTGACATTTTTCACCATTTGCTGACTTTTTATGGACCAAACAACTAATTGATGAATCAAGAAAATAATCAACAGATTAATCAATAATGAAAATGATCATTAGTTGCAGCCCTAGAAATAGATGGACCTTTTTTGTTAGGACAAAGTTTCATTTTCTTTAACCAGAGATAGGTGATTTTTCTCTTACACCCTGCCCGTAAAACTCCATTTACAGTAACAGTAAATATGTCATTCTGGTGGAACATTTGCTCGTCTAGGAGGCCAACCCTGGCATTAAAATGGCTAAATCACTGCAAAAGAAAAGGTAACAGCTTATAGCTTGTTTATGTTGATACCGTTAACGACCCAGGTGCTAATTAGCATTTTTGGGTTGCGAATACTGCCTGAAACAAGCGGCCAATGGCAGGCTTATACCGAGTACATCTGGTGAGTCATACTAGCAGCTTCTCCAAAACTGGGGATCTGCCATCCACAGTCTGTTGTAGGTAATACACTGATAGAACCCCCTTCAAAAATCCGAACTATCCCTTTAACATGTGCAGCCTTCAAGAGTGTGCAAGAGTGGATGGACAGGTGGCACCATCAGAACATTAGCAAATATCACTCAACTCCAGCTGCAGCTCATACTTCCATCAGGGAAAGACTGTGAGGTAGCAGCGTTATTAAACTTATCACTTTGAGACAGGTTGTGAAAACAGATTAGCGTTTCCAAGGTGAGGAATTACCCTGACACAGCTTTATCAACACCACCTTCAGCGTGCATGTTCGTAGTATAATAAGACTCTATCTCTCTCTGTGTTGGCTTTCACATTTTGGATGCTTGTCAGGAGGCCAAGTCATGCCTCAGCAGAACTCTAATAAGACAAACATCTCATCGATCACAGGGAGGAATGCCCTGCTGTCTGGAACTGTCTCCGAGTTTTTTTGTGCAGAAACTGTCAGAGATAAACAGTGTGGAAGATGCAGCTGCTTGCCTTATGAAAGATGATAATAAATGTATCTGGATCAGAGTGGGAGAGCCTCCATGTGCAGCCAGCATGCTGCTGAGTTTGTCCAGTCTGTGAGTTTATTTATCAGGTTCATGTGCTGCTGACCAGTGGGGGTAAATGAGTAAAAAAGTGGATTGTTTTCAATAGCAAGGGGCAGGAAAGAGGAACGCACTGAGTGAGTGAGAGTGAAGGAGTGTGAAGGTAAACATGGAGTTGCTAAAATATTTGCCAAGGCCAGTTGGAGGGCTGCAAGGAAACCAGCACTGCTATTCTGGGAAGCTGGCAGACACTCAAAATCATCTGGAGCTGATTATGGCCTGCGCGTGCACAAGCGCACGTGCATGTGCACACATAAACACACATCAGCAAACATGAAGGCACACACAAACAAGAGTTGTATGTACTGTACGTATACATACCCCCCACCTGCTTATACACATGCATTCACACACACACTATCAGATGTCCCACAGGGGACTGTGCTTTGTAGAGTGGCAGTTTTATGAGCTCCATTTGGGGTATACATGAAACGACACAATCAGTCGGGCCAGGCTAAACGCTGGCTTAGAATAATCCTCCTTCCCATCATCTCCCCCAACCGAGGGGGAGTGGTGACAGTGGCGAGGTGACCAGCCTGGGCTGAGACACGCCTGTCTGTCTCTCTGCCTGTCTCACTGGGTGTGAGAAAGTAGTGGATAGTACAGTATGGACAATATATGCAGTCCATGAGTGTATACATACAATCGTCTCTGTACACAGGTTGAAACAATGGCTCAGAGGTTTAACTGCTTACTTTGAGCATGAAAGCTGATTTACTATGAAGTAATGCTGTAACAGTAACCTCATATCGTACTGCTGCTTCCTACTGCAGAGTTGAGCTCATTAACCAACTAATAGTCAGAAAAAAACATTAAAACTCTTTAAGCATACCATAGTTTAAAATCTGGGGGAGCTATAAAAGGATGTCGCCTCTGCTGAAAGGCTAATTTGAGTTATTCAGGGGCAGCTCTAAAACATCATCCAGGTGTAAGTCTCTTAATTTCTCTCTATCTCTCGCTTTTGAGATCTAACTCAAACTCAACTCAAACTGAGTTGCCCACATTACTTTCTAAAGCAAGACAATGTTTGTACAAAATTTTAACTGCAAAAACTTTTAACACCCTCAGAACACTGAGCTGATGAGCAGAGGTGCTGCTTTTCTGAGGAGCTGATGGACATTGTTACTGAGAAATAGGACAGTGGTGTTCACCGGCACGTGTCAACTTGCCGCTGGTGTGTTTGTTGGCTTATATTGATAACAAGATTCGAGGTTGGTGTTTACAGGAGGAGCTCTGGGTGGATGGAAACTGCATGTGCCACATCTTCTCCCAACAGTCAACATCGGTTGCTTTTGTTTGACTACTTTCTTATAAGAAGATTGAGTTATGACATGCAATATAACTTAAATATATGTTGTGCCAGAGGTTACAGAAGGAAGAGGTCGAAAATGTAACTGTGAGTCCACTAAGAATTTATCATCCTCCCAGTCCACTAACATCCACACTGCAACAGAGTGAGGATGAGTTAAACTGTTTGAAGTAAGGCTGGACAATATGCAAATAAATATTGTAATTTTACAATAATTTTACAATTTAAAAACAAAAATGAAAAATCTGACAAAAGAGTTGAGTTGAGTTACCTACTAATAATGTTTTGTTGAGATAATTTACTTTTCTTCTTTAGACAGAATTGAATATTTGAGTTTCAGTTTTTGTTGCTGTCCCTGTCCACAGTAGTTCATTGTGTAATAGGTGTGGTGGTGTCTGTACATACTGACTGGCATCTACTGTAACCCCACTTCAAATAATCTGAAATATCCCTTCAACAATAAAAGTGCATATTGCAAAATGCTATGTATGACACTATTAAATGTACATGTATGAGATTCTGTACGTCAGTGAACAGTGTTGGACTCGTAGCATTTTTCGCATAAAGTGGTTAAAATTTCTATACCGCTCATCAGATTCCAACACCCAAGAGTGTGGAGCTGAAATCAAACTCTCCTAATACCTACAGCCTGCATTGTAGGCAGACAGACACCGAGGCAGACAGACAGGCTTTAGAGTGTGACCAGGTGTCTGTTTCCGGTGTAGTCAACATCCACGTGCAGCCTGAGTGCATGATCAAAGGCAGCTTTATAGAGACAGAGGCCCATTAAAATACCAACAACTACTGCAGCAGTCTGGGGGCAAGTACGCAGCCCAACACGCCCCATTCTCACACACTAACATCATCGAGGGATTCTTTTTGGTGAACTCAGCCTCCCTCCTTCCTACCTACCTCTCTTCCTCCTCCTCCTCCTCTTCTGTCTCACTCTGTTTTCTGTCTCTCCTCTCCTCCCTCCATTCCCCCCTCATCGTCTGAGTCTGTGGCCAGCTTCTATTTTAGCCCTGACCCAGTGGACGAGACTGCGGAGAGGAGCTTAACATTGTGTTCCTCTGCTCTGGTTAATGATGATGGAGTCCTGTATGCGCCTGGTGAATGTGTTTCTGTGTGTGTGTGTGTGTGTGTGTGTGTGTGTGTGTGTGTGTGTGTGTGTGTGTGTGTGTGTGTGTGTGTGTGTGTGTATGGGAGGGTTGAAAAGCCAAAGGAGAGGCGGAAGGGAGAGGAAGAGCAAAATGTGCATGTGTGCATTCCCCTGTTGCTTGGCTACCTTTGAATTTCCGCTCAGTCTCTCTTTCATCTGTGAACTATTAGCAGTCATCTCAAGCAATCCTTTCTTTACTGCTTCAATCTACTCACACACACACACACACACACTGTAGGAGAAGACAGCCAAATGTCCAACGAGACTGGATGTCACTTCACAGCCCCAAGGATTGTTTTTTTTTTTTTTTTTTTACAGTTTTACACTTTGTTTTAAGAAAATTATTTTTTCCTGATTTCCTTTCAAAATGCATACTAATCCTAATCTTTTAAGTAAACCACCTGTTGGATCAAAAAAGGCTCTCATCCCGTTTGAATTGTGCCGTGAATTGCACATACATTAGTCAATTTAAAAGGTAATTTTACAAGTTAAGAAAGTCACAATTTGTGGTAGGTTTGTTGTAGTTAATGTAGGCTTTATGTGAAACTGCTCAACTACACTACATGTCTCACCTTGTATCTTCACTACTCTACAATAAATTGTGACTTTCTTGATGTGTTAAATTATCTTTTAAATTTACAAACATCATATGTGTGATTCAGGGCACAATTCGTAGAGGACTGAAAAATTACTGAAGCTAGGTCCCATGGTGGTCCACTGGATGGTGAGGAACTTAGACTCTATTTTTCCTCTGCTCCACTGTGTCATAAATGAGAAAATGTTTCATTGGATGCAAATTTAGTAATGTTGTAGGGCCAGAAAAGTTTTTTTTAAAACTTCCTCTTAACCGTATTGAACATGAACAATACTATTTATGTTCATTATTTGTCATTAATGAACATGAGTGATCAGAACTGGGTGAGGAGTGAGAGGAAAACAGCCTGCAGAGTCAGACTCTTTATGCTGTTTTCCTGCAGTGAATTAAGGATTTATTTTGACCAAACCAGAGTTGGTGATAATTGGAAGAGTGGACAGACTAACAAAGACGGTTTTGGTGAGTTTTACATGTTTTTCTGTTTTTTTGAGCCAGTTAAGGTTGTCTTAGTTTGGATAAAAGAGAGAAGCTTGAATTCAGAAGGTGTACAGTTGTTTTTTCCCATTTAAAATGGAAACTAAGTTTGAAAATATGTAATTTCTAGACAGTTTGAGAGTTTATTTTGTCTATTGGACGTAGTGAACGTATGTAGGATTCATAAGATACTGAATTCGCCACTTGCGCACAACTCTCAGCTGAGACCTGAGAGGACGGGAGGAGGTGGGAGGGGGATGAAGATATTGCCAATCTGTTGGATGGGCTGATGATGATCGTCAGGAAAAAACATATTGCCCAACTCTACCGGTTACACCCTCCATGCCCTCTCTGAACAGGTGAGCCACCTGTTTTACGCTGTCATTGCTCTGGAAAAATGATCCATTTTTATTGGCTTTAGCAGGGAACTCTCTGCAGACAGTGCAGTACATAGCCAGAATTGTGGCATCATACTTCACCCACCGATATATTTCTTTCCACAAAGGGAGAAATGTTCTGCGCCTCTGTTCTGTGTCATAAACTAATGTAGCTAACTTTGGCTGCGAGCCCAAGATATGTAGTGAGTTGGATCTTTAACTAAGAATAAATATGTCAGCTCTCTTTGGTGAACAAAGAGTGTAATGACGGCACTGTTTCTAAATGTCCTCAGAAAACATCCAAACATCCAAATAAAAACATCCAAATGGAAGTGAAACAGGAAGTGAATCGTGCAATGAAACCAGCTTGCTTTTAGAATCTGTTGTATGAATCCTGAATCCAGGCTGACTATCGTTTGTGTCCTCCACGAAGAAGAAAGCTATACAACTTTTCACCTTTAAAGTTCCACGAGGTTAGATTTTTGGAGAATTATTCCTTTAAGGTGCTCACCCTAAATGACTGGGACTGAACCTCAGCTCAGAGGTCAGCTCAGACCTCGTGCCCCATATTCTCGGCCCCTGCATGGCCCACATGGCTGTCACTAAAAGAGCACATTTCATCCACTTCGCATATTTATAATGCTACCTTTATGGGGTGTGTATGCGTGTGTGTTGTGCGTATGAATGCGTGCTCTTGTGATGTCGGTCTTTATAGCTAATAGCAGCGCCGCTGGGCTTCATGGACATTAAAAAGAGCCTGGTCTGACCGCAGGATAAACACAAGCTCATAAAATGCAATGTGCGTGTGTGTGCGCGTGTCTGTGTATAGGGGTGCACGTATATGTATTTGTGTAAAAGAGGGTGCATCTCTGTGTGTGTGTGTGTGTGTGTGTGTGTGTGTGTGTGTGTGTGTTTGCAAGTGCATTGGGAATAGCTGCAGGATATTGCTTTTTCTAAAAAAATAGTTTAATGAGAGTCCCAGTGAATTTAGAGAGAGAGATGATATGACAAGAGCAGCAGAAGAAGAGAGAACATATTTGGGGCTGCAACTAATCATTATTTTCATAGTTGATTAATGTATTGATTATTTGTTGTTGTTTGGCCCATAAAATGTCAGAAAATGGTGAAAAATATAGATCAGTGTTTCCCAAATTCAAGATGACGTCCTCAAGTGTCTTGATTTGTCCACAACTCAAATATACTCAGTTTACTGTCAGAGAAGAGGAAAGAAACCAGGAAATATTCACATTAATCGATTAATCATTGCAGATCTAGACATATTTTAAAAAGGACATATTTAGTCTCTTATCTATTTATCAATGATTAACACGTCATTTGTCAAATTAAACTACCAGCTTTTAAATGTTAAATCTTCTGCCTTTGTGTTTCTCAACTGTAGGTCAACCAAAGGAAAAAAAACGACTTGTAACGCTAAAATTCTCTGATTTCACCTTCTTAAATGTGAATATTCCCACAAGGCCTTCATGGAAATACCAAAAATTAAAATCTAGCAAAGACAGTCAATAGCATCTTTCTTATCATTGAATCGTATCAGACCTTTATTTTGAAATGTGTTCAGTGGTAATGATAATAAACTGTATCTTTTGTATTTAACGTTAACTTTATTCACTCGGTGCTGTACATCCATGTTGTTTACGTTGTTCTTCTACTGTGCTGATACTATCATTGCAACCTGTATGCGGCATGCATGGTACACTGTAAAACATCAAGTTTTGGACATTGCCTCCAAAATATTAGCCCAAAATTCATCACATGGCAATTTAGAAAGGGTGATCAACAATAGAAGTACCCTATATAGAAGACCTCTGACCATTCTATTGTTAGAGATTTGGCCATTATTAGGACCTTATGTCATTTATGTCTGGCCCACGGCATCCTAATCAATCTCTCATGTGACCCTGCATGAAAAATAATGGACCAACACTGATCTGAAGGGACATGCACACAAACCTGTTCCAACAAGAACACACTCTCTGAAAAGACCTGTGACTGGCCAAAGTCTGTCAGGGTCCAGGTGTTCTAAAGCCTGAAAGCAGAACCAAGAGGAGGTGCAGAACTCTTGTTTTCTGTCACACCACTTGAAATACAATATGGTGAGAGATTATTATGGAATTTTTGCCCAGTGATACCCAAAATAAACTGCCTACCACCGTTTTAAGTCCTTGCACAGTTGCACAGGTTTGTTATCAGTACTGAAACTTACGCACTCGTAATGAAAAATTGGTCTCCATATTATGCAACAGCCATAGTGAAAAAATGCCTTCATATCCCCCAGCGAGAGGGAAGGCGAGGTGGATTAGAAATCCAGGGAGAGAAGAGAACGACGGAGAGAGACAGAGTGAAAATAGCTGTCTGGGTCCCCGAAGGTTGGCCAGTTATTATAAAGCCATTGTGGTCGGTGTGTACGTTTCCACAGATCCTTCTGAGTCACGCTCAATAAGTCAGTCCTTATGGGCCCTGGCACTGTCAGGACCCAGCGAGGGAGGAGGGATAAGGGTACGCAGGCACCTGGCTCACATCCTTAACCCACTGCCTCTTCCTCCTCCTCCTCCTCCTCTTCCTCTCAACACACACACTCTAAACTCTGAAAGAGTACACAGAGAGAGACGCAGACACTGTCGTCCCATTCACAACCCTCTGCGGGGTGATTCCTGGCCAAACAAGGAAGGAAAAGCCAGGTGGGCGGAAGGGCAGGATGGACAGAATGATGGAGCGGGCAGGCAGAACAAAAGACGGGTGGATGACTGTAGGCAGGGCACAATGGGGGTAATGATGGGTGGGTGAAATGATGAATAAAAGAGAAAGAGAAAGAGGGAGTCTGAGAGAGGGGAAAAGTGAGAGAGAGAGAGACTTTGAGGGGTGTGTAATGAGTGGGTCAGTGTTGGGCATGCATGGCTTGAACTGGGATACTGGGCCAATTCATATAACTGCTGCTAAAAATAGGTTTCTCTGTAGGCGAGGTAGGGCTAACAGAACTCAAACTGCTCCTACAGTGCTGAGGCAAATCATATTACCAGCAACATATACACTGAAAACCACACACGAACATGCTGGTGACTTTTTCCTCATGATAGTTGACCCTAAAATCTTAATAAAACATAATTAATTATTAATCGCCAACTATTTTGATTTTTGATTAATCTGTTTGAGTAATTTTTAAAGAAAATAAAAGTCAAAATTTTCTAATTTCAGCCTCTTAAATGTGGATATTTTCTGGTTTCTTTACTTTTTTCTGACAGTAAACTTAATATCTTTGGGCTGTGAGTAAAACATGACATTTGAGGACGTAATCTTAGATTTTGGGAAACACTGATTAAGATTTTTCTTTTTTCACCATTTTCTGACATTTTAAAATAAACAACTATTAATCAATGAATCTAGAAAATAATCAAACAATTAATTGACTATGACAACACTTGTTAGTTGCAGCCGTAGTTGAATTCATTAAGAGGATTCCAATAGCTGACGTCATGATTGCATCGTGAACAGAGGAAAAACTGGGGGGAAACATTAATCACCACAGAGCAGTAAACCATATAACCTAGTGAAAATGTTTTGCTGTGTTGTTGGTGCCAGAAATTTCAGTTTTATCACATACCAGCTTCTGCTGCTAGTCAAAATAAAAGGAAATTAACAAAATAAACTCACAAGATGTCAAGATAATAAATATTCTTGCACCTATTTGTCTTAATAAACAGAAAAATACAACCGATCATCTTTTGAATTCAAGTGTTCCTCTTTTGCTGGACTAAGATGAGCTTTAATTTCCTTGTTAACTCTGTAAAACACACATCACAAACAAAATAATACTAATCTAAACTTTCTTGTCCAGACTTTCCATCTTTTTTTGGTATGGATCATGGCAAAAATCACAGCTCAATAATTTAAATGTATTTTTGAATGAAAATGAGAATTTTTATGTTAATAATTTTACAGTTAATAAAATGTATAATAATATCCCAATTGCTGAAAATTGCTGAGGTTCATGGCAGAAAAATGTACTGTTTGCAACACAATGAGTACAGTATGTGGATAGGACAGCAAGTAAGACAGTAAAGGAGTGATTTTAGAAGTCTCTATGGTAATTTTGATCATCTTCTTTGGCTGTGTGGTAGAAATTTATGAGTATGAAAGAATGTTTAATTTTGTGCTTGACATGTTGTTGACCTGAGAGGCCTCAGTGCCCTTCACTCTTGGCATGTTTTATGTTGGGAGGCTCCAGGGTGTCCAGAGGTACAGATAAGACAGACCTTGGACAGATCCCAGACTCCCCTGATAATAATGACTGAAAAACGGCATTGACTCCCTGAGAGTTATCCACATTGTTTGCCTCCTCCCACGTAGCTATAAACTGTGTGATATGCAATATTGTTAGAGCTTTTTGGTATCTAAATGTGTCCATGCATATACCTTGTTTTCTCTGTTTGTGTTCGAGATTTGTATTGCATTAAACTTGTAAGGGTAATTGAGGCTCATCAATTTTATTCTTTTGCTATCTGAATTTGATTTTATTAATGAAAGTGAAAATGGACTGAAAGTACACATTTTTCACATTAGGCTGGGGAAAGCCTACCCTGTCTCTCCAGGAAGTTTGGATGTTGTGATCTCAACAGTTAATGCAAATTCAACCAATTCCCGTGAATTCTGTACGACCTTGCAATTGCAATTTCCAATCAGTGCAGCTTTTTTTTCCCCAAATTTGACCAATCATCATAGCTTCCTGCAGCTTCACCAATCATAGCAGTCCCCCATGCAAACATCATAGATGTATGTTTCAATGAACCGACTCAATGATTTTATTTTATTTTATTTTTTTTTACTTTTTTTGTTTTTGTTTTTAGTCACTGCCGGTTATCACTGGTACTGTCCACTCATATATATATTATATATTCTATAATTTTGTGCTTGCTAGAGTTTGAGCTCCAAAAAAAGATTTTGCTTCTTTGAGGAATCTCCCCAGATGCACTTCTTCACATAAGTAAAGCAGATTTTGTTAGAATATTTGTAATCTCAATCTCATGTGCTCCTGCAGCTTCATTGCAAAAAACACTGCAATGTGTATCGCAATTTTTTAGAAAAGCTGCAGGGAAATCAGGCATTTTAGGCTGCAACAATCCCCAAAATAGCCTCTGAAATCCTGGAGGGACTGTTTCATGTCTTGATCCCTCGAGTCCATGTCATGGCTCTGACATTGCATCTGCAACACAACTTTGTTCCATCCTCCATACCGCTTCATACCACACCAGGAGCGTTTCAGGAGCGGAGCATTTTGTTGACTTGCTCAGATTGTGTTGTTTTAGTAATTTTTCCTTGACTTTGATGCTTCTACCATGGTTAGTAGGCTACATAGTTATGTGTGTTATTGAGCTCTGGAGTTTGCACAGGGTGTTTTTTATTTTTGAAAATTGTATGCTCTATGCTGCTGCTGTGTCTGGCTTCCTGCCCGGCTCAATCTGCTCTGTGCAGCTTGATGCATCTTCTGTCAAAAATAGGCTTGATGCGTACTGGAAGTGGAGCAGAGCGGAGAGACGCTTCTGGGATGCTTCTGTAACGCGCCGTTGCACATCTGGTGGAATCACAAGCGTAGTCTAGAATAGCCATGATAAGTGCGGGTGGGGAATGTTAGACTTTCCAGGAACTCAGGACTTTTTTCTGCATTTTGACCAGATGAACCTGTTTCCAGCTTTCCCTTCCCACCAAAAGTCCCTGCTATGGAGTTAGTACTTTCTAGTGGCCTTGCAGCAACTGTTGCAGAGTTTGCAGTACTTGATATCACGCACTGGTCTCCCTGATCAAACAGAAGGTTCAAAACTGATTCAACTTCTGTAATTTATTCAAAGGAAAAAGCAAGAACTGGCTGTTGCTAATGTCATCCTTTGGAATAAAGATGGGATTTAAACAACAGTAACATAGCTGTAACCTGACTGACCTGTTCTGCTAGTCATACCTGGAAGCATTTTGGAAAAGAGCAAGAAATTTCAAGAATACTATAATAAAACTATATATTTTATATGAACATCTAACCTAACCTCTTTAGGAGCCATTGTTCTTTTAGATCACTCTCACTGTTGTCTAGGGCTTAACAAGTAATCAAAATTTTAGTGAAATTGCAATATAGTCTACTGCAGTTTTCATATTACAGGATGCACAGTATTTGTTCAAAGCAAACTGCCTTAAAAAATACCATTTTAAATTAAGTATTGTGGTGCAGCAGAGGTGTCCTGATCAACATATCATTCTCTAGACTTACAACATCTTTGTTTAGTGCAGATCCCTGAAAAAAATAAGACTCCATAATCATTTAGATCTGTTTTTCAATGAAATGAGAATAATGATGTAAAAATGATCCTTTCCTCTAATATTACAAATCGTATTGCAATTGCAATATCAGTCAATGTAACTGCAATTCGATATTTCTTCAAAATTGTTCAGCTCTACCCTAGACTTGACTTGTCAAGTTGTAACACAAGTATCTTGCCTTTCTGCAATTTCTAAGGCTAGCTCTGCATCAGAAAGTAGAACATACTAAAGGAACTTTCAGTCTAATTTTCCACCTCCGCATGTCTCACGCAATGACTCTGTATTGTTGTTTCTTTGTGCGTGAAAATCGTTAGCGTTATCTGATCCATTATCAGTCTAATTTGCCTAATCCCCATAGTTCTTTAGATGTGAACAAGGATGCACAAAAGGAACTTTGATATTGTTCTTATTTTAGTTCCTGTTGATCCGTCATTCCTGGAACTAAGTGTTTGAAAAGCCGTGTTACTTCCTGGTACTATTTGATGGAAAGGATCCATATGAAAAGCTGTGTTACTTCCTGGTACTATTTGATGGAAAAGATCCATATGAAAGATGAAACTGCTGCCTTTCAACAGTTCCTGATATTAAAAGATTTATCACTTTAAAGTCGTGACACAACGTGTGTATCATGTGTATGGTTATGCCCCTTTCTCCTCTGCTCAGTCCTTCACCCCTCCACCCCCTTACCTCCCTCCCACCTCCTCCCACCCTGGCTCCCTTCTTTTCACAGTATTGTCACCCTAGACGGTTCACACGGTCTCCTCTTCGCTGTGTTTCCGGTCATAAATCTCTGCAACACACCGTGAAGGCACATCCCCTCGGATGGATTTAACACAACAGCCTGCACCCCACCGGCCCACTGAGAAAAGGAGTGACGAGGGCTGGCACACTGCTGCACACACACACACACACACACACACACACACACACACACACACACACACACACACACACACTTAGACCAGAGCGGACACTTTCCTGGTAGATATTTGTTGATGAAATCCAGGAAAAGACCAAGGAAGAGTCTGATTTTAATAAAAGTAACAATGAAACCGCACTTTGGAGAGTTTGGGGAAAGAATGAGGTAAGAATATGAGATTTTATTCTGTGTGTGTGTGTGTGTGTGTGTGTGTGTGTGTGTGTGTGTGTGTGTGTGTGTTATGGCTCGAGTTGGTCTCTGACTCACGGTGCTTGTGGGGGGTTTTTTGGTGACTCATGCGTTTCTCAGAACGGGCTCCCAGCTCTGTGGAATCCCTCCGATAAGACACCCAACCTCAGGAAATTGGACGGTGGTATTTATCTGACACGCCGTATGTCTCAGCAGCAGCCCCACCACTGCCACCCCACCACCTTTCCCGCCTCACCCCTCCTCTCTGCAGGTCAGCGCGTCACCCGCCAGCCTCACAAATGAGCAGGCCATGGGTGGCCCCGGTCTGCCTGCACCACGGACAAGAAAAACTAAACCAGCGACAGCCTGTTTGTTTTTTTTACCTCACCAACAGCACCCCACACCTACACACCCTCACCAAAACTACCGCCATCAAACAAGCGCCATACATACACTCCCCTGCCGCCACATCTACCGTGCCACACACACTCTCCCCAACCACATTCTTACATCCCTACCCCCCACACTCTCCCACACCGCACACACCCACAAACACACCTGACCGACTTCATTTCCTGTGAGGCATGAGTCAGACGGCTGCAGTGCATTTACCGGGGTAATACATGGTTATTAGCCATTCTGATAATATAGTGTTGATGTGGCTGTCAAGGCAACCCGAGCTGCACAAAAAAAGGGGGATTGTGCATGTGTGGGTGGGTGGGATGAGTCTGTGAGGATTCTTTGGAAGTGTTCAGGCATGCGGTGGGTCTATTTGCATGTTTGCAGGTGTGTGTGTGTGTGTGTGACAGACAGTGTGTGTGTGAGAGAGGAGAGAAAAGGGAAAGAGATGGAACAGCAGGGAGAGCCATTCACCTGTTTTTTCTTGTAGAAGCCCTTTCTGTCACAGTTGGGTATGCGGAAGCCTCTCGGGTTGAGCACGTTGCTGATTTTAAGACTGCTCAGGATGCTCTCCATCTCCCGCCGACACGGCCCCTAGCAACGCGGCAAACACACCCCAACAACACCGATATTACACACTCATCCTTACACAATCACACACATGAAGAACATGAGGAGTGTTCATGCAATTACACACATTTATGGTCAACATCAGTCTATAAAAGTGAGTTACAACTTTCACCCTACACTCTTAGAAATAACAGCTCCAGCTAGAATCATAGAGGGTTCTTTGACTTGTCCCCACTGGAGAAACCTTTTTGGTTCCTTGTAGAACATTTTATTAAGCTTCCACTTGGAACACCGTCAGGTTCTCCCTGAAACACAGCTTCAATGGCTATACCTAGGACCATCTGTTAAATGTTCTATCCATAAACTTTACATCTTCTGAGGGTGCTAACAAGAACACGCTGAGTGTGTTCTATCAGGAACCCTTTTATATTCTAAGGGTTTTACATAGAACTCACCCAGGGGGAATCCAAAAATATAAAATAAAAATAAAATAAAACTCTAAGAACTGTAACTGACAGCATTCACAAACATTTTTACAACTTTTCTTGTATAAAATTAAATTGGATGTTCATAATAAGACACTGACTGTTAAATATTCATTAAATACTATTTATATTTTCTCCAAAGTCCTCCAGGTTACAACCAGGCATTATTATATTTTTATATTAAGATTATGAATATTACAATAATCATCGTTAACTTGAGAAAACATATTTTGATTTCATCAATCCTTGAAGAGCTCTTTCTTATTAAAAATGGTTACTTATTGGAACCCCTAGTCCTACAAAGAACTCTTGATGATCCCCTTCTTTAAATGAGAGTTCTTCAGAATCAAACGGTTCTGCGTAGAACTACAACCCTTCAGGAAGAACCCTTTTGGAACCCTTATTTCTAAGAGTGTAGGCAGGTTTTAAGTTAGAAAATGACTTTAAACACAGGATGATGACATATTTATGGTATCAAACACATCCTTTAAGCTATACAATGTCTATATTGAAGGGACAGTTCAGATTATTTGAAGTGGGTTTGTTAGTCTATCAGTATATTATCTACAGGAGGCGCCAGTTGACAGACCCCTAGTTTGGTGAAAATATTCTAAATATAACACACTTAAACTGATAGATTGTGTTGTTGGTGGCTGAAATACATTTTGCTGCTGACCGTGTCCATGGCAGTACATTTTTCAGCTTCATATGCCAGTACTCCTGTTGCTTCTCCAAACTGGGGCACCATCTACTGTAGGTAATACACATACACCTCCATTTCAAAAAATCCAAACTATCCCTTTAAGAGATATACTAAAACCAAAGATGGCAATCGCTTTCACAGCAAAAACACATCACTTCAAAATTAAATAATCTTAATTGGTTAATGCAAAAGTCCCGAAAATTCTGTTTGGTATTTTGGAAAGATTTGACTAGAATCTAAATGTTTTTCCTGCAAAGAAAGACCAACATGTGAGTTGCGGTGATGAGCCCACTGTTTGGTCCAAGTTTAAGAGGCTGAGTCCAAAATTAGACGTCAGCTTTCTGGAAAAAGTGGTACCTTCTCTTACAGAATGTTTGATGGCACATAACCAAAAATTATGTTGTTTAAATGGCAGTAGATAACTTAAAGGTACCCCGTGGAGTGTTTGACCACAAATTGCTCAGTAGATCAATGTTTTGAAGAGGGATTCCCCATACTGTTTGTATCTTGAGTTTTTCTTGCACGTGCGTGAGGCTGCACATGCCTAACAGTACCACCTACCGCAGGTTCACAGACATATATGCATTCTACATCCATCCATGAGCCATGGAGAGAACTGCGGCAGCAGTCTGTAGTCTTTAATTCCAACAAATTAGCTCAGCATGTGACTTCACTGATGAGTTGTCCCTCTTCACTATGGGTGCTAATCAGTGGGTGGAGTCTTGGGTTGACATACAGAGAACCCACAGATGCATTCACCCTGGTGGTCTAGAAAGTAAGGCTTTAACCCTGAACTATAACATCCCTGGTGCATGAAAAGTCAGGCACCTTTGTTGCATGTTGGTCCCCATTAGAGGATGACACAGCAGTGGATTTTCACTCCTGTCCCAACAAGGGGTGTTCCTGGTGATTAATTTCCTTGTTGATTAAAGGCAAATTTTAGTTTACACTAGTCGACTAGTCTAACAGTAAGAAAACACTTACAACTCATTAACTGACGATTTTAAACACTGTCTGAAAAAATACTGTGTATATTAAGAGCTATTTAAAACCATTCATCACAGTCTACAATCACCAAATTGTTTTGAAATGCTGGTGAAATGTTTGCCACTTTGCGCCATGCAATATCAACACTGAGCACTGACCTACAAAACATGACAGTGTGTCACTAAATGCTTCACTTTTTCAGACCGAAAAGGATCGCAGTATCTGCGGGCAAACGGAACTCACTACATGGTGTGGCTAACGTTAGCAGTGCTAGCAGCAGAAGCCTGCTCTGTTTGCTGTCTGTGTCTGTGCTGAATGTGGTCACACTTTGCTCCAGTCGAGTGCTGATTCTGTCACAATCTATAGTCAACCTTATTTCCATTTTCTTTATTAAAACAAAGCGCTTCATCTGTCTGGCTTTGTTGATGGGTGGCAACATTCAACCTAGTCCCGACCCAATCCTGGAAGAATGACTCCTGTCCCATCTTGCTCACATCAATTTCATATATTTTCATTTTAATAAATACAACTTACCTATTGTTATCATAAATCCCACACCCGCCAGCTCCTGTTGAGGTTTTCCCAACCATCCCATACCAGTCCAGAGTCCAATGGAATTATTGAAAAAATGTCAGCCTCTGTTCCCCCTCTATTTCTCATCTGACTTCCTATCACTTCTCTTCAATCGGCTCTCAACAAAGACCCAAAATGAGCACCAAAAAAACATTTCATAGAGTTGCAGACTGCTGTCTCCTTATGACATATGGTAAAGATGCTAATCATTAGTGTTAATTGGAGCAAAAGGCGATAATAAAGTGTGCAGTGATAAAGAAAATAGTCATGAAAACATTGGGTCTCATGCATGAATGTTTCTTATTTTTCTAATATTTTTTCTTAAACAAAGCAGTAACAGGAAAATAAGAAACTCTTATGTGGGATTCACGAAACAGGCGCCAACAGCCAAGACTGTTCTTACCCACCTGAATATGTTGATAAATCACGTTTGATCTAAAATTTGGTGCATGTGCCGGGAAGTGTAAACTTTTAGAATTATTAAATGACTACATAGTTGTATAACATTTTTCTTATGTATTTTCATAAACCCAATTTTTTTTTTCATCATTATCAATGTTTCACAGCACAAAACAAAAGTTGGCTTTTGTGTAAATGGGGTACTCTTACATATGAACAGATGAGAAGAAAGAATTGATGAATGCCATGAAAAGCACACAATTTAAGACAAATCTGTTCATACGAACAATTCATGCATGAGACCCATTGACCAAGCAGATGTTAGCTTCGAAAATGTTTCATAACAAATGTGTTCCCTATAGGTTTGTTTCAATGTTCATATGACCACCAGACAATAGTTTTAAAACTTCTAAGCCTTAAATTGATCCTTTAAGTCTGTGGTTCTCAAACGGTGGGGCAAGATCCACTGGGGAGCGGGGAGTGGATGACCAGGGGAAAAATATGGAGTGAAACTGACTTGAATGAATATGATTTATGTGGGGGTGTCTTTACAATTAAAACACCACCGGGTACCTTTAAATAGATGTTTTAAATATTGTGATACTAAACTGTAATAGCAGTCCTGTGACATAGTGCAGAGCTGCACTGAGTAAGTAAGCATTGGGTTTTTGAAAGGCCAAATATTTGTGCAACAAACCAGAACTTGTCAAAAGGTAAATACTGTACTGTATACAAAATACATGTTAGCCAACAAGCAAACTAGCTTGCAACTGAGCAAGCAAGCTAACTAGCCGGCTCTTCCGTCATTCGTGAGTCTCTCTTCTTTTCACAGTTTATGTCAGTTCATAATGTTTATTTTTGAAAGGTCAACACTCATTGTTTCCCAGACTTAATTCATTTACTTGTAGCAGCCCACCACAATATAAACATACTGTGGTCCCCGTCCCACCAGTTCGACTGTCATTCTGTCAGTAAATATTCTGTAAAACAGCTAGTGAAACACTTATTGGTTACTTGTTTCCCGTAAAACAGGCAGCTACGGAGGGATTTGTCACTGACATTGATTGGCATTTATTACAGTAGCCATTAGCTTTGTGCGCTCCCAGTGAACATGGCTGGACAGGGACCAACACAGGCTGTGAGACCAGTTTGACCACAGGTTATTTTGGCTCTGGGTTTGGCTCCCAGCACCCTGGGGCTGAGTCATGGGTGATAGAGCTAACGGCAGTTAGTGGTTAGCCACAGCTAACCAAGCTAATGGCAGTTAGCGGTTAACTAAGTTACTTTAGCAACAAGTAAAGCTGTCATCCTATTGGGAAACTCCACAAATGACCTCAGTACTGTTTCCCCTGTCAGTTTTGGAGGATGTGTTCAGTGGGAGGCTTCTGAGCAGGGCTCTGTTCCCTGCTAACAGCAGCTAAGAGTTACTGTTGGCTACTTTAGCAACAAACCTAAAGCTATATCTGTCTATGAGGGATCTCTGTAATTAAACTGCAGAACACTGAAGTTGAGCAGCTACACTGTAAAAATGAAAAAGTTGAGAAAACTCAAAATTTCAAGGCAGTAGACTGCAATAGAGTTTTGAGTTTTGAGCCCAACTCAAACTCTTGAGTTTTGAAAAAAAAATGACCAACTACTGATCTTCTGTTAAGACAGTTTACTTTTCCTCTATTTGAGCTGGGCTCAAAACTCAAATTTTAAGTCACCTCCACTATTTTTTATACAGTGTACAGAGAATCAGATGGAAAACATGAAAATACTTTCTCCATAAAATATGATCCACTTTCAACTAAATCAGTGAATTAAGTTATAAAGTTGTGCTTTTTATACAGTGAAAGTATTTCACTCCAACAGCATTTCATTGGAAAAAATTAGTAATTCCCCTGAGTACAGGAACCGTTTTTAATGGTTTTTCAGGTAGAGACAAAATCTGAAAAACCATTAAAATGCTCAAAAATAAAATTCACGGAAAGAACGTTTATATATATATATTGCCTATGACATGGAAGAATTTATTTAACAATTGTCTTTATGAACCTCTGCAGTTACTCTTTTTCCTCCAAATAACAATGCTAAAACAATTTTAACAGAAATCTCATTGCCTCAGAGTGTAACTTACATACTCAGTCTCCCTCTTGTTCTCCAGGGAGAAGTTGTGAATGTCCATATTGGCTCCTCCTGACACTGATTCCACCTTGTAGCTCTGAGTCTTCCTGTTCTGATCTTTCTGGATCAGTTTGTTGTGCAGCGGCGGCCTCGTGTCCATCGACCCACGACTGTGCCCGTCCTTCACAGTCGCCACGCCGGGCAGCACCGTCATCGTTGCCGCGGTCACGTTCACACAGCCTTCTTCTACCTGATTTGTATCTGTACAGAAGAAAACAAACATTTCATTCTTATTGAGTAATGCTTACATTTAGAGCCACAACAAATTAGAATCAATTGGTTTGAGTAATTTTTTAAGAAAAAAAAAATCAAAATTCTTTGATTTCAGCTCCTTAAATGTGAATATTTTCTGAGGACGTCATCTTTGACTTGTGGAAACAGTGACCGACATTTTTCACTATTTTCTGACATTTTATAGACCAGACAATTAATCGATTAATGAAGAAAAGAACCAACTGATTAATCAATTATTAAAATAATCCTAAATTGCAACCCTACTGAAGTTGGCGTCATAATTGTAGCTTCCTGCCTTCAGAGGTTAACAGGAAAGATAAATAATAAATTTTGGTGGCTAGTTCTTTGTTTTTGCATCACATTTTGTGAAAAAAGTTTTATGTATTTTATTAAGGCTGTTTAAAACCAACTTATAGACTTCTGAAACCTTTATTTTATTTATTAAAACAAAAACAGGGCAATTTAACTAGTTTCAATAATAAATTTCAATACCACATTTAAAGTGATACAACATCAGTTAACTGTAGTATCAAAAGTACTAAATCTATTTAAAAGAAATGTTGCAAGTGCTCATTCAAGACTAGGGCTGAAAAAATATAAAAATATAATTGTGATTATTTTGACTGATATTGCAATTGCCATATGATTTGTGATATTAGAGCTAATGGTAATTTTAACATCATTATTCTTACTTTGATTAAAAACATGTCCTCTTTTTGTTTTAGTTGATTACATTTTTTTTAACAACAAAACAAAACATTAATCACAGACAAGTAGAGCTGGGGATCAAACCTCAATGTTTTTATGGCTCCAGACAAATTGCTTCAGCACTATCGAGTGAATGACATAATTTGATAAATAAGGAGACGTACATCTCATCAACATCAGTGAGCAAATACACATGTGGCATGGTTGTACCAAGATCTAGTTATGGTGGTGATGGTGAAAGTTACATTTTACTGCATAGTTTACTGCAGTAAAAACATTAAGTTATAACTGCAGGTGGAGAACATTATTTTACTTTTTTACCCACGGGTTTTTGAAAAGCATTTTCCTTTAACATGAATACTTGTACAATGTGTAATGCATTTTCCTTTTTGTTAAAATGGATTTGGTATCAAAATAAGTATCGTTAAGGAACCAAGCTATCAGTACCAGTAATGGTACAGAAAAGTTTGGACAAAACCTGGCTCTACTGAGGAGGACAAGAGAAGTGTTGGACCAGATTGAACTACTAGCTAATGTCCATCTGCAGTCCCTGAGACTCTTCATAGATAGAATAAATGTGTCACAAATCCTAAAATGAGTTTTAAACGCCTTAAAGGGACAGGTCACCCCAAATTCAAGACTACATATTTTGCCTCTGGCCTGTAGTGCTGTTTATCACTCTAGATAGTTTTGGTGTGAGCTGCAGAGAGACACACACAAAAAAAAAAAAAAAAAGAAGAAAAACTCAGCAGCAATTGCTCTTTCTGAGATCATGATAATCAAGATAATCCACAGACCTTGTTATGAGCAGTTTCATGTAGAATCTGCTGTAGAATCTATCGGAATTACTTTTCTTGCTACCATAAAGAAACTGCTCCCAACAAGGTCTGTGAATTATTAGGGTTGGGTGATATGTCAAATTATCCTACCTGCAACCGTCAGCCCATCAACGGGCAACTGCCAATATATTATAGGTATATATACGTTCACTACGTCTAATAAACAAAATACTCACAAAAGTGTCCTGAAATGAAACATCCTCACACCTGTTTTCTTTATTAAACAGAAACATACAACCGTGTGCCTTCTGAATTCAAGCTTCTCTCTTTTACCAAACTAAGACGAGCTTAACTGCCTTGTTAGCTCCTCATAAAATACACTTCTTTCAAACAGAAAAACATGTAAAACTCACCAAAACCATCTTTGTTAGTCTTTCCACTGTCCCAACACTCACCAACTCTGGTTTGGTTGAAATAAATCCTTAATTGGCAACGTTAGATGTTTAAATAGTCTGGTTCTACAGGCTGTTTTCCTCTCATTCCTCACCCAGCTCAGAGCGCTCGGCTCTGGCTGAGTGGGTGTGTACTGGGTTGCTGGGTGAGAGCAGCACCTGTCACTCTGCAGACCATTACATTAGCAATATAAAATGACAAATACTGACTCCAAAAATCACCCCCCAAAACCAACCATCGATGGATTCAGCCCATTGCCGATAGGCGACATATTCCTCCAGTCACCCAACCTCATCAATTATCTTGAGTAGCTGGACCATGATTTTTGGAAAGAGACAACGGATTTGATTTTTTCAAATGTATTATTTTGGTGCTTTGAACACCACAAGCTGAGTACTATGTACTATGTATGATATCTCCAAACTCAACTCAAAACGCAAACCTGCGGCTCCTGAGCCACATGTGGCTCTTTTGCAGCTTTCTAGTGGCTCCCTGTTGCTTTGTCAAAAAATTATATGGAAATAAATAAGGGTTATGTTTTAACATTCTTGCATTCCTCAATTTTAACAATGTGTAAATCAAAAAATGTTCACGTGGGAGCCCTTCCTTCACTCACAAATCACAAAAAAATGCCTTTATTGTCATGGTGTGGTCACATCAAGACTTAAGACTTTAAGATCTAACATGAGCATGCCATGACAATAAAGGCATTTTAATTATTTTAAAAGAGATTGCCTTGGATTTGTTTGTAATTTTTGGTTACCCCCAACTATTCACCAAATAAAAAAAAGGTTTATAATATTTCATCAACTAAAATGTGCATCATAGCCTACATCTACAGTTCAGTGCCTTTCCCTCTAAATTTTGTCAGTGGCTAGTCTTGTCTTGCTAGTCTTGAGCCTCCGTAGACTAGCTATGGATGCCAACTATGAAAAAGAAAAATAAATAAAAAGAAGTCTTTGGGGGAAAAATACACAAGTAATTGTGGCTCCAATTCTTCTGTCTTTTTCGGCCAGAAATGGCTCCTTTGACTGTAAAAGTTGCAAACCCATAATCTTAATGGGTAAATGGCACTACAGACCAGGGAAAAATATGTATTTTTGATTTTGGGGTAAACTAAGGCTTTTAATATATTTTATTATACTATTTTTTCTATTCTACATGGTGTAGATAAGTGAAATCTGCTCTTAAATCCCTAAACTTTCCTTGCAAAGCTAAGAATCGGAAGCTAACGTCAGCATCATAGAGTTGTTTTAGTTTATAAAACATTGTAATACAGGATAATGAATGCCTGCTTCTCCTAATCCAGCAGAGAATTCTTGACTGTCTGGAGAGGCCTGTTTAAAAGGACAAAATAAAGTTAGCTCATTGCCTTGTGGGCTGTTTGGAGCCAGAGATGAAGCCAAGTAATAAACAGAAACATGACGATTTCATATCCACAAATTTCCACAGCATGCAGACCAAGAGATAGAGCCACAGAGAGGAACTGAGTGTAAACAAGACTTTTTAAGGTCACTGTGAAGAAGAAAATGTTGTGTATGTGTTTATATGTGTTGGGTGGGGAAAAGGGGATTAGGGCTAAAAGAAGAGGAGGAGGTTAGGGCAGTAAGAGGTAAAGTGGGAGATGAGGGAGCAGATATATTAATAGCCTGTGGTGCTGGCAAAGATTCCTGTCAAATCGTTAAAGACAGAGCGGGGACCATCTGACTGGGAGAGGAGGGGGCTCTAAACACTCCTCCCTAATATAGGAGAGGACCAAACTGCCCGCCATGTGCCACCCGGTCAGCCACACTGCCGCAAGGCCGCAGCCGGGGGAGCTCGGAGACGTTGCGGAGAGGCAGAGGGACGATGGGAACACACATGCAGCAGCTCACACACACACACACACACACACCCAAACACAGTTTTAAACCGTTAACTCAAAGCAGATTTTGTGTTCGAGAACTGCGGTGAGGGCGGCGGACGGGCATGTAGGGGTGTAGCTCATGTGGGCAGGCAGGCTGGCAGCCCACCCTTTCTCCGTGACCACCTGATCAATTAGTGACGTGGTGGGGCTCCACAGTCTCCCAGGCTCTCCAGAACTTAGAATAACAACACGGATGTCAACAACAGCATTAACTGGGACAAGACTGAGTCAGAAGGCGACAGATGCACTTGAAAGGGGTAGATTGGATTATTTGAAGTGGGATAGGAGGGTCTTATGGGGAACGGAGTCAGCAACAAAACATATTTCAGCCACTTAAAAAAGATCCATGAATAAAAAAGAGTTGCCAAATATTGCATTCTCCAAACCAATCAGACTTCATGGGCATTATCAGTCACTTTACCTCAGAGAACACAGTTATTGTGTGACTTAAATGAATCTTAACTATCCTTTTAACACCAAAGTCCCACAATAACAATCAAACTAAACAAACTAAAGTTGCTTTTCCACCACAGTAACTTTCTCCAGGCACCAGGAACTGAAGAAAATTACATCCTGGGCACATTATTTTACCCCCCAAAAAGTCCCTGCTTTGGGAGGTAGTACTTCCCAAAAGCAGAGGAATTTGGGGGGTGGAACCTGCAGTTTTTGGCCGAGTAGTCGTACCATTTCATTTCAGCTACCATTTTTAAAAATCTGCAGCGGCAACCCAGTTTGTTTTTGCAAAATAAGTCATTTTACCATATAGAACACGCAAGTTGCCAACCTACCACTGCCTCAATCTGTTGCCAGATGCTGAGTTTCCACCAAAAGTACCCAGACTGAAAAGGTTCCCTTAGCCCATTGTTGTCTCCATTTCCATGGCTGTCTAAAGACCCATGAATATTAGGCAAATTAGTGTTTTACGTGTCATTTTTGCATGCAACAATGAAAGAAAGATGAAGGCATATAAGGATTTGCAATTCCCACTGGATTTTGGCTGAGCATAAATGCTAAATAAGGCCTGGACTTCATCTTTGGTCCATCTATGGTATGCTCACAGATGTTATCAAAAGCATCATCTGGAACAAGACTAAGTCATAAGGCAACAGATGCACCTTAGAGAGAGTGGATTATACGTAGTGGGACTGTATGAGGTATTTATCGATAGCTGGTGTATTACCTACAGAGGATGATGGTCAGCGCACCCCGAATCAGGAGAAACAAAGAGCCTTTTCTGGAAGGAAATTGGCATGATAAAAGCAGAATATACTCCGCAGAGCCACCACAGGAGGGGTACGAATGAACAAGGGAGAATAAAGAGACAAACAAACTTGACTGAATATGAATTATGTAGGGGAAATAAACAAGTGCTTGCTGATGCTGTCATGCTGACCTTAATTTTATGAAAATTCAACTTCTGAATCCTTTTTTTATCAGTTGCTTTCCCAATTGAAAGTGTGGGGTACGGGGGCCTGAACTTTTTTCAGCTTCTGAAGGGAGGCGTGGCAGAAGAAGTTTGGGAACCACTGCTCTAAACTAACCAAACTCCATTGTTGTTGGTCTGTCTATCGTATGCTTTCTTTCCTGGGGGAAGTTCCTGTGGTGGAAAAGCAGCTTTAGTTAGCTTTAGTTTAGCAACTTAGTCACACTATCACAGTGTTCTGCAAGGTAAAATTATTGATTTTATCCACGGAGTTTGGTTGGTTTTGTGAGAGTGTTATTTGGCCTCTGTAACAGCAGTTTCCCATCACAAACGGCTGTATGACAGCAACACTGAAAATATTCTAAATATAGAGTACACTTAAAATGATTTTTTTAGGTGGATGTTTTTCTAGGTGGATTAAAAACTTTTTGTTGCTGACCCTGTCCACAGCAGTACATTGCATAGCTTCTGTGCTTTCCTAAAATTATTTTTGATAATCAATTAATGATTATTTGATAATCAATTAATGATTGAAGTAATTTTTAATCCAAAATAGCAGAAAATACTGTTTTTAAGCCTCTCAAATATGGAGATTTCCAGCTTTTCGTCATGTATTGTCATATTAAAATTAATATCTTTGGGTGTTAGAATGATAAAACACGTCATACAGACAACACCCTGGACTTAGAAAAACTGGATGGACATTGTTCACTACTTTCTGACATTTGCAGCCCCAGATTTAGTCGTTGTTAATATTTAATATCTGTTAATAAAACAATTTGTACAGGCGCAAATAAAAGTTAACATTAACGTTAAACCCTGTTTTTTTCCTCTCTCATATTGACTTCCATCTGCTGCAGCTAAAACATTGACTCTGGATAAGCACTTAAGACAAATCCACTTCAAATATTCCAAACAATCACTTTAACCTATTACAGCCTCCACATATTTTTTGAACTCTGCAAAATAAGTGTCCATAAATGTCCATAACCAAGGACAAAAATATTGAACCCTTTTTAAGACTCCTGCAAGCATTAATTTTTATTGTCAATATAAACTTTTTATATAACCTTTCTAGGAAGTCTGGGGCGTTTTAGATAAACACATTACGCAATTTGTTTGTATAATGGCACAGGGGTAAACAGCACAAACTGTGGTGAGGAGAGCTTGTTAATGTCTGGGAGGAAAGACTGCTCTGGAGCTGGGGACTGATGGCGGTAGAAACCACTGGGCTGCACTTACACACTCTGACCAACAGGGGCGATCAGCATCATTTCCCACTTTTTCTCCATCTCCAGTAGTGGAGATACTGTAAATAAGCACAGACTGATACAATGTCACTGCTGTTATTTATTGTGTTCTGCTTTACAAGCTTGAGAAGTGCTGTAAGATGGAGTTCTTAGCTCCAACATGAGAAATAATGTTAAATTTGTCTGAAATCAGAGGTTGTAAATAGTGATGGACAGATAGAAAATGACAGAAAAAGAAGAAGAGAAGTATAGAGAGAAATATAGGCTGAGTGAACGGGTTGGGGCAAACTGATGATGGTCTATGAGTGTGTGTGTGTGTGTGTGTGTGTGTTTTTGTATGACAATGTGACTGCTGAGTGCTTGCACACCACACATTACTGTGGCCAAACCAAATAACCAGGAAGAAGAAAACACACACAGAGGCTCCTGGAGGCCTGACGTCAGCAGTGCCTAAACACACAACAGTGTGTATTCACATGGAGGTGGCATGTGTGCCGTTTTCACCAGTGTGAACAGCAAGCATCCATTCACACAAAACACCCTGCACATGTAAGACCTCCCAATATGAACAGAGATACAAGGAAATATGCAGTTTGGGATCATCAATAATGACCTGTGAGGGTCTATAGGAGTGTGTTGGTTGCTTAAAGGTACAATCAGAAGGATTTGTCTGAGCTGTTTGTAATTACACCAGAAATATGGGTTGGTAAAACATCCTGGGCAGAGCCAAAATAATAAGAAAAAAATAAGAAAATGCAGGCAGATGGGCAGGGTTTCTGCAGATACAGTAACTACCACACATTTCTAGAGGGTCATATGTGATAATAATTTTGATATGTCTATTGTTTTGAAGGAAAATGTTGGATATTGTGCATTTAAAGGGAACTCTGACAAATTATCCCCCCCTTTGCCACACACCCAAGATGTTTTGGCCCACATCCTGGATCAGGAAAGCAGCAGCACATATTTTCATGCTGTGTACAAAAATCCATGAGCTTTACTTGAAGGAAAATGAGGACATTACAGAAGACAAGGACATGGTCTGCACTCAGCCTCAGCTAAATACTGTATACTTACAGTATGTATGTGGCATTCTTTAACTATTGGTTTGAGGGAGCCAGGCTGTGTGTGCTGTGTGTGTGTGTGTGTGCTTGTGGGTGAGTGTGTTGAGAGAGAGAGAGAGAAGCTGCAGTGTTGTCCTTTTCTTAAAAATCAACAATCTGCAGATCTTTTCATTTCTTGAATGTCATTGTGCATTTTACGCATGATGATCCAGAGCTGTGCGCACATGGAAAAAAGCGGCCGCCTGGTGGGAAAGCAGCGATTAATTGCTGCGTAAAGCTCCAGCCCATAGCTGGTGTTATCCACTCAAACTTTCAGGAGCCTATGGGATTTGTTTAACCAACGCGAACACATCACTGTGCAATGTCAAGCCTCCCCTCTAAAACCCAGCGGCTTGGAGCGGTGTTTTACATTGTGGCAGGCTGCAAAACAGCCCGCAAAATAAATCTTGCGCGTGTTTCTTTGTGCCTTTTATATTTAGTAGATCAGACTAAGCAGCTTTATCTCATCCACTATCAATACAGCGCACTTAATCGTTGTTTCCATGAGCAGGGAACTCCCAGGCACAGAGGAACACCTCCTGGGGAGAGCGCCTGTCAAAGCCGCCAAATAACATACACGCACAAAAATACAAGTGTGTCCACAAGCATTAATAAAGGCAGCTTCTCACCTTGTTTTTGCGCCGGTATGAGAATGCTGTTGAGCTTTTTGGACGCTGCGCTGGAGCACACTCCCCGTCCCTCCAGCAGCGCTTGCAGTGGTCGGCTCTCCCCCGGCTGGTGCTGGCAGGTCAAGCCGGAGCCGCAGCGCGCAGTGTACACTCCACACGCCTGTCCCTCACCGAGGGCGCACGTCGTGCAGCAGCCGCAGCCGGGCTCCCTCACCCGCTCAGCGCAGTCCTTCGGTAGCGGCTTGCACAGCAGGAGCGCCCCGGCGTCGCACGGCTCGCATCGGACCACCGGCCCCACGGTGCCCGCGAGGCGGGCGAACGCAGCCAGCGCGGCGGCGAGACAAAGCACACAGAGACCGGGCATTCTGCCGATTAAGCTGGTCACAAAGGGACAGTATGTGAGTTGTCACGTAGGCTTAAGGGGACTCTCTGTGACACAGCGAGCCGGCTAGCCTTCTCCATCTGTATTTTCTTTTACGCGAACTTCTCGTTTTATACAGGCGGAAAAAAGAGCCAACAAGTCACACCCTCCTCTGTATGAATAATGTAAACGGAGCCCCGATATGAGGGACCGCTGCATCCAGCCTGAGGAGAAAGCTGCTCAAGCACTTAACTCTTTTAATCCATTATAATAATTTACAGAGTACTCTTCATCTGCAGCTCTCTGTTCTGACAAAAAAAAGCAAAGATGTTTGTTTCCATCTGGAGAATTTGGCCTCTTAAGACAGGCAAGTAAAGTGAGCTGCAGATGGCATGTGGCTTTAAAGTGTGGATTACATTTCTCTGCACTTTCAGTGGTATAAATATTTCTTATGTTACAGATGAGATGCACAAGTAGATTTCCAGCAGAGAGAGAAATACGCGGCACCAGGGGAGCTTTCTTCTGTGCTGTCTGTTCCCAAACCTCTGGAGGTTTCCACACCACTGGCCACATCCCCTGCTGGCATCAATGGTATGTGAGTGAATGCCATTGGTGGTACCCCCCACATGCAGTACTGATAAAACATTCCTCTGGGCAGGTGTGTAGGTGGCCTCCATATTAACTCACTAAAACAATAACTTCTTTGCATGTAACCTGTGTGTGTGTGTGTGTGTGTGTGTGTGTGTGTGTGTGTGTGTGTGTGTGTGACCACATGCTCAGTGGTGGGTGAAGCCAAAGACGTATTGCTTTACTGTTGTGGGTTGTAGAAGCTGCAGTGTTCAGATGCACATGTCAGTCTGAGCACCAGCCGCAGCCACCGTGCACGTGCACACCCAGACTGCATACCAGGCCTGTGTGTGCCCAAATAGCTCCATAAGCGATGCTCACCTTTCACATACCCCGAGCAGACCTGGTGATCTGGCAGTTTGTACGAGTCCCACCGGCAAGCATCCAGACCCCCTGCACCTTCCTCTCCTGTACATGCCCCCCTCCCCCACCCCCATGCCTCTCGACCCCACAGGATTTCAAATTATTAGAAAGAAAATGTTCAGATTCTGCAGGCTCAGCATCGCCCCCCTGTCCGGCATATCCTCCTGTTCTGCAATAACAAACGCGAGAGGGGGGTACACACTGAGAAAATAAAGCAATCAGTATCGGCCATTGTGTGATTTCTACCACAGAAGCAGAAAAAGTGTTGAGACTGCATTATGAAAAACAAGCAGAGGGTAAGGAAACACCCCCGGAATAGCAAGAAAACGTCTCCAGCTAAGATTAGTTTTCTTATTACTTGACTTTTTTTTCTCTTTCTGCATTTTTTCACATCTGAAATATTCAGCTTCTGACCTTTGGCTTGTTTATTGTCTGTCCATCCATCCGACCAGGGTCTGATTTACCTAAAGCGCCCTTACTCGTTTAAACTAATTCAGCAAAAAGACACTTTTGGGGAACTGTGCCCCCTTTGTGTGAATACAGTTTATTTTGTCGTGCTGTAAAGGTGGCACGGTTCATCCTGCTGTGCTAAACCAGCCTCCAGACAATATATAAACAGCCGAACATGACATTCTCAGGTTTTATGACATTTTTGCTTGATCAGATATCAGGCAGTGGAGATGTGGTAAAGGTAGGGATGGCTAGGATTGGCTACAGTTCCTTATTGTTCAGTAACAGAATATTGATAAGCTCCTGAACAAACGGTGTTGCAATCAGTATTTATGTGACATAAATTTGCACTGAGGTAACTTGCATTTTCATCTTCCTAACCCATTGATTCCATGTCTGCACCACGGTTTTGATCCGTCTTCCACATGGCTGCATGTCCCACCAGCAAGGTTTCAGGCTCATTTCAGCAATGGAACGTTTGCTCTTGACTTGCTCAGATTTTGTTGATTTGGTCCTCTTTCCTTGCTTTTTGTGCTTCTACCATGGATTAGTGGGTTACGCTGTGAAATTGGGTTTTTTTTTGTCTGTCTTTATGATCTCAAGCCTGCATGGGGACTTTTATTTTGAAAACTGACCAGATACTGTACTGATACTGTGTCTAACTTCCTGCCCACTTGATCTGCTCTATTTAGTTTGATGCAGCATTCATCAAAAATAGACTCGGCATGTATTTGCTGCCTCTGGGGCACACTGCAAATCTAAAGGCTCACTTATGCTTAACGTTAGATACACATAGGGAGGTTCTGTCTGCACTCTACATTTATTTGCTTGTTTTCTAAAAGCTTACATACGCATGAAACAGAGCTCCGGTAATCGTACGGGGACAGTGTCGCATTTTAGCCAAAAGTTCAAGCGAGATACAACCACAGGACACAACGAAGACGTTTTAAAAACCCGAAAGTATTGGAAATGATGTTCGGTGTCAGCTGATTAGTGGGAAGAATTCTCCATTCATGTCATGATGTATTTAATGCTGCACAGACCAGCACCGTCTACACCGCTGCCTCTGCTTTTGGCTTTTTCTCAAGAAGGTCATTATTACAACCCTTCTCTTGCTATGTTTGCTGTTGTCAGAAACCTTTGATTCTTTTTCTTCCTCTCTGGGGTGACGTTTGATTCTGAGCAGCTCCTCAGGTGACCAGATGAGAGTGAGTGAAATTGAGAACAAGTGAGTTCAGGGCTGGTATGATCACGTGGCCATGCAAATAGGCAGCTTGTTTTTTAAATGTTAGAAGGATTTATATGTGTAGTAATGTGTAATAATGTAAAGTATCATCCAGATTTAAATCTGATAATTTGTTGTCAATATTATGAAGATCAGTTACAGATTCTAAGAATGACGTGTGACTGTGTTTACAAGGTGAGCTGTTATGCACAGGTGTCAGGTTTGTTGTCATTTTAAAGAGCTACAAACACATTTTAAATGGATTTATCACAAATTTCCCCTGCAGACACATCATCACTCTGTTATTTATGATATTCAGTGCAATAGACAGTAACTTGTTGAATGTATCTCTGTTATGTTATTAATTATCCATGACAATTTGCCAGCAATTTTCTAATCAGTCCCTCCAGGAAGTTGTGACGTTGCGATCACAACTATTCACAATTCATAATTCTACACAACTGAATTGTGAATTGTCACAGTCACTGCAACTTTTCTGCAAATTTGACCAATCATTTGAGTTCTAACTGTTCTGTGCACTTTAATATTTTGTAATTCTGTGACGTTTTGATTAAGCTGTATCTCCAAAAAGAGTTTGCTTCTTTGTGTAATACCCTCCAGGTGACCTTCTTCATTTCCAAATAAAGCAGATCCTGAGCTGAAAAAATCACAACTCTTTTTTTGTAAATATCGCTTGCTCCTGCAGTTTCATTGCAAAACATGCCTTAAAACACTGGGCATTTTAGGCTGCAGCAATCCCCCAAAGAGCCCACAAAAAACTGGAGGGACAGTCTAATACAAATTGGTTATTAAAGAATGTTATTAATGTTTTGAAATGGTTTTTAATACATGCAATATTTTTTGGACAGTGTTTAACATTATCAATTAATAAATTTTGTTCAATTTTGACTGGTCAGTAAGTCTAAATTAAAATTTTCATTTAACTGACTGGGAAATTAGTTATCAGTACCATCCATCACTAGACCAGGGTGTGTTGTAATTTGCCTCGGGGCAGTTTGTGTATAACTAAAAGATAAATCAGACAACTTCTGGCATAAACCTAAATATCTCATTTCTCAAACCATATGTTAAACCCTGTCTGTGCTACAGTCTGCAGTAAGAGGTCCTGTATGTCTTAGTCATTGATCTTGTCTTCATCTTACCTTTGTACCTTTGTCTTTCACCCTCTCAAGGAAACTGATATTCTCTCGTTATTAATCTCTCCTTTGTTACAGTGTGTCTCTCCGTCTCAGTCAACATTCCTCTGTGTTACAGTCCCACAGTGCAGCACATTTCAGGCCGTAAATCATTAATTGGAAACTCAAAGCCGATGACGGTCCTCAGTAACACTGGCACAATGCACTTTATAATTTGAGGTTTTGTGGGAACGAAAGGATCTGGACAGATTTATTTGTTTCCTTCCTCCACATGTGATTTGAGCAGCAAATTGTCTTGCTGTCAACATGTGCTGTCTTCATGTATGAGCTATACCATCAGCATGCGTTGGACTCGCTGACCACATTACCCCTTCATACAGAAAACAGTCATTTTACATGGGACGCACTGTGGATCATGTTGACAGCACTGTTATTTCGTGTTCTGTCAGTTGGATGACTTTCAAATTTATGACAATGCTGACAATTTGGTTTACAGAATACTTAAAGTGGAAGTTGTTTTGATGGTTTTTTTTTACCATCATAGTAGCAGTTATTATCATATTGCAGATTTAAGATTGTTAATTAATAATTAAGTTTCAAACAGTTTGGCTCTGGGGTATTTTTTTTTTCTTTTCTTACATCATAGATGAAGCAGTTGAAGAATAGCAGTTTATCAAAACTTGGATCTTTTTTTTTTTTAGTTTTGATCACCATTTCTATGCATTTTCTAGCATTTTCCAGACTTTGCAATCACATTTAATGATCTTTATCAATGGACAGAGTTTGCTCTGTTGTCATGGAGATAGCTTAGTTGAAATCATGTGACCTAAGAGACAAATGAGCAAACTGCATTAGTTGATGAACACTCTGACATTAGGGTTGAAAGCTCCTGCAAAAAGCCAGTAAGTGGACATTGAGCAGGGTTGCCAGGTCTGTATTTTTTACATGTAATTGGGCTAATTTCGAAGTGCTGTCGCAGGGTGAATTTTTGTGCGCTGGTTTGCTGGACCTATTTTGCATGCAATTTACATGAACTTTTCTGTAAATACACATCTGTGTTTGAAAGTAAATCATTTATTTCTACTTAAATCCTACCAAACTGACTACAGATCAGCACATACACACTCGGACCTGGCACACTTCACACACACACACCCATATAAACACACAAAAATATGACGTGCCTAATGCTCTCCGCCTGCCGGCGCCAGTTTTATTGGCCATTGGGCTGGTTTCGCTCTGTTTTGTCACACAGGCCTGGCAACCCTAACATGGAGTAAAGATTTGTCAAATTACTATTTCCAAGATCAAGAATGAATTTTCACATTATTATTGCAAACATGTCAGAGCATGGCAATATGGGGAGATAAGAGCTGTCAGGTGATCAGACAAGTCGTCAACAGTTTATCGAGATTCTGTAAAATACTTCATTTGGATGCACCCAAAAAGTCAAAATTCCTCACAGGAAAACTATGTGCACCAGGGCTGGGCTGATTGTGATGGCTGGTCTGATAGCAATACGTGTTTGAAGACAGGCTACATGTGTTGCACTCAAATTAAACTGAATGAGTTACATTCTTTTGATACGTTAATTTTTTGAGACAGTGACAGATCTAGTAGGTGCACTGTTATTATAACTGACTGAGATGATGGTCAAAGCTGTTAAAGCTATAAAATGTAACATTTCTTTAGTAAAATGTGTAAAAATGCCTAATCTATGCTGATTATTTTTCTGGTTTGTGTCCTTGTATCATCCCAAACATTTCTAATTATGGTCAAATGCAGAGAAATCCAATGTATAGACCCTATAACAGTTAGCAAACAATGAGCAAGCAGTGTGCGTAACAGTTTGTCAGTGGGTGCTGCAAACATGAGCAGTTTTGATCGTGTCCTCAGTCCAGTCAATATTTTTAATAGCCTGCAGCCATAGACACCGCCGTTTGCTCTAAAACAGTCATGATCCTGTCAGAATTCTGTATGACTTGAGTCAACCAGTAGAATATTGATTCTGACGTATCGTGTGCGCAACACCCAGGCATTTTGGTGATTTTGGTGCTACTAAAACGTTAATTCAACATTTGCAGCTTGATAACTCATCTGGATGACCTGGCGAGACGATACCTCTGTTGCAGAAATGTGTGTGTGCAGCATTTTGATGGTGTTGGCTGTAAAAGGGTCCATTCATTGTTCTGTATTCCTGCTAGCTCGTTGCTATAACTTTTGGAAAAACACAGGATTTGTTAGATATGTCAGAAAGTGAGGAAAGAAGTCAGCTAACGTGACTAAACGTACCGTGAATAAAACTTAAATATTACCTCATCTGTGAACATAATTTAGATTTACATTAGATATGGTGGTTGTTTAATAATGAAGTTAACAACTCCCATGATCCTGCACCATGTCACAATATCATCAATTCTGGAGGCAGAATTAACATACTGTGCTTTTAACACATGATCCAAGTTGTAATAAACTTGATAATGATGAATAATGAAGACTAAACTTCAAAATTGTAATCCAGCCGTGTATAATTTTGTCAGGGGAACTCAAATCACAGAGGAAAGCAGAGCAAATTACTAAAACATATCCAAACTTTTCCTTTTGCAGAACATTCTTGATCAAGGTTTTTAAGATTAGTTGACTCCATCCTCACATGTTTTCTTTTAAAAACATTTTGTCATGATTCAGCACATTCCAAGGGGCTAACATAGTAAATTAAATTAATTAAGCATTCCTTAAAGCAGCCAAACGAAGGCCTCTTTTATCAACTGAATCCATTTCGAGTTGATAAACATCCGTATAACACATCCCAAATGTTTGAAGATCAGCTTTGTGTCGCGCTGCTTTCACTGAACTGCTCAGCCAACACAACAGCCATTTTCAATCTTAACTTCTTTTTTCTCTCACAGTTGCGATGCTTTCCTATCAGGAGACTGATTAAAATGCAATTTTGTTGAATGATGTTGACTGTAGCTTCCGAGGGACAAAACATAAATAATGTGCACTGCCAGCTTTGCGTTGCGGGAAAATCATTTGGCACTCCTTAACTCAGCCGGGGTGCTGACAGTGAAGACAGGCCTCGTCCGTCATGAGGGAACATGAAAATCGGCTAATGAAGCAGCGGTTTATTTTCTGCAGGCTGATAATTGCATCAGGGCCGACAAGACTGTACAGCAATCTGGTAAACTTATAGCAGAAAAATGTAAGGTTTGGTTGATGGATGTTTGAAAGTCATATACATAATCAAAACTGACATCCAGCATTACCACCTAATGCTTTTAACTGCGTTTTACTTCAGCAGAGCGAAGAAGATGGGATATAACCGTATGTTGGATGCCAACTTGGGTGGTAGACATCTGCCTTTGTTAACCACCATCCTCAGACCCCATTAATTTGGCTGTTTTGAGGTTAGGACTGACAGTTGAATTGTTTTCCAGAAAGTTCAAGGTCTGTAGTTGTTGTTGTTGCAACTTTATCTGAAATAGTTAGAATTTCTCTGCAGGGTTTCTGTGGATAGGAAGCAGGTAAATAACTGTGTCAATACAGTCCTGTTTAGTTTTTATGTGTTTTCCAGCTTGGATAATCCTGAAAGTTTCCACATATTCCACAGCGGCAGTTACAGTGACCTTCTTGGAAAGCACAAGACTGACTTTTGAGTAAATGTTCTCATTATAACATTTGAGGCTTGTAAAGCACAAGTTGTCACCTCTTTTTTTTTTTTTTTTTTTTTTTTTTCTTAGAGATAATGGTGCAGCTTTTATTGAGATCTATTAAATGCCACGCACTGTTTTAAAACCAGACGTTCTTCATTGATTGCTGTAATGGGTGCTGCTCTAAAGAAATGAACTCTTCCTGTTATATCTGTTTTCAATAAATTGGTGGAATGAGCACGGCCTGACTGCTCTCTGTCACCGTCTGCATGACATAGTTAGAGGAACATCTGGAGGCAAGCAGAGGAAGACAAAAAAGCGGAATGTGCAGAGCTAAAAAGGTGAAGAGGGAACCAAAAGAGTTAACTCGCTGAAGGTTTTTAATCAAGGCAGCTGCATGTGGGAGCAAAGAGAAGCAAAGAGGTTAGGCTTTGAGCATGTGTTATGATGTGTTTGTGGTGAAGTCTGTGCCGTTTGTTTGGGCTGCAGTTAGATATGCCTGGCAGCTCTCAGCGGGAGGTCTGAGTCCTGCCCAGCAGAGGCTCACTCTAATTGGTCAAACAGGCAGTGTGGCACCTTGGATTGAACTCATGCCTGGAGGCCAGGTACGGCATACTTAGCAGCATACCGAGGAAAGATCACAGTCATGTGTTCGTAGTCCTCGACTGTCTTTAGGTCAGCAGTCCTCCGCTGGCTGGGCGGAGGAAGAGGAGGAGGAGGAGGAAGGCTGCTGTGGGAAGGAGATACAAGGCTAGACAATCTCGCCTGGCGCTCTCAGGTTGACCAACTCAAGTGACACTTTCCTGAGAGTGGGCCAATTCCAGGCTGCTAAGAGGATCAGTTTCCCCTTCCTGTCCTGACACACATACCCAGCTAGCGCCACTTAGAAGTCCTCAGGCTTGCTGCTCACTAGGCACAGCCACCTCAAACTCTCTTCCATGCTTTCTAAACGCCATGCGGCCCTGCAGCATGGACGGGATCAGTGTGTTTCACTGCAAAGACAAAGTCCTCACTAAGAGGATTGAGATCTTAAACTAACTCACACAAAGTCTAACAGTAACCACAGATAGGCAGCAGGCAAGGACCAGCAGTGCAGTTCATACAACTTCAATAAGACTGGAATAGAGTCTAGAAATGATTTTTGAGGGAATGGACTGGGATTCAGACCAAAAAGACTTAAGGAAGAAGAGCAGACAAAAGAAAAGCATGACACAGTAGGGGAGAGAGACACAAAGAGGTGTCTAATCTTGGATCTTGGAGTGGCAAGGCTTGCACCGAGTCACATGTAGTGATGTCACCTCCGGAGAACTGGGCATGTGTTCCAGGTCAATAGATCCTTTTGAACAATCTAAGAATGGATGCATGGGAGGGAGGCTTGAATAGAAGAATGAAGCCATTTGCCAAAAGAGGCGATTCACCCAAATTACAAAAAACAGCACAGACAGAGACAGATTTTTGGATTTGAGTCAGACTTAAAGCTGCTCTATTGAATGTTACATAATAATATAGATTGATGTAGAAAGTTGTCACTCTTGGTGAACCCACAGAGAATTATTCTGTAACTCTGCTTTACTGCTCAGCTCTATGGAGCGTTTTAGCCACCGTCAGCTCTGTTTTGGTTCTACAGCTTTCCACAATTTTATTGTACTGGTTCATTCTCACCGCTCTCATCAGCATCATTTCAAGACACTTCAGTAACAAACAGGAACAGCAAAGATAACAACTAGCTAGTGAACATTGTGAAGCATTTAGCAGCTAAAAAGCTGCATATTTCCCTCAGGAGTTGGTGGAGACCAAAACAGGGATAGAAACAAAATAGTCTTGCATAGCCAGGCCTCTCTCCACAACACTCAGTGCTGGAGAAAGGTCTGTGTCCATGCATAAACATTCTGCTCAGGGGATAAAACGCCCTGCCTTGTTTGGATTTCTTTAAACCAATCACAACCATCTTGGGCGGCACTAAGCCCAGGATTTTGGTGGAACATTTGCACATCAGGAGGCAAGTTCAGGCATTAAAATGACTACATCACTGCAAAAGAAAAGGTAGCAGCTGTCAGCCTGTTTACATTTGTACCATTAGCATCCCAGGCGCTAATTTGCTGTTTTCAGCATGCAGATTGCAACTAGGAGTTTGTGCAACCAGTGAGTTAAACTAAAAGCAGAGTGACTATTCAATTTATACTCATGAGGTGGCCACAAACATGCCAAATTAACACTGTTGATCCATGCCTGCTGGATGTGTAAATAGGGAACGGGATGGAAAAGGAGCCATTCTTCCGGTATTTAGATGTTTTTTTTTTACTCTGTCAGGGCATTGAGACGGGACCAAACAGGAGTATTTTTGTGGGAGTGAAATGGGACAGCAGTGCAAATCTGCTGTAAGAGATGCTCAAGACTTACTACTCTAAAGTCATGACTAATCTGAGAATTACGTTTTTTACCTGGTAAAATACAAAATACACACAACACTGGCCAAGCCTTGCATATCTTCAGTTGTTTAATTGTCATGTCTGTGCACTTAAATGACTTTATCTCAGTTACTGTAAAACATAAAAAAGTATTTAAGTAGAGAGAAATCTGCACACCAAACTTCTTCTACGTAGATCTGTAATAAATACACGGACATATAAATAGGTCTATGTAAAGTACAGAGGGTTACCAAACATACAAAAATGTATACAACAAATGTACCCTCAGTTTGGGTGAACTGCCTCTTTAAAATGTTATTACAGGGAGATGATGAAAAGCGTTGAGAGCTTATGGATTTGAAATCAAACGATGAAAGCTAAAAAACAAGCTTTCTGTCTCTCTCCCTGATAAAGGGACAGGTGTTACCGCTGCAGAGAGTGCTGCCAAAAAGGCCCGAGTACAGCCCATTATGTATGAATGTAACCTCTGTATATTTTGACACATGTTGGAGCCTGACCTGACACTGAGCAGGTGTGTGCCAGAATGGGCTAAAAGGCAGCATGTCCTGCACACCAGCTGCAGAGTGGCTCTGGCTGAACCCTGCCGCCTGCTAAACCTGTGCGCCTGACGTGCTGTTTGGATTGCGGGTGACTGATTAGGTCGCGATGTGGAGCCCTTCCACCACGACGCGTCTTAGCTGCTGCACTCAGGCAGCTAACAGCTGCTCTGAGCAGCACCTAGCTGTGGCCTAATGGATGGCGTCCATGTCGGACATGTGGAGAGGCTGACAGGCTGTATAGGAAAATTTAGGTGTGGCCATAATGCTCGACATGTAAGATGGTGCGCGGAGCAAACTGTCAGACCCCCAATTCATCAGCTTCTGCTCTTAAAGATCCAGCGTGTAAGATTTAGGAGGATTTATTGGAAGAATATGGCAGGAATGTAACATAATATTCATAAGTATGTTTTCATTAATGTGTAATCGCCTGAGGAGTATTCTAGGAAGCGAGATTAATGAGTTAGAGACGTGTGTTGAATCTAAAGTCAGAGTTTTCAGTGTCAGGAGGGTGGCTTTAACTAAGTACAAATAATTGTTAATGGATTGACGATGTTTAACAGTGGCCGTCAGTAACTGATAAAGTTACCTTTTTGATGGTGATATTAATGTTTTTTTAATTTTCCATAGTAGTTAGATGTTCATTGTGACAACAGCCAGAAATGCATAATGGAGAAGAGAAAAAAACAACCACCTCTGCCACCTTTAAATTATGAAGTACTGTGTAATTTAAAATAAAAAATATACATTAATTCACATTTTTCATTAGGAAGGAAGCAAAGGTTTACATATTTTGCATTCAGTTTTCTTCCAAAGTTTAACTTTGACTTGTTTGTTGGAGCAGCTGAACTGCACAAGGCCTTTCTGACTTCTTAGTCATTGTTGTGGAAAGGAAAAGTAGAAAACTGTAAACTTCTTATGACGGCTCACATTCATTCACTCTCATACTGTAGGGAGATGTCACTGCAGCAATGGCGGCTTAGTAACTTTCGGTACTTTGCCAGATTTGTCTATACGCAACCCTTTTGGCTTTGAAAAATTTGTAGGCTCAGATGCAGTCATGTAAAAAAATTAAGCACATCAAAATGCTTAAAGAAACGTTTCAAACCATTCCTGCAGGACAATCCACTTCTTCATTATGTCTTTGTACAGTTTGATCAGTATAATCCAAACGCAGCTAAAATATGACAAAATAACATGCTCTGTCACTAGTGAGGTTAGCCATGTATCTATATATGAAATCCTTCAAGTTGAACGGTCACTTCCACGCCGCTGTCCGGGGTAAAATCTTTACACTGTCTGCCCGTCTATTTGGTGACGGGTACAGGCAGCTGCGGACCTGAAACCTGGATTATACCAAACAGACATGGACAGATTCGGACACCACAGACGCACAGTTCTGAGAATGAGGCAGCTGTCCGGAAGAAGAGAGGAGATAATGTTATCCCCTGTCCTCCGCTCAGAAGTGGTGAATTTGCAACTTACAGCAACTTAATAGATAGATAGACAGATAATTTATTGTCCTCTGATAGGACTCTGATTCTCCTGGGTGTAGGTGAGTCTAATGCCACTGTCCATCCTAGGGTGTAGTGCAACACTTTTGACACTCTGTAGAATGATGAATGTGATGCACACACACACAATATAGTTTCTGGCTTTTGTTTGATATCTAGTGTTGCAAAAAACACTGTTGAACTTTTCCGAGCTGTTGTTATCGTATTTAGCATACATACATAAGCTCGGAGGCTTAACTTGGTTTGTATGACCATAAACTGAATATCTTTGGGTTGTGAGTAAAATAAGACATTTAAGGACGTCACCTTTAGTATTTGGAAATCATTTTTCATTATTAATCGACCATGAAAATAATCGTTAGATGCAGTCCCAGTTTGGAACATAACAGACATCAAATTGGATAAAAGAGAAGCAGATAATGCTGCAGGAGTGGATCATTATTTTTCCATGAAAGTAAAACACCTCATGAATCCATCATAACTTTTACTCAAAAATAGTTTTAAGTACATTATTCCTTTAAATTACCCAATGTGTGTGTGTGTGTGTGTGTGTGTGTGTGTGCGCTTACATACTTACACACATGTAACTGTGCTCCTCGCGTCAGTGATTTTGTAAAGGGCATGTTGAGCTCTGCAGATTGTTAAAGTGCAGAGAGAGAGTGAGGGTGTGTGGGGGGAGAAATTAATGGTTCCCCCTGCTTATCGCTTAGCAGAGAAGGTTGAGGCTGTGGCGGCGGTGTGGGGGGAGTGGCAGTAAAGTAGGTTGGTAAAGTAAATACTGCGTGCTCCTCTGTCAGCAGTGGAAAAAGAGAGAAGAATGAAAATGTAATCTCACTCCGGCTTTTAAATCTTGTCTCCCCTGCAAGACCTTGAGAACAACACGTTTCCCATCAAACAGCAGATTAATCTTGTGTAACTCATGCACGGTCACATCCCGGTCCTCTCGCAGTGCTGGGAAGGCTGCGTGGGAGTCTGGCAGCAGAGGGATGACAGGGGAAGACGGGAAGAAGGGCTCACTGTGAGCATCATATCATCTGATTTGTGGGGAGGGTGGTGGTGGTGGTGGTGGTGGTGGGGGCAATAATAAAGATGCTGGGAGTGAAAGCAATATCGCCGTCTGGGTCAATGTCTCTCTGAAGAGCTGCCTCCTATAGGTCGGGTTTCCATGCCACCTGCTCTGCATTACGAGGCTGCAGAGCTGCTGACGAGGAAGGCTGTTGGCTGGTGTTCAAGCCTGCTGGAATAAAACTAAACTGATTTCTAGATAAGATGCAGAAAGATAATGAGCAAAATAACTGCTTCATATTAATTAAGACTGAAAAAAGAATAAACCTGTGCAGATTATGGGTCATTGTAAAACTATCAGCACAAAGTTACAGCAGAGAAATTTACAAAGCATGACAATGAAAGGGATTACAAAAAGAAAACTGTCCAAAAGTGCTGTGTATGATATTTACTGTAGAGGTCGCTGTGGAGCACCAGCATCTCAGACCAAAACAAATGCACACTTTGCTTATTTACAAAAGTTGAGATGTGTTAGTTTGTACAGTGTGCGCAATAAACAAACAATTGTCTAGAGAGTTTTACAAATCTAGGGTTGCCTTCTAGACAGGGCTATTTCCAGACTTTTTTGATTCGGATGGTCCAAGTGGGGCGTATGGGCCTTTTCCATACACAGAGCTGGCCTGGCTTCACTCAGTTTGACTCAGCCCGTCAGTCCAGTACGGCAGGGGTTTACATTTACGTTACAGCAGCACTACCTGCTTGAAGGTGTGTCTTTTAAGTGAAGAGCTTGAGAAGGCTTGAGCCGAGCGGCTGTATATTTATATATGTGTATGTATGTATGTATGTATGTATATATATCTATATATATATGAGGATCTGAGTTGGTGCTTGTCTGATCGGGCATGTTTGGGCAGATTTTGCTTGCCCGCTGGTTATTTTTAGTTGCCCTGGGCATTTCAGGCAATCGTTAATGTCAGACCCTGTAACCATATAACAAAAACATCAAAAATGTACTACACAAAATGCAACATAAAATGCAACACAGACTAAAGCGCTTAGTCAAAAATAAACACACAAAATCACACAGCAAATCACATAAGCAAAGATAACAGCACACAAGCACAATTATCAAAACAATGACATAACCAAAACACATGAAGGAGAACATACTATACAAGAGCACATAAGCCCTAACATACAGTAAGAAAAAGGAGGACATAATCACTAATTAAGATCATGATAACATGTGTGATTGTCCAGTAACCACTGTTTTATTGATTTGGAGAATGAGTTAAGAGTTGTGATGCTCCTCAGTTCTATGGATACATTGTTCCAGGTTTGTACTGCTCGACAGGAAAAGGCTGACTGCCCAAAGGCACTCTTTCTGTGTGGTAGAACCCTGGAGGTAGATCTGGTAGATGAGTTTTGAATTTGTTTAATAAATTTACTGAGCGGAAGGTTTGCCAGGCCATGAAGAGTTTTGTATACATGTAAAAATTTGGCAAATTTGATATTTTCCCAATTCAGAAAATTATATTTTGGTTAAATTTTGCAATGATGATATGAATTTGACTTTTTATCCAGTGTTTTCAAAGCCTGGTTGCATGAAGTACATATGCATGCATGTATGTGCACCACGTGTCATGTCACGTGAGTTATGTCATATGACTTAACGTAGTTAAGGTCCAGTAAGCCCGTCGCTGCTGGCACTATCCACCGGTAATATGTTGTTTTGAATGTAATTGACAGTTGACCCATTCTATTGTTCAAGTGTTTACTTGTAAAGTGTTAAAGTTACTCACCAGGCTGATATAGGAAAAACTGAGAGGGACTCACGTGCACAAACTTGCACATGCGGCCGTTCCACCTAAACAGAGAAGACTGAATATCAACAAACACACAGAGTGTGATGTCATTCTGTGCTCAAGAAGGCAGTACTCCACTATATCTTTATTTTGCAAATAGTTGCTGACATTTAATGAGGCTGCATGTTGTATTTCGCACCTTTAATATCCAAGTCAAAATGCCTATTAAAGCCCCCAAAAATGCTGAAGTGCTTGTGTTGCAAACCCTAAAATCATCAAGTGGGTAGAGATGCTGCTTTTGGTACCATAAAACATCCAACTCATCCTGTTTGTGATTGAAACAAGGAGAAGGTCTTTTTCTCCCTATTCAGCAATTTGTAATGATAGTAAATCAGATGTCACATTTATGGAGCGTCTGAATTTATGGTCGGCCTTTTGTGCTGTTAAAAATTAGCTTGTACAATGGATGATTTTCTGCCCAGTCATGCTGACGTTTTTCCACAAAGATCACGCTACATTAAAGATAGACTCAGTGGGATTTGTCCACGCTGTTCCTAAATGTATCATGACGTCGTTTTGGGTTGGTGAAATGTCCCGAGCACAGCAAAACAATGAGAAAAAACAAGGAAATACAGACAGAAGGCAGGATTTCTGCAGATACAGCCACCACCGCACACTTCTAGTGGGTTATAAGTGATGATTAAAAGATATTATGTCATGTGAGTCTATATACATGACATAAATGACACTTTATGAAAATGTTGCAGATTATACCTTTAACATCCCCAGTGGTACCAAAATTCCACATCACAATCCACTAGACATGACATTTTCATTGCGAAAATAAATGAATTAAAAAAAACTTAAAATGATTTATTTGATGCCATATACAGTAACATTTTGTTGCTAAGAAAATCTTTTTATTCAGTTGAAAAGTAAAGTTAAAGTCAAGGACTCTGTATGCTTCCAATAAACTAAATACTTACATCAAGACATCTGTGATAGCTACAAAACACAAGTGAATCATACAGTGAAAACTCATGTTGTACAGTTGGGGATAATGGTGCACTCTATGAGTCAATCTGACTTCATGGTGTTCCACTCGTTCATGGACAAGAAAAGGAAGGAGAGGAGCAGTTCTGTGATGAGTGAATAATACCGTCTAAGGACAAGTTTGTGAAAAGCAGCCCCACACCCAGTTACTGCCTTTTTGAAAGAGGTTTTTACACACAATTAGATGGTTCAGCAAACACTTCATTTGAAGCACTGAGGGCTTCACAGCAACACATGTTACTTCTTTTCTTTCTGCGTTTTTTGGTCAAAACTAGCAGAACACAGACCTTCACCAAAAACAGTAGTCCAGTCCAACATGGTTAGTCACCGCCCCTCTAGTGGCAGTATCTGGTGCATAACATGTGATTAAAGGGTTAGATCACCCAAAAATGAAAATTCAGTCATTATCTGCTCACCCTCATGTTGTCTGAAGGTCAGTTTTAATTTTTAAGTCCACAAAACACTGCTGGAGTTTCACAGGTAAACAGAAAAAAAAAACTCTTTCTCTTTGCTCTCCTGCACCGACATGAGCTGAGTCTCAGCTTTCCAGCACACACCAGAAAAAAAAAGACAGAAAAGCAACTCATCTATTGACAAAGGAAAAAGGGTCAGTTACTAATTGCTAGCTGGTATAACCGCGTTTAGAAAGTTTGCGCTACTTTTGGTGTAAAAATGTTGTAAAAATCACTGCCAGTTGGAGCTGGAGATGATAAATACCTCTGACCACTGCAGAGTCATTTAACCTGACAGTGAATGCAAATTTTACTCTTTTCCACTGAAGACAAAAACTAGATGTTACTTAGTTTTACTGGGCTTTTTGTTCAGTATGAAAGGGGCACAATACTTAAGTCAAATGCCCAGTGTCAGTCGTCATTTTCCACTTTATGTCAAATGTGCATTTGCTCTGGCTTCAGGCTTCCTGTCCAGTATGAGCATGCATTAAATTTACGCTTGGAACATCTTAAAGAAGAAATCTGTAATATATTTACTGCAATAAATCATAAAATGACCACAACATGTCATCAGAGATCAAGGAAACATGTTAAGTTGAAAAACTCATGTCTCTGACAGCCGCGGTGAATTGAAGGAATTCAAATTAATGCTGAATGTTCACTGAATAAATAAGTGTCTGTTTATGAGTTGTAAGAAATCATTAATAATCTTGTAGAAGGAGGAGATGTTTCTAACGGTTAAATTGAGCAGTGTGTTAATGGACTCTGGCAGGCAGTCACTGAACTCAGTCCAGAGTGTGTATTTTCAGAGCAGTGGGCTTTTGTTTTCAGGATAACAGGCTTAACTTAATCTCGACAGACAACTGACAGTTCTAAACAGCTGATGAACTTAAGGTGGAGGACTTGTCATCCTCTCTTATTGTCAGTTCACGATATTGTGCATGTATTACACTCCTGCAGTGTTCCTGCAGCCTGCAGGGGTCTCCCAGAGTCTTGAGAGGAGGGGGCGGGGGGAAACAACTCACTTCTACTATAGATCATATTTAAATAGGATTTCAACCTTTTTATTATACAGTCTGTGGCTCCAACTCATTATTTGGACTGCTGTACTCATTTTTACATGTGCAATTGTGACATAATGCTCCTTTAAAAGCTAAGACAGTGAGATCCAGGTAAACAATAACTGTTTTTTTCATCAGAACGGTGATACTTTTGTATTAAAGCGTCAAATTTCCTGGTTACAAATGTACTGCTGAGGTGACGCTGCGACAACTACCTTGCAGTCAGAAAACCTGAGTGCTGCTTTTTGTTCTGAACAACTTGTACATGTCAGATTCATATTTCCTGACCATATAGTCTAATGTATTTTTGCCACGACCACCTGTGAAATTCCTCATGTGAACTTTATTTCTGACACAAAATATTTGGGAGCTACTTGACATAATGTAGAAGAGAAAGTGAGTGAGAGAGAGAAAAAAAACATGCTGTCATGCAAGCACATGGATTCATCAAGGCACACACACACACACACACACACACACACACACACACACACACACACATATCCTTTCTTGGAAAGCCACAAGTTTCTAATTATATCCTGGGTTTCAAATAAAAAGCGTTTACAGCCAATTCGTTTGCGTAAATGCCATTCCTGTCTGTGTGGAGAGATGTAACCATTTCTACCCCCGAGACAATAAATAGTTTATTGCTTTTATTTGTCATGGCTTTATGTTGTATTGCCAAGCCCTCAAAAGAATAGAAAAAAAGCATATTTTCCCACTAGTGACTGTGTGTGATTTATAGAGTCTGTCTTTGACATGGGGGTGTCTGTGCTTTCAAACTGAGCATAATTAGACCTCTGGAGCTGCATGCAGCGCAAAACACATTTGACAGAAAACGCCATGCTTCCCAGAGAGTCTCTCTCTCTCTCTGCTGTGTGCGGTTTGGGTACGATGCTGAACAATCGCTGCATGAGAAAAACGCCCGGAGGTTTCCCTTCCAAACACATGCACGGATACGTGCACGCGTGCAGAGGTCAATGATATCTGAAACAAACATAATGATTGGCTTTGACACACTTTCAGGATCAGATACAAGGGGAGAAGAAAGAGCATATAGATTGGCTCAGTGGGGATCCGAAGAGTTAGTCAAGCATGAGCTGTTCCCTGCCGAGCGTAGAAAGAACGGATTCCCCTCCCTCCTTCGTCCTCACTGACCCTGAATGCTCACCGAGTGATTTTAACAGGTCACAAAGGAGCAGGAGTTCACACTTTTTTTGACGCCCCTCACCCCCTCTCACTCCTCCTCCTCCTCGTCTTCTCTCCTTCTTCCTGTGTCTCTTTGCCTTTGTCTGTCTCTCTTTCCTTCTCTGTGCATATGAGAAAAAGAGAGAACAAGAGCTGTTTCTGTTTTGGGTCCACGTCAAGTGATTTCTAATGACACACTGCTCTCGTCCCCACAACATGTATTTTAGAGTAAATGAATCAGGCAGTACATGGCCTCATTAAGTTGAAAGTGCCGCTCTCTGCCGCAAAAGTACATGGTGTTTCAGAGCCGGGCCGTTCACACCAAGAGTGAGGCTGAGCTGTAACGCGACATTACACACGTGCAAATAGGGATTGTGTAAGTGTGTTTGGTGGTGTACTTGCTGGAGAGACTTAAGTCCCTTTTACAGTGGACAAAAAAACCCACTAACACCCACTAACATCTGGCTTTTTTCCTCAGCAGACAAAGGGTACAATCTGCCTTTACTCCTGGGTCAAATAACTCACAGTCACAGGTATCAATTGTGTCCGACTCTGATCGGCAGCGATGTTAACACCTGGGTGGACATGTTGGTTTTGCTCCTTTTCAGTGGAGGTGATGAAGGCTCGTTGCCTCTTTTGCTCCTTTTTCACACACGTCTTTAGTCAAGGTGTAGTAATATTTTGTTTTCTATAAATTCTTCACAATAAAAGTCATTATGTAAAAGCTTTTATTATGACAGGAAATGTATGGTTTTCATCAGCAGTAACTTAACACGACTCCTGTATAGAGAAGAACATCAAGACCCCGTTAAACTCTGGAAGTGATTCCAAAATTGCAGTTCCAACAACAACATTAAGAAACTGTAGCTTCCATTTCCTTATTGATTCCAATTCTAATTAAACTTAAGCATATATCTGTGTTTGTGGGCCAGAAATACCATCTGCAGTTCTCCTCTTTATGACATTTCCTGCATATTGTAGTATGACCTGTATTTCTTACAGTATATTCTTTGCAGTTGGTCACGTACTCCCCACCTCATCCAAGCAAATCCAGCTGGGGTGGTGAAAAGTACAAGACCCCCTCACTCATGGTGTGACCTCTAAACCAGCACAAAAAGGTCAATTACCAACATTAACCACTATTTTCTGAAGAAACACATCACAAACACTAACAGAAAGTAACAACTGTACATTAAAAACACCAACAAAATGTGACATTTGTATTTTAGAACATAAAACTCTCAGCAATGCATCATGGGCATATGCAAATGAGAGCTGTGTCTCGGCATTGTATCTGCAGCACATGTCTGAATCCTACAGTGCCCCACAAAGGTTGAAGGAAGCCATGAACATTAAACAAGCCTCTCAGATGGTGAAAACTCCCAGACAGTCTTCTGATGCAGAACTTTTCACCACTTAAATTCAGTTTCACTCTCATGTAACCTTACGTGTAATAATAATGATAATAGTGATCATAATAGGCCTACTTTTTTTCCACAAAGAAAATCCACAGGAATCAATAAGGGAATTGATAAAGAATCTAACTGATAATGGCATTGATATCAATAAAATCTTATCGATCTGTCTATATCTACCATTAAAGAAAAAAAAAAACTGTAAAACCATGATGAGCCGAGTCAAATGGAGCAAAAGAGAGGTTACTGACAGTGGGAACAAGCTTTCATTGCCTCTGCCAAAAAGGGGTGAAAATTAGCATGTCCACCCACGTGTCATGTTTACATCACTGCTGATCAGAGCTGGAGATGCTAAAAACGTGCGACTAATGCAGTCATTTGACCCAGGAGTAATGCCGAATGTACCCTTTCCAACATGGACAAAAGCCAGATGTTGAGTTGAGGTTTTTGAGTCAAATATAAAAAAGGGTTCAAGTCTACAGTTATGTGTAGCAGTGATTGATGATGGCCACAGATGCTCAGCCTGTGTTGAGGCCACTGATCATCACGTTAACGTCAACTCTGTGATCTTACCACCAGGTGTTGGGCTGATGATGTTGCTGAGCCAGAGGCGTCTGATTTGCTGACTCACTCTTTTTGGGTGGTTTCTATTTTTTTCCTCCGACTTTCCATTTCTTTCTACAAGCAAAAAGACAATATATGCTGGAAATACAAAAAACAAACAAAGAAAACAACACAAAGCAAGCAAAGCAAAAAAATTCCAGTGTTAGTTGCAAGTTTTATTAAATATATCCTTGAAGTTTCATAATGTTTTTGGACATATCATCATCTAGATAGTCCTCAAGTGCAGCTTTTAGCAGAATACATGAGACAGTTGATCTACCTTTGGTCAGTGCTTTGTTTTTGAGTTGTGTTGTGTCCCTTTGAAAGCTCTAACAAGATCTGGGAGGTTTAACCTTATTTTGTATCCTTATTTGATTCTGTAGATAGCATCTTACATGACTTGACTTGGGTCAAAGCAGAGAAGGGTGTTATAGGTAACTGTGGGTCGCTAGCGCTAGCAAAAATAAGTAGTTCCTTGCTTTTCTTTGTTCATTTGTAAAGTCTCAAATAAATGAATTTTCTCTATTTCACAGACAGTGCTTGAGTCAAACTTCTAAAAACCCTGATTCATTACTTCAAATATTAGTATTTGTCAGTCCAGACTTTCTACAGTTGATCAGGTTGGAGAATTGGTGTTACTGAGAACTGAGCTAACAGGTCTCTTCTGCTGTGTGTGTGTGTGTGTGTGTGTGTGTGTGTGTGTGTGTGTGTATGTGACTAACGCAGATGTCTAAATGTGATAAAACATCGTGTGTCATGTTGTGCAAGAAACCACAAATACTGCAGACTCATGATGTGATAAAAGACACTTCCCATCATCCAGACACACTCAGACACACAAATCCATACACACACACATCCCCCTCAAACAGGTGGAGAAGTCATTGAGTTCATTTCCCATCAACTTGTGTCAAAACAACATTATTTACGAGGCACTTGTGCTTTATTAGGCCTAATTTTGCAGACAAAAGACACAACAGAGATGAGAGAGAGCGTCATCTGATGACGTTTGTGAGCCAGATTTAAACTTGAGACGTCACAAACCAGCAGTTTGTACCTCATCACAGCTTTGTATTGATCCTATCTGTCCAATAATGGTCACAAAGATTAAGTGTTTATGAGGCCAAGGAAACACAAACAGTTTATAACTGCTCATTATCCTTTCGATCCCCAAACTGCCTCATGATGAGTCTAATCTGCAACAAACCACAGAACAAGCTACAGGAGGTGAAACTGGGAGAGAAGGAGCAACAATTTATTGCATTGATAAATTTCAACTCTCCATTAGCGGTGGTCCTGCTGATTGTCAGGACAGATTGATAACATTGATTTTGCAGCGTGTCACAGTCACCTGACTGGCGAGGACTGGTGGAGACAGATCAGGAGGTTTCAGCAGCCAATCATGGCTCGGCCGTGCAGTCTGTCAATCATCTTACCACAACCAATGGCTTACCCTGCAGCTGAGCTGAAGCCCTGCCTCCTGAGCTGTGCAGTCAAAGGGTTAAAAAGAAATTCACTATGGTCAAATCATCTGGTAGCTTGATCAGAAACAACAGAAAGCACTCCTCTGTTCTCTAAATGCAACACAGAGGATGGACTAAAGACTGGTGATAAATAATGCAGTTTAATATTAGATATTGCATTTATTTTGTATTTTATTTCATTCATTTGACATTTATTCAACCAAATGAGATCAACTAAATCTCTTTCTTGAGAGAGTCCCACCACACTAATGTTACATGATTATAAAAAGATGAAGAAGAAGAACAAAATAAGAAAAATGTTTAAAAAAAAGACTTGACATGCAAAGACATATTAATTTCTATTTATCATGTAGCATTTATTTATGTATTTATTTTCATCAGAATAATCCAAATCCCCTTTTTGAGAGCATTAAACAATACAGAGACACAAATGAAGAGGAGAAAGCAAAGGACAATCTTGAAAAGAAATTAATGGAAACCAATGTCTGTGGAATGGAAGTGGAAGTGAAAAGGGCATTCAAGTGTCAAAAAACCCCAGTGGCATTTAATTTATTTGACAATATATGTACAGTCTAAGAAGCAACTGCAAATGAGGAAGAAACCTCTAAAGCTATGGCTGCTTTCAATGGTTGCAAAGTTGCATTTGAATTTGTCAAACACATCAGTATTTATTTATTTAACCCTAAATTTAAAGGTAAATCCTGCCCAGAAAAAATATGCTGCATGAAGCAACACAGAAACTACACACTAAAAGAAGAAAATAAAATAAAGGAGAAAGAAAAAACAGGAAAACACTACAGAATTTAATGAAATGAATGGAAACCAATGATGGCCTGCAAGGTCAAGATTGTAAAATACAGTAGAATTCATTTATGTAACCATAAATTTAACAAGGGTGGTCTCTTGTGATCTCTGCCATCCTGGCCAAAATGGTACCATGACTGTATTTCACAAACCAAAACAAACACCACTACACATAAAAACACACAGGAACCACACAAGAAACAAAAATGGAGGGGGAAAACATTTAAAACACATTAAAAGACAACAAAAATCAAACCATAGTTGCATTTTTCCAGCTTAGCACAGATGCAAAAAGAAGGACTCTCCCAGTTTGTGGCTCCAGTTCTCCCAGTGCGAGGACAGTTGAGGACAGCTCTGATAAGATGATGCAACTCCTCCTTCTTCTTACATCAGGCTCAGCTCCTACCTGAGCTGTGGCCATCAAAGCCCCAATCCCCCCCGAGTATATACATGCAGTAATGCACAGATCATTACACACATGTTAGCCATGCATGCATTTACTCCACCCTCCCTGTTCTTTAAATGTCTTTATTTTAATACCCCCCCACCCTCCCCCTTCTGTGCTCTCTGGTCCACCACCACCACCTCTAGCCTAAGTGGCAGGTGGGACATAAAATGTTGGGAGGTCTCAAGCTCAGGACATCAAAAGGATGCATCATGGGTGAGTCACCCCCACCGGCTCCAGATCGCTGCCCTGCGTCATGAAAAGAGAGCGGCTCTGTATAAAACACTCATTGCTCGTTGGCGGCAAGGAGAATGGAAAGTGGGCTTACGATTGGTCACAAAGGAATGTAATCAAAGTGCATTTTATTGTGTTTCGCAGCAGGGCCACAGGACACTGCAGCCCTTACCTCACACGTCATTCCACTCAGTCACTGTATGTGTGATGCATGCTTGCTTTGATTTTGGAGTGTGTGAGTGTGTGTGAGAATGTGTGTGTTCAGATGAGTGTGCACGCATTCCTCTCATTCGTTACATGAGTGTGCAGGCGTGCCTGCGTGCATTTGAAAGTTTTTCGGTGAGAGAATGCTTGGACTGTCGTTTGTAGCATCTGTCATACTTGAATGGCCACCAGTGTGTCTCTCTGTCAAGTTTTAACTCTTTAAAGTAATCTGTAATATATGTGATATGATCGCATTTCTGCTACAGTCATGGTATATTCCAGGCTGGAACAATGGTTCTTGTTAGTCCGTTTCACATAAATTGGAGTTCAAATTAATGCCAAATGTTCGCAGAATGAGTAAGTGTCTGTTTATGAGTTGTAAAAACTCATTAATAACTTGTAGAAGGAGTAGATGTTTAAAACAGTTAAATAGAGCAATATGTTAATGGAGCTTGGCAGGCAGTGAGACAGACAGTCAGTGAACTTTACAATTGACAGAGTTATAAACAGCTGATCCTGCAGTGTTCCTGCAGCCTGCCCAACGTTCCGCAAGTCTGGAGAGGAAAAAGGAGGTGGTGGGGCTACAGTTCGCTTCAGCCATAGGTCGTACATTAAATAGGATTTCAACCTATTTAATATACAATCTATGGCTACATATTGCTCCTTTAACTGCTAAAGAGAGCCAGTCTTCAAGTGAAACCTCCAGGTTCTGTACCAAAAAAGTAGTAAACCTCAAAACCCAATTCACATTTATAATGATGCAAATTAACAAAAATAAATAAAATATATAACCTTTTGAAACCAAAAGTTTTTAGTGGCCTTTAAGGGTGAGTTCACACTAAAAGTCTGGTTCCTGTCAGGTTCCAGTGCGAGGATGATACAATTGGATTTGCGAGATGACAAGCTAAAAATTCAAAGATTTAAGTTTATCAAAAGAAGAAAAGCAAATTATCTCAATAAAAGATCAGTAGTTGGTAAAACTTTTTCAAAATTTAACAATGTAGTTGGGCTCAAAACTCAAAAATCTATTGCAGTCTGTTTCCTTGAAATTTTAAGTTTTCTCAACTTTTTCGTTCTTACAGATGTTCGGTGTGCAGCGACATCTGTGATTGTCTGGTATCGAAACACAAAGTACTGTACTTGTGTTCAGCTTCAGAGAGAAGTTCAGACCCTGCTTACCTTTATTCCTCAACACGTGTCCAGTTACTGACAGAAAGGAGTGAGGGGAGTGGTTATTAGATTATGTCCAATGAGCAAGCACTGCATTTTAAGCATATTTACACCTGACACATCATCATTTTGACAGACGGTGTACTTACATTACATACACCTTTCATGATGACAGATACGATAAGAGACAGAGAAGAGCCAGAACACCTAAACTCACTGGTAGGTTGCACATTTGAGTGTGACATGTTTTAGATTAGCACAGATGAAATGAATTATCCCACTCACATGCAGAAGGGATCAATTTTTGTCAAGTTGAATCATATTTAGTTCATTTCATCCAACTGGAGGCAAAGGTTCTGGCCAACCCTTGGACCATCCTTGTTCCATTTCTCTTCATCATGTTTGAGATTCCTGTAATGTTGAATAGAGCCTTTGTGATAACAGAGGATATGAATCACAAACATATGACACACCCGTCTCTGATATTCATTAAGGATGGTTAAGCATTTTTTCCACTCTTATACTCCAAGATGTTAGTCACACAACAAAGATGAAACAGTGTAGAAAAAGGAAAGAAGGGAAAGGGTGAGGGACTGACTGATGGCGGGGTCGTCTCCTACCGGAAATCTGTATTTGGAGTGTTTCAAGGGAACATTTCAGGAGTAGAGGGTGACAATTTGCTGGTCACCTTTCATGACAAGCCGGTGGGGTTGCGGAGGAAAGTATGACAGCTCTACCAAGTGAAGGAATGAGGGGAGGGGGAAGCTAATATGGTAGGAATCCAAAAAAGCTCAAAAATTTAAAAGGTCCACCATGACTAAATGCCTGTGCCACTTTGACACAACACCTCCTAACCCCAACCTCCTGCATATCCACTGCAGACAGAGTGTTTCAGGCATGCACATAGGATGCCCTTCCGCAAATGCCATGAACTGACATGGAGGGTGGAGGAGGGCGACGGAGCAGGAGACAGAGAGCAAGCATAGGGGTTTAGACAGTGCCATTTATAAAGCATGGCCCTCTGCCTGCCTCATAAACTGTGCATTATTCTGGGAAAGCAGGAAACCGGCTGGACTTCAGGAGAGAGCGAGACAGAGTCAGAGGAAAAAAAAAGTATGTATGTATATATATATATATATATATATATATATATATATATATATATATATATATATATATATGTATATATATGTATATATATATGTATAATAGCCGTATTCTCTCTGTTTCTTCTCAGAGTATTTCACCATCATCTCTCCTTTAAACCTTCACCTTCACATATGACACCAGAGTGCCACAGCCTGCGCTTGCAGTCATGATCAGGAAATACATACATTGCAAAAAATATAGTGTAATTCAAAGTAATTTGCTGGTATTAAACAAACAAATCTAATAATGGAATAAGCAAAAATGACTTGATGGGATGTTTTGATACTAGGCTACATCTATACTACTAGTTTTGTTTTAAAACAGAGTTTTAAAACCAAATCAATCTCCGTCCAGATGGGTGTTTTGATGCAGTTTCATGAATAATCTCCATTTGTACTAACACGGCTGAAAACTAACCCCAACAGCATGCTAACCAAATCTAGCAGCTACCATATTATTAACATAATATTAAAATATCAAACATTGGTGCATCAAAATATTATAATCATTATTTACACGCACGCATTTATGACAGTCCAGATGCATTAGCAGTTTTACAGGGTCTTCTCTCGTCATTTAGGCAATACAACGAGAATGCTAACCTTGTCAATAGCCGTTAGCTCCATTAGCTACGTGGTGGTGTCCAAAAGTGATGCTGAACTGTAGATTGGTTGTTGGTCAGTTGTTCACCTTTACCACAGAATGGATGAATGTCTCTTTTCTTAGTAAAACACCAGTGACGGTAATGTTAGAAGTTGGCTGCTGTGGCTCTTGACTTGGCTTACAGTAAAAAAGGCAGATGAAGATCAGGAACAAACTAGACATCCAGAAACATGAACTTTTAAAAGACCATTAAAACTAAATAAAAGAGCATAAAACTGAGGCAATCAATCAGGAAGGACACCTATGTCTAGTTTCCAAAGGTCTTTGTGTCTGCCAGTCCTGACTAATATACAACCCCAGAGTTTTAAAGCTGAAACATCTTCAGTTTAGGCGTCCTAAAACACTGGGGTAGTGTGGACACTAGGTCGAAACGTAGGAAAACATAACCATTTTAAAACAAAAAGGAGGTAGTGTAGATGTAGCCTTAGATCATGCATGTGACATAAATGGGGTCCATATGGTGTAAATTGTGTCATTAAAGGGTTTATGCATGTGCTTTCTGTGGACATCTATGTAACCGCCCATTTGTTGTGACAGTGTTGACATTCGTTCTGACCTTTCTTGTCACTCCAGACTACGATCTACTGCGCATGTGTGGAGTGCTTCCTCCAAGCGGACTCCAAAAAGTGGTATAAACAGAACTAATAGGTGTCCATACGGTCCACAGCTGTCTGTGTACACATCAGTTTGGGACTATAATATAAGACTTAGAATTAGGAGCTCAGGCATCTGGAGGAAGCCTCCTTCCATCGTGACCTGGGATAAGTGATAGAAAATGGATGGATGGATGGATGAAAACGGATGGAGGATGTTTTGAGAAATTCAGGCCACTGAATTTTCTTGCTATAAAAAATACTTGATGTCAGCAATAAAACTTAGGAAATTTAAGATAAACGGCATTGAAACAATATAATTCATATTTAATGAGATGAGAACATCTGAGGATCCTCCAAGATGATCACGAGGACATGGCTGTCAGAAGGACATATCGGCTATTCACATATGGGGACCTGTATACTCCAACAAATGTATATGTTGGATGGTTGAACAGCATCTTTAACCCTGTCCGTCAAGTATTGCTGCTGTAGGAATTGCAGAAACTTCTTCCAATAATTTCTGTAACTTGGTTGGACGAGACTTTGTGCAAACTAGTCTTTCAAATATACCCTGGTCTTAAGGATGGTTCACTTTAGAGTTTTTTTTCTGGGCTGTCCCAATGGGAGAACATCCCAGTGCAGACCCAGAACATGCTGCACATGCTACATATGATACGGAGACTTTGCATATGTAACATATCCCATTTGAGCTGGGAACATTTAGGGATCCCCCTAGATGATGTTGAGGACATGGCTGTTTAGAAGGATGTCTTGGCTATCTACATATAGGCATCAGTTTACTCTAACAAAAATACATGTAGGATTGTCGAAGAACATCTGAAACCACCTCCCCCCTACATCTTTCCAACATGGGATTTAGGCAGACTGTGTCTGCCAACTTCTGTAACTTAATGAAACTGACAATCCGACAGTCTTGCCTTCTTGACGCAGTGATTGGTCAGGTGTGAGGAACTGAGGAGGAAAGCAGGCTTCTCTCTCCAGTTCTCTTTTTTCATGACTATTTCTGGCACTGTGAACAAATGAGGACCACAAAATGCTTTCGAGGAGAGCTGTCTATGAAAGATTATGAAAATGTTTACTGTAATCCCCATATTTATACAATTACAGCGTCATGCCCCTCTCTGATGGAAGACTTTTCACGCCACCTCCGAATGAATCTTTAAGCACAGTCATAAATACTTTGCCTTTGGACGTGGTGGGACATTATTTGAGATATTTTTGCTCATTTGCCATTTTCAGCATGTAGGTTGCAACTGGTAGGTTGTTCTTGTTTCCCGGGGACTTCGAAAATGTAGACAGTGGACACTGTGATGTCAACTGACTTATATCTGCAGTCTGCATCTGGTGATATACTTAAAGAACATGAAAAATCATTCCTAGAAATGAATGTTAGACTCTAGTAGAGGGAAAAATGGAAAATGACTTGATATAATTGAGATTCTGGGAGGATCTTACGATAAATCTGAGTAGGAGGTAAATTTATGATATCAACAGTGGATTAAGCGGTCAAGTAGAATGGCAGGGAAAGAGACAGCTTGCTGATCTCTCCTCATTCTTTCATTCCTGCTTTCTGTCTTTCTTTCTTCCTGTGCCAATCTCCTTCGTCTTCCCCGAGTCCACCAGGAGGTCTATGTTTAGACAGGATAGAGTTCTCCAGGGCCAACATGGGTAAAGCTCTGTCTCGTCTCTGCATGGCGAATGTGTCAGTGGAGAGAGTTATAAGCCCTGCTCTCCCCGCCACCCCCACCTACTCCTTGGCAAGTGGCAGTCAGTCAGCTGATTTGTGCTGCTGAGGGGATTTGGTGTTCCACGTAGGCTATTTAAAAAGCACCAACACCTCTCGCTCCCTCTCCCTCTCTTTTCCACTCTCTCACTTTTTCACTATCTCGTGCACTGGCTCTCTTACAACCACATAACATACCCCTCACCCATTCCCCCTGTATTGCTCCCTGCACTCCCTTCCCCCATCCCCCATCTTTTCAATCTGTCTTTTTTTTCTGCTCCCTCCTGCTCGATGTCTATTGCTGCATGTATTCCCTCTACTGTATCTCTCTGTGAATCCAGTACTTCGGTTTCACAACATCTTGTGGAGGGGGTTATGGATAATTTGAAGAGGCAGGTTGAAAGACTTACGAAAGATTTACGCTTCTCGGTTGTATGGAGGTTAAAGAAGTTGAGTTATGCTTGGTCTAGAATTCAGCCTAATAATTGTCAAAGACATCCTCATATCTAAGGACAATATAGATTGTTTCTCAGTCAGTCCCTCCAGGATTTCACAGGCTTTTTTGGGAATGGTTGTGCCCTAAAATACCTAATTTCACAGCAGTTTTTCTGAAAACTTGCAATGCATGTTGCAATGTGTGTGTGTGTGTGTGTTTTTTTTTTTTTTTTTGGACATTGTTTTTGCAATGACAATGCAGGCGCAAATGAAAATTGAAAAAAAAATAAAGTCGCAAATTTTGTTAGGGTGAGAATAAAACAGCATTTTGTCCTGAATAACCTTACCTAAAAGGATTGAGATTGCAAACAATTCTGCCAAAATCTAATTTATTTGTAAATGATGAAGTGCACCTGGCAGGGATTCCACAAAGAAGCAAAATCTTGTTGGAGTTAAAACTCAAACAAGCTCAAAATTCTATAATATATATAATATATATATAAAAAGTGTACCAAACATTGGTCTTTTCAATGCTTGTGACAAAATAAAAAAATAAAATTGTAAAAAAATAATAAAAACACTGGGCCTCATGCAAGAACATTTTTGTATTCTTAAATTTCTCTTACTCTTTTTCATTCATGCGACTTGTATGAACATGCCATGTCAGATTCAGCAAACACTCATAACTTAAGATAACTGTAAATGATCTACCTGTGCGTATTTGAGTACACATGCATGAGACTTGTGAATGAACATAATTAGCGCCCCAGTAATACCATATAAGGCTGCCCCATATGTGAAGTGTTCATTCATGAAAATGGTATCAAAAAGTAAAAAGAAGACCTTCACAAATGTTAAGAGTTTGACATGCTGCTTTCAGAGATCCATAAAGGAAAATCTGCGATTTTAACAGTGTCAGCGGAGGAATTAAAGAAACTGAAAAAGCAAAGAAACAGGAAAAGTAAGTGTCCTGAAACATGGACGCTCTGTCCAGCAGCTTTATTGGACATGGTCCAGACACTTTTGAGCCACCAGAGCCAGCGGATGGTGACAGGATGGTATTTTTTTTTCTTCTGTGTCGGGCTGTTGGAATCGAAGTGAGCTGAAGTAAACTGCTGGCCTGATTTAGACTGAGAGAGTGGCTGAAGGTGTGTTTGTAACTGCGTGTTAGGGAGGGGGAAGTGGTGTCATTCTTTTGTCTGTTCACAGGGCTTAAATAGTGTTGGAGGGATGATGCCTCCTGCAAGTCAATGAGCCAAGTTTCAGTTCTGCCCGAAATACCCGGAACACAGAAATAATGAACAACAGTTTAACAGTCCAACTCCACAATTCAAGACGACATAGTTCTCAGTCTTTTCAAGTGCAGCAACTCCATTCCAACATGTATAATGTGTTTAAAAGAAAAACTCAGTTTAAAATAACATGCTGGTGACGACACTGGAATTTCACTTGGTACAATCCTGCCACAACTTTTTGTAATTTGGGTTGTAGGTTACTCATCAATATTATTACTGTATCTCTACTGTTTCCCTGCAAAATAATGACATAATCATGATGACTATTTCCAGAGTTTCCAGGAATCTTATCTCATAGTAATATAACTCTCTGTGCAGTGATCTGATGCTTGATAAATCGTCGGACTCAAATCCTCATCACATCCTGAATCAGCCGCCATGAATTTACCGTAATCTCCTTATCTGCACTTGTAGCAACATGCACACATGCAACATCAGTGCTATTTTCGGTGTGATCATCCAACAAAAACATTACATTATTTCCACCTCTCTTACTGTAAGAGGATAATCATTCACATGACCACAAGAAGTTGCTTGTCAGGACTAAGTATAGGTAGGTTGTTTTAGGTTTTGAACAAAGGACCAATGCCGTCATTCTTCTGGGTTAGTTGTACAGAGCTGTTAATAATAATACAGTAATACTCTTGGCAGGAATTATACCATGGCTAGTGCTGTAATATCCCTTTGACCCACACAGCCAATTTGGCATGCTTGGTTTATAACTGGCTGTCTTGCCCTTGAAAGAAAATAACAGATGTCCTAGTTTAAAACTGTCGCACCTGGGACACGCAGCCATGTGTCTGCATCGTGGGGCCTCGTTCTTTTTATTTCGCTGCACATATTGACAGGTTACAGCAGATCTACAGCCTGTGTGAGCGTTTCGTTTAGAGGTTCAGCGTCTTGCCTTTTGTGTGACACACGGTTCTCAGGAAACATAGAGTGAATCATATCAACATCAAACCAGCAATGTGAACCCTTTCAATACAGCTTCAATGTCCATATCTGTAGAATATGTCACAGACATAAAAAAAAAAAAAATGGGTGAAGGACAGTATTTTTCTGGCGCGCTCTCTGTGGATTATATTGATGCTGAATTGACAAGATGTCTGTCAACATTTTGACATCTTTTATCTTGTGTTTCTAGAATTATGTGTTTTTGTGGACACAAAACATTGATGATATGTCATATTTCTTTTTAAAAGATTTTTCTGGGCTTTTATGCCTTTAATTTATAGTATAGCTGAACATATGACAGGCAAGAGGGAGAGAGAGTGGTGGAATGACATGCAGCAAAGGGCCGTAGGTGGAGTCCATCCTATGACCACTGCAGAGGACTCACAGCCTCAGTACAACTGAGTCACCAGGCCATCCATAATTAGTCATATTTCTTAAATCTTCCCAAAGAGAGATAGGGAGATTCTGTTGAATTAAATCTGTGGTTTAAATTGATGGCTTACAGTCTCATAATGTGTGTTTGAATTGATTACTGACGGTAACTGATCAGGTTACTTATCAGATAATTGCACGATTATTGTTTTGGCCTCATATAATGTAATTATCACCTATTGTTATTGCACGATTGTTTCTGGCTTTGGTGCCTTATATTTTGGCTGCAATGCCCCAGTTAATTTGTTTTTTTTCTACAGCCAAGTGGTCTTCTCTAAAAAGAACTTCACAGGAAAACAGCGTTGCAAAAAATTCCAAGTTGACAAAAAAGTTATTTACACCATGTTTTTAACCTGAATCTTCACTGTAGATCTTTAGCTTGGAGCCACATCCGTGCACATACACACTGTATGAACTATGTTTGTGTGTTAATGGTGTGCAAACGGGATGTCAGGCCTTTAGGAGAGTTGGATTACACCAAACAAGCGGTATGGCGTCATTTCATTTTCTTTTTTTTTCGATTTGTTTTTTCCATTTGAAAACTGATCACCATTCGCTTCCATTGTTTGGGAGATTCTGTGTTCTGCAGACAAACAAACAAACAAAAAAAAAACCTGACCCTCAGTCGGCCTGAGGATGAGTAGATAATAACTTTTGGGTAAACTATACCTTTAATTCCAAATCTGAACACTACATACTTTCAGCGCACTGGTATGAAATCAGTACTCTGTATCAGCTGATATGCAAAGTTCATGCACTGGAATTGGTATCGGGTGGGGAAAGATGGTATTAAACATCTCTAGACATGTAGTTATATTTTTCAGGAGTTGCATGTCAGCTCCTGTAGCCTCCACCACACCCTGACACAGAAATATAGATCTGTTTTAAGATGATGTAGCCTACATACCTAAACAAAGGTATATTACTGAGATCTTAGTTACTTTTCCAGTGGAAATGTGTTGTAATTGCATATATATATATATATGTATATGTATATATATATGCATGCACACAGACAAACTGACAACTGACACACACACACTGATATGGATATATCACACAGCTACCCTTTCCAACCAGTGAGTGTAACCATGCAGTACTGCAGGCTTTACATTCTGGGAGTGTCTCCAGGGCCTGGACTCCTCTCTCAGCAGCGGTTGCATTTATCCTGTTACATTTACAACGGAAACAAAAACATGGCCTTGGGACTTCATGGCGATATATAACACAGGAGTGTGTCTCAGTGTGTGTGTGTGTGTGTGTTTGCCTTCTCTGAATACATGTTTATAGGTGTGTGTGTGTGTGTCTGTGTGAAATTTAAGGAAAAGAAGAGGAAAGTTATCTGTTATTTCTAATAGTTGGTGCAGATTCCTGAGGGTGAGACATGTACAAAAACTAGGCCGGGCAATAAGAGGAGATACCAAAAATGGACTAAGAAAACAAGAGAGAAAATGAGTAGCAGAGGTAGAGATTAGAAACATGAACCAGCAGGGAATGAGTACATAATACATATTGCCCTGTTATTAGTCCCCTGAGTTGCAAACATCAGGTTTAAAATACCAGATAAGCTCACTATCAGAGAATACTTCACTTCTTTTATATTATATGAACCTTCTTAAATGCATTGAGATCTCAGGGTTTTGAGCTCTGTGTCCTTATAAGGTACAGACTGGGTTGTGTGGAACTGTGCAGGGGTGTGGTGAAGTTTATCAGCTTGTGTTTTAGCTACTGGCAAAAAACTGTCTGCATCTGAAACAAGTCACATATTTGATGACTGCAAACTTGACAGGATAAAAATAAAAGACTCACAACTCAACTTGGACATGAGTTTCTTGACTTAAAAGATGTGATACACTCCCCAAGACTCTTATCTTCTATGATTCTGGTTTGATTCATAACACTGGGCCTCATGCAAGAACCACTTGTACAAACAGATTTGTTCTTAAGTGGTGTTTAGGAGTGATTTAGTGACTTTACTTGTCACATTCACCAATTTTCTTGCATTTTGAATTTTCTATCAGATTCGAACACACTTTATGTGCAGCTGGTCTGCTGTTATCCAAACTGACATTTTTCACTCATGACTATATTTCATTAGGTTGAAGACGTTTTGAGTTTGAAATACAAATACACTTCATAACTATGTCGACGCTGTTAAAATGTCAGATTTTTCTTTATGGATCTCTGAAAGCAGGATGTCAAACTTGTAACTCGTCTTTTTTCTCTTTGATGCCATTTTCATGAATGAACACTTCCTGACATTTGGGGCAGGAAGCGCAGCCTTATATGGTGTTCTTGGGGTGTTAACTGTGCTAATTTACAAGTCTCATGCATGTGCACTCAAATATGCACAGGTGGATTATTTACACAGTTATCTGAAGTTAAGAGTGTTTTCTACAAGCCCATCTTAAGAGCAAAAGTAAGAGAAATTTAAGATAAGGACAAAATAGGACGAACTGTACAGCACCCAAACAATGTACAGCTCACACCCCAACACGTACATACTGGCATTAGTGGAGCAGGGCACCAAACTCCAGCACTAACAAACGAGACTGACTGACTGACCAATGCACGCTACTGCACTCTACAAAACCTAAACAAAACTTGGTGTAAAGAAAATAACTTGTTCCACTGTCTGTTTCATTTCTTGCCCCGGCACCCAACCTACATCCGCACGGTGTCATCTTTGACCCAAATTTAAAATTTGACAAACACTTTAACTCTGTTGTGAAATATTGTTTTTGTCCAGCTCAGATATATCGTCAAGATCAAACCATTCCTCTCTTTCAATAACCTCAAGATTGTCACAAAGGCCTTCATTTCCTCTTGGCTGGATTATTGCAACTCCCTCTATTTGGGAATCAACCAGTGATCCGTGTCTCGCCTGCAGCTGGTACAGAATGTCACTGTTAGATTATTGACTGGTGCCAAGAAGCGTGACAGCATTACACCAGTTCTGTTGACATTTTTAAGGCAAAACTTAACTCTTCCCCCACCAGCGATTTTTTTTTAAAAAGTTGTCAGCCAGTGCCAGCATTTTTTGAAAAAAGAAAAACAACTTATTTTTCAACATCCACAGAATATTCAGTCCCATAAATATGTTAACATGGAATATATCAAAAGAAGGAACAGATCTGATAGTTTCAAATGCAAAAAAGTTTTGTTCTAGCTTCATTCATTCATTCATTCATTCCTTTTTTATATGCACTTGAAAAAATCCACTTTTCAGACAAAAAACTGAAAAAACTGTGTTTTTGTGGAAGAGAGATTTTGAAGCAGAATATCGACTTCACATTTTCATTTTTGGGTTTTTATCACTTCATGTTATGTGTGTGTCATCACCGTCACCTGTGTGGCTAACTTTAGGTGTGTGTGTGTGTGTGTGTGTGTGTGTGTGTGTGTGTGTGCCCACCCGAAAACAGTGTCAGAGAGGCCCGGGGGTTTGAGTGCTGTCTGCCCCGGCTGCGGCGGGAGTCCCAGGGGATGCGGTGTGAGCAGCCTTGTCGTTTCCTGGCTTCCTGGCTGCTGTAGAGGTTCGGTGACTGCAGCGTGAGCAGCCCGGCTCCGTGCCCAGATGGCGGTGCTATCTGACCCGGCTGTGGCGTGACTCCCCAGGACTGCGGTGTGAGCAGCCCCGCTGTGTCCTGTCTGCTGTGGAGGTATGAGTTGCCCTGCTCTGACCCCGGTCATCGTGGGCAGGTTGCAACACTCTCTGACCCGCGGATCTGCCGCACCGGTTGCTTGATAACACCATTGTTGTCTTCTGCTGCTCATTCCAGCGGGTCTCTTCTTCATAGAGTGACAAATTATTAAGTGATGATCCGTCACAGCATCCCCTATCACCTGGCAGTGAAAACAGCAATTGACGAGATATCTTGTCAATGGCAGGGAAAGAGTTAAAACTGTGAGGTCGCTCACTGTATGCTCACTTTTATTCTCCTGTTTTATATTTTCATTTGTTCCTTTATGTATTTACTGATGCATGGGGTAATATTTTGTTATCTCTGCTGCTGGTAAACTTTGGTTGGTTTTGCATGTGCTTTAAAAGTGAACTTGACTTGGCCTGTCAGTATTATTCTGATTCACTAACGTGGTGAAAAGAACTTAATTGGTCTGTGCACATGTTTTAATCAACAAGTTGATAACTTTGCGTGGGCACTTATTGTGTGTGCACAGTAAGAACATTTCTATAGGGAATGGTGCTCACACTGCTGAAAGGATGTGATCACATGTGGCCCAGATCGCCTCCGGATGTGGTCTGAGGAGATGCGTACACACCAGAGGTGTAACAATTCATTCATTCATCCGATGCATCGCAGTTTAACATGCAAGACAGGGTGCATCGATTCAGACAGCCTGAATCCTGTTTTTCTATATACTTTTTCTCTCCTTTATTCATTGATTTCTTCACTTGTCTTCAGTTCCCTTCTGTTCTTTTCCTTTCCCCTCTCCTCTTTCTCTTCAGCTCTTCCCCTTTTCACCCCCTTCCATTTGTCCTTTCCCACTTTTTCTTTAGCTTATCTTTTCCACTTCCTAATTGTCCCATTCCTTTCTTCCCTTCATCTCCCGCGCTTCCCTTTTTATTCCAGCATCTTCTTCCTATTTTCATCCCTCACCTCTCTTCTTTCTTTCTGTTATTCCTCAGCTTTTCTCATCTACATCCCACTTTCACTACACTTCTCTTCTCTTCCCTTTTCTCTGTTTCCCATTTCTTCTCATTTTTCTAGTCTTATCTTTTTCCAGTTGTCACTCTCTTCTCTTCTCTTCTCTTCTCTTCTCTTCTCTTCTCTTCTCTTCTCTTCTCTTCTCTTCTCTTCTCCCTTTTATTCATTTTACTTTAAGCAATTGTCTTCTCATTATTACTCCTCACACTTATTATACCTTTCTCTTCCTATTTTTTCCATTTTCTTTTGTCTCCTCTTTCTTTCCCTTGTCCTCTTTACCATTTCCTTCTCTTCCCGTCTTCCTTCCTTTCCTGTTCCCTTCTTTACACTTTCATCCCACTCACTTCTTTATTTCTTCCCCTTTTCTTTCTCTCTCAATCATCTCCCTTCTCTTCTTCTCCTTTGTCTCTTTTTTTTATTCACGTCTTTGTTCCCTTCCACTACATTCATATTATCTTCTCTCATCTTCTCTTCTGTCCTCCTTCCTTCCCTTTACTTCCACTCTCTTTCACATTTTCATCCCCTTCTTCCTGTCTTTTTTCTTCTGTTCTTCTGTTTTCCTTCCCTTATCGTCACTTATTTCATCCCATCCAGTCATCTTTATTTCTTCCTGTTTTCTTTGACTTTCTCTCCCACTCATCTCTCTCCTTCTTCTCCTTTGTCTCTGTTCAACTCCCATTTTCAACTCTTCTTCGCTCTTTTCTTCCTCTTTCTTCCAGTTTCCTATACATTTTCTTATTTTTTTCTATTTTCCCTCTACCATTTTCTTGCCCTTTTCTTTTCTTGTCTCTGTCTGTCTTCTTCCGCTCTTGTAAATCTCTTCTTCCCATTTCACCCCTCTTTCTCCATGTCTTCTTCCCATTTTGTCCCCTCCCACTTGTTTATTATTTGTCCTCCCATTTTTCCATTTTCTATCTCCTTTTCTCTTTCTTTTTCTTTTTACCATTTCTCACACTCTTCTCTTCTCTTGTCTTCTCTACAACTTCCTTTACTTCAGCTCTTCCTCTTAGTCACATTTTCATCTCCATTCTTTCTCTTTCCCTCAATTCCTCCACTTTTCTTTTCCCTTGGTCCCATTCATCATAAACATTAGTGGACAGGATTTAATCCCAAACACTCACACTTTGATTTCTTCCAGTCTTATTTGACTTTCTCTCCCACTCATTTTTTTTTTCTTCCTCTCCTTTGTTTCTTTTCAGCCCCCATTGTCAACTGTCCTCCACTCTTTTCCTGTCTCCCTTCTCTTCTATTCTCTTCTGCTTTTCTCACATTTTTTCACATTTTCTTCATATCTTGGTTCCCTTCCACTTGTCTCTTCTCTCCTATTCTTACCATTTTCATTCAGTTTTATATGCATGTTCTTCATTTTTTCTGTTTTTTGCTTTACCATTTTTTCGTTTCTCATCTCTTTCTCTCTTCTGCCCATTTCACCCCCTTTCTTCATGTCTTCCTCCAGCTTTTGTCCCCTCACACTTTTTTATCATTTATCATGTCTTCTGTCTTTCTTGTTCTTTTTCCTTAAGTATTTATTACACTCTTCTCTTACATCTTGACTGTAGTGTGATTGTTGGTTTTACAGAGGAGTCTAAACAATTTTCGCACAGAACAAAACATAAATAGTCACATCTCTTTGAGATGTAAAGATACAGTTTTTTCACCCCCTCCCTCTGTCTCTTTTTTATTTCTTCCTCTCACTGTTTAACTATGTGAGTGTGTGTGTGCGTGTGTGTGTCTGGTCATGTCTCTGCTCAGGGCTGTGAGGACAGCCACTGCCTCCGTCCTCCATCGTTGTGCCGGGCAGAGCAGCAGCTGAATAAGCTCATTGTCAGCCTGTGGAGAGTGCAGGTGCACCTCTTCTTTTTCACCTCCGACCCTCGGCCCTCGACCCCACAAAGCCCTTTGTGAACTCTATTTACTGGCGACTCCAATGAAACTGCAGTCCATTACCAACATCTCCTCTCTCCCTTTCTCTTCCCATTTTCTACTCCTCTCAAGAAACCAATTAGCGACAATACAAGTAGGTTAGACTCTCTATTCAGAGTGGGCATTGTTGAACACAATACCAGGAAGCATTGTGAGCTAACAATTAGTGGCAATGGGGCAGTGTAGAGTGTCACTGACATTGTTGGGAGTTGCACAAGGCTGGGTTTGTTCCCAAAGAGGGAGTTAGACAGGGGTGGAGGACGAGAGCGGAGGGGTTCCCAGGTGCTGAATTAGCCCAAACTCGGCCCATGTGTCCCGGTCACACAAGACGCTTATCAGTGGCACGGCTCAGGATACAGGAATGTGTCCCCAAGAGGGCGTGTTGCTTTCTTTGGGTGTAGATGTTTATGTTAGCGGAAACCCTACCTGGATGGGATTGTGTGTGCATGCATGCATTCCTGTATTTGTGCTTGTATGAGCTGAAGTGTGTGAATGTGCATCAGGTTTCTTGTGTTTTTCTGCTCTACTCTTCAGGTTTTTTTGTGCAAAAAATCTAGTTGATTGGGCTTTGTATGCAGGTGTGTGAGAGCACACAGAAAAGGAGGTGTCAGCTCAGGGTCTTCCCCTGACCTTCTGCCCTCAAGGTCGAGACCCTGGGTCATTAGCCCATGCTAATGCTAACAGCGGGCTAGCCGCCACGTGAGGGGTCTCACCCCCTCTGCTGCCGCAAAGAGGTTTCACCCGGCTGGTGACTCCGTGCTGGAAGGTCACGACCAAAAGGTCAAGGGTTCAGCCATCATTGTTATCCTGCCCCTGCGCCTTCCACCATCAACACCCCAAACACACCCCCAACCACACCCCCGAACACACCCCCGCTGCAGGATGACATCATTGCACACACAGTCAGGGAGTCTGGAGGAGGAGGGCCGGGCCGGCAGCGTGGAGACAGAGCCGCTGACACTGGCTGGGATCGGCCTGAATACTCTCCTGTGTTCAGTAATGAGAAAAGTAAGACGAGCGTGAGATTTCATCAGTGCTGTCTGACACAATTAGCTGTTCCAGGTGAAAAAAACAGAAGGTAGAATCTCTGTCGAGGTCAGAGAGAGATGAGCTCTAATCCAGAAGCCTCGTATAAGAGTTTGTGAGGCAAATTAGCCATTTCAGGAACACATCTGGTAATTATCATGGTAAACCTCAGCAAACTCGGCGTTCCAGAGCAGCTGAGAGCAGAGTAAGGACACACTCGCGCCTGTAGTTTGTTTTCTTTGATTTGGATCATGCCTGGGGCCCATCTCACAAGGCAGGATTATTAAGTTAGCTGCACTGAGTGGAACCCAGAGGAGCTATTTTTACTTCAGAAGACTTTATTTAGAATCTGAGGGGGGTTCGTAAATTATCCTGATAATTTAGTAAAACTAAATCCAGTCATCCTAAATTTAGTGATCCTAAATTTGTGATATAAGCCCCAGTTTACACTGCCTCTACAGTACAAACCAAGTCATGTGGACTGACAAATAACCCAATCACTTGATTATTTTGTGGGGTTATATTGGTGACCTTTCATCCTGGGTGAATCTAAATGAATTAACAGATCCTGCTGTACTTAACTGTACTCTTATTACATTTTGCTCTCTTTGATGGTTACATCAGGATAGCCTAATGAATATGAGCATCAGCTGAGATTGTCAGAGGACCTGCAGTCTCAGCTGATGTTCAGAAGAGCTTTTTTTATTGTGACTTCATCGTTGTTCATTTCAGAGGGTTGTTACTGATTGACAAAAATGACAAATTAATAAGATGTCAGCAGGCTGCAACAACTTTTATTAATGTTGACAATGAAACAGAACTGTTCATGACTGTCTTTCAACTCGCTCAAATGTAGAATCTGAGGGGGAAGTGGGGGAGATCATCAGAATTTCATGTGATTGATTTTTGATTCCTTGAAGCGAGCAATGACTTTAATTGACCCTTTGCTAAGACCTGCCTCCAATCATAGGTTAGCTACCACAACTAGGGCTGTCAAACTTTCCATTTCTCTCCATGTTGAAGGTGTGCAGGAGGCTCTGAGAAAAGCAATGCTTGGGGTTTCATGAATCTGGATGGTGGCGTTTTTTGTTGACTTTCAAATACGTGAAACACAAGAGCATACTTCTGGTGAATGGATTAAACTCTGTCTTCATCTGCTCTAGCATTAACTGACTCTATAATCACCGTAAACTGCATAAATGCAGTGCAAGAATGGAAAGTTTGGCAGGCACAGCACCAGTAACTAAGAAGGGCGGAGCTTAGCGAAGGGTCATTTGATTTGCTTTCTTCTCACCAACTAACTTGGGACTTGTTTAAGACTTGAAGGTTGAGGCTTGAGACTTGGTGACTTACTTACTTACATCTCTGCCATTCACATTTGAACCGATACAGTACCTGGAATTCAGTAACGGTACCATTTTTTGGTTGTTTACTCTTTCTGTAGTAGCAAAAATGTAGTTTCTGTTGTAAAAAATAAGTTCAAATTTCTCAGTTTCAGAATTGTGAGCATCAGCTGAGAGACGGGGAACATAATCAGAAGATGCATGAGGTGTATCTATTCCAAATGTAGCATTATTATATGTTGTTACTATTATATCTTGAGAAAACTAAATTAAGATCATGCAGTCGTGGTTTTTACAACAGCCAGTTGTAGTTTAAAACAATGGATGGAATTGGATTTTGTTGTGTTTTACTGTCTTGAAAAATGAAATCAGTTATTTTCAAGACTATGAACTGTAATTCACTGAAATATGGCCGTGCTCTAAGAGAACTGTTGTATCTTCTCAGTAGGGTTTGGTATATTTGATACCGGTATTGTTACCCAATGGTACCTTTTTTTGGTACTTTATTCTTTCTGTAATAACAAAAATGTAATTTAGGTTGTGAAAAATAGTCCAAACTTCTCAATTTCAATATTGTGACTTTCAGGGAAAAAGCTACTGAATATGAACATGAGCTGAGACTGTGGCCGGGCCTGCAGCCTCAGCTGATGCTCGGATGAATGAGTCCAAATTGTGCAACATAACAAAATATTTCTCAAGAAAACTTAACTAAGATCATGTGGTCATGGTTACAACAGTTGTAGTCAAAAGCAATGGATGGAGTTGGATTTTGTTTTCTTTTACCCTTTTGAAAATGAAAAAGTGCTCGATGCCTCACATCTGTTAGCAGGCGAGTCACTCCCTAACTTGCCTGTTTACATGAACAATTAACACTCCACTAGCCGCTTCATGGGAACTATAACACACAATATTTTGAACGTAATCAATTAATAACTTGTGCTTAGTTATTACAGTTTTCTTACTGTTAGACTAGTAGACTAGCCCAAATTAAAAATATGTTTCATCATTAGGGAATTTAGTAGCAGGAACATTCCCAGTTCTCACTGAGGGGGAACGTCATTCCTCAACATGAAGTCCACTCACGTAATAATGTTCCTCGATTGCAGAAGGAGACGGTCAGACAGCGGAGGCTGCTGGGGGCAGTCAGATGCCTTTTGTGTTGTCCTGTTACTCCGGGCAACCCCTGGTTAAATCTGAGGGGTGTGACAGGAGAGATGTGGGGCAGCGGGTGCAGACACTGGAGACTCTCCACACTGGTGTCCATTGTGCAGCCGTCTCAAACGACCCCGTTCTATTCCTGGCTGCCCTTCTCATTTTATCTCCTGCTTTCACCCTCTTTCCCTCCACCCAAGAGTTTATTTGTTTTTTCCTGCTCTCTCCTTTTCTTCAATTAACGAGTTCATTGATTTTATTTGTTGATTCGACTCCGAGTCCTCCCTCTGTCCCGGCCCCCTTTTTAGGCTCTGCTTTCTTTCCTTGACAGTGCAGAGAAAGAAATCTGGGTCATGGCATCCAAAAACTCACGAGGTAGAAATGCTGAATGAGAATACTGACAGGGCAAAAAAAAGAGAGGAAGAAAAAGGGAAAAGAAAGATGGATGCAGAGGGCCAAACAGGACGGGCAGCATGTGTCTCTCTCCACAGGAGACACACGTCCACTCGCTGCTTTGTTCCCACATTCTGTAAAGTTTTTAAGTGCACAGAAGAAGCCAAATAAAAGACAGGAAATAAAAGAGAAAAGAAGAAAGAATGAGGCTGAAACTGAAGATGGAAAAAAACATAGTTGAAACGTGAACCAGAGGTACGTCAAGTCTAATAAAACACTGTGGAAAGAGGCAGGAAACAGCACAAAGACACACACAAAAACACCATTCCACTGACTAAACAAAACTCACACAGCACGCTAACATGTACATTGTGTAATCTTACAGGAAAATCTGCAACTCTGGTCTTATTTTCAGAGTTTTGTCCATCATTTTTAACAGTTATGATAACATTTTACCAGAGGGAACAAGTCGTTATTTTCAAGTCACAAGTAAGTCTCAAGTCTTTTTATTTAAGTCCTAAATCAAGACAGGGGAGTCTTGAGTCAAGTCTCAAATCCTTAACTTTGACTTAACCATAGAGGCTTAAAGGAGACATATTATGTTCATTTTTGGGTTCATATTTTTATTTTGGGGTTCTAATAGAACGGGTCTACAGGCCTTAATGTTCATAAAACACATTAGTTTTCTTATAATGGCAATATTTGTAGCTCCTTTATTCACCCTTGGTCTGATACAGCTGATTGGTCAGCTGTGGCCCGCTGTGATTCATTAGATATTCAGTGGGCGGGACGGTCACCTGTCTAGAGGTGGCGCTAAGCCCTTTGTGACATCACAAGGGGAGGACAATCTGACAACTTTTTTGGAAAAACACATTTTCTGAAATGGGGAGCAAGAAAAACAGAGCTTCTCATGTTTTGAGGTCTTTAGAGACACTGGAGACACATATTTTTGTTGAAAACACGTGAAAAGTTTTATTTTACTCACTGTTCATTGTGCAACTTCAAATACTCAACAAGTTTCTCTCTGCTGTCCTGCACAGACCAGAGTTCAGTCTTGCCTTTCCAGCAACACATCAGAAAAAAACAAAGACAAACTCATCTGCTGGCAACAGGAAAATGATGAAGTGACTACTTTTAGCTGGTTTACCCTCGTTTTAAAAAACATATAGCAAACAAACTAAAAAAAAAGTGCTAATTTTGGTGTAAAACAATATTGTTGTTTCACCTGCTGCCCACTGCAATTAGTTCATTTTTACCCAGGTCCTTACCAGTGAATTTATATGAATATGTTTTTTTGTCCGTTACACAATTTTTTGGCAGGTTACCCATCAGGTACCTGATCTGCAGCAGGACTTTAATACATACAACATGCAAATTATCATAGACAAATATGGTCACCACTTCGTGTGTTCCACCTCCAGCAGTGTTGCCGTTACTGCGGTGGCAGGTCGGGTCCATCGCTCTCATTGTCTGCTGGCTGTGTCAAGAGGGGAACCCAAAATATGCCGGACTCTCGCAAGATTTTTCATGATTTCAGTTAAAATGCTCACTTGTGCGAGATGTCGCAGGTCTGAGATTCCCTTCCAGAAACCACGTGTGCTTACAGTGACAGCATGGAGAACTGGACTGACGTTGTTAAACAGCGTCTCTCAGTAGCTGATGAAGGGTGATATTAGCCTTCTGCAAATTTTACATAGCAGTTAGTTGTTGGTTGTAGCCAGGATTAAGTATGAAAGACATCCATCGTCACGTCTGTCAAATCGTGCATGGTACAAGAAATTTATGGAAACAGGAACAGTGTTGGATAAAGGGCAGAGTTGACGACCAAGAACATCATTTGATCGTTCTCCTACAATGTCCATCCGTACTGCTGCCAGACAGTTGTCCATACTTAACCTTGTAGTTTCGCTGATTCTGCGTATCTGATTTTGTTTCAATAAACCACGATACACATTGTGCCTTTTCTTGAGGAGTAGCTATTTTTTAGGGGTTTATTTAACAGAACCTATGTCATCACCAGGGTACCTGAAATACACAAATGCAATGTGATTAAAAACTTTGATAACCACTGAGTACATAGAACAAATCAGATTAACATATCTCATCAATTGCTTTTGTAATATATTTTTTTAAATTGTAAGAGACTTTGTGGACACCCTGTATAATGAAGAAGAGGGAAAACAGACCTCCTGTGCCACATTTAAGTGATTAAGTACATGTGACATATATATATTCATGAAATAAAGGTAAAACCACTGCAGCAATGGTGGCTTGTTAATTTTTCTGGTAGTTCATCGATACTCTTATGCACATCCACAGTCTGCTATAAACTCCACCAGTGATATTAAGCAGTCAAGTAATATTGGCCATGAAGTTGTTGTCATATCATAGAAGAGTGGACTAATGGTCTTTGTAAGTGCACTTCCAGTTTTGAGTGGATTTGTTACTAGGGGCAACACCTTTCACGTCACATATAATCATTTGATCCATTCTGAAAATATTGATTTGAATGTAAAAGCGTCTGTCCACGTCTGTCCACGTCTGTCCACGTATGCGTCTGCACAGCCCAACGCGCTCTGAATCAGCAAAAATGAGTCATCGCATTTAATTAGTGATGCAATGGCATGAGAGCCAACACACACACATAATCCCTCCCTCATTAAGTGTATTGTGAGGATGCTGATGTAATGCAAGTTAATCTGTTGGCCTCTGGTTGGCTCGGTGGCCCAGCGGGAGCTCTTTGTGTGGGACATTACCCCGGCCCCGCCCCCTGGAGACAGGTTCATTAAGACTGACGCTGATACCCAAGTACCCTGGCCTTTTGTGTGTGTCTGTGTGTGTGCGAAACAGTGTGTTTCAGTCAGTTATACCAGAGACAATGCAATGAAGAGGGCCGGCCATAAAGGCACTGCTTTCTCAGCATGTGCCTGAGAGCACGTAGGCCAGAAATCTTGATCGGCGTGCAAGAGTGTGTGAGTGTGTGTGTGTGTGCATGAGAGAGATTGTGTGTGTAGTTCCCAAACTATGTGAGTGTGTGAGTCTCTGATGCCTCAGTATTAGGACCATATTTGTGTGGTGTGTTCATGTTTCTTTGTTGTTTGAAGTGTCCTACACAAATCTAACACATGCTGTTTCTCTGTGATGTTGAGTAACTCTGATTTCCCGCCCATACAAGTGTATTTGTGTGTCGATGGGAGGGTCAGGGGTTAGTTACCAATAGGGGTCAGTGGTATGTCAGTTAAGAAACCACAAAAGAATGTCTTTTTGGCTAAATACCTGAGAGATTTGTCCTATAGATCCAGTTTTGCCATGAAGCAGTCATAGAACCAGAGATACTGAAGAAATAAATACCTCTGTTGAATAAATAAATAAATTGAAGATTCAGCCATTATCTGCTCATCCACACACCATTTGAAGGTCAGTTTAGGTTTTTAGTCCACAAAACACTGCTGGAGTTTCACAGGAAAACAGCTTTACAGAATTTCCCAAACAATGTAAGTGAATGGTGACCAGTTTTCAAGGCATCTGGAGACATCTGGTGTAATCCAAGTCTGCTAAAGTCCTGATGTGCTAAGTTGACGTCATTTACATGAACTTTTGGAACATAAATCTTAGCTTGGAGCCATGTTCATTTGCACACCATCTGAACTGGGTGTGTGTGGTGTGACGGTGTGTGAACGGCATGTTGGGACTTTAGGAGAGTTGGATTTCACCACACTGTTTGTTTTCTATGTTTGAAAACTGGTCACCATTCACTTACATTGTTTGGGAGATTTTGCAACGCTGTTTTCGTGTAAAATAATCAGCATGTGGGTGAGTAGATAATGACTCAGTTTTCATTCTTTGGGTGAACTATCCCTTTAAGGCTGGAAAAAATAATCTTACATCACTTTGTGTGACAGTATAATAAACAGTGTGGCCTATTCTGTTTACATAATGAAATGTTCTAGATGCATTGTGTATAATTCATACACATTTTACCTATTTATCCATCTAGATATCTTTGGTGTGAGTTTTGGAGTTTTGGAGATACTTATCTCTCAAATAAGGGACAGTGTGCCCAAAACCTACATTTGAAAAACTCAGTGACAATGTCTCTTTTCAGAATTTATAACCCTGTTACTCAAGATAACCCACAGATCTTGTTTTGAGCAAGTTTTTTTCTGCAGTAAAATCTACTGGAACTACTTTCCTCTGTGAAAAAATAGTTCCTACTTGAAAGTGCTCACAACAAGGTCTGTGGATCATCTTAACTAACAAGGTCATAATTTCTGGAAAAATATACTGGTGTTGATTTTCTTTCTTTATTTTTTGTTGCTTAAAAAAACAGGAATATGCAGACACAGTCAGGACACAGTGCAAATGATACATCTACTGTCCCCATGCCGGACCACAGAGCCCTGCAGCTCTCGATTGCAAACAATCAGGTCCCAAGTAAGTTATGACACGTCTCCAGACTTTATAAAATCTGTGCATGTTCACGTGGGCAGCAACTGCCTCTTACCCCTACCACCATGAGCAAAACTGCTTCTTCTCTGCTGCCTTCCCCTCATTGAAATGACGGGAGGTGGCGTTGTACCACAGTGTGAAACGGCCTTTAGTCAGTTCTGTACGAGCCATCCTGCAGAAACAAGGTTATGATGTCATTTACACAACTTTTGGGTGTGCAGTTTTTCTCTATATATACAGTGTATTTACATTACATTTATGAGTTGTAAGAATTCATTAATAATCTTGTAGAAGGAGTAGATGTTTATTATGGTTAAACAACAACTTTATACAACCTTATATTAAATAAGGATTCAATCTATTTAATATACAATCAGTCGCTCCAACTCACTATTTGGGCTGCAGGACTAATTTTTGGACGCTTATTGCTTCTTTAATAAACCTGTCACATGAATTGAAATATGTATAATAAACATTTTATCTGTGAAATGAGGTGGAGAAGAAGTACAAAATGAAAATATTCACATAAAGTACCTCTTCTTAAATACATTACTTGAGTAAATGTGTGTTATACCTGTGATAAACATATCACTAAAATCTTATTACATACTGACCATGTTGACACGATGATGTATATATACATAAATTATTCTTTTATTGGCAGTCTTGTTTGCGTGTATTTATGTGTTCACACGTCTCCCGTCGTGGACATTTTATGGCTGGCTCCATGGACAGTTTGATGGAACATTACGATGGAAATAAGTCTTGGACTTCATTGTGTTCTCCCTGACAGTGTCATATATGCTGGTATTTCTTTTTGTATTTGATACTCTGTCGATTAAACTAAGCTAACCCATATTTGGTGCAGCAACAAAGCCCACGGAACAAATAAAAAAAGAAAATCACTAAGTTTGTCCGGCTGCTCGCAGTCAGCCCTGCAGGCTGCGTCCCTTCAGCCCACCCAATTAAAAATAGGAGAGGGATTATTTGTGGGCCGGTGTGGTTTTAGTGTGTGAGATGGAGTGTGTGTTTGCTCCCCTGTGCAGCCAGAGCAGCAGCAGCAGCGCACTTAGCATGGGCTTTAAATAGCTAACTCAAATAAAGTGAGAGGAGGCCGGGGATCAGAGGCTGAGAGGGACTCTGTGAGGGAGGCATTCCCGAACGGAAGCCGGCCTTTGGATTTCCAAACAGCATTCGGAGCGAGCAATGCCAGGAATGTGATGTCGTCCAGCAGCAGCAGCGGCAGCTGTGAAAACCACCGGGCCACCAGGTGCCGGTGGGCCGCCCGCCTGACAGGAAGTGCAGCAGGAAGTGCAAGCAGAGGTCCAGCTGGGGGACAAAATGGCGGCAGGTGACTCAGCAGAGAGGGGACACGAGCCAAATTGGAGGTTGCTACTGTGAGCGGAGGCCTTCAGAGCCTCTATCGAGCCCAAAAATCTGTGAAGCACTGAAAAGGGAAGACGACTCCCCCTCGGAAAGAGTCTCTTTCTCATCGACTCACCGCTCTTCTGCCTCCTTTTTTACACACTGTGTTAAATTTCTATTCTTTCTCATCCTTTTTACCTTTTGACGGCCTTCTTTGTGTGCAGGCTGTGGGAAAGTTTCCCGTAATGGTGAGGTCATCCACCACCGACAACCCCACCCCCCCCACTCCCCCCACCCCCTACACAGACACACACATCACCACACACCCCCCACTCTTCACGCTGTCCCTCTTTCTCCAGGCCAGGCAGGACTGCAGAGGACTGCAATGTGTCCCCCCACGTCTCTCTCCCACTTCCAGTTCCTCGGCTCTCTCCACAGAGACCAGGAGCCTGAATAGAGCCTCATTCAAAGCTGGTATCTGCTGATCTGGCCTCTAAAAGTCTCAGTGAAGCTGGAGACAGACAGATCAGCAGATCTCTGAGGCACCTGGAGGTCTATCAAGCACCTTTTTCTGCTGTGTGTGTGTGTGTGTGTGTGTGTGTGTGTGTGTGTGTGTGTGTGTGTGTGTGTCTGCACCCTCTCATGCACTCACACACACAAGCTTGGACACACTTTGACATCGCCAAGTTTGTTCAGGAGGGTGGTTCTCCCTGCATGTGAGAACCTGCTCAGCTCCATCTGCAACTCGTATAAAACTGTTTTGATTATAAAAGTGAGAAGGAGGAGAAAAGCTGAAAATTAATTAACTAATTTTACATCCAGAAACTTCTGGATGTAAAAATTTCTTCAGAAAGTTCTGAGCTTTGTAGTGACTCCTCAACTCCTCCAGACTTGGATTGAGCGTGCAGTGTGAAATATGGTGGCTGATTACTGCCATCTATTGGCAAAACTATTAACTACAACATTAGATTTTAAAGGGTCACTTCACCCCAAATCATGAAATAATGTATTCTCTCATTCAGTGTTACTTTATTAGGACATGAAGATAGTTTTGGTGTGATTTAGTTTTGAGACTCTGACATCTCTGACATTTTCTATCTTCACCCCAACACAATGGATATGAACTGAGGTTCAACAAATCCAAAAAAAGAGACAAACACCCAAACTTAACGTGTCCTACATACAAGCGTATCCAAACCCTGATCCGTCTTCTCCCTCTGTGCCACAGAGCTCCACACCGTTGGACACTGAGATCCAGGCTTGGGGAGTAATGGATTACATGAAACGGGATGAGGATACAAAAAAGGTAACTCATTTTGAGTTAAAAAGAAAACTGAATATTTTTGAATTGTTGACATGACAAGACATTTGAGAATGTCGTCTTGCGCTTCGATCAGTATTTTTCACCATTTTGTGACATCATGTGATTAATGGGTGATGAAAATAATCATTAGTTGGAGCCCAGAAAACACTACATTAGGCTAAACAGTTTCACCATATTTTATATTGAGGCCATCCAAAAGTAATCAAGTTACATTACTTTAATACTGTGATACATGGATTACGTTACTGACCATTTAATATCATGTGCAGTATAACTTTTCATTATTATCATGTATAATATTACATTAATATTGTGTGTTACATTCATTATCAGGTGCAATATTACTTTTTATTACTTTTAACTTATGTTACTTCTGTTGTTACTCTATTGGCCACTTTTTTTTTGCATTTACTCCTTATACACTTAATGTTTTATATATCACTTCATATTTAATATTCTCTTGTGTTTATTCTGATGTTACTGTAATTTTGGAGCAACCTCATCTCTTTTCTCTTCATTTAATATTCCTCCATTGAGCCACACTGTTGCACTGGGTGACACGTTCCTTCATCACCATGAACATGAACACACTCTGTAGTTTATTCTGACTCAATCCCAGACACACCACCCTGCAGCCTTCTCACTAAAGTTTACTTAAGTTGCATTTGATAAGTGACGTCCTCATTTTAAACTCAAACCACGCACTGTAAAAAACAAAAAAAAAAGAGCTGACAGCCTAAAATATCAAGACAGCGCAGTGGAATAGATTTTTGAGTTTTGAGCCCAACTCAAACTCTTACATTTTGAAATAAACTTTTAAATAGTTTTGCTGACCTTTAATCTTTAGTTGAGACAATTTACCTTTCTTCATAGATAAACTTTTTTTTTTTCAACAAAAAGTTTTGAGTTACTAAATTTCTTAAAGCTTCAAGTTTATCTTAAGACGGAAAGTAAAGAATCTCATCAAAACATCAATAGTTGGTAAAACTTTTTCAAAACTTAAGTTCAAAACTCAAAACTCAAAAATCTATTGCAGTCTGTTGCCTTGGAATTTTGAAGTTTCTCAACTTTTTTGCTTTTACAGTGATATTTTGACAGTTTAAACCTGAGGATAAAAATGTGTCATTTTTGAGAATAAAATTAACATATACAGTATTTTAAATACACAAATACAAGCTTTTAATATATTTATTTTTACAAATTACATCTTATTTTTTAGCCCAGGAAAAATACAAATTACAAAATACTCATGTACAAAGTGATTAGATATGTATTTTTAAATACATTTTATTGAACTGCCTGTCTGCATGTCTAGATATCTCTGGAAGTAAGTCAGAAAATGTGTTTTTCTTTATGTAACTTTAATAAGATGTCAGGGTTAGAGATGCTTTGGCAGCTGATCAACGTTCATTTACAAATCAGCAAAACAAAATGACTCATGACTTGAAGAAGCTGTGAATGAAAAAAGAGAACACTGAGGTGACTAAAATATTGACATTCATCACAGTGAGTGTATTTGATCTCTTATTAGAGGAAGTAAGACTGACTTTTTCAATAACTGTACATAAATCTGTATTACTGAGTTACTGTAAAAGGAACATATTGACATCTATATTAGTGATACAACAAGTTTACATGGGCAGCTTCCTGTGTGTAGTATGTCACTGGTGTGTAAAATACTACAACTTATTCATCCTACAACATAATTGTATACATTCTGAGGTACGCTGCCTTTAATCATAATGTACAGTTTGTGTTAATATACAAAAATATATGACAAGTATATTTAGGAAAAAGAGATAAATACTATAAACACAACACAATAAATCCATCTTTAAGTACAAGGCGACCACATTACTGGCTTTGTCATGTGACAGACTTGTTTGAACGTCTGAAACAGGATGTGTGGTTTGCACAAAAGTGATGCTGAAACTGGATTTACACATTCTTACCTAAAAGAAAAGCTCTCCGAATTATAGCCATACTAAAAATGTGTGTTTTTGTGCAGATTATCTGATGTTCTCCAGGTTTAATCAGAAGTAAATGTGTTATGTTTGTCAGATACAACAGGAAAAGGCAGTGAAATATGGTACATTAAATTTGAGGATACAGATCAGATGAAATGTGACAAAATCTGATTTTCTTACTTGATCCTGTGGAGAAAAATGATTTCATACAAACTTTCTGTAAATTTCAAAGGATGCATCTTAAAGTAGTCACAGAGTTTTAACTTTAAACATGACAGTCATGGCTCCCTCTGGTGGCGACATCCTGCATTGCAGTCAGTACAAAATACACAAAGTTTATTCTGCAGGATGGACCAGCAGGTTCAGGAGTATGTGGGATCAGAGTTTTTGGCTCTTGGGAGGAAAAGTAGTCGGGTTTTGGGGTTGAAAGTTGATCTCCAGTCCAGGTTTTTCTCTCTGCAGTGAGTCTCTTTACTTCTTATGTGACCCGATCATGACTTTTGAGACAAAGTTGACGATGGCGCTCGCCGGCTGCTCGGGGTCGTGCTCAGCAAACAGATGGCACATATTTTCAGTCTCACTCTGGGATTTCCTGGCTACAAATCCAAAGATCCTGCAAGACATGGACAGAGACAGGCAGACAAGAATATTTACACAAGACCTTTTACAGATTTTAAATTGCAGCAGTGAGCAGGTAGAAGTTCAGTATCTTTCATTAAACAATACAACTAAAATCTCTTTGTAGGCTTGAATAAGTCACTGCAGAAAGTTTTGAAGTTTCCTGATTGACAGAAAACAGTTGCTGCAAACATATTTTAACTGAAGCACAGCTAAATGTTTTATTAACACAACCTGAAATAAATTCTGAGCTTATGAGGAGGGCAATAATTTCATTTTTTCATCTTCTTAAATGTGAATATTTTCTGGTTTCTCTACTCCTCTCTCACAGAAAACTAAATATTTTCAGGTTGTGAACAAAACAAAACATTTGAACATGTCATCTCGGATTTTGGGAAACATTGATCATTGATTGGTCATTTTTAACCTTTTCTGACATTTTATGGACCAAACAACTAACTGATTAATAGACAAAGTGGTTCACAGATGAATTGATAAGGAAAATATTCACCGCAGGAAAGACTTGAATTTTGTTTTCTATTTCTGTTTTCTGCTGTTCTCTAATAAACACTCCCAAAATTATTACCAATATTCTGAGTTTATGAGGAGGACAAACCATTCATTTTTCTTTGAATGTTGAAAACTCGACAGTGAAGGAGTTTATTGTGAGCCACCTTTCAGCTGTACAGTGGGAGAGTGTTTTATTTTGGATGGAGAATAAATTCAAGGTCACCTAAACAAGGCAGGTACCTCGAGGATATCAAGTGCACACATGAGGTGTTTCCAGAAATCCTGATGGAACTGGACACAACCAAGTGTTCACAATAAATTCAAGCACTGAAAATTAAGATGCTCAAGTGATGTGAGTACCTGCCATGATAAACTGATATTCGTCCTGTAGAAAACTGTATGTTACATTATCAAACAGTGTCACTAATTTGGCTGATTTTAGTGAAACCACAATCAAAACTAAGTTGTTCTGTATGTGTTATTTCCTAAATTATCCGTTTCGTACATGTGAATGAAGATGCAGTTCATGTAAACAACTTTTTTTTTTGTGGTTAATACAATGCATCAGAGTAGCTTAGAGGAAAAAACATGAGACCTGCAGTAAATTAAAGGGACTTACTTTGCAGTAGAACCGCTGTCTCTTGTCCATCTGTTTGGGGCAGAATGACATAATAAAGTTTACAGACTGTTATTGGCTATCATACATTTACACTTCACATATACAATACACAATAATAGCAGCTATTGGCTAAACTCAGGTTATTTTATTTCTACCTGTTTGTAGATTTGTTTTGCAGTAGAAGACAAGGCAAAACATCAGGATTTAAAGGCTCCAAAGACTAAAAAGTTTAGAAATAACAATAAAAACACTGATATAAATAAATACATGGAGCAAAATGCAGGATAGAATGAATTAAGAAACAAGTAAATGAAAAACTAAACATTGCTTCTGTTGCATCTGTGCAACGAAGTAAGTTGACATCCACTGTGCAAAAACGTGGAGTCATCATTTTAAGCCAAGCTGGTTTTCAGCACAGCGACAACAACAGAGTCACCTGTACACTTTAAAAATGGTCTAATTTTCACGCCTGCTCTGACACAAATTTATGTAGAGAATAAATAATAGAGGCAGAAGCACACAGTCCATTGATCCTCTTTTTTTGACCTCTAAGAGTCAAAAAGTCGTATTTGTTCAAGAATCCAGCCCACAATGTTGTCAAATTGTTCTAAAAGCCTGATAGTTAAAATATGGGGTTAAACTGTGTTTAAAACTTAAAAAAATCAACTAATAAAAGTTTAATAAAGTGTCTGTGGCATCCTTTACTCCTAAAACTACACAGGATCAAGTAGGATCAAGGATGTCTGACTTTCGAAAGATTTTCAAAGGTTTTCATTAGAACTGATGTGAGGGCCACCAGTTTAAAATCATTACAATGAAATGTCTGGCAAGAATAACATACAACAATAAACAACAAACACGTATCTGTCCACTTTCAGTACATCTTTTAATTTATTCCATTTATTAGATGCAAAAAAGCTGAAAGCTACTTTTCCAAACTCAGTATTGATCTGAGGAGTTTCACAAGGTTTGAATTCTAGTAGTGTGATGTATATTTGCTTTACAGACCACCTGCGACTTAGCAAGCTCACAAACGTTAGGTTGTGATGACTCTTTTCCACTTTCCACTCTTCCACGCAACTTGCCTTGCAACAAAAACCTTATAAATCAAAATGGGCAATGCTTGTCGCTTCTATCACTGAGAGAATTGTCCATCTCTGTGTGTCAATCTTCAATTCTGCTTTTGTTAAAATAAGATATACTGAGGATCATGCAGCCCAGGTGGAGACATGCTCTTTGTAGCGCTCTTTAATAGACTCTAAAACAAATAATGAAAACTAGTGTTACTCACTTCCTGCCCTGTGGGTCCAGAGAGCAGAAGATGACGGTGTTGACGGCGTAATGTCTCCTGAAGAACAACCTGCGGCGACAAACACAGACAGTCTGTGTGAACACTTGCATTCAGATCACATCATTTTGAAGTTGGGGTTTGTGTGTTAGTGGTGTGATGACTCACTTCCTCTGGTTGTCAGTGAGTGTGATCCCCTGCGCCGACACTTTAAAGTGGACAACGGTGGACGCTGGCGGGGGGTCCATGGAGAGCGTCAGCGTGGTCGCCTTCTGGACCGCCTGATGTCCCGTCAGAGACTCCAGCGCCACAGAGCCCAGGTACCACACGTTACACGCTGCACAGTAAGACAAACACGGACATTCACTGAAACACACCCAAGGAGCTTTTTGTAATTTGTAGCCGACATGAACTTCCAACACAGTTCCAACAGAGGGTGTGTGTAAATAAAAGTGAACAAACACACAGATTTGTGTACATATGTGGTGTGTGTCTCATACCTGCTCCTTGTTTGAGGAGCTCAGCTGCTGAGTTTGTTGATGTCGGTGCAGACGAGTCATTCAGCTCCTCCACTGGGTCTAAACAAACACACAGTTGTGTGACCAAGAAGCACAAAAAACTGCATATATGAAGTGTCCAGCTGCATTTAAACAAGACATTTATACCATTCACCATGCACACATACACTTGCATGTATGGCTGTGAATTGCTGAAAATTATCAGACCCAACAGCAGAAATTAATATCTGATTGCAGTTTTGAACAAACATTTTAAACAGTCTTTATAAAATTTTAAGTAAAGTGCCATTTTATTTGTGCATATAAAAATTTAATTTGCATTAGCAAGGAAACTTGTGAACGTATGAAACTGACAAATAAAAACATCTACACTCTTGTTCAGTCTGTGTGGCAATGACACTAAAGATGGCAACCAACATGTTCAACATAAAGACTTTAAAGCTACAAGGAACTTGTGTTGATTAGGAGCCACACAAAATATAACATCAACACTGGCTACCGTACTGTAGCTTTGTCTGGGAAAATTTCATCTGATTTCAAGGAGAATCCGACCTGATGGCAGGCAGGAGAGTTTACCTCTGTCAGGCAGGATGAGTTTGCAGGGCAGAGCCAGCGGGGTGATGGAGTGCTGACACACCAGAGCTGTGAGACTTCCTGACAGGAAAATAAAAAACATATTTAGGATGAACATTTTGCAACCTTTCCGGAGCATTTAACGTGCATGTGTTTATGATCCAGACTGACTAACAGACTGATTATTAGTGAACATGTAAAGAGTGATGGTGTCAGCTGCACCTCATCGTACTGACCAGTAGAGGGAGGCAGAGGAAATGATTATAAACTCAAGTGCTCCTGTCCAATAGTAATGTTAATAGGTCCACCATGGTGGACTACTGACATGTTGTGCTGTATTGTACCAAGATCAGAGAACCAGTACTTTTCTGTTACCGTTACAACAGTTTCCAAAATAAAAACATGTATACACTATAGAAGTGTGTGGTGGTGGCTGTATCAGCTGCCTGTATTTCCTTATTATCTTGTTATTTTGCTGTGCTACAATTGTTTTACCAACCCAAAATGTTGGTGTTTGACATTCTGGGAATGAGAATAAGCAATCACCTATCTTTCCGGTGCATTTACGATCAGCTTGGACAAATTCTGCCATTAACATTTATTGGTAACATTTTATTTTACTGGTCAATTACTTCCTGATAATTACAGACTCATAAAATAAGACTCCATTTATCTGACAGCTGTAGTAGCAACTGAGTTTGCAGATAAACATTTTTATAGAACATGAGATTAATGCTTTGCAGGTTCGACATTAGTGCTCTGCTTACAAATACTATTAACACAACAACTATTTTTGTATCGGAGCAAGTGTTCGGTAAAGCTTCAGTTTTCTCACCAAAGTAAGGCTCGTTGGGGCAGCCTTTCAGACGAACTCCTTTCTGCGTGCACTCTATCAGGAAGTGTCTCACCAGCTCATTGGACAGGTCTCCTGCTGCAGAGACACACAGAAAACCTAAGACATATATATATATACTCAGGAGACAATGCAGGTCCCAAAAGTTCATACACAGCTGTGGGAAAATCTGCCCTAAATATCTGGAATTTGCTTCAAAAAAACATTTAAGATGCCCCCATAAAACCACTGAGATAGTTCCAGGGTTTAATTGCTAATTTTGTTGATTGTACTTGATATTGCTTTTAAGTTTTTTTTATTGCTCTTATTACTTATTTATTTGTTTTGGTGCCAATTTCTGCACTTTTACCTATTGATATTGTTAATTTTTGCCTTATTTTAGCCATGTATTGTACCTTTATTATTATCTCCAAGCTCTCTTGAGGATTTTGGTTGTGTGGTTTCTGTGCCTCTGCATCATTGTAATTGGATGGTGGATATGCTTTGGTATGCTTTGAAAATGATATAAGCTGTAGGATGGAAAAATTGATATTTTGTGCATGTGAACATAGTGAGTGTGTAACTCAGAAAATTTCAAAAAAGATGGATGGATTTGAGGCTGCAAACTGCTCATTAGGCTGACTTACTATGCTGAATGAACCACTTTAAAATGTGAGAAACTTTGATTTTGTTCTACTTGACGACTGTTCTTCTGTAAAAGTTTTTATAAGTTTCTGGAAAGTACAATGATTGCAATGCTTACAGTGCATTGCATGAACAGAGATTAAATGCAGGAAAAACAGAGCACTTTGTCAGATTTAAAGCCTACCTTTCTTACTCTGCTGTATCACAGATGGAGGAGGTGTGGCCACCTTCATGGCCAATCCATATGCCCCCCGAAATGAATGACTGTCTCTGACAATGAAGGAGCCCGGCTCTTTGTCCTTTAGCACCGCGATGGCTATTCAGCAGAGGGAGGAAACACAGATAAGCTAAAGTTAGAATCACCATGTTCACACCGTACAAGGAGCAAACCTCTGCACAAGGTTGTACTGTATTATCTGCTTGGAAGTGGCCGTTTGGCTCTCCTGTCCAAGACCAATATTTACCTTGGTCTCTGGAAATGTCGGGCTTGTACCAGAACTTGGACGTGTCCTGAACAAACTTCACAGTGTCTTGCTTACTGCCAAAGTCTGCGAGACACAGATTAAGACTCTACGTTAGGTTTCAGACTGGCTTTGGCCCAAATATGACACGGCAGCAGAAAAAATAAAGAGAGAGAGAGACTTTGTTAAAGGGTCAGTGCACCCAAATGACAAACACAATGTTATATTTACATCTTACCGTCCAGTTTTACATGCTGAGATTCTTTTGTCTTAAATTTCTGTCCTCAGAACTGAAAATGTTTAAAAACTCAATTTATAGTTCCAGCAACAATGTCTCAGTTACTCTTGATAATCCAGTGTTATGTGTGATTCTTTTTGTATGGAGGCCAAAACACACAGACCTGCAAGTTATTGTCACAAGTATCTCAAGTACTACAAATATTCTTGAGGAAAACCATGGCTTCATTGTCCAGTCTTGGGGGTTGCAGCTGTTTGTTTTTTCTGGTTTATTTGTTTAATTTGATTTTGGTGTAAAAGTGTTTTTAAATTGGAGGTGAGACTGGACGCATTTCAACTAAATTGTGTTAGTACGGATAATCAGAGATTTTTTGTAGTTTGGATTAATTGACCAGTTATAAGACAGAGATTGAATAAAACAATGAATTAATGCCACAGACAAACAGAAACTATTGGTGACAGTCTACCTGCTCCGGGTGACGGGGCCCCTCTGAGCGGGTCAGGGGTCATGGGGGACGAGAATGGGATGCTGAGACTGCTGCCACTGTGAGGGCTGGAAAACCCACTTAGAGAGGGGGAGCGGGAGCCAAGCTCCCCTCCCTCACCCCCTCTCCTCTTCTCAGGCAGCAGCGGAGGGAGGCCCCCATGTCCCCCGAGGTTCAGACTCCCCAGGCCCTCCACGGCCTCCAGCAGGCTGTGCTCCAGGCTGCCGTTCCCCAGCAACAACGAGGACAAGTCTGCGCTGTCTGTCTCCCTGTGGACCCCCAGACCTCCACCTCCACCTCCACCCAGGCCTTTGAGAGCCCCCCGGGGAGAGCTGTGGGCATTGGGGGTGCTGAGGGAGAGGGGAGGTGAGGGCTGGGGGGGGTACGGGGAGTTCTGGGAGTTTGGAGTCCGGTCATGCCACACAGGAGGAGGAGTGGAGCTGCAGAGAGAGAAAGCAAGAAGATTAGAGGTGGCAATAAGACAGACAAGTGGTCAGATAATTAAAAACTATGTCAATATTTAAATGTTACAAGATAAATGAAAGTATTAAAGCTCTACTGTAAAAAATATTAGAACCGGAAATGAATGAACATATGAAGATTCAGTGCAAAGTTGATGTTTTGATGACAGTGTTTTGCTGTAGTTGAACGATGTAACGGCTCTAAAGAGAAGCATTCTGTTCCAGAGGATTCCTGTTTTGTGCCATCAAGCTGCTTCCTTTTGTGCTGCACAGCATTTAAGCAGATTTCCCACAGAAAGGGCAAACTGGGCATGTGCCAGGGCCCTAAAGTCAAGAGGCCTCTTGACTGTACTGGATCATTTTGAGTGGACAGAAATATGTGTAAAAGAATGCAGTTTATATGGGAGTAGGCGTAAGTGATTAACGTGATTAACTGTATGTTTGTTTGGGTATTTTGTTGAAGACACGACTTCAGCAAGTAAAAACATGTCCTGAGAGGGTTCAATAGATTTCAAACACCTCTCCTCAGCTACGTCTGTCTAAAGTCTCTCTGATGATTTGATACAATTCACATCTTTAACTGACCCTTCAATGAGCCCCTCTTGCAAACAATAACTGTCTTATCATAGATTAGCAACTGTTCATAGAGTGCTGCAGGCCTGTCAAGCTTTGTGTGTCCCTACTTGTTGAAGTGGTGTGAACTGCGCTGTGAGATGAGTGTTACTTTTGTGGTGTTTTATGACTTTGTAGGGTGACCTCTTTTTATTAGTATTTCAAAAAGGTAAAACACAAGAGAAAAGGTGTTTGGGATGAATTAAACTTTGTCTTCACCTGCTCTAACATAAGCTGCACACGTCCGGCTAAATGCTAGCTGCAGTAATGTGACTTCCAGGCAAACGTGTTAGTTAATACTGCATTTGCCAAACTCATGGTGTATTCTCAGGAGTTACTTTGGGGCTGGTTATGTGGAGAGTTTGTGGGCTGGTGCAAAATCTGTCTTTCAGCATCTCAACAATCAGTAATCTACAGTTTCCTGATTGATAGATAGCTTTACTTGTTGCTAAAGCAATGGCTTACTACTGCTAACTGTAGCTGCCCCTAGGTAGTTAGCTCAGTTAGATGTCCAGCTGGGGGGGTGTTGGTGTTTACATCCTTACAACAGGAGTTATACAGTGCTGGGAGGAGGTGATGGGGAATGGTGCCATAATGGTGCCATAATGGGCATAAATGGCTGAAGAAGACATTGGCAGAGGAAGCTAAGAAGAGCAAAAGAGTGTGACAGAGCAAAAGGCTGCCAGAGTAAATGTCAGATTGGCTCTTAGTCGCTGGCAAGAGCTTTGTGAAATAAAAGGCAGTTGACAAATGTCAACTGTCCTTCAGCTGCAGCGTAGGGTCATATGTGTGTGTAGGTTAGTTTGAACTGTGGGACCAAATCCTACGTGACAGGAGAGGTTTATACAGGATTGTGGCCTTTATTATTGACGTAATAATGCAACGTGTAGTTTACCTGTCTGTGTGTGGGAGGGGGCTGTCTGATGACACCGAGCACATGGAGCCAAAGATCCTCTGACAGGAAGCAGGAGTGACCGACACTTCTGATCTGAAAAGTTCTCCCTCCGTGGAGCCGCCGGCATGGTTCATACTGTCCAGGAAACTTCGGGAATCTGACCAAAGAAAAAAAAACAGACCAGAAAAAAACGTCAATCCTCTTTTACTACAGAGCTCTCAAACACTAACCAGATGTACTGTAAAAATTCCCAGGATGTGACATTGTTCCATAAAATATAATAACTGCCTGCCTCTGACTACTGTAACTGGTACTTGTGTTTGCTGTCGTTCGGACCTTTGTTTGGATTATACAACCGTGAACGTGTACCAGCACAAAAGAAACTCATCTGTCATTTTTGACAGAAATTTGGCAGTTTCTTTTAACTTTTATTCAGCTCATGAATCCAGCAAGTGGAGTTTTTTGATGATAGAATAGAAATAGAAATAGAAATAGAAAAATATTTCTAATTTTATCCTTTACACCATATTTTCCCACAGCCTCGTCGTATGCCATTGCTATCCTCAACAAAGAACAGCAAGATGGCATTTTTTGCTAGATTATATGGCCCACAACTCTGTGTTTGCCTCTATTTTTTCTTTGTTTTGCCTCCAGCTGACACTGTAACATAATCATGACATTGCTGCTAAAAGGGTCTATTTGGGCATAAGGGGGAAAAAAAAGAGGAAAACATTTTTTAGGAATTTTTGCATTTCAAGAATAAAGTCAAACTTTCAGTGTTAATACTGGGCATAACAAAAAATAAATCAGAACAGGACTTTTTTTGTATTTTGAGAATAATGTTGAAATATAAACTATTTTGACTTTATTCTCAACATTTAAAGAAAAACAAATCTTCCTCCTTCTCATTTTCCCCCTAATACTCCTCTGTAGCATCCTTCATCTGCAGTAGTTGACATCATCACAACTAATCCAACAAAGGAAATGTGAATGTAAATCAGCAGAGACTGACAGCATACAATAGAAAAACAGAGGTGTGTGTGTGTGTGTGTGTGTGACGTTGGGAGTGGGGGGCGACTCCAAACATCCCAACACGACATCCTGACATTCTGACAACACAGTGTGTCATTCAGCAAACACGAGGGCAGGCCTCCTCAGGCCACAGACAGGCCTGTGAAGTACGATGAGTCACCGTGTAAAGAGTCAATCATTATAAAGAGCTCCTTGTTCGGGCCGACTGCCCCCCCCCAACCCCCTTGCACACACCTCCCTCTAACTCCCCCCTCCTCTCTTCCGCTCCTTCCCTTCATTCAAGCACTCTCAGATGGAGGAATTTGAACTCAACTGGCAGCTTTGTTGGTGATCATATTGGACAAGACTGCAGCATCTCGAGTGGATTATATAATCACACGTCCTGTTAATGAATGTGAAGAATGTTTACACACACACACACACACACACACACACACACACACACACACACACACACACACACACACACAAAGTGGAAATTGTGGAAATTGAAGAGTAACTGCTAAGCAATGCACTGTAAAGATGAAAAGGTTGAGGAAACCCACAATTTCAAGGCAATGCAGTGCAATAGGTTTTTGACTTTTGAGCCCAACTCAAATTCTTAAGTTTTGAAAAAGTCTAACTACTGATCTTTTGTTGAGTTACTTTTCTTCTTTCGATAAACTTAAAGCTTTGAATTTTAGAAACTCAAAATGTTGTATTTTAAAAAATAGTGAGTAAATTCATTGAAGTTGAGGGTAAATATTAAAATTTTAATATTTTAAGTGAAGGCACTAAAAAAAGACTAATCTGGGTTTGCAGCTCACTGTGACCAATTTTTGAATTTCTTTCCTTTTTTTTTTTTTAGTTTAGTTTAGGTTATTTGAACATTATATACACACAAAAGACAATCAAATGACAAAAAAGTTAAATCAGTGCGCTGGAGAGATGCCACAAAAGATGCCACAAAGGCTTGTGAAGATACCTCCCCTATATAACTAACAATGGACACACTTCAAGGTGCCAAGACTAAATAGTACTATAAAATTAATCTAGTTTTTTTTAAAAAAACCTCAAACTCAGCTCGATTCAAGTTTATTGAAAGAAGAAGAGCAAATGATCTAAACTAAGATTATAGGTCAGCAAAACTTTTTAATGTTTATTTTAAAACTTAGGAATTTGAGTTGGGCTCCAAACTCAAAAATCTATCACACTGTCCTGCCTTGAAATTTTAAGTTGTCTCAACTATTTTATTTTTTTTAATTTTATTTTTATTTTACAGTGTGGTAGCAAGTTAGATGTCCTGTCGATGTGTGAAAGGAAGTGTTGGAAAATACATAATACAACAGGCAGCTCCAACCAAGTAACCAGACTTTTAGAAGATGCTAAAATCAGTATGACATCATACTGAGAGGAGATGGTTTTTCTTTTATTTTTTAAGTTTTTATTAATGAAAATAAATCATGAAACACAGGTGGCTGTGTTTGTAGAGAAAATTCAATATACCAGAAAAATACCAGAAAACTGGTGAATGTAACAGGATCATTGTGTTCTTGCTGCATTTATTTAAGGTAACTGAATACTTCCTCCACCACAAGTCAAGAATTTAGGGTTTACTGTGACTTTCCCACAGCTGAATGTTTCCCACACAGATTTCTATAGTGCCAACATTATGTACGCTGTATCAAATGTCCATAAGTATGAATTTACTGGCAGCTGCTGTGAGCAGGTCTCATTAAACATCCTGAAAATTTGTATCATCAATTTATCTATACAGGAGTACACAATATATAGCTTGTTTTAACCAGGATTTGGTGGTACTTGTACTTAACATGAGTATTTCTGTTTTATTTCATTTTTTCTAGAGGAAGTTTATACTGTTATGTACTTTTTACTCCACTTACACACTGCAAATCTGAATAACTTAGAAGTACTAAAACCAATCAATCAGTTGAGTTGATAAACTCTAACATTGGAGGCTATCAGTTAAATTAAAATGATTGATTAACTCAAATATTTTCAGTACAATCAATTTAGGCTTTTAATTTGTCCCTCTCATTGCAGCAAGAAAAAGTTCCAGGGAAAAATCTATTGAAGTAAGAATACTTCAATAGGCAGAGAGCATATATACACTTTATTTAATGCAATTTACCTTACAGCTGAACGATTTTGAAAAAAACATCTAATTGCAATTGGAATGACTATGGCGTGATTTTTATTTTTTAATTAATTTATTTTTTTGCAAGAATCTGTACCAAATTAAGACTTTTTTTAGGACTGTAGAATCTGACGTGTAGGACAGAACATCTCAGCTTCATGATATTCATTCATTTGAAAGTTTTTTGACACATTTTGCTTTTAATAAATATCACATCTCCTGCGATTTGAAAAGCTATATTGTGGTTTTGATAAAAAATTTGATTAATTGTCCATCCCCACTTCACACACACTTCACTTTTCAGATGGTTTAGTGCTTTCTGACACCCCCATGAGATATCTGACACACCAGGTGGTCGACACTTAACTTGAACTCTTTGGGGTCAAAGGTCAAGAGCACAGAGCAAGTTATGTTGTCGACCAAAACATCTCACCACTGACACACACACACTTACTCACACACAGCTCAGAAAATGGAGATATTCTATAATTAAAGTTGTTGTTGCTGCTTGAAGCAAACAAACACAAACACGAGCTGAGGGGAATGTACTGAGGGCAGCCGGATTCCTCAAACATTCCCACAGTCCCTGTCAGTTTCTCTCTCTCGGGATGAGTCCCAGAAAGCGCAGAGCTCCGTCTCCCTCTGTTCCCACGGCCGATTCTCCTCACTGTGGTTTGTCACATCTGCTGCTCCGCAGCTCATCACAGCTCATCCAGTTAATTACAGAACAGCCCAAGCAGTGACTAACATCAGCTGACCCAACTCTGACCTCTGACCTCACAGCACACTCTGATCTGTGAGGCTTCACTGGTCGTTATGACACACTAACACACCTTTCACCCCCCGTTTCCATGCTGCACGGTCTCCATGGCTACTCACTGTCAGAGAGACACGTATTAATGAAGAGACCTGAAGAGACGACTGAGAGAAAGGACAGTCCAGTCCAGTCCAGTGTGGATAGATGGAGCAACAGAGGCTTTGTTTCTTAATGCCCAAAATATAAAGACTTCAAACATGAAATTTTCCTTAAATTGTCCCCAAAATATTCCAGACAAGGGTTTAGTTCCACAGATTAACACTGGGATTAATCCTTGCAACATTGCACTTAAAACACCACTTTGCAGCAACGTTCCTGCAACATTACACTTAAAGCACTACAATACAATGATGTTCCTTCAACACTACACTGAAAACATTACATTCCAGTGACATTCTTGCAACCACCCTGCGTTGCATGTAACAACAATTTTCCTACAACATTACACTTTAAATGTAGCACCGCGATGTTACCATGATATTACAGTTAAAACGCTACATTGCAGGGACAATACTGCAACATCACAATGAGAACGTTATGTTTCATGCAACATTCCACTGATATAAATTGGTTGATGTCTCCAAAAAGTGGTGGAAACATTGGACAACATACCAGCAACGTGCTGGCAATGACACTCTGGAAATTAACTTGGTAGGTTGCTACAATGTTACATGTGAGGTTCCACATTTAGACAAGGAACGCAGGCCTATTGGAATAAATTTAGAAAATATTTAGTCGTATAGTTTACTTCCTTGTGGTCTAAAATGCCTGATTTCACAGCAGCTTTTCTAAAAAACTTGTGATGCATGTTGCACTGTTTTTAGGCTTTTTTGAAATATAATTGCTGGAGCAAATGAAAATTGAATTTTGTATAATTTATTAAATATCAAAAGCAACCTGTTTCAGGGAGAACAAAACTGTACTTTATTCTGAGTGTTCAAAGTAACCTTACCAGAGTAATACTTATAAAAAATGCTATGTATATCAAAAATATATTTATTTGCAAATGAAGAAGTGCACCTGGGGGGATATTCCAGAAGGAAGCAAAATCTTTTTGAAACTCGAACTCCAACCAGTCGAAACAGCAAACACAAAATGAGGAAATAGAAAAGTGAACAAAACACCAATAAATGTCAATAGCAATGGCAGATCTTGTGTGGTCTTTTTAGTTCCCATTAAAAATAAAAAAATATACAAAAAATAATAAATAACACTTAATTAATACGATTGAGATGATTGGTGGAACTCCCAGAGAGCTTCGATGTTTGGTCAAATTTGTGGAAAAAGTTGCAGTGATTAGACAAAATTAAAAGGTGGTGCAGAAATCACAGGGATTAGTTGAATTTGTGTTAATTAATTGAGAGGGACTACAAAGCATGCAAGAAAGCTGGATTCACACTGTATCCAATTTATTATGACCCATGATCTCACAAAGAAGCCATTTGGAATCTCACACTAAATGACAGCTTTGCTTTTTAACTTTTGCTTTGAATGACTTAAGGCCTTCTGTTATCTAAATTGCTTGGCACCTATGTTTGCAAGGCTTCTGCTGGTGTGAGATGCACCAAAATACACCCTAATATCCAAACAGACTCATACAAAAACATGTAAACACCTGGCAAACTTTATTTTTTAAAATTCCTTGAGTTATTTCCTCTTTAGATTTTTCAACAGTGTTTTTCTGTCCATTGTTTTCTCCTTACTTGTGCGGCTCTGAGTGAGCACAAAGCCTCTTCAGTTTGGGTCGAACCATGCAAAACCAATTCCAGATGGCACAGGCCCACGTGGGCACGACTGCCAACCTCCACCAGCCAATAACCTCCATGAAAAATACACATAACACACAAACACACGCACTTTCCTGATTGCACAGAATGACAGTTTTATGGCTTAGAATGAAGATGTGTGCATACCTTCATGCTCGGTACGGAGATAATCCCATTAATCAATAAAACCACAGTGAGGTTATCTGGAACTAATATTTCTCCACCTCAGAACCGTGCTGACTGTTGCATGACGCAGGATGGTATGAAAGGCAGAGTAGACAAAAACAGAGAAGAAGAAATGCAGGAGGATGAAACACATACAGCTGTCACATGTTCTGTGCAGCTAAAGAGCTCCTGTGTTGAGTTGTAACAATGAAACTCTTCTCCTCATTTCTCTTTAATTCTTCCACTCACGCTTCCAAACATTTAATCTGCAGCAGCGTCGCCATGGACAGAAGGAGAGCCTACACACACATGCATAAACACAGTGATGCACAGGGAGTTATGCAGGACAACAGTGGGCTTGCAGACTCCCTGCAGACCACAGGAATGTGAATGCAAGCACTTAGTATGCACACACACACACACACACACACACACACACACACACACACACACACACACACACAGGCTGACAGGTCTGAAGGTCTATGGCACGTTACAGCTGTTCGCAGCGATCACAGGCTGCTGCCTCTCAGGGGGGATGAAGGGAAACGGGAGTGAAAGAGCAGCAACACAATGAGGAGGAAGACACCTGCTGCTGTGACCCTGAGGCTCACTGAAAGTCCAGATTACTGAGTAATAACAATAATGATCAGAATTTTAAAAACGATTCAGGGTAGAACATAGTTCTTATTTAGGCTTTCTAGTTCAAACTCTGTTATTGACCTTTCGCTAAGCACCGCCCTCCTTAGTTACTGTTGGCATCGCTGCCAAGTTTTCCATTCTGGCACTGCATTTATGCAGTTTATGGTGATAACGGTGGCAGATTTGACATCGTGATTGGGAGCAATTGCTGAAACACAAGTTCTGCAAAGTTCCTTAGAGATGTAAACAAAAGCAGATTCTCATTTATAGCTGATGACAGTGGGGTTTGTTGGCTAAAATGATGACTCAGCAGATTTCATAAGTGTAGCTGGCTGATGTAAGCTAATGCTACTGCTAACTCCTTGAGTCGGCAGAGAAGTCTCCAGCTGACATTTATGTTTCCATCTGACATGTTTTAAAATAAGAACCCCGTGAAAGTGTTTATGTAAAGTTAGCTAACAGCTGCATACATGATATAGCGTCAATGCTAAAAGACTGAGGCTAAAGCTAGCTTACATCTCAGCAAACATTGGTCAGGTAGTGAAAAACAGCAGGTATATCTACATGATAGATGACAGAAATACACTCATAAACGTGGGAAAAGGAAGTGCAAAGACTCGATTAGTGCAGCGGACCTTGAGACGGGTCACCCAGCCACCATCACCCCAGGAAGAGAGCCGGGATAAGAGCCAAGCTAATCTGTCTTAGACCTGAGACCGTGAGCCAGAGTGAGCTGCATCGTCGTCGACCCACTTTGATTCTGCATCAGCCCACATCCTCCTCCTCAAACCCCCATAGAACAAATTCAGTTTGTCTAGAAGTAAAGTTAGTTAGTACTAAGCTAGCGTTAGTCAGCTGGACATGCTAATGTTCGCAGCTTATGTTAGAGCAGATGAAGACAGAGTTTAATCCATTTCCCACAAGCGTGCTCTTGTGTTTCACATCATTGAACTACTACAAAAAAAAACGCCACTATCCAGACTCATGAAACGCCGAGTATTGCTCTTCTCAGAGCCTCCTGCACATCTTCAACATGAGAAATACAAAGCTTGACAGGCTTGTGACAGGTTAGTTCTGGTAACCAAACTATGACTGTGAAGTTGCTGTTTGGAGGCGGGGCTTATCAAAGGGTCAATTGTCTCATTTTGTCCACCTGATGAATATAATTTCAATATTGTCTGACAGAGTCTGTCTGCTGTTTGGTGATGAGCAGGTGGTGTATAGTGGGTTTCATGAGAGCGCTTAGACTGAAATATACACAGTTAATAGTGGTAAGACCACAACTAGGGACTCTGCCAGATCACACGCAGCTCTCTCCTTGGTATCACTTGACTCTTCATCAGAATGCTATCAGTCGTCTATCCCAGAACTCCCTCTTTCAGTAAAAATCAATCAACCTCGGCCCCCGCTGCGTCCTCCCTCCTCCTCCTCCTATTCAGAAGCTCTGACTGTCTGAGCAGAGTATTTAAACTAGTAGGCGGTCGTCTGTAAATTAGATTCCTCTGCCGTGTCTGGGTGTTTGGACGGACAGCTTTATCGAGTCAGTGAAGTGGCAGAGGAGAGGCCAAGTTATACGAGCCAGCTGAGGAGGGAGTGAAGAATAACAGCACTACAAACAAGTGGAGGGAGAGAAACAAGGCAAAGGGTGACGCTAAACGAGGCGGTGTTCAGAGGAAAGGTTGTGGGAGAGAACACTGTCATCATGGAGGTGTTTATTGGTGTCTCAAGTATTCTGATGATGAGTTGAGGACAGTTTGACTTATCTAACTCTCTTCATTCATCACACAAACCAGATCAGATGATGACGTGATGGTAATATTTACCTCGAGGTCAAAATGATTATTAATGTTTTTCATGTATTGAGTTCGTCTGAACTGCAGAAAGAACCCAGACATTTGATCATGTTTTGAAGCTGAAGCGAAATTCCTCAGACTTCACCCATCTGGGGAAGTGATCAGGGACCGTAAGTGGTTCTCCTGGTGGATCCATACATGACGGCAGTTATAACATGACTCAGTGTTGCAGTTTGTTGCGGAGAAACTTTACACTCAAGGCTCAGCTTCTCTCTCTGTATATTATATCTTTGTCCACAAAGTTTAGTTTTGTTTTCATGACTGGTTTATGACCCTCATGAGTGATCATTGAAGTCTGTCCACCTCTGGGAGAAATGTTTTTGGACATTCAGGTTACATTTCAATAACTATGTCAGACATAGGACCCCGGCCCGTTGTGCTATTTATCCATCTAGATTTTCTTGGTGTAATTTGCTGAGTTTTAGAGATAGAAACTGTAGAGATTTCTGCCTTCTCTTCTGTATAATGGGACTAGATGGCACTCGGCTTGTGGTGCTCAAGTAGTTCCTACATAAAACTGCTCACAGCAACATCTGTGGATTATCTTGAGTATCCAGGTCATGATTTTTGGAAAGAGACACTGGTTTTAAACAACATATGGTAATTTTATATAAATATATTGCATATTTTTTCCTTGATGGTGTCCTCCTTGGCTGAGCTGTAACCTCTCATCCATGGGTAGATGCACACTTACTTCTGCGCAAGGATACAGTTGGCGGGTGTAGTTCAGTAGAGTGAAAATAGCTCCAGCTTATTTCTGGAAAGACACATTGCTGTTGAGATGTATTTTTTGGTGCTTTGAGTGCCATCTTGTTCTATTATATTAGAGAGAAGGCAGATGTATTTACGACTTATATCTCCAAAATTCTGCATGCAACTCACACCGAAAAAATTGAGATGAATAAACAGCATTACAGGCCAGAGGAAAAATATGTATTTTTGATTTTGGGGTAAACTGTCCCTTCAAAACTAATTTAAACCAGTTTTAGTCAAGACACCTTGACCAAATCAGTGTTTCCTGGCAGTGTTTTTCCACCAAAGATCATTGAACAGTGAACACCAACCTGAGGAATAAGATACATCTAGTGATGTCATCATGGTTTCCATTTCTGGACAGTGAAAACTTTTTGTTGGATTCAGCTGGGAACCAACTTTTTTTGTTTTGAACTATTTTATTTTTTGGTGAAAGGCTCAGAGAGGGTTCAAAATTAGATGAGCGCTCTGATAACATTATGGAAAGGATCCCTACAGAGATAAACCAGAAACAGCTGTTTTAATGCTGTAACCAAAGCCAACAGACTCCCTTTACAGAAACAGTAACTGTATTATTGGAAACAGACAGACATTTCCACAGCTCCAACAATCACCAAACTCTGGTTTGGTTGAAATAAACCCTTAATTCACCGTTAGATGTGAGAGGAGTGAGAGGGAGGTCGACATCAAAGAAGTCAGAAGCCAGAATATTTTCACTTCTGACTCTGTGAATTATGGGTTTATTTCGACCAAACCAGAGTTGGTGAATGTTGGAGCTGTAGAAAGATGAAAGAAGATGAGGTTTATTTTGTTTCTGTCAAGTTTGAGTGAAGTGTGTTACATAATGATGAAATTACGTTTTCTGTAAATGAAGTCTGGTGGCTTTGAAGAGAGCGATATATCTGCTGTTATCTGCTGTTTCTGGTTAAACAAAAAAGATCTTACTGTTTAAAAAAGTCTGTCTTTGTGGGGATCATTTCCATAGTGTTGTCAGACACACCATCCATTGACGGCTGACGGCTGCAGCAGTCTCACTCAATACTGGACCAGTCTCAAAAATTGTTGTCACTTACTCGTCTCACTCACTGGATACAAACTGCAGGTAAAAGTCCTGCCACTGGTCGCAGGCTCCAAGCAGCATCACGGCATCAGCTATCTACATTTTCAAAGTACCCATGAAACAAGAACAACCTCTGAGCTGCAACCTACACGCTGAAAACGGCAGCCTCCCGATGTGCAAATGTTCCACCAAAACAAGTTCCTCCCTCGACACTGTTTTGCAGCAGAACTGTCGCTGCATCCTGGACTTAGCACCGCCCAAGACGTTTCTGATTGGTTTAAAGAGATGCAAACAGGGCAGGGTATTTTTCCCCTATAGCAGAATATGTATGTGAGGAAAAAAACCCAGACAGAAATATGGAAAAATAGGGTCCAGGTTGAAAAATCTATAAGTTACCCTTTAATTTGTATGTGTTTAGTTTAACTTCAAGGAGCAAACAGAGTGCTATTGTCGATCTGAAGAGTTGATACCTATTTTCTTTTTTCAACATTTTTCTGCTTTTCTGCAGCTCTTAGAGATAATATGTCCCATCATCTGCATATACAGGCTATACCTCCTGCAGTTTCATGTGTCTTGTCATGTGTCTGGACTGTAGATACACCAGACACCATTGCATCATCACATTTAGGACCACTGATGCTCTGGTACATCTCACACTGAATCATGCCCTGAGGAACAAAAGCCATGTTTCCCTCTTTCCGTTTTGGTCTCTGCACCCTGAACTGGCCTTCTGTCCACTGTGTTGTCAACATTTTCCGTCCTTGTGGCTGAAGTTTTCTGCCTCTTTGCCCTTAATTTCCTGCAGTCCTGCGAAAGCCAAGTGTTTCTCACACACAGACGTCTGTACAGCGTCTCAGAGCAGCACTCGTCAATAACTAATCCCCTTGGAGAATATCCATTTTCTCCAAACTCACATGTGGCAGCTGAAATCTTTAACTTGCTTTTAACACTGGCCAAAACCCCTGTTGTGCCCGAGGCCGCACGTGTTTCATTAAGGATTATTCTGCCCATTATTTTCTTGTTCTGGAACCATTTATTGTTCTTTTTTATATATATTTTTATATCTATACTGAGAGTGTCAGTATTCACTCCTGATGAGGTCCAAGATGCTCCTTATCTCAGTTGTTAGGCTGTGTTCAGATTAGGGATGAAACGATAATCAGTATCAAAATAAATTGTGATGATTTAGCTTTACTCTAGCATTACACTTGGAATAAATCTCCGTAAATAAAGTCCAGCATCAACCAAAGTTAGCATCAGTCTCCCAGACACAGTAAGCAACGTGTGTGGATGCATCAATGAATCGATTATAGTTTTCAACTATAAAATTAATCACCAAAACACCAACTATGCTGATAATCAATAAATAGTTTTGGGTAAGTTTTTGCAGGAAAAAAGTAACAATTAAAACAATTACATACATTATATATACTATTATATATAATATTATTATATCATATATTATAATTTTCTATATTTTTCACCATTTTCTGATACTTTATAGTCAAGACAACTAATTGATTAATGGAGCAAATAGTTGACAAATTAATTGAAATAAAAATCAGGATGTTCAGATGTTGATTACCATGGCAACAGTAAAATCTTCCAAGCCTTGAAGAATTTGGGTCATCAGTTATTCTCCCGAATAGTTTGGTCTACAATATGCCAATAATGTGTAAAATAGATAGAAATGTTAAACAGTTTCCTAATAATTTCAGACTAAATTCCTGGTAATTATATATTTGCTGAAAAGACCTACATGGGAGTAATTATAGGGAAATACAAAATAACTGAGCCATTTAAACACAAGTAAATCTGAATTCATTTTTCACTGATTATTTGCAACTTTATTCCTGTAACTATCTGAGAGACATTTTCACTGAAAGTTAATTGAAATGTTTGTTTTCATATTTTATGAGCGTTTAGTCAGATACACACCTGATGCTTTATGGGCAGAAGCAACATGGCTGCAGAAGAAAAATATACGGTCGTGATCATATAATCATAATAATCATATTCTGCACAGTCCAAGAGGCACACACTGTCATTTGTTATTTTGTACTTTAATTAGTTTCTTATCTGTGTGCAATATTTGTTGAAATGCTTTTGCACGGACATATCAATACATTTTCTGTTGGGATAAAATGTTGGTACATGTCTGTCAACACATCTTAGCGTGAGAGACTTAATTGTTGGGCCTGTCTATTACTGGACACTTGTTTGAGAGACTTTAAAATAATTAAGAGATTTATATTTGAAACCTTGTTTTTTATATCTTTTATTTTTTTGTAGTTTTCATGGTTTCTACTGAAGAAGAAAGAATAGAGAAAATAAAACAAAAGACATCTGTATTATGCGTGGTAATTTTTTTCTATTGGACCACTGTAGTTACAATTCCCTACTCTCTAGTTTGTGCTGCAATTTATCGGAATTAATTGTGAAAATGAATTGAGCGCTGCGTCTGTTTTACCTCTCATTATCTCCAATTTACAAAATGATTTCCAGGAAAGTCAGTGCAGATTATTGTGAAAATATACCCAAGTGTTACCCAATGTGTGTGAAGAAGACAACGAAAAGCAACATATCCTCACAAATAAGAAGCAAGAATGAGAGAATGTCTGAATTTTTTGTTGACTGGATGAGTGACAAGAATAATTAATCAATTATCAAAATCAACTGTGGATCAACTAATTAATCAGCTGATAATTTCTACTCTAGTTGCGTTTGTTCTCTGCAAAACCACATGTCCTCTGTAGGACATATTTAACATGTAAAGGCTGAAGAGTTTCACTGAGTGCCATTCTTAATTATTCCAGTTTTAGCATGTGGAAAAAACGTTGTGGACCTCCGGAGTTCTCTTTGTATGAGACTACTGAGGTTTAAAATGCTTAACTTGTGGCTCAGCAAGATGTTGTTGTATCGTGTATGACATCTCTGGGAGCAATAAGCAACCCAACAAAAACCCAAATCTTCAAAGACTTTTCGGTTCAATTCGGGTCAATAGTGCAGAGAAAAGAGGGAAGCGGGCTCCCTCGGTTAACCACCAATACATCAGCCTTCCATGACTGCACGATGGAGGCCAAAATAGCCTTTAACAGGATGAGATCATGAACACAGCGGCAGTGGAACAAACCATCTCATCGCCCCACCAAGTGTGAGATGTCAGAGGGGCTGCAGATGCTGCTGCTCAGCACAACTAAAATAAGTCTTTACGTGCACAAAAAGACGGAGCGATGAGGGTTTGAGGGGGGTGTGTTTGGAAAAGGCATCTGACAGAAAGATTCCAGAAGCCGTCTGCAAATACCAGCAGCCTGGAGGAGAGAGGGAAGTGTTTCTGTGCATGTGTTCCCTCCTTAAAATTCCCAGGAGGGACGGAGGCAGAGATAACGCAGAATAAACAAGCGAGAGAATGAGGAGAAAACAGAGGAAAATGCCCGCTGAGAGAAGGAGGAACAATAAAGAATGCCAGGAGAAAAGAAAAAGGTGTTAAAGGGACAGTTCACCCAAAAATCAGAAATACATTTTTCCTCTTACGTGCAGTGCTATTTATCCATCTAGATGTTCTGATGTGAGTTGCTGAACTTTGGAGATATCGGCCGAAGAGATGCCTGACTTCTCTTGAACATAATAAAACTAGGTGCCACTTTTCAATCTATTGAACTACACCCTCCAATCACATCCTTGCACAGAAGGAAGAGTGCATCTGCTCATGGAGGTGAGGTTGCAGCTCAGCGTACTTACTATACTTAGTCAAAAAATGACCATGATATGTCATCAGAAATTAACAAAATGAGTTATTAGAGTTCGAATTAATGCAGAATATTTGCCAAATGAGTAAGTGTCTGTTTATGAATCGTAAAAAATCATTAATCTTCTAGAAGAAATAAATGTTCATAATGGTAAATCGAGGCATGCGTGTGTATTTTCAGAACAGTGGGCTTTTGTTTTCAGAATAACAGGCTGACCTTAACATTGACAGACAACTGACAGCTGTAAAGAGCTGATCAACTCATAGTGGAGGACTCATTGCTGCTTGTTACTGTCCAAAAATTATGTTGCACTTGTCCTGTTCAGTATCTCTGTATCCTGCAGGCAACCTGCCTGAACTTCAAGTCTAGGGAGGAAGGGGCTTCAACCATAGATTGTATATTAACACTCCAACTTCCTATTTTGCTTTAAGGCTCATTCATGCCCCCTTTAAGTACGAAAATAGTAACATCCATTTCAAACAATGTAACTGTCACTACTTTCATGCATCCATTACATTACGTTATTGAAAGCATGAGGCTAGTCTAGAAGGGAACTCTCCAGACATGCAAAAGATCTTGCGACAGTCATTTTAATCCAAACCATCCTGTTTCTCTAACACTAACAGACTGTTTTCTGTCCCTAAACGTAACCACAGCACCGTCACATTGTAAAACATATCTCCGTCAAAAATGTAACCGTCTAAAAATGTATTGATCAATAATTATGGTCTAGAAATGACAGTAATTGCTCTTCATTTGACACTGATGAGACGGAGAAAATGAGGAATAAATGAGAAAAACTTGTGTATTGTATCTTTTTTAATTATTGATTAATTCATTTATCAGTGGGTAGCATTTTCAACTATCAGTTAAAGGAAATGCACAAAATTTGCAACCCTAATAAAAGACTTTTGCAAATCAAGGGTTCTCTCCTACAACCACAAACATGGCAAGACAGGCAAAAGCAGAGGCAGCGTTGTTGACAGTGATGGTCTGGTGGTATTGCGACATGCGGACAGAAAATTCTTTTCACTAATTAATGGACAACGAATGTCACTTCCAATACTATGGGAATGAATGCAGATTGCATTCATGAGACTGTGTATTCGCATGTAACATTTAGCAGAAATTAGCCTTTAATTTTAACACCTTGTGCTGTCATGGGCACGAGCCTCTCGTCCATGAGTAGATGCACACTTCCTTCTGCGCTGTTGGAAGATGGAAGTGCCGTTCAGTTCCATTATATTGGAGAGAAGGCAGACATCTCTCACATCAACACTATCTAGATGTATAAATAGCACTTTTGATTTTGGGGTGAACTGTCCCTTTAATGTGCATAAAATGCTTGGAAAGATGGAGATAGAAATGTTAAATAATTTACTCAAAAATGTGGAAAAAAAATCACTCAATCACACACTCATGCTTTCTGACAGATGCACATACGTACCGAGAGACGCAGTCATGATGTGAGACTCCCTAAAGTATCCCGTTATTTGCCGGTTTCCTGTTTACACCAAACTTTTGGGATCACTCCTTCACCTTCCTGCTCCAGTGTCTCTATCTCTGTCTGGTATGTTCCTCCTCCCAGCGTGAATGAAACTATTACCAGAATCTGCTCCTCTCTCTTTCACTTCAGTCTGCTAAAAAGCAATCTGAGCCCGACTCTCGCTGTAGCTTTTTTTTTTTTCCTCTTCTTCTTCAGGGGCTGGATCGTTTCACCGCCATGCCCAATTCCTTTCGTCCCCCAGATGGAAAAATAAGCTCCCCGTTTGTTCCTGGCTTGTTGTGACACCGCTCGACTTCTGGGTTTGTATGGAGGGAGGGGACAAGAGGTAGAGAATTTCTCCCCCCCACTCCCTCCTCCTCCTCCTCCCCTACATGCATGTCTACATACCCTCCCTCCCTCCCCTCTTCCTCTCACTGACCACTAAGCATTGTTCCTGCTGGGCCGCTGTGAGCACTTTCACCCAATCAGAAGGGATTCCAGTGGGGTCAGAGGTCATGTGTGGCCTTTTATGGACCAGAGAGAGGAGGTGGTTGGTGGTGTTCGGGGAGGGGGGGTCGATCTGGGGGTTTCTATGGCCTCTCTGTCAGGGCATGTGTGTCCACTCCCACCATCTGCTCGCCACAAACACAAGAGACAAAGGCATGCAGACACACACACACACACACACACAGTCTCACACACACAGTCTCACACACTGCCATGTGTCTAATCTTAGCACATCATAAATTACACCATAAAGCTGTTGATTGAATTGTGTTGAGTTTACTTTGGTTTCAGTGGAAGCATGTGCTGCGTGCCTTGTTTTAACCTCTGTGTCACAGGAAATGAGCTGGAATGGACATCAGCGCGGTCCATCTGTGTTGCTCATTAATCAGTTTAAAGACCCAAGTCTTCATTTATGAAACTACAGGATAGTTCGCAGATATTCCAAATATTTTTTTTAAAAAAGGATTTAAGATATTTTTGACACCTTCACAGTTTGATTCGTGTGAACACTGAGTACTTTATCTAGACACGCTTTGTTGATCTATGCTTGGGTCTACTTGAAATGACGATCTTGATTAAGGTTCATGTGTACTCGAGTACAGTTCCCATCAGGTATCAGAACTAACCCTAAGGAAGTGGACGGCTACTGGGATCTTGTAATTGGCAGGCTGTTCTTTACCTTGTGGAGCAGCTGGATTCACAAGATCACAAGATCACATGAGAATCTAGCAATCACACTCAGGCACATATGAAGCAAATGTGCCTAATGTGAAAATACCTTTAAAGGGATAATTCAACCAAAAATGAAAATTCTGTCATTATGTACTCACCCTCATGCTGATTGAGGGTCAGGTTTACTTTGTTAGTTCACAAAAACAGTGTTGCAGAATCTTCCAAACAATTTAAGTGAACGGTGACTGCAGACTTGTTTGTAATCAGACCATGAGTCATGTCTGTGAGGATTCTCAGTCATCCAGGTCACGGTATTCATAGCAAGGGTTGTCATAGGCAACTGGACTTGATAGAGTTCTTGAAGACGTTTCACCTCTCATCCAAGAAGCTTCTTCAGCGAGAACGTCTTCAAGAACTCTATCAAGTCCACTTCCCTACGACAACCCTTGCTACGCAGACAATGAATCGTCTCTCTGCACAAAACCTGTTCAGAATCAACAACGACACTTGAAACTTCATCATTTCATTCATCTTTGACACCAAATCCAATCATGTGAAGGAGCAGGAGAGGTTCCCCTTGTCCTTTCAGCGCTCTCCCCCGCACTTTCTCCTGACCTGTGACCCCTGAGGTTCAGACAGTCAAGTGCTTGTCTGAACGGACCATCTGCCTCTGCTAAAAAACCTCAGCCGCTCATAACAACATCTGCATTCCTTTGGCTGAAACCTGTTTCCGCTGGCTGGGAGCTTCTGCATATATCACTGTTTATTTTGAAGTGGCCACAAGTACACAAAGGAAATGTTATTGCATAACATTTCAGAGCTGCACTTTTTTTGTCACAAGGAAATGAAAGTGCATGAGGCCGGAGACAGAAGCAGAGTTCATCTTTGGGTTAATGTTTGGAAAAATACTGTCATGACTTTGCAAAGACTAAAATATGGAAAAATGTCATCAATCTGTTGACATAAGGATGAAATCTTTATATGACATACATAACATTATATTACATTTATTTAACTGTGTAATTCTGTTGATTTCAGTGTTTCTATCTTTAGTTGAAGGATTTAAACTATAATGGCTTCAAGCTAAAAATAGGAAGGTTTCTCAAATGTCAAGTTTGTCACCCAAAACATTTACTACATGTGACATATCTGTGTTTATTTAAATGATCCCTGTGAGCACTGACTGGGTGGTTCTGCAGGTCTAACTGTGATAAAATCAATGCTTTATATTGAAATATAGGTTCCTTGAAATGTTTTTGAAACATGCTTATATGTAAAATATTAAAGCTGCACCAACCAACATTTCCAGATTAATAATGTATCACATTACTACAGTGGGAACATCCTGTAGTCATCACATCTGTCCAGGTCAAATATATCACTAAAAGTGATTTTTTTTTTATTTTTGTCAAAGACACTGGGAGCCACTGACATATTTTATATTGTTGAACAAAACGTAAAAAATCTCTTCTCATTTCAAGAGGAGGAAACCAGAAGTGCAAAACTGCTAACTAATTTCCAGGACTCATTCCTGTATTGCTCTATTGTGTTAAATATACTTCATATTAGTCATATTAACCTTCCCATATAACTCTTGGCAAGAAAGCTAATATATGTATTTTCCAAAATGTCAATTCTGTTAAACTTTGTTCTGTTACAAGTTGACTTTACATCAACACCACTAAGTGACTACTTTTTGGTGTGATGACATTTAATGACAACATCTGTAGTTTTATTTACCCACTTGTTAGCAACTGCCTTTTTAATTTAAAAGCTTAAAAATTCACAAGCATGGTTTTTACTGACAACAAAAAAACTTGATCTCGAGAGGAGGAAACCAGAAATGCAAAAATGCTAATGCTAATTATGAAAAATAAACCTATTCACCTTCCTGTCAAAAATGACATTAAAAGATTGATACCACTCTCCCGTCTGCAGGCTTTAAATATGGAGCTGGAGTCAGGATGTAGTTAGCCTAGCTTAGCATGAAGACTGCACACACAGGAGGACACAGCTACCCTAGCTTTGTCCAAATAATAATAAAAAAAGAAATACCAGTAATACTTCTAAACCATGCTGATTAACATGTTGCAGCCTAGCAATCCACCAGGCCAGCTGTTTCCCCGTTTTTAGTCTTTATGCTAAGGTAGGCTGATGTTAACCACTATCTACTTCCTGACTATAGCTCTGCACATCATACACAGACATGGCAGTCATATTAATCTTCTCATATAACTCTCAAAAGAAAACAAAAATGTGTGTTTTCCAAAATGCCAACTCCATTAAATTTTTGACATTTTTGACTCCAAATGATTAAATCAAACCCTGAATACTTTACTTTTACCAGCACTCACAACATACCGGTATCCCAGAGTTCCCAGTGTGATCGGACTGGTGATAACACAGTGGGGACTCTGGCTCACATGGCTGACTGAGAGCACCGCTGTTGTTTTGGAGCTGCCTGCCGCCGCCCACTGTAATCACTCCCCACATTACAGCAGCCTCGGGTCAAATTGTGATTACAGTAATGACTCTGAACATTAAATAAAAATAATTTAAATGGGGAATCTGACTGCTCTGTCCCGATGTGGCAAATTGTTTCCCAGACTGTCGTCTGCTTTTAACGTGGGAAACAGGAAACTCTGGTCTGCCCCCCAAAATGGGAGCAAGCCACAGATATTCTGTGTCCTTTGTTAATTCTTCTGTCCATCCAGCCGAGAGAGAGAATCAGGTGTTTTTCTGTAAACAAGTAATAATCACTCTTTCATCAGCTCCTTCTCCATCCTGCCGCCGCTCTGCTCTGACAAACATGTTTACAATAAACAGGCAGACCTGCCCTTTAAAGGAATGAACCGATCTGTCGGCAGCACACAGCCAAATGCCATCAGAAATATTACTTTGGTTTTGTTAACAATAAAGGGATGACAACATGCCAAGGTCACAACATTGCCTGATTATTTGCAGTAGAAGAAATTATTTATTTATTAAAAACAAGCTCATCTGTAGAGACAATAGATTCAATAGATGTCTTTTTAGTATGTGCACTTTGTTTTGCAACAGTAAGTCTTGCTTTCTTTTGGTTTTACCTAATTGCGTTTCCTTCTAATTATTACTATCAGCTTTTAGGAATATTGTTATGATAAATATGATTCACAGGGTCACATCATATGTCATCTTTTGTTTCCTCTGAGGAAAAGTACAAATATTTTGTCACTACGACAGGAACATGACAGCCACTGAGATCAGATATGAGACACAATCGTTGAAAGACACTCGTGTTTTTTTGACACTACAGTAAATTCCTTCTGCAGCTGTGCGGTACATATCTCCTCAGGCAGGATGTCCCAGCAACAAAAGACCCTCCCCTCTCCTCCCGTCCCCTCCCAGAACAGGACGTGAGTGGACATCCTGCCAGCAGTGGTCTCTTCCTCTGTTACCGTCAACTATTATTAGCGGATGGCCAGTATCAGCTGAGAGGATATCCCAGTCCATTTTATCAGCTCCCCCTAAACCGCTTTTTACCTCAAACCTGAAAATAACAAACACAAAAGTCCAGAAATGAGCCATCTGTCTGTCTTCCAGCCAGACGAGACTTACCAAAAACAGAGCCGTGCCCACATATCCAGCCAATCGCAACAGAGCACAGGCCAGGTGTGTGTGTATGTGTGTGTGTTTTATGCCAGGAGGACATTCCAGCCGGCTCTTCAACCCTGTCCAGCAGCAATCAGGAGCCTGAGTGTATGTACATGTATACGGTCACAGCGTACCTTGTGTCGAGCTGTGCTGGTCCCACTGTCTGCCCGTCCTCAGCTGGGAAAACTCTGAGAAATGTTTCACTGGGAAGACAAAGACAAGACCCTGATAAGATTTGGAAAAAAAAACACAGACACACATTTTGTCCATTTTGACATCATCACTTACCATATGGCGTTGGAGGAGACACTGGGAAGGCTGGAGTAGGGGGGACAATGTCTGAGCTGTCTGAGTGTCCCCGGTGGTCCAAGCTGTTGGTTTTGTAGAGATGCCCGTGCTTTTAAGAAAAAGCGGCAGGATAAAATGAGTGAGAAAAGAAATAAGGGGAAAAGTCAATAACATTTTTTTTGGCCAAGTCTTATGGGGTAACAAGCCCACACACACACACACACACACACACACACACACACATACACACACACTGACACACACACACACACACACACACACACACACACACACACACACACCAGCAGACATCAGTCTTGTGATCTGTGTGTGGCTACAGCCTGTGTTTTGGTGTAAACAGTCGGGCCATTCATGCCACCCAGCCATAAGAATGAGTGCAAGAGCTGAAACCTCAACTCCTTAAAAAAAAAAGAAAGGCGAGGCAGAGGGAGGGAGGAAAGAAACGTCTACAATAGTGGTTCTCAAATACAGGTCTGAGGACCACCAAGGGTCCGTTGCACTCCACCAGGTGGTCCATGAAAAGTTTACACCTTTAATACCTTCACCTGTAATATATTATTTACTGTAATAACTCATAAAAAAATGATATGTTATCAGAAATTAAGGGAACAAGCTAAGATGAAAGACTCACTACAGCCATGATGTAGTGAGTTGAGTGAAACACACTTTCTTGATGTGTGTGTATGCATGTCTAATGTATTTCAAATGGATTTCTTGTGTTATTTTTTTGACATAACTGAGTAAAAGTGTAAAAAGGCTGTCAGATTATTCCAGGGGACAAACATGCAGGGGTTACTGGTATATTTTCTATCTCATAAAAGGTACCTGTACCTGTCTGAGAACTCTGTCCTATCTTTATCTTTGCTGTAATTTAGTAACCCCCACAGGTTAAATATGGATTTGCCATGCTGGGGGGTTTGAGGAGAAGACTTCAGGCTTATAAAATACTGATTAAAGATGGTTTAATTAAACAGTTTTTTGTAGTTGTAGCCTATATGTCCGAGGTTTGACTCCCAGCGGTCAAACAAGTCAGATAAGGTGAACCAGGAAACTGTGTGTCATTACCTGTGACTGTGAAAAGAAGGGACTGCTGAGCGGGGAGCCTCTGAAACTCTGAGCTCCACCCCCTCTCCATCCTGGACTATGGAGACCAGCGTAGTCCACCACATCACTGACCTGCTTCTGCTGCCTCCAACCTGATCGGGAGCAAAGAGATAACAAGAGGGGTGAGGAGGAGGGCAGGAGTTAAAAAAACAGGAGATCCAGACAGTCAGACAGATTATGATCTGAAGTATAATCAACAAAAGAATCAAACTGAGCCACGTGTTCCTCTATGAAATTAAATATCCACAAACAGTTATGTCTATTCTTGTAAAACAAACATAACATTAAATGGTACCGACGCTCTGTTATGACCAGATGGCAACTTGGCAATAAAAGGTGATGAGAGCAGTCGATGTTTGGCATGTTTGTCTCTGACAAAAGCGTCTATCAGCATGTTTATCAGCAGTGTGTCGCTCCTCTCATCAGTGCAGACGCTGTGTGACTAAGCAAGACTTCACTGTGAGCAGATGGTGGAACTTCATGGTGGAAAAAACATCTGCTGGAACCATCAGTTGTTCTCTTTTCTTTTCAGATGTGAGTAGATCAAGAAAGAAACTGTGTTTTTAGTTTAACAGTTGCACAGTTCATTTAAAAGAACTAAGTATTGCTTAGCTTAATGCTTATGTATGCATCTATGCAGACCAGTATCGGGGCAGATCATGAAATCTTCATGAAATGTAATCAATACATTGGTGTATGAACATGAATTGTCAATATTTTTCGTGGCAGTCAACTCATCTTTCAACATGAAGGATGTACATACATACTAGGGATGTGTGCGATTAGTCGACTACACAATTAAACATCGCCACCCTTGCTAATCGGCACTAGAAATACTAGTTGGTTAAACTGTTGATCAATATTTTATTAATGCACAATGCCAGTTAACTGCTGCCTCAAAGGTGTTATGCAGCCACCAGCAACTAGTCAGGGCTGTGGCCCCATCAGACAGCAGCCCCTCTTGCCCAGGGTCTATCCCTCGATGGTCCACGCCACCCTGGATGTTTTTATCAGCAATTAGACAGCGACAGCTCGAAAAAAACAGCATAGTTTGTCATTGTTTTTGATATAGAAAATGGAAATAAGGTTGAAATAAATTGGATATTCATAATAAAATACTGATTATTAAATAGCTTTTATATTTTATCCAAAAGTGTTCCAGGTTACAGCAAGGCCTTATAATATTAAGCAGATGTAAACAGGCTGGAGACTGACGCAGCACAACAGCTTGCTGTCCTTTGCAGTGAGAAAAACAAAAAGAAAAGTTAAACAAGTCTGGATGAAAAAATGTTTGAGGAGATTCACCATATATGGGACCACACTCAATTGTGCATATCGTCTATAAACAGCCATGTGGAACACAGTGAGCTCAGCTTTCACTGTGGGCATCCATCATCTCAGAAGCACATAAAAGGCCGAGCCAGTCCAACTGAAACTAATCCAGTTACTGTGCCACACCAGAGGGCCTGCTGAGGGTGCTTCCACAGAGGTTTTTTACAGTGTCGAGTATCACTTGATACCCACTGTATTTGTGAAGGGGGCTATTCTCTTTTGAAGACTGCAACTCTGAGATTATGAGAGGGAGAAGGAGGGCATGATGCAAACACACTGGAGAGCAAAGTGTTGTGTCAGACTTCAAAAGCATTCCTGATCGCTTACAAATTCCTGCCTCAAAACATTGCCTTGAAAAACACACGTTACGGACAGGCACTTCCACACACAGTAACTCAGCAGTGAAATATTAGTGTTACTGCTTCAAATGTGCCCTTGGGTAATATCAGCGCCCCTGACAAACTCACTGACCTACATCCGTACAAACACGCATGCTCCACTTCCTGTGCTCAAATTCCATGATTAGAAGAGGAATCACAAGACCTTTCATTGACCTCGGGGTGTACAAAAACACAGGGTCAGAGGTCAGATGTCAGCTGTAATGTAACCCTGCGTGGCACATGGCCGCGGGTCACCAATAACCACTGCAGAGACCCTGACAGACGTGATTCAAGAGCTGTCATGGGCCGTTCAGCCGGGAACTCCCACGTGAACCAGCGGCTGCTCTGAGGTTAGCTTTGATGAAGCAGCTGCTCTGTATGCAAAGAGCTGGGAAGTGATGACATCACTCATACACCTATGACCCAGAGTCCTCAAACAGAAAATGAATCAGGGATGGAGGTCACGGCAGATATGCGCCTCTTCCTCCTGGCTGCATCCCAGTGGATACAAGAGTGAGTAAATCTGTCATGTGCGTCGACAGGGTGAGAAGAAACAGCGAAGAAGAGGCAACACTGAGACACAAGGGTCAGGAAAACAGACATCATCAATGAGACATGTTCAGGTTCAAGTTTTCACAGGTGGGACAAAGCCATAACAGACCATGGCTTCCAGTTTCCACCCAAATGTATTCCAGCTTTTAAAGGTGAGGTGAGTCATTGTGGAGAAAGACAGTTGATAGTGACAGTGCTCCTGAAGTCCTGCCCCTCAAATTCGTGAACATGCATTGCCAAAGAAATGACGGTAACAACTGAGCAGTATGGCAGAATCCAGTGTGTCTGCAGCCCAAAGTTACCGGTAGCCTCAATTAGGGAAAGTGATATTTTATTGCTATGAAAATACAAGTGTGGAGAGAACAGGAGCAGAGCTGACAGACAGCTGCTGAGAGCTGGAGAGTTTTTGGTGAGAAAGCTGAGAACCGACCTGATGCAGACTCCTTTACTGGCAGGAGATTTCAGAGTTTATGTTTCAAACTTTTGGGCTTAAAAAGCAAATACATCTTCACTCCTCTTGCTTCTCCTCCTCCTGCAGCAGTTACCCACAGCGGAGTCATGGACCTGATTACGAGCGAGAGGAGAGCTCAGAGTTTGTTTTTAAACTTTTGGGATTAAAAGTTGATTCATCTTCAGTCTAATTTCTCAACATGTCTGCGGCAGCGACCCAATACAAGCCGACCATGCTTGGCTGTTTACTGTATGCTAATTAGTCTGTCTGTCCAGGTTGACTGCTGACCAAAGGAGAGGACGTACGGAGACGACGGGGGGAAGAAGAGAGACAGGAGGGACAAAACAGAAAGAACTGGCTTCTCTGGTGAGTGCTGCCAGAGGCTCAAACACAAACACACACAGCCGCAGCCGGTGGAGTTGGGCGATATGTTAAAATTTTCGAAACAATCATCATCAGCCCATCCATCTGCAATTGGCAATATCTTCGTCCCCCCTCCTACCTCCCTCTGTCCTCTTCAGTCTCAGCAGTTCACTATGTACGTTCACTACATCCAACAGACAAAATAAACTCACAAAGTGTCTAGAAATTACATGTTCTCACACTTATTTTCCATTTTAAACAGAGAAATGCAACCATACATCTTTTGAATTCAAGTTTCTCTCTTCTACCAAACTAAGACAACCTTAATTGGCTCCGCGGAAAAAACACACTTGATTAAAACTCGACAGAAAAACATGTAAAACTCACCAAAACCATCTTTATTAGTCTGTCCACTCTTCCAACAATCACCAATTCTGGTTTAGTCAAAATAAATCCTTAATTCACTGTGTGAAAAAATTGTAAAGAGTCTCTGCAGGCTGTTTTCCTCTCACTCGTGACCAGCTCAGAGCACTCATTATTGGCTGAGTGGGTGTGAACTGCGCCGCTGGATGAGGTGCAGAGCAGAGGCTGTCACGCTGTAGACTGTTACATTACATACAGAATAAAATCACAAATATTGTCTTAAAACTCGTCCCAAAAAAAGCAATTGGTGATGGATTCAGCCCATCGTTGATGAATGAATGCTTCCATCCTCTACCACTGCATTTATCAGGAGTTGGTTCATCAAAATAAGCAGTAAGTGGTGCCAATTTTCCAGTCAGCAAACCATTCTACCATTGCAGAAGAAGGTGTTGTAACTAAAAGAGTGCCACTGGAACCTTGGCTGATTAAAAACAATGTAGACAACCAGATGAAAAGGTGCGTGATGCGTGAGGAGCGATCATGGATGTATTATGGAGCCATTCACCATAAACACATGGCAGACATTTTCCTCTAACGTCAAGCTCAGGGTGGGAAGCTCAAATGTCAAACTGCTGTGTTCCAGGTTGAAGGCTGTATAAACGTAGAGAATCTCACAAATCATTAAGATTTCATCACCTCCTGACTGATCAGCCACAAAAAAGACAATAGATGGTGAAAATGCGAAGGACAATGGGGCCATATTTCAAACATATTTGATAAGCCATTAGCTACTATAACACAGAAATTAGTATGCAGCCATTCCTAGCTAACGTTACTGACACATGCCTCCAGAAGGAACAACACCTGGAGATTTATCTGCTCAGAACCTGAGATAACTGATGAGCATGATAATACACTGTGTTTACATCCACAGTTTTCCACAGAAAGATCAAGCAGTAAAGTTTCTGTGAGGAATTTATGGTACCTGAAATACATTTATCTTTGTTTTGACTTTTTTCACAGTTCAGTTAGTTTAGTCAGTGGCTGCTAACTTACTGCAACATTTCTGCATGAAACTGTGAAATTAACATGCCACTGCAGACAGCTTATGATTTGGACCAGTTGTCATATTTTGTGTTGTAATAACTTATGCTGTTGCAGTGTGCATTCAGCAAGATCGCCTACTTACAGCAGACAGTATGGCTGTGATGGTAATTGTATTACTGCTCCGCTAGCTGCTCAGCCTGGTGCTCGCTTTTCCTCACTTCTTGCACACCGCACACACATACGCACTGACCACTTTCTTACAGGAGCTACACTACACTTATGACAATATACTTCACATTTTTTAGATGCAACATCTTAACAGCCCCTTCACTTATGTCTCTAACTTTGTTACTTGAGATTCATGATTCTAGATTTTAGAGTCTAACTTCAGTCCACAGCTCCTTGAGGAACAGGCTTTTTAAAAGAACAAAAGGACACACAGTAAGACTTAAAAGATTATGAAGCATCAATGCATCTGCCTTTAAAACAATTCTTATAGATATAAATAAGTGTTCCCTCTCAAAATCCCTTTACTTTCCCACCACTACACAAGTCTCATACAGCACACATTAGATATTTCAGTCCAGATCCAGACAACTTAAACTGTACACAGAACAAAGTTTAAATTCAACCTGACCCAGACTACAAGTGTTATCACGTCACCTCACACCTCACAGTTAGCAACTTTATTGTTAGAGGTGGCAGAGCAGGTTAAAAAACAGTGAAATTGAATATTTAACACTATTGTGAAAATAGTGTGTTAAGCATGAGTCTATGTGTGCTTAATTTGCATTGATACGGTGGCCATTGTGAAGACTGATAAAAAGCCACCACGACAACAAACATTTCCAAGTTTCAACAGAGCTGCTTTCAAAACTTAATCAGATGAAACTGAAACAAGCAACAAGCAGAATAACTGTAAAATCAGTGATAAGACTTAGACAATCAGCATTTTCAACCATAAATCTAGTTAAAGAATATATAATTCAGTGTCTAATCCTGGCAATAATGTTGGGTTTGGCGTTTTTACACACTTTGGCATTAAAGGTTGTTACTGTAGCTGAATGAGTGAAACAGGCACAGACCATTTTGTTGCCCCACTACAGATTCAAAAAGATAAAACTTAATATGAATAACAACAGATTATATTGTAGCCTGTATGTCATAAACCAATTACATGATGTCTGAATTACATAATCAGGTGTGTTACAGACAATGTTAGTCTGATCCTGATAATACTGATAGTCTTCAGCCTTTATCACAGGTGAACTTTAACATCAGTGAAGCTTTTGGTTCATTTCAGTTATTTTAAATCAGCTACTTTTCCACAGCTCTTAAATTTTATTGTACGAAGCGACAGGCATGGATTGTCCCAGATGCTGCATCTTTGTGTCCCAGGTGTTGTTGTTATTGTCACGACGGGGCGACAGGAAATCCTTAATTTATAATAAATAATAAAGTGTTACCCATAAATGCATCAAATGCAGAAAGATCATTTCAGGAATGCTTCCATTCAGGAATCGAATAAAGTAGAATAGAAAGTTATTCTGTTGATACTGGTGTCACTTTAGGGGTACTGGTGTTGTCTTTTTTAAATGAAACTCAGTCCTGCCGTCAGTATTGATAGAAATGCTTGAAAGAGCAAACATGTTATTTTTTGCTGCTAATTTTTGGGATAAACTTGAAATCAGAATCAGAAATACTTTATTGATCCCTGTGGAGAAATTGTTCACATTACAGATGCTTAGTTGTGGCTTCTTAAGGGTTTGACAGGGCCGTTTATTCCTATATGTGAACTGTGTGGTTGCATAGGGCCCCTGAAGCCATCAAGGGCCCCCAAGCAGTGTAATGAAGAAATCAGCTTGTTTATATCTGTACCATTAGCATCCCAGGTGCTAATTTGTCATTTTCAGTGTGTAGGTTGCAACTAGGAGGTTGTTCTTATTTCACGGGGACATTGAACACGTAGTTAGAGAACACCGCGATGCTGCTTGAAGTAGGCAACCAAGCAGCAGCAAGACTTACACCAGTAGTGTTCATCCAGCAAGTCAGGCTACATGACAGGTACCGGAGGGGTCTACTTGAGATGTTAAGAATCCTCTTAAAGTACACCAGATCAATGCATTTAAACCTCAACCACTGGACAATCTTAAGAGGTGCGCAATCCCCGTTCATAGTTTCACAAAATAGGGGCCTCCAACTGACATTTTACCTCCAAACAAGCTAGAAACAGCCCTGTGGCTTGATAATAATCTTACCCAGATTCCAAATACCAGAACCTCCCTCTTTTCATCAGGATCTGATCTGTTATTGTTTAATCAGAAGTTACATGGTGGATTTTAGAGCTAAATCTGCTAAATCTTTGAGCTCTTGATGAGAAAGCTTATTACTAATATCCCCCTTTAAGATCGTTTCAGTGTCTGACATCCTTGATTGAGTCTCTGCTAATAAGAAGTAACTCATTTAATCCAATTCAGTTGCTTAAACTTCAGGTTCTGTAATAATGTCAGTGGATTATGTTTTGATGGCATTACTTCATCCTGAGTTTCACTGTGCTGAGAGGTCAGATTGCTCTGTCTCCACACACACTTATGTAACCTCTTCTTCCAGCTCTGTATATTTCCATCCAGATTGAGACAAATCGAGTGTAAACACATGATTGTGTAGAGACCAGAGCGGTCCTGATTTTACACTGCTTACATCCCAGGAATTATCCACTACCTGTTCAACCAAATGTTTCCACCCTTTCAGCAAACACCACAAATACTTACAAACACACCTTGTGTAACAAACACAGATGTATTCCTCTCTCAGGTGGAGATTTCCACAATCAGGCAGCACTTCAGTGCTTCAGTCTGGGGTTATAAATGCGTCTCTGTATGCGCAGGCTGAGCTGAGCTCCACAATATATTAAGTCCAGCCTACGAACTTCATCTGCCCGCCAGCTTGTTGGCACACGTGTATTTTCTTTACTGTGGCATTTGAGCTGGTCGTGATTTCACAATGGACCGTTCTGTGTCTCTGTACACGTAGTGTTGTGTGAAGGTGCTGTGCTCTGTTATAATACACCAAGCTAAAGGGTCAATTTACCCAAAATACATACATTTTAGTCACATAGGTAGTTATACAGAAAATACTGGTTTTGCTGAGATTTTGTAAAATCTGCCAGCACACATTCATGCTAGCTGCTCATTGAGCCTGAACTTCTTCTGCCTTCTAATGGAACTTGTGAGTTTATGGTCACGACCAGGCTTGGGGAGTAATGGATTACAGGATTACATATATGTTATTAGGATACTCAAAAAAGGTAGCTGTATCCCTTTAAAGTTACAGATGAAAATACTGCTGCTGGAGGAAGCATATAGGCTCTGGAAGACTTTAAGCGAAATGCTAACGTCAACATGCTAGCATGCTCACAATATGTTAATATGCTGGTTCACTGTTTCAGTTTAGCACATTAACATGCTAACACTTGCTAATTAGCACAAAGTACAGCTGAACGTGATGGGAATTACATTAGTTTTGCAGGTATTTGGTGATAAACAAAGTACTGGATCACAAGGGTGGGTATTACAAATCACAAGTAATGACCATGAGTAAAAAAGAAACAAGTACTTTTAATATTTCTCTCTTAAAAATGTTATTTTACTCCTTATTCTTTATATGTTTGAGCCAGTAATCTACTTTTTACATTTGCAGTTTATACCTTCATAGCAACTAGTCAGCTTTAAATATGGGGACTGAGTGTAGAGGGGAGAACGTGTGAGGAGCACTTGTACAGGTTGCTGCGTGCCTGGATAAATAAGCACCACTTTTCTTTTGACCACAATGAGATGATAACAGAGCAAAGCCAAGAAAAGCTTCCAGGGGCAATCACTGGACACATCTGGACACATTTTTTATACCAAAATCTAAAAAGGACAACAGTTACATGATGAGGTACTCGCTGTGCCTCGCAAAAAAACACTAAGATCTCCATTTTTAAGATGCACATACTGATATTTGTTAAGAAATTTCAAAAACACAAAAGTCAGCCTCATGGTGGAGGAAAAGTTAATGAAATAGTAGGTTTCATCCAGTGAGGATCACGAAAGTTTCAAGGCATTCCATCCAATTGTTGTTGGGATATTTCAGTCCAGACCAAAGTTATGGATCAACCGACCAATCATGCTTTTCTAGAACCTAAAAACACTCAACAGTAAAGTGTCTCTTTTGTAATTTAGGTGAAATAACTCTTCAAACTAATATTTCTAATCACCATGATGCTCCTTTTTCATTTCATTTTGTTTGGTCTTACCTGTCAGGTGCGTATTATCCTTGTGGCTGAGGCCGTTGCTGTGGAGAGAGGTGGAGCGGGACAGGGGGGCACTGCGGGTGGGAACAGGAACAAAGGTGGGATCCAAATCCAAAATCAGCTGGTTCAGCTGCTCTATGGAGTCGTCAATGTCTGTGGTTAAAGATGCCAGATCCTCTTCTTGGTGTGTATTATTGACGGACTGTGTGTTGTGTGTAACGCCTGTGTTTTGTGTGATGCTGTGCATGCCGTCCTCGTCCACCAGCCCTCTCTGCACCGCTTCCCTGCTGCTGAGTCCTCGAGTCGGCGTGTCAGGAGCAAACAGAGGTGGCGGCCGCTCTTTCCTCACCCTGCTCACCTTCCCTCCTACATCGACCTCACGGTTAGTGACGACGTCGACCCTCTGCTGCTGCTGGACCCAGGAATGTGTGGAGTACTCAGCGTGAGTCTCAGGCAGGTGGTCAGAGGAGAGGGAGCAGATACTGCTCGAGCTCGGCTTGTCTAAAGCCGAAGCCGCTTCACCGTCGACTTCATCTTCATCATCTAATATATCAGTCTCCCTCTCACTGGACGAAGCCTCTCCATTGATAGTAAGCCCCAATCCAGACTCATCTCCAGTCAACCCCCCCTCCCCTCCACTGGCAGCAAGCTCCGTCATGACCTCCAGAAGAGGCTGAGCAATCTCAAAGTCCACCCCAGTGAACAGCTTCCTCGCTGGGGTACTCTTGTCCCCTGTGGCCCCTCTCCCCGATCCTGCTCTGGTCTGTCCCTGTGAGGCGACAGACAGGCCGGAGTCGCTGCTGGCAGATGGAGTTCGGTCGCTGCAGCTGAGGCTGCTGGTGGTCAGGGACAACGAAGCTCCTTCTTTGCTACTCTTCTTCCTCACTTTGGCGTACAAACTGCTGTTTCCAGGGTCGAGGACATGAAGTGGAACTGTGAAGACAAAAAAACACTGTGATCAGTTTATAGAAGGTTTAGACAGAAGATGGAAACACGAGGGAATAGTTTGGTGTCAGAAGTGAGGGGGACATGATGAACTCAGGGGCTCTTCATCCACAGAAATGCTGGCAAAAGATGTTGAAGCACCTACTGCAATGCCACCACAAGTGCCAGATAAAACCAGCAGAGATGCAAAGTTTCCCCCACATTAACAGTTGTTGGAGAAAATCGCAGTAAGCAGTAAGTCTGTGTTGTTACGGCAGTGTGTGGAGCCTTCAAGGCAAAACCCAGGGAAACAGTTTTACAAATGACAAAGCTTATTGCTGCGACCAAGTGAAGGTGATGTAGAGGAGAATATCAACTTTTTTCTAATCTGGACTATGGCAGCAGCACTGAGGACACAGTTTAATTGTTTAAACCAAAATCAAACTAAAATTTGAAGTAGTAACTATTGAATTGAAGATGTTCTTGTTACACAATGTTTGACTCCATACCTGCAGTACCGCTACTGTATATGATTCACCATGACACACACACATACATACACACACACCACCTGTAGGACCACAGCCATCACTCCAGACACACTCCATGTAGATAACATAGAGCCTCTTTGTGTGGGCAGGCGGATGCATACATGTGTAGTCGTGTGTCACGCAAAGGACGTCTGTCACAGATGATTACACACTCACACACAAACACGCACACATTTTGTCATGCTAAACTGCAGCCACAAGAGACAGCATTTCTAAGTCTTTCAGTAAGTTAGAAAAATAATAGAACTGAAACAATTAACCAATAATTTGATTGGCAAAAAGTTAATCAGCAGTTATTTTGATAATTCATTTATTGTTTCAAGCAAAAGTGTGAAACCATTCCTTCTTTGAGCTTAACAATTGTGAGAATTAGCTGCTTTTTAATCATATAGGATAGTAAACTGAATACACACACACCCAGTTCAAACAGTATGCAAGCAAACGTAACGAGGCCCAAAGCTAAAGCTCTACAGTGAAGATTCAGGCTAAAAACAGGGTGCAAATGATGTTTTTCAAGTCACCTTGGCATGTTGAGGCTTTAGGAGACTTGGATCACACCAGACGAGCAGAATGGAGGCATTTTATGTTTTTTATTCTGTTGTTTTTTTATGTCTGAAAACTGGTCACAGTTCATTTCTAATGTTTCGGAGATTCTGCAACGCTGTTTTCCTGTGAAACTCCAGCAGTGTTTTGTGGACTAAAAACCTAAACCTGACCTTCAGTCAGCATGAGGGTGAGTAAATAATGACTGCATTTTCATTTTTGGGTGAACTATCCCTTTAAGACCAAGAATGATCTTAAGTACTACAGCACAAGTGTCAACTTCTAAATTTCTGGTATTGTGACACCCCGAGTTGCATCCCACCAAAACAGAAGTGTTTGATAACTAAAGGAGCAAATTCTTTTCTAATAAAGGTTGTTATCATCATTTATATATTCCCATTGACAGCCAACAGTCACAAAGTGCTCCACAGTCAAATAAATAAAATGAAATACACATCAAACACAGATAAAAGCACAAGATTAAAATGAATGAATGCATGCATTATCATCTTAATTTCTCAACACAGCGGACCTAAGTTTGGCTGTGTTCCATAGATCAAAGAAGCACTATGAAGTCTGTGCCCGAATGCAGGTGTCGAAACTCATGGATTGGGTGAAAATTGCACCAAGATTATGCAGATTACAGCGACAAGATTACGATAGGGTACTGAGGTTCTGCCTGATTGTTGGTTTAAGGTCATCAGGGGCAAAACTTCAGCGTTATCTGCATTTAACTGCAGAAAATTACTTGCCATCCAGTTCCTCTGAACATTTAAACAGTTATTCAGTGCTGAAAAAAGCTCATCAGTTTTAATTGTAAAATACAACTGGATGTCATCAGCATACGAACGATCAGAGATGTTGCTGAAATTACATTTTGATGAGATAAGACTTGGTACAGTGACTGCAACAATACATACGGTGCATACCAGAGCTGTATGAGCACAGCCTCTTAAGTCCAGAGAGGCAATAAAACTCAAATACCAGACATGCATGGTAAACCCTCACAGCTGGTCTCTACAGTCTCACACACACAGATGCACAAGGCAGCACTGCTCATTCACATTCGCACACTGATAAACACGCCATATAACTTTCACAACAGAATGAACAGAACTTAAAAAGACGCACAAAAGCGGTGGATTACTTCACCGGCAACTTTCACTGTTCCCACTGCCAGACTAGAAACAGGATGGAAACGCTCGCTGAAGCAGCTCCCTTCGGACTTAAGAGAAAGAGGAAAAGAGAAACAGATGACAAGCTGAAAGGAAAGAGAGGCGTGAGGACGAGGACAGAATGAGAAGGATGAGGAGGCTAAAAAGATTCAGACCAGCTCAGTTGAAAGTCTCTCCCGTCCCTCTTCTGCTGTTGTCCTCTCTGTCTGTCAGGCTGCCACAGGAAGACAAGCAAAGAACATTCTTTCTCTTAAGGTGCTAACAGCCCCCCTGCGCCCCCCCCCCTCCCTCCCCTCCCACTCTCTCTCTCCCCTCTCTCATGTCACTCCTGTACTCCTTCCTCGCCTGGTGCTCTGTCCCTGCACTATGAATCCCCGCCTTCACCATCAAAATTAGCCTCGTCCCTCCCCCTGCATCCTGTCCCAGCCGACACAGGTAGCTGCGTAGAGAGAGAGAGAGAGAGAGAAAGAGTGTGTGTGTGTGTGTGTGTGTGTGTGTGTGTGTGTGTGTGTGTGTGTGTGTGTGTGTGCGCGTGCTCATGCGTTTTTATGTCTGAGGGAAGAGCAGTGGAAGGAAACTTGAGGGTGGATCATTCACTAGACTGCCTGCAAGCACACACACACAGGTGGAGGAGTTTGTGCAGCACACATAATGCACTTTCAAGACAAGAAACACAAAGCACAAGGACCTTGAGCTGGCCAAATATGGAGAGGGGAATGTAAACATGGGGGCGGACTCTGGAGAGACTTGTGTGCAGAAGGGGGATGGGGACATATCGGACAAATTGCAACCTGCAACTTGAACCTGAAAGCAACACGCACGGGTTGAGAAAGAGAGACAGAAGAGCAGATAAAAAGAAGATGGGGAGATGGAGCGATACGGGAGGGGAGGGGAGCGGTGTGAGTGGGCCGACGGGGTAAAGTAGAACCACCTGTGGTTGAAAACAACATTCTTGTGACTGGCTGCGTTGCTAACTGGCTGGCACCATCATTACGCTCATGTGCATGCGTGTGTGCCGGTGGTTAAACGTAATGGCCATGTGTGTTTGCATTCATGTGAGTTTACATGCCACTTTTCTGCATTTCTGCCCCAACGATCGGTCCATCTAAATTACATGGCTTGGTAGAGCAGATTTAGCAATGGCATAAAACAGCTGGAACTGGAACCTCAACCGCCGCTTTAAGTGATTGTTTCAGTTGTCTGGATGTGTGTTTTTGTGTTGGTGTTTTTCTGTGTGTGAACGGTTATTCTAACTAAATGGAAACTCTTTGGTAAAAAACAGCCGCCCTCCAAATACACGGGTCTGGTCTGGCTGCTGTCTAGAAATGATTGTCGTCACACCCATTCCCAGGAACGTGAAAGAGGCCTTTGTGACCACAACAGTTGTAAGCTGTCACACTGATGACCAGACAATTACCCACGGCACTGACCACAGCCAAGGCCAGAGTCCAAACACAGCTTCTCAGACATTGGATCTGCGCCCACACAGGGATGTAACTTCTGATTAACAGCCAGAGATACATTAACTGATTTTTTTGGCCACTTGGGATCAGAAAAATTCAACAGCTGGCTAAAAAAACCCTGAAGGGTTGAGGGACTGAACTGCATATGCACAGCAACATAGAGACAAACTGTCTTAAACTAGACAATGAAAGTAATATCTGAACAGTAAAGCACATCACACACAAAGCAAATTAGTCGATTATTAGTCAACTTATTGTTGCAATCTCACCTCACGCAATTCAGACTTAAAAATAACTTCTGTTCATTTTGAGTCAGAGTCTGCAAGCTGGTTCACATATTGTGCAAAAAAGAATGGAGGCAAATTGTTCTCAGGAATAATACATGAAAACATCTGAAGCTACACTGCAGATGTTTGCAGAATTGCCAGCAGCAAGTGCCTCATGATTTGTTGCTTAGGAGGCAAAGTAAAAACATCCGTTTGGTTTTTTAAACGTCACAACTAAGCAGCTCCATATTGGCATCACAGTTTTCCTTAAAAATGCCACAGACACACAGACAGCTAAAGGTCACAGTCAGAGCAGAACAGACAAGTTTATTTATGTCCCTTAATGTGCTGTCTTTAAATATCGTGTTTTCCTGTTAAATCCTGTCTAATAATTAAGTCAGAGAAACAGGAAAGGAACGTGAAGGAAAGTGAAAGAAAAAAAGGCAGTATTTTTTTTTTTTTTTTAAAAAGGTGTGGGTTGGTATTTCTGATTAGAAACAGAAATGTACCTCACCTGTCTCAGGAGAGGACGTGTTTTGATATGAGTCTCGTCTCACCAAAGGGTCCAAGGTGTCGTAGTCCACCGTCACACTGTGTCCGTTGTGCCACAGCTCTCTGCCTGCACATGGAAATAACAAACAGAGCAGCAGACAAAGAGGCTGCAGCGGTCAGGAGTTAAACAACAACAAGACGCACACACACACATACACACACACACTGATAACCCCAGCTGATTCCAGATCTCATTTCAAATTTGATTTAATTTTGGTTTTGCCCATCCGTCAGTGTCTTTGTGTGTTTGAATGTGTGTGTGTGTGTGTCCTGGTTTTCCCCCCCTGTGTGTTTTCCCCTGTGTACAGTATCTGTAATCTGAATTCCTGTCAGATGTGTGTGTGTGATAACCCCTCATATTACTTCCTGTTGAGAGGCGAAGAGTGTGATTGTACGTGCTGAGGGCCAGCTGAGCCGCTACGCCCTCCTCCTGGTGTCCAACACTGCCCCCACCTGGCAGACTGTTGATGAGTGTGTTTTTCATTCATGAGGAGTGAGTGTGTGTGTAGGTGTAATGCTTCAGACTGAGTCATTTCTGTCTCTTCTGCTTGAACTGGGAGACACAGTGAAGTCTAGTTCAGTCTTGGTTTAGCTGCAGGACTTGTAGCCAAAATAAAGTGTCTGAGTGTGAGTGAGTGTTGGCGATGGTGGAATCAGGGTGTCTGAGCGGCAAAGGCAACAAAAATGAAAAGGGCACCAGCGCTCTGCAGTGCAGAGCAGCCTGGGAGGCACTGCATCACCTTTTCTCTGCTGGAAGAGTGTTTTCAAATTACCAGGGCCCCGTTTCCCAGAGCCTTCATAGCGCTACGTGCATTGTAAGTTGTATTTTAAGGTCTCCCGGGCTGTTTCCCAGAGTTGGGAAACAACCTGTAAGCTTAAGGGAGACCTTAAGATACAATTTACAACACACGTAGTGTTACGAAGGCTCTGGGAAATGGGGCCCAACATGTTTAGATGTTTCCCTGATTCGACACCTGATTCAAATGATCAGGTTGTTATCAGGCTTCTGCAGAGGCTTGATGATGAGCTGACCATTTGAATCAGGTGTGTTGGAGCAGGGAAACATCTAAAACACGTAGGGCAGTGTTCCCTGAGGACCAGGGTTGGGAAACACTGCCTTAGGGTGCCCTTTCACTGGACATGGTAAAGTGTCCCCTATTAGGCTCTTCAGGTGGACAAAACATGTTTAAGTATCCTCTATGGCATCCTTCCAGGGGAGAAATCATGGTAAAGTGACCCTTAGGGTGCCCTTCCTGTGGTCATAACATGGTAGTGTCCTGTAGGGTTCCCTTCCCATGGACAAAACATGGTTAAGAGTCCACTAAGGTGCCCTTCTAGTGGACAAAACATGGCTAAGGGTCCTCTATGGCACCCTACTAGTGGACAAATCCTGGTAAAGTGTCCCTTAGGGTGCCCTTACAGTGGACAAGGAGACACAATGTTTTTGAGGCAGTGTCCTTTGGTGCAGTGTTGGTCAAGTGTCCTCTCGGGGTGCTTTTCCAGTGAACAAAAACTTTTAAAGGTCCCTCAGGGAGCCGTTCCAGTGGACTAGGAGACAGTGAAGTTTGGTGCAGTGTCCTTTGGTGTAATGTTGGCAAAGATGCTAACATGCTAAACTAAGATGCTAGGTCTATAGACATGAGCATCTAGCTCAAAACAACACTGTGCTGTAAAATAAATATGAAAACTTGAACCAATATGTTGTGGATCCTTTCCATATGTGATGCCTTGTGTTTATGTAACTTTGATATTTATGTTTAAAATCAAAGAAAAGAAAAATCATCTCTATGAAAGGAAAGTCTACCTCTGATCTTTTCAGGGCTGTCAGAAAGCAGCAGCTCCACTTTTCCATCTTCTGGGAACCGAGGATCTGGAATATTAACAAACAAAATCAGATAGCTGGACAGTTACCTTGGCACAGTGGACATGTTTCCATGTGTAATTCACACCTGCAGAGCTGATAAAGGGTCCAAGGTTAGTTCAGGTAGGTGGTATTTACATTGGAGGACGGAGAGCAGATAGACAATTTATCAGTGATAGAGTACGATTGATGGTGCAGCAGAGCAGAGCGTGATAGTCGCTGAAACAACAGTTGGCAGTGATGGCAGCAGGTCATAAATACCTTCACTGGCACAGTCCAGGTCCGCCTTGAGGAAAGTGAGGGTGTGTCCGTGTACAAGTCCCGTATGAAATTGGAGACGGAAGACGACTTGACGGCTGGCTGACTGGCTGTTTTTGTCGTAACAAACCACCTGAAATCAGACAGAAAATGACACGTTCAGTTTGTGCAGCTCTAATCAACAAGAGTCAGCCTGATTCACTGAGATTATTATCATCATCAGAATGTCAAAGAAAAATAAAAGGTAAATAAGTGGTATGTAAAATAACCACTTCCTGGTTTATGAATGAGTACTACTGAAGTTGTGAATTAGATTTCTATATTAGGGCCCCCATTTCTATATTAGAGTCCCGACATGAACACATCTACATGAAATATTCAGTCATAGTAATAGTGCTACCTGCTGGCAGCAGGAAATGACATGTTGTAGACTTGGACGTGAACAGATTTATCATATCAAATTCAAATGTGGTCAGAAAAGCCTTAAGATATTGGTAATGCTGTATTGTGACTAGGGATGGGGATCGTTAATTTTTATTGATGTCGATACCATTTTCGAGTCTGCTTAACGATTCGGGTCCTTATCGATACCACTATCGATACTTAGGCTATTATTTCGTTCGGGAACTACTTGTGCTGTAACGTTAATTGGTGGAAGGAATTCAAGAAAGCACCCAAACGAATGGTTAGATCGAGAGTGCTATGACCACAAAACAGCCACGAAGAGGTGCCGTTAATGTCCATGCCCTCCTATGTTAACTTTTTTCGCAAGCCGAATACGGATTTGGACTCACGGGCATGGCTGAATGCTTTGAATTTAAAGAAACTACCCCGCAAAGTTTTCGTTTGTTTGCACTACTTCATTGATTAAAAAAACGGGATAGAGCCAGGTTAAGCTAAATAAGCTATCGCTAAACTGGCAACTAAGACGAGAGGATGTTTCACTGGACATGACACAGAACATGAGAACTTCCATGAACGAGTCAACTATCTTATTCTAGCTAGAAGGCTGACACGGTGGATAATGTGGACTAGTTGTGCTTGTTGGATTATCACTTGGATTATTACAAGCGGGACTTGCTACTAGGTTTGGGGTGCATCCGGCAGCATGGACAAGTTACCTTGCGTGGAGGACTGGCCAGGTCCTGCAGTTACAGGTGAGCGTGTCTTAAGACGATCAAATGTGCTGCATTTGGGCTTCAACTGGTGGATAACAACAAGATGCTTATGCATCGAGGTTGTGTTTCCACCCTTGCACAAGATGATTTTCGAGCAGATGTTGCATTTTGCGTGTTCTTTGTCTTTCACTTTCGTGAAATGTAACCACGCAGCAGACCGTTTGACTCGCTCTGCCATGTTTGCTTTGAGAATGAGTGCGTGAGTTACGCGAAAGCGCATTTAATTGTTTGGCAGCGTTGGCGCCTGGCGAATTCTCTCCAGGCATTGTAATCGATAGGAGTATCGATAAGCTCAGATGTTATTGATTTTCGGGTTTTGAGAAATTGGGAACCGGTTCTATATAGAACCGGGTCTCGATCCCCACCCCTAATTGTGACCATTGTGACGTTTTGTCAAATGCCATCACCCTGATGCCACGTCAAACTTCAATTTTTTGCCACATCACAGGAAGTTGCTAAAACTTTTGTGTACATCGTCCAGTCTACCCCAGATTTCACGTTTGATCAGAGATATCTACATGCCAATCACGCGCTTCAGTCATAGTTGTCGTATGCCCCGGCTCACACACAGGTGCAAGGGCCCGTCCACTGCTGCTTGCTTTTTTTATATTCTTTTTTAAAAAAAGTTGATACCTAATCACGATTGGCTCCCCCTACAGAGTCCCTATAATAAAGAATTTTTTGCCATTTGCAGTAGTAATCCTATTATCTTTGTTATGATTTAAAAAAAAATCATTTGATAATAATGTCAGCTATGTTCCCACTCACCATGATGTCTCCCTTGAGCAGCTGAGCTGGCTGGAGCACAAAGTACAGCCGGTCCGTCTGAGCTGCATTAACATGGCTGAGACAGATACAAACACATGTTAGCAGCTGGATTCTTTTCTCGAACATGAGATTATGATGTGAGCTGATGTGATTTCTTACTAGACTGCTGATGTGCAAACAGCCTGTAGACTCTGGTAGACTCTTAGGAATAGACAGCATCCTGGGAAGAGGAAGAGGTTCGTTAAAAAATACAGAATCAGTTTGATAACTGTATCAGAAGAAGTAGAGGTGTTGACTTAAAGCTTTGGACTTGTATTTAAGTCAGACTTTCCCCAAAGACTGTGTGGTTAGTATTACAGATACCAAGATTGCTGGGGCACTGGGGTTTGTGTCCCAGGTGAAAACAAAAGTCACTGTCTACTAGCTTCTTTTTACCTTACATAATGTAGGTAAGTACATTTTCGTAACTAACATACTTATTTTAACCCAAACCCTGATCTTTTCCTGAACTTAAGCAAGTATTTTTTTGCTTTTATCTTGAAAGTCTGAACAGATGTATTTTTATTATTGCTAACTTGACTGTGCATGCAAATCTGATATAGTGTCACAATTTGAAGTGTGGGGCCTCTGGCCAAGCTGCCATATTTGCAGAGTTAGAGTGAGAACACGCTACTTCTTCTAATTCAGATCAGACGTCTGCTTCTTACCTCCGTCTGGTCTTATTTCGGGAAGACCGTGAAGAACGACACAGAGGAGGAAAGATGGAGAGGGACACATCCTCAGTCCTCCCTTCAACATGCTGCCCAGCATCCACACGTACCTGTAGAGCACAGAGAAATGTCTTCATGCTGCTTGCACAATACAAGCACCTCAAATAACATTCTGACTGGATAAAGGTGATTTTCTCTTCTCTATTAACACAAAGAAGTGGCCAGAATGTAGTTCCCATGTAACTTTTGCAACTTGTGAAGTTGCTGAAACATGACATATAATGTTGTAACAACCTACCCTGTGGAATTCTGTGTTGTCGCTGTTCTGTTGTTCCCACATTTCCACTACTTTATATAATTTTATATCACTGGGATGTCACATGCAACGTCCCTGCTAAAAATGTTGCAGTAATGTCACTGCAATGTAATGTTTTAAGTGCTATATTGCAGTAATGGTGCTGAAACTAATATTTTAAGTGTTAAGTTGCAGTAACATTGTGGTAACATAGCATTTTAAGTATAATGTTGCAACAACATCATGCATGACCGACCATCACGAACATGTTGCAGTGGCACACTGTGTTTGTGGGGCCGTTTCACAACCTGATGGTAACTGTTTCACAGGATGATGAATCAGGTGGTTAGTAACCTCACAGTCTGAGGTCACCAGTCACAGCAGATCCTTCGGTCTACATCAAAGATCACAGACTGTGATCTGAACTGGAGTCGACCTTTGACCGGCAGTGATCCTGCTCGATCCACCATGTGCTCACCGTTTCTGCGAGGGGGTCATCAGGGCGGACAGTTTGTCGTTGTAGAACCTCCTCATGGCAAAGTGGTCGAGAGAAAGGTCTGCACTGAGAGAGAGCCAGATATTCAGGTGATGATGCATGTAACACAACTCCTCAAGTTCACCTCAGTTACAAAACACAGGATTTTCTCAAGTAGTATATCACAATGCAGATAGTTTGATTTTTTTTTAGATATCTATCTCTGAGATTTCTGTCAACAGTTGGCCAGTTAGCAAAAAGTTTTCTTTGTAAAAACCCACAGAGCTTTGATTCATGGATGAAAATCATGTTATATGACTAAATACTCTAGAACAGTGACTAAATAGACCATGTGGTAAGATTTTTTTTCCTCAACTGATGTTTCCAAGGTCAAGAATTAACTTTGAACGCTGGCTTTGAAGCCAACATAGATGAGAAATACTTAAAGGAGCAATGTGTAGCAATTTCATGTGAAAAATAAGTAGTGCAGTTAATATGCAATTTGAAGCAAGTGATTTCCCCCCACCCTTTCCTCCCCAGACTTGGGAAAAGCTCTGCAGGCTGCAGGAATGCTGCAGGAGTGCAGGATGTGTGCAGCATCAGAAATTGACAATAACAAGGGATGATGAGTCTCTGTAAATTGATCAGCTGTTTATGACAGTTGTCTGTTAATGAAAGAGATGCCTGTTATCCTGTAAATATATTGCAGATTTCTCCTTTAAGCATAATTATTCAATGTACCACTAATAAAAAGTCAATTTATCTCCATTGTATCTTGGTGGCAGCAGAAATCTCAGATACAGAATCTCCAAACAAAAACAGGACAAATAAAACTACAACTACCCCCATGATAAGAGGTAAGTAACTGAATATGGTTTTCTTTTGTAATTTGGGAGAACGGACCCCCTAAACATCAGTCATGTCAGATTTACACTCATTCACAAACCTTTGTGTACCTGCATTCACTCACACATGCACAGAGATAATTCTCAGAGGGACAATCAGATATTTCTCAACAGTGAGTCGGCCATGAACTGTGTAAGCACACACACACACACACACACACACACACATATGCACACCAGCAGTTTGGAAATCAGCCTGATCTTCCTCTTTTCTACACTTTCAGAGGACACTGATTTACCTCAAACTGACGTGTCATTTCAGTACATTATTAGACAGAGTGTAAATGAGGATGTGCTTTTTATGGCTCGACTATGTGGCCAGTGTGTAGCCACATAAACCAAAAACTGCAATGGTTGCTTTAATAATGCCTTTTGGCTGAAATCAGCACTCTTTTCTGTCTTTTCAGGACAGATTCTGGCACCTAGGTAAATTAAGAGTGAATAAATCCACTGGTGTCCAACAGCAACGGGATCCCTGCCCAAAAATCAAACAACAGAACAGTTCAAAGTCTCCTCAGTGAGACGTCCTGCCCTTTGGCTGCTGGAGACGTACAGTTGATCAGCTTCTGTTCGCTCTGTCTATTGTTCTGTCTTCGCTCTTTGGTTTGCAAACACCTCCAGTAAATATCAACACTCATACGTTTACAGACTTTATAATTTTAGTTAGCTTTTAGCTGCGGTGCTGAGGACTCTTTGTCTTCTGTGACTGATTGTTGTTCATTGTCACCATTTCCTTTGGTTTGCAAATGATAATTAAATTGAAGTTAAAGCTTTGATCGCACTTTATTTTACAGTACACTAATAAGACGTAACAAGCCGTACTTAATATGAAACTAGACAAATTAGACCTTTATTAGGCTTTATTAGAGGGTAATTAGGGACGCATTACAACAGAACTGTAGGGTACTGAAAGTCTAATAATGGTCTAACAGTGGGAGATAAGACATTTTACTTTACAGTACAGTTCCATTGTAATATGTCTGTAATTTCTCACTAATAAAGTCTAATCTGATGATCTAATACTGTCTAATAAAGAACATATTATTTCTAGTTTTTGTCTAATTTGATACTGCTTGTGACATCTTATTGGTGTCCTGTAAAATAAAGTGTGACCAGTGCTTCTTTTTTTTTTTTTTAGAATTTCAAATTATAATAATTTGGTGGGCATTAGTGCATGAAAATAATCGCATAACACTGCATTAAGCCTTCAGGTTCTTGTTAAGTTCAGGTCACATATGGTATATCCACTAAAGCCATCACATTGTTTTTTTGCCGTGTCGTTTTTGCAGTTCAGTCTTCTGAAAATCTTTTAACGTGCAACTATTTCCATCATTTGTTCCTGCCACATTTTTAGTGTGGGAGTTTGAGGCTTCTTCCAACATCTAAGAATCATCCGAGCACAAGGTGTTAAGCCAGTTATTAAAACTCTGAATGCAGGTTTATTTAACTGTGACACCGCAGTTTGGTCCCCCAAAAGGACACAACCTTGGCGATGTAGGCGGATCACACTTTAACCAGTCACCCATAAATTTGAGAATTCATTAGGCCCATTTTATTGAGTCTTGTTGGGGTGTAAATAATATCTCTGAAGTGTTTTTATTTCATAAATTTGCCTCTGGCTTCTCTGATGTTTTCCCTGTTATTGGAAAGAACTCCAACCCATGTTTCTTCATCAATTGTACTACCAAGATCTTTTTCCACTTCAAAGAAATACTTTGACCAATGCATTTGAACAAAGTCTCATGGCGTCAGTGTTACCTGGCTGCCATGTTACTGAAGTGGATGTAAGACGCCACCAGAACCCCGAGCTGGCCTTTATCTCCCTGTTGGGAGAACAACGACACAATCAGGATAGGATAAACACGCTTGTATTTAAAGAGCATATCAGTGTCAGTGTGTGCAGCGAAGCCAGTGATGTTTACCCTGCAGTGTAACACCAGCACATGCTTTGGATGTGTTTGCAGCCAGTTCTCCATCGTTGTGCACACACTGACAATCTGATCCAGGCTGGGAGCCAAGAGATCCACCCAATCTGTGTCCAAAACCTGACAGACAAACCACACACATACATTACACTGCAATACTTAACCTCAGATGGTGCTTTGAAGTGTTAATAATTACCTTGTGGTTCATTCGAGTGAGAGTGTCATTCTTCTGTGAGAGGTTGATGAGCTGAAAGAAGGACGGATTGTTTTCATGAAGGAAAGAATGAAACAAGGAGAGCATTTTTCCATGTTTAAAGGGATAGTACAGATTATTTTAAATGGGGTTGCCTGAGGTACTAATCAATAATCTTTGTTTTATGCACAGCAGATGGCGGCTGACATGCCCCTGGTTTGGTGAAGCTGAGAGGAGCACCAGCATGGAAGCTAAGCAACGTACTCTTGTGGACATGATCAGCAGCAAAATGTATTTTAGCCACTTAAAAGGGTTACATACAGTATATTTAGGATATTTTCATCACTTTTGCTTGTCATCAGACAGCTTTTTCTGATGGGAAACCGCTGTTCTGTCAGCCAAATATCGCCCTCTCCAAACCAACCAAACTCCATTGACAAAAACAGTCATTTTACTTAACAGAACACAGGAATCCTTAGTGACCATGTAGCTAATCTGAATCTAATTTGAAACTGATCTAAAATATTGTTAAAATTGAAAGTTTAAGAACTTAAATGTGTTGCAAGTTTCCCTGAATGCATTGAGTATTTTTACTTTTACTAAAGACCTGAATACTTCTTCTCCATCATCTCACCATGTAGTTGTGTCCATGCTTGGACTGCAGCATGTGAATGATCTCCTGCAGGTTTTGCAGGTAGATCTGCTCTGGACATTCAGGGGGGCAGAATATGGTGATGATGCGTTCAGTGATGTAGGTCAGATCGATTCTCTGCGGTTCCTCCATGATTGGTTTCAGTCACATGGGCGTCCCTACAGGAAGTGAAAACACAGGCTGTGAGAGCACAAAGTCATGGAAAATTTAGAGAAGTGAGAATTTTCCCTGCAGGTCAGCAGATGTTTACAGAGCGTTTATCTGAGCTTGTGTCGTATCAGCTGGAACTCCGAGTGAGACAGATCTTTTTGGGCCGCACAGATATGTGAGTTCAAGTCCGGTCAGCCTTATTAATCCTCAAATCCTTTTACGGGATGTGATGCTAAAACAAAGTGGGGTCAGGGCTGAAAAAAAATAGGAAAGGAACCCAAAGCTGAGTCACTGGAATCCCTCACTGAGCTTGTGACTGGAGGAGTGGTGATGATGAGTCACAGGAGAATGATGCTGCCCAAAAACATCAGATCACCAAGTCATTACTCATCAGCACAAAACCAGTCTGACGAGGACAGAGAACCATGACCCTGGAGTTACAAGGTTCTGTCTGACCAGTTCTGTATTAAAGGTTCTAATCTGAAAAAGAAAAAAATGTTATTCTCTAAATTAGTTTCTATTAAATTCAAACTACAACATTGCCAGTATGTTGTTCCAATGTTTCCACCACTTTTCGGAGATGTTTTGACGTCACTTTAGCCTTTTAAGTTTAATGTTGCAGGAACATCGCTGCAACATAACATTTTAAGTTCAATGTTGCAGTAACGTCTCTACAACGTAACGCTTTATGTGCAATGTTACAGCAACATTGCTATGACATAACTTTTTGAGTTTAATGTTGTAGCAACATCGCTAAAACACTTTAAGCATTGGATTTCTGTGCACTCAGAGCTCAGATCATCTGGGTGAAATAGGTTTTTAGAGAGTCTTGTTCGCATCCTTTGGCGTGAAACACAGTCACACTTCAGCTTTAGCTTCAGGCATTTTTGTTGTGTTTTTATTGTAGCTACTAGCTAATGGTAAGCTACCTGCTGCCCTCAGAGCAGTTAACTGGTGAAGACACCTGTGTTGATGCTTCTGTTGACTATCATGCCAGAGAACAATATTCAACAGCTCAATCAAACTTGATCAAACTGTCTACTTTTACAATACTGTGTTCTACCTGAAATCTACCTGTTCTTAAAAACCTCTATAAAAATATGGTGGGATTTTGAAATGACATATTTACCTAAAGAATTTGACATCCTGCCACGTTCTTCTGTGAACCACGGACCAGATCGTTCTGTGGTATATCTGGGCTCTATGTTAACATATGGAACAGGGCAATTACATGCATGTTAGCGCATGACTATGGGAGCCAGACCAACAAGACAGTGGAGCAGAGGAGCTGTGGTTAACCTCGCCTTCACCCTGACCATGTGACCACAGCAGAGTAAACAGTGATAAAACCATTTCCACCAGAGCAACATACAAGAATAACCTACTGGGAACCACTGCAGCATGAATGAAAAACACACACTGTCCTGTCCAGGGCTGTCACAATATCAAATTTTCACTGAACGATTATTGTGGCCAAAAGAATTCATGATTGTACGTTTTGTCTCTTTTAGGGGCAAAATAAAGAATGAGGCTTAGGGTTAGGGTTAGGTTATTTTCTTTTGTTGGAAGTAATTGGCTTTCAATCACTAGCAATAATTGGGGTTAAAGCCGGTAAAAAAAAGAAAATCAAAAGTTGATTATTAGTGAAATAAAGGTTTGCAGGATGGAATCAGCAAACTCTTGTTTGTATATTTCCCTCGCATAAATCATTTTCATACAACTCTGTCTCACTCTTTATTTCTTCCCTGTCCATTTGCCTTCCCCCTACAGTCTGTGCCCCCCCAGGGGAGCCTGCTCCCTCAGTTTGGGAACCACTGCCTCCATTTGAGGGGTTTTCCAAACATATATTGATATGTTTGTGATGAAATCAGCATATGTAGTTTTTGCCACCCCTGAAAATCTCCATGCCCAAGAATATTTTTCTAGATCTGCCCCTGCCTCGGCAGACTGACAGCCCCAGTATTTGCGGACCACAAACTACCAATCAGCTACAGAGGAACCCCAGAACTGTACATTTCTGAGAACCACTGCTTGTCACTAGGGCAGTTCCTTTTTAAAACTACATTTTGGTATGCTTTTGTATTTTATATCCCCATATTGTCCTTTTGAAGTTACTTGTTAGGCAATCGTGCTTCTTTTTTCATTTCCCCCTTTTTTTTCTTTCAGTTTTGGGAGAAAAAGCAAGTGAAACTGACAAATCAAAAAAAAACCACTGGTGCCATGACAGAGACCAGGGTCACATTTCCCAGAATCTCTTTGGTGTATATGTGCATCGTAAGCCGCACCTTAAGGTCTCCCTTTAGCTTACAGGCTGTTTCCCAGAGTCTCCTTAGCTCAGGGATACCTCCTGAAAGGTTTATCTTTAGAAGACGATCTGAACCGCTCGTAAGCTGTCCCTTAGTGATGTGCTCTGTTCATCCTGTCACAGTTTTAGCTTTATTAGGCCAACAGTATGATTTTCAAATGGACAGTTGCCGTATAAATCACATATAGGCTGCTTGCACAAATTAGATCATTAGTTTAAAATTAACTTCATGAAAATTAATAATCTAAACAATGTTTCAGTGCAGAACACATCATGAGAATGTTGCAATTTAATCTGTCTGTTCTTATCATGATGGATAGAACCTTTCTATAACGTTAATCCAATTTGTGAAAAATTGTGTAATTTTGTAATCACACACACACACACACACACACTACAGTTAAACATGGATATGCGGACAGGTGTCTACTGAGTGACGACAACAAATTTACATTGGACATTTTGTTTGTATGAGAACAAAAATCATTCACCCGTTCAGCTCTATCATGTATCCTGACCTTTCATGAAGTCTCAGTCTGTGTCATGTGTCCTGATTCATACTCTTTTTATATTTTAACTAAATTAAGCAGATGATCTCAGTGGTCATAGCTTCCTTTGTTGCAACATGCTGCTGATCATAAATCACAAAAAACTCCAAGACACTCTCTTTTACTGCCATGTTAGACCACCTGACGAAGGCTTGACGCTGAAACGTGCCAGAGGTTGTTACAGTAAAGGCATTTTAATTGTTTTAAAGGTGAGTGCCTTGGAGTTTTTTGTGATTTTGAGTCCTCATTCAAAGTCCTGGAAATATTTTTTGATTTCAATGTGCTGCTCACTTTAATTTCTACAAATTTGTACCATGTGCCTGTTTTGGCACACATGTGAAAAATGTGCTTTTCAATACAAAACACGCACTCTTGTTTTTAAGAGTGTCTGATGTCTCCTCGCTGAAACAGTTGACAGGGTTGGGCGAAAGATCTTAATGAGCGACTACTCTCAAATTATGTATTTCTGGCGTGTTTTTTCAACATTTTTAGACTGCTCCAATCTAAATTTGTCAGAGCTCCGCCTGAGGAACCAAAACAAACGGAAGTGTATGACTCAACCACACATACACACACATGCATATTGCATACACGCTGCTATAGGGAGAGCTGCTTAGGAAAAAGTCCTTGAGCTCAAACCGGCCACGTCTAATTATAGTCCCCTATTTCACATTTTAAAAGGAAGGCATTCTGAAATGGATTAGCCAATCTTTGTTTCTTTCTTTTCTCTCCTTTCGACACACAAGTTGGCAGTGAAAAACATCCCTCTGCCTTCTTAGATGCAGCAGGAATAGAGCCATCAGCCAGTCGGCTGGTAATTCAACTGACAGATTGTTTGAAATTGAAAGTGTTTGTGCAGCCTTTAAATTGCTTTTTATTCTCCTTCACCTCTTCTTTTTTTTTTTTAAATCTCCCTTTAGTCCTTCTGATCCCCACAGAGACTCCTTATTGGGATATTTTTTCATAAATACATGGAATTAATCTCATTTTATTCTACTTGTATCAAATATATCTCAATCAATTAGCACTGAATCTAATTAGTATCAAATCCATGTCACTTGTTTTAAGGCGATTTTTGCAGAAGTTCATTTGCATTGGTAATAAGTTGCAGGGTTTCTCACTTGTCCTAAGAAAAGCAGGCTTTTAAGACTTGATGCTAGATTAAATGACCTCTTAAAATGGACTGAGTCCCAGTGGAGACACGTCTCCTGGGGTTCAGTGTCTTAATGTGTCAGTGGGTTAATCTCCCCCCACCTCTCAGTGCATCTGCAGGGAGACACTTTTCACTGGTAATCCCCCCCTGAGATTTACCGTTCATCACATGTCCCTGTGTTTACAGAAAGTGGTGGTCTGCACTGAAACTTGGACGACTCCAGGAAAGAGGAACATTTTGACCAGTTTGTCCTCAATGAATGAACACTGAAGCCTCATGGGAGCAGATTAACTTTACTCTGACAGAAATCACAGATTTAAGACAACAGGAATGAGTCTTACCTTTGCTGCTGTTGCAATAAACAAGAAGTGAAAATCACAGCAATCTGAAGGCTGATGAGTGAAAGTCAGCGTGTGACACCAGGCTAGAAAACAAGGTGGAGACTCAGCAGAGGGAGGGAGGGAGAGAAGGAGAGCAGGAGAGAGAGAGAGCATGATAAACTGTACTGTCAGAGTACAGCGTGCACTTTGCCCTCTGTTGGACTGTAAAGTGACAGCAGTCCACTAAAGACTGAGACGGTTATAACTCACTGGTGATACTCCGCCCTATTAAAAACACTCATTAACACACACTGATTAAAGTGTTTGACCTCTGCTGTGTCTGTGCTGCAGGGAAACACAAAGATTTTACAAAACTTTTTTAATGTCAAGGACACAAGTTGATGACTTTGAGATCACAGACCTTCATCTGATAAGAGAGACTAACTAGACTGAATCATATGATTTATTATGTTAGTGTGCTAACCACAACTGGAATTTCATCATTTTAGGAGCAAGGACACCTGTACTTTGGTATTGTCAGTTTTTTTGACCTCACAAGGCCATTAAATAAAACAAAGATTTTAAGTCCACAGAAATACAATAACAATGAATTTATCTTGAGGGTTATGGATAAGTTTATTTTTATTACATGTTTTCCTAATTTGGCAACACCAAGTACTGGGACAAAAAGAGTCACTGAATAATAATGAAACGGTTTCTCATTATTTTAAGATACTAACTCATTATTTCATCTTTTTAAGTCATGATTTTAAGATACTAAAACATTATTTTCTGATTTTATGTCATAATTCTAAGATACTAAATCATTATTTTATATTAAGTCATTATTTTCAGATATTCATTCATTTTATGATCTATCTTGACACACATTTTACAGACATCACAATGGTCAGACATGATAAAAGTGTTCAGAGGCTCGAATGACTTAAAAATTTAGACAAACTATTTAAAACACTTTAATAAATAACCCCCAAAATAAAAAAAAGAAAATTAAATGCAGATTAAACAAACAAACAAATAAATATACATGAACACATATTATTGCTTCTTTTGTATCTGTGCAACATCATTGTTTACGTGAATGATGGCTGCTGGAACAAAGAAAATTATTTGACAGGCCTACTCCTTTGTTCTACACAATTTGACTATTTTTTGTATTTTGTGTTTTTATATTTGTATATTATTATTATTATTATTATTATCATTATTTTATTTTATTTTATTTTATTTTTTGTACATTTTTTCTGCTTTTCCTAAGCCAGATATCTGAATGCTTTTTGTACAGAGTCAAATAATGAATTATTTTAAAATCTCTCAGGGAATTGCTGGTCTCTATGGTGATGCGGTCTTTATTCCACTAGGTGGCGCCAGAAGTCGAGTTTCAGCTCCTCTGTGTTCACTTTATTGACAAGAAATTAAAAACTAAACACAGAATAATCGGGGTCGTTAAATTCTATGAATGCAGACGATAAAAAAATTATAAAATCATCACACATGATCTTACCTTACAAGAATACTCCTGAAATGTGACCGATTGAGCCAAATAACAAAGTAACGCAACTGCGGTTTATGTTGCCTTCACTGTCTCAGTTAAGCTCGTACTTCATAGCTCAACAGGGCACTGAAAAAAAAATCACCTGTATTATTAGTAAAGATATAAAAAAATATACATCGATACAGCAACATATAGGTTATGTATACATTCAAATTATAATTAACAAAAGTCATAACAACAACAAATACAAGAGTCCAGGACAGACAAAATGCTGCATATAAAGCTCACAAATAAAACAATCTGCATTTTAAAAAGTTTTCATATTGGCACACACTGGACAACATACTGATACTGTAGACAAAATAGCTGTGATGTGAGATATTGGATATTAAATATTGGATAGTAAAAATAGTACTTATCATTACAGTTTAAATGAATTAACCTGAAAACTTTTCACAGACCCCTTGAAAGAGTGAAGCGCACCCCTGGGGGTCCCGGGACCACTATTTAAGAACCACTGTTCCAAAAGAATGTCAGAAAATAGTCGAAACTATCCATCACAATTTCTCAGAGTCAAAGTTCACATGTTCTAGTTGCATGTTTTGTTGTTTAGTTCTTGTATTTTAAACCAAACCGTATTTTCCCAGCTGTTTTAACCCCGTTGAGAAGTCGGATCCCCTGTCGTGAACACGCCTAAACAAATTCCGAGCTTCCGGATAGCTCATGAATGTGTCATAATTCATATCCAATGAGACCCCGCCCTGGCCACCGTGTACTGCTGACCGTCCGTCACTCTCATCTGTCTGTACCCGGGCTCTGTACAGCAGCAGTCGCGCCTACTCTCGTCAGCTTCCATGGCGACCAACTAGAAAAGCATTTTCTCGCGTCGACCAGCCGGTTAGCTCCTGTTAGCGAGCTAACGGGCGTGTTATGAAATGGGATGATGTAGCGGAGTAACTCTTTGGACCAACCGCGCAGTACCTTTAGCATGCTAAGCTAACGTGGAGAAACTAGCGAGCTAACGGCCGTGAGCTAACGCAGGCTAGCATTCACCTGCAGGCTGTACTTGCTAACTAACTGACGCGACTGTTGCTAGCTAACAGGATGGAAAGTGTGAAGGAAAACGAGCTTTCAACTTCATCAACACCGCAGGGGACAGTCGATCCCGCCAGTGACAGTAATTCAGTGAAGCCGAGTGGATTAAGCCAGCTGTCCGCGGGGAAGAGACCCTCCATCGGGGAGGATGACGGCGGGGGTGCAGAGGCGAAACTCTTCGGGAAGGGACTGGCAGCCACCTCCCTTCTTCAGATTGCGATAAGGAACGGGATCTATCAAAACCAAGTTGCCAACGCTACCGCGGCCAAAAACATCAACATTCCCGCCGTGAAAACAGCCAACATTTACAGCCTGACATCGGCCAACAGCAGCACTTCTGTCAACTCTTTGCTGAGCAAGAGGCGGCAGAGACACAAGCGGAATCTGTCGCTCGGAGCTCCGCCGACTGCCGGCGTGTCCTCTGCGGAGGTGGCCAGCCCCGCTCCCTCAGCCTCCCCTCTCAGCACCCTCAGCCTGGACAGGAGGACTTTCCTCCGGCAGAAGCAGTCCAAGCAGCTTCAGGCCTCGGATAAGACATGGGTGAGGTCTGACCTCCGGCGGGGCTGCATTCACGTCCACGACTGGCTCACGCCCTCCTACCCGCGGCCGGTGCTGTGCACGGTGGATACCGCCGCTCAAGAGGTGGCCAGTAAGCTGGAGGGAAGCAAAGCTGGGGCTGTGTTGAGACTTAACTATAAAACCACTGCTTTAGTTGATTTAAATGATAGCTGTAGAGATAGTAATGGACAGACTGATGAGACTGAAAGTCTTAGTGACAGTGCGGATGTCAAAAAATCAGAGGAGAATGAGCACACAAAACAGTTTTATCCTGACAGTAAGCTGTCTTCTTGCTTGTTTGATGATAAAACAACAAGCAACTCTTCATCTGAGGTCTGTCTGAATGACATAGGGATTGATTTGAGCCTAAGTGTGGCAGACTGTTATGGGGTCTACTCTGGCTCCGATATGGAGAGCAGCACCTGTGAGGACTTCAGCCCAGGTGGACCCAGAAGCACAGAACTCCGGGACTCGCTCAGTGATGGCCAGGGTTTGGGCACAGACTTCTCAGTGCTGAGCCCGAACTGTGACAGTGCCACAGAGGGACCTGACCCGTTTGAGAGCTCCTCAGATGAAGTGGACCTCACCTCTTCTCCAACACATTCCGGCTCTGCAGCAGACCAGCAAGCGGACCTGCCCAGCAGAGACCCCTGCAGTGCTTCCAGCCAAGTGACAGCCACGCTAGATGACGCTGGAGCTGGTGATAGTGCAGATACCCCCAAATTAATCAAAACTCCCTCTAAATGCCCCAGCAGCTCTCAGACTCGGCCCCTGACCAGCCAAGCAGCTGTCCAGCCTGACCTGGAGATCCCCGAAGGGAGCAGAGGATGGCCCGAGCCCATCAATACTAGTCCGACCCCGGCTCTGTACATCCAGCTGCACGGTGGAGCTGTGCGGCGGCTGCGAGATGATGAGAAGCCTCTGCAGATATTAAATGAATACCTCACTAATCTGGGGTTTGAAGACCCATGGAGGGTGCAGGGCGAGGGGATGAACCCAGAAATTGGCTGCCTGATACGGTTCTACTTCGGTGAGTGTCTCAGTTTTTGAAAAATCTAAAACTTTTCTTTTTTTTTAATAGGTGAATGATTAATCACTCCCACAGAAAGATCTGCCTGCATGTACTGCATTTTTTTTGTGAGAAAATCAGGACATTTTATTCAGAGATGTTCTGATACCATTTGTTAGAGCTGTAATGATGAATAAAGTAATCTAGTGATTCCCAAAGTATGGTTGAGTGGTTGGTGAGTTGTGGACAGAATAAGGCATTTTAGGACATCATCTTGGGCATTTTATGGACCAAACAACTAATCGATTATTCATAAAAATGAGACAAACAGATAATAAAAGTAATCATTAGTTGCAGCCCTACATAGATGTTTTCTTAAGTCTGTAGAATCTGATGTGTAGACCAGCACATGCCTGCAGCATCACAATAATTTTACAGACAGAAATAGGGCTGTATCAAACATTGCACCACCTGCAATTTGAAAATTGCAGTAGATCATATTGCATATTACCATTGTTAGGACGTGCAGGACTTGCTGGTGGGCCTTGAGAGTTCAGGGGAAAAAAGGTCTTTAACTTTAAATTAATCAGAACTAATGAACCATTGTCATAACATTTAAATTTTGTCTTAAATTATTAGTTAGTCTCCTGTGTTGAGTTGGAGTTGCTCTTAAAGATTTGGGTGGGCCACAGAAGATTTTAAGATTTAAAACTGAGCCATGACATTTTTAAGTTTGGTAATGGCTCAAATAGTTGGCAATTCATTTAATAATTGATTCATAATCGATTATTAAATCAATTGCTAACTAAAATTAATCCCACTTCATTAGATTGGTGCATAGACTCACACACTCACCGAAACCGGGTCCAGCATTTTTAGCTGTATCTGAGGCATTTCTGATGCTGGTATCATAACAGTCCAGTTTTATCATTCTTTTCCACATGTATTGTACTTCAGCTGTCAGAGAGCTACAAGCCGCTAGTTACACCATTCCACTTTAGTTGTGCTCGGCTTGTCACTGCTCATTCATTGTTCATCCATTCTCAGTGTACCGTGAGCGCTGTCATTGTGTTTGGTTAGTCGGACTGTTAAACCAGTGTATACAATTGTCCTGGTGGGACAATACCCAGTGTTTAGCCTGTAAACCCACCCAACCCCTCTGTGTGTCAGCTTGTAGGGAGACACATCTGGAGGTAACAGGTGTGCTCTTTCAGCACACCAACAGGCACTGTTTCTCTTCTTCTTCTTCTGCTGTTGTTGATGTTGTTGTTATTGATAAAAATCCTGTTTTGCTGACAAGCAGGGTAAGAGGATGGAAAAACAGCCATGATCTCTTATGGGATTAACACAACTGGATATTGTTTTTGACCTTGTTTTTAACACCATCAGCAAAGACAGCAGGGATAAAGAGTCATGGTGTGATAGCTCACATTCTCAGTCCTGTTTGAAAAGTCTTGGGCGTGTCTCTCAAATCCTCTTTTCACCCAAGAAAGACAACAGTTCTCAGTTCTTCTCTTCTTCCTTTATGTTATACAAGAAAACATACTGTTACTGCACATATGAATAACCGAGGGATATACTCAAGACGTAGTACCAAACATGCATTCCTTTACCCTGAAAATGTTATACAGAGAGCTGGGCAAATTCCCCTGCCTTCCCCAACACCCCCTTCTCTTGGCTCACACAGTAACATGACAGAGGAACAAAGCGTGACGTAGAGTTGAGCCGCTGAAAGCAGGGGCCCTTCCAGCCACTGCAGACAAACACACAGCCATGAAACAAGCAGTGAGAGGCTACTGTGACAGGAGAGTGGAAATGCTGCCGACATGACAGGGACAATTACAGACGAGGAGTGGTGTGATAACATGAAGTGACTGCAAAGTTCATGATGGTGCCAAAAATCTGAAATTTCAAGTTAAATTTTGAACAATTTTCCACAAGTCTTCCACTGTAAATCAGTGGTTCCAGCTGTTATTTTTAGAAAGTTTTATGGTCCTGAAGAACCACAAACCCCAATTCCAAAAGTTGGGATGCTGTGTAAAGCATGAATAAAAAGAGAATGCAATGATTTGCAAATCTTTTGCTTTGCCTATATTCAATTGAATGCAGTAAAAAAATAAGATATGTAATGTTCAAACTGAACTTTATTGTCTTTTGTAAATATACACTCTTTCTGAATCAGATGCCTGTAACATATTCCATAATAGTTAACAGGAGCATGTTTACCACTGTGATACATCAACTTTTCTTTTAACAATACAGTCAGCATGTGGGAACTGAGGACACTAATTGCTGAATTTTTCAAAGTGAAATTCTTTATCATTCTCACTTAAAATATGACTTCAGGTACTCAACAGTTCTGTTGTCATATTTTGTGCTTCATAATGCACCACAGATTTTCAATGGGAGGCACGTCTGGACTGCAGGCAGACCAGTCTAATGCCTGAACTCTTTTACTACGAAGCCACGCTATTAGAACACATGCAGGATGTGTCTTGCTGAAATAAGCAGGGATGTCTCTGAAAAAGATGTCGTCTGGATGGCAGCATATGTTGCTCCAAAACTTTTTCAGCATTAATGGGTCCTTCACAGATCTGTTTGAGTACTTTTTAAGTAAATTGAATATCTTTGGGTTATGGCACGTCACCTTGGACTTTGGGAAACAAAGATTATGTTTTATTTTATGGACCAAACATCTAATTGTTTAATCAGGAAAATGATCAACAGATTAGTCATTAATGAAAATAATCATTAGTTGCAGCCCTAGTTGTGATACTATCGATTTTTTCCCCCCACCCCACGTGTCCATTATGAATTGCTTGTTAATGTTGATTTTCAGAGTCGAGCCAAAGCAGCTTGACTCAGCATAATCCCCGCTGCAAAATGCACATTGCCAAGTATTCTCTTTCTCTCCCTCTCTCTCCCTCTCTCTCACACACACACACACACACAGTATGCTGACAGTAAGAGAAAAGTGACCTTAGTGGAACTCAGATTTCACCTCCTCAGTGTTTCGGATCTCTGTGAGACAGTCGCAGCAGCAGACTCAGAACTGCAGTACCCAGAGGTCACTGCTTCACTTTACAAGGTCACAGACTCATCCAACTAACATGTCTGATAATTCTGTCCAAAACTCACTAAACACCTGCAGGCTGTGAAAGCAGATGTGTTATTTTGTCCTCCTGGTGTGGCCATGAGTGCAGCACAGCTCAGCGATGCTGCTTCACATTTAACAAAAATCCAAAATACAGCTTCAAGCAAAGTCTTGTAACTGCAGCTAATAAGAGAGATGTGTGGAAATGGTCCGGCACTTGGTGCACTTCAGGACACCAGGCCTGTCAGGGACATGTTGCACCAAAAAAGTTTTGTTGTAGCGTGAACAGGAAATGGCTTTTGGCTGCTTGATGAGAGACAGGATGTTCCCCATCCAGAGAAATAGACGGAAGGAAAGGGCATGTATGTGTGTATATATTAACACACCACGCCTCGCCTGTAGCGCCCAGAGTCGGGTGGACCCACACAATACACATTCCACATTATTGTTTAGTTTAAAATGAGTTCTGTTTGAAAGAATCAGATTGATCTGTTCCATCAGCTGTATCCTACATTTATGTCACCTTGATCTAATCAAATGCTTTATTCATTTGTGGTAAAAATACTCTGTATGATGTCACCCACTGATTGCTGAATTGTTTAAATGAGACAACTGATTGTGTTTATAACCACCTAATGTAAGTTTATTACAGGGCTGCACAATTAATCCTAATCACAATAAAATCACAATATGGCCAAGTGCAGTATCTGAATCACAGAACCAAATCACAGTTTTTGAAAAAAAAAAAAAGGAAAAATGTGTGAGAAAAGATCATTATAATGAGGATGACATGACCTAAAAATCATGTTTTGCAAATGACAAAAAACATAGTTGTTTGGTACAGACCTCAATAAATATCACATTAGCGCTGCAGCCAATGATTATTTCCATCATCAGTTAATCTTTCGATTACTTTTTCAGCAAATCGATTATTAATCGTTAGTGGTTTGGTTTGTAAAATGTCAGAAAATGGTGAAAAATGTTGATCACTGTTTTCCAGAGTCCAAGGTGATGTCCTCAAATGTAGTGTTTTGTCCAAAACACAAAGATATTCAGCTTACTGTCAGAGAGAATTAAATAAACCAGAAAATATTCACATATGAAAAGATGAAATCAGAAAATTTGGACATTTTTTTAAATTGATTATCAAAATAGTCAGTTGATTAATCGTTGCAGCTCTCTATCACATCATCACAATTTTAATATATTTTTTAGTGAACATTAAAAATTGTAATGCAAAACTGATCATTCCCACTAATTGTATTGCATCTCGCAGTCATAATTTTTGTCACATATAATCCTTAATATGACTTTTTTGCCAAATTGTGCAGCCTTACTTTGTTATGACTTGTTCTCCTTCAGTGACGTCCATCACATCTTTTATATTTATATTGACTTAGATGATCAGTGTCTACATGTTTTGACAAATATTGCACCTCCTGCGATCTGTGTAGCCTTTGTCAAATCTTTTTCTTTTTTCTTTTTCTTTTACTTAAGCGTATGGCACTCTAAAAGGTGCATGCAAAACAATGTATGCCACATGCCACACACATTCTCCAGCCTTGTCTTTGTCTCAAAAAATCTAGGGATTACATACTGAAAAAGAATTGAGGTTCGACACCCAGCCCTGCTCCGGAGTTGGTGTGTCCCGCTGAAACTTGGGTGACGTTTTGTCACTGGAGGAAGCAACAGTGAGGATCTAGGTGCTGGTGTTATAAGGCATTACATAACAAGCTAATCTGATTTCAGGCCTCTCAGTTGCTCAGACTCTTTACGGGTCTCTCTTTCTATTCCCGTTCTCTGGTGTCTGTTATCACTAGAGCAGAGAATAAAACACTCAGACCGTAAAACTCAGTTTCATAAGAGAAAATATATTACCACTAAGTTTGTATTCTGGTTCACTGTGTTTAAACACACAGTTAATGTAGAGGAACTCCATGTCTGGTGTTTCTGGCCAATACCCTGCGCTGCCCTGTGGCTCTAACTGAACTGTGGCTGCTTTTTGTGTCAGCAAGGGGTTAATGTAACAAATCACGCTTGAGTGACTGCTCAGTCTCTCAGCCCACAGGCTATTAGCTACAATTCACTTACATAACCATACAGCTCTCTAGTCGCTCTTGCTTTCTGAAAGAGAAACCCACTGTGAGAGATTTGATTCACAAAATCCCAGACGGCTAAAAATAACACCTTCCATTGTGGCCATTATGAAAAATAAAATCAGTTTGTGTAACAATCACTACACTCAGCGATCTCATTCATTCAGTCTCATGTAACAAGGCTCTCTCTCTCTCCTTCCAGGTAAACCTCGAAGTGTGGGCGGTTCTGATCGTGTGCAGCTTTCAGGGGTGTTCAATGTGCGGAAAGGAAAGCTGGCACTGCCGGTGAACCGCTGGTCGAAGCGCCAGGTCACACTCAGTGGAACCTGCCTCATTGTTTCGTCTGTGAAACACGCCCACACCGGCAAGATGCACATCCTCCCTCTCATCGGAGGAAAGGTACTTTCTGAAGAGCTCTAGTGTCTTGAACTTGTTTGATTAGTATTCTGGCTTGATACTTGTTTATCAGCCTTAAAGGGACAGAATTCGTCTCTGTGGATTAGAGCAGTGGTACAAAACATTTTTGTTTTGGAGCTTGGAGGTTGATCACTGCTCCTGTTGCTGTGTGCTCCTCCTGCCCTCCCACATCCTGCACCAGGTTATGTTTCATCTCCTCCAGCCACACAAATCCCAGCTAACTGCTCTTCATTGAGATTTGGGCTGAGAGATGATAGTGTTACTGTTACACAGAATAAATCAGAATCAAGGTTTATTGCCACAAAAGCTTTCATATGCAAGGAATTTTCTTTGGTATATTAGTGCATAACTGTTAATATACTACTAGAAAAATATAGATGAAGATGAAAGCAAGTGCTCTATGTCAAGAAGCATGAATACAACATTTATTTACAATATGACCATTATTTAAATTAAAGAGATGTATATAGTTTGTGGAGGAATGTTCAAAATATGTTAAAAAAGAAAAAAAACAGTCAAGCTGCAACATTTAGGTTAGGTTTGAGCGATTAATTGTTTTGAGTCATTTCCTTGATTTAGAAAAAGTCCAAATTCTCTGATTTCAGATTCTCAAATGTAAATATTTTCTGATCTCTATGATTAATTGAGAATGAAAATGATCATTAGTTGCAACCTTAAAATACAGCATTATGTAGTTGTACTTCGCGGAATTTCTCATGTCTCGTCATTTTGTTATTATTCTAGGGTGTCTAACAACATCTGGCAATGGGGCTGCCAGTGAAAACTTGACTTTAGCTAACGTGAGTCTATTTACATTCAGTTGAATGTTGCTAAAAGGAGCAATATGTAGCAACTGTCCCTTCCTTAAGTGCTGCCTCCAAACAGCAACTGTCCAGTTATAGTTTAGCAACCGTAACTGCAGGTCTGTCAAGGTTGTCTGTCTGTCTGTCAACATGTCTCTCCATGTTGAAGGTGTACAGGAGGCTCTTAGAAGAGTGATACTCAGTGTTTTATGAGTCTGGACAGTGGCGTCTTTTTTTTGTCATCTCTCAAAGACATGAAACACAAGAACACGTGGTGAATGGATTAAACTCTGTCTTCATCTGCTCTAACATAATCTACAAATGTTAGCACGTCTGGCTAACTAAGACTAGCTTACTGGCTGCAGTAACTTTACCTCCCAACAAACTTGTTAGATACCACTGCATCTGCATTTGTTCTGAGGAGGAGGATGTGGGCTGATGCAGAATCAAAGTGGTTTGACGACGATGCATTTCTCTCTGGCTCGCTGTCTCAGGTTTAGGCCAGGTTAGCTTAGCTCTTATCCTGGCTGTCTTCCGCCATTGTGGTCTGTCTGGTCTGGCTGGGTGACCCATCCCAAGGTCCGCTGGACTAATCAAGTCCCTGTGCTTCCTTTTCCCAAGTTAATGAGTGTATTTTTGTCATCTATCATGTAGATATACCTGCAGTATTTCACCACCCAACGAATGTTTGCTCAGATGTAAGCTAGCTTTAGCCTCAGTCTTTTAGCATTAATGTGATATTATGTACGCTGCTGTTAGCTAACTTTACATAAACACTTTTACAGAGATCTTGTTTTAAAGTGAGTCAGATAGAAACATTAAAACGTCAGCTGGAGACAGACTTCTCAGCCAACTCAAGGAGTTAGCACTAGCTTACATCAGCCAGATATACTTATGAAATCTGCTTGTTAGAGTCATCATCTTAGCTGACAAAATCCACAGGGTCAATTGTGTGTGCAAGAGATGGAAAAGATTCCATCTTTCTGAAACCTCACTGGTGAAGTAGACGAAGCATAAGACGATCGTTTAAAGAAGATGCATAAAAAGATTCAGAGAAACTAAAATATGTTGTGTGCTGCAGGTGGAGGAGGTGAGGAGACACAGCCACTGTCTGGCTTTCAGCTCAGCTGGTCCTCAGAGTCAGACTTACTACATCAGCTATGACTCCTACACAGAACACCTCCGCTGGCACAGGACGGCCTCAAAGGTACGTTAAGTGTTTGAGTTTGTGCCAGCACTAACACAGTTTGCTTCGTTGTATTCAAGGTTGTTGCATTATGATGGTGATGGCAGGATTTTCCACATTATGTTGTCACAAGTTGCTCATCACGTCCTGTCCATCGTCCCTCTGTGTCAGATCGCATCCCAGAGGGTGAACTCAGTTGACCTGTCGTGCTGCAGCCTGGAGGAGCTGCCTGCTCAGCTCTTTTACAGCCACGACCTCACACACCTCAATCTAAAGAACAACTTCATTTCACTGCACAAAGGCGTTCCAGCACTCACCAGGTGAGTTTCTGCCACCAACATTCCTGCACTCACTGCACTGAGACAGAATCTACCACCAACAACAACAACAACAACAACAGCTGCAACAGGAGGAGCCGAGAGATGAAAAGCAGTATTTTTCTCTTTGTTATTCTCTCTTTTGGATGTGAAACATCCCTCATGGTTTTTACTGTCTTGGGGAGCTACCATATGGTCTGAAGAGGACACAGCTTAGATCAAATTACAGATGATGTGTGTGGGCGGCTGTGTGGTTTGGATGATTAAAAGAGAGAGAACTGGTGATGAGAGATTTGACATCCAGCCACCTGACCTCTGGGACTCTCCTTGTTCTCTGGATCAGCTTGTCCAACCGGTCGCTGATGTCGTGGTCCTCTGTGAGAACGTCTGCTGTCGTTCATTTCCTTTTTTCATCTGCTGTGGGACAAGAGTTTAAAGGGACGGTTTGGGGTTTTTGAGGCGGCGTTATATGAGGTACTTCTCCATAGTCAGCGTATACCTGACAGTAGATGGTGGTCGACACGCCCCCAGTTTGGAGAAGCAGCAGGAGTACCAGTGCGGGGAGCTAGGCGATGTACTGCTGTGGATATGGTCAGCAGCAAAAGGGCTATATTTAGAATATTGCTCTCCTCAAAGTAGGCTGCTTTTAGTTATTCAAAATGTCCTGGGTTTTTTGTACAATATGTAAGAGTGTTATTACTAATCTAATCACTAATTAGGCTATCAAATAATGGTTTGTTGATGTATTTTGACCTGTTTTAAACCAGATAAAACCAAAAAAAAAAAGCAGGAATTTGTGATTTAAAAAAATCTAAAAAAAAAAAAAAAAAGAAAGTGTTTATACACCCCTACAGCTTCGTGACAATATTAGCTGCTAAGACAAAGTTTAAAATGACGATAACACACCTGTCACCTGTGTGCAACAATTCATGTGTCTTGTAAACACACCCAGGACACCATGCTTCATATTATTTCAACTGATCTTCATAATACTAATAACAAATTATCAGAGACTGATAGAGGTTTTAATTATGGAAATTACGTGATCAATCCCCCAAACCAATCATAAAAAATGCATCTCAGTTGCCATGTGAATGCAACAAAACTTCTCCCACTGCTGCGGCTGCTCTTTGAGCTCAACAAGGTTATATCACTCTTTTAATACAAACAGTGATTTAACCTGGCTGTTGTCAGTGTCAGTTAAAGTGCACACTGTATTTAGAACATTTTCCCAGCTTTACTTTACTGTGAGACAGCTTTTACTGACCAGGAACTGAAGCCCCTGTCTGTGCTCTCTTCACGACCACAAAACTTTGCAGGACACTGGAGCTGCTGGTCGACCGCTGCCTCGATCTGCAGGAAGTAACACTTGATTGCACCAGAACAAACGTGTTAAAACCCCAAAGTCACACCAAAGCCAAACAATAACACAAACAACAACTACAGCTCCACTGTCCTGCAAGGTAAAAAGACTGTCCACGGAGTCTGGTGGTTGTAAAGACAGCAGAGACGGCGGCTTCAGTTCTCCACTGGAAAATGCTGCCTGACGTCAAAGTAAAGCAGCAAACATGTTCTAAATATAGTGTACACTTGAACTGATGTCGATTTTTTTTTAGGTGGCTCCTTTGTGTAGGTGCTAAAATAGGTTACATGCTGCTCATGTCTCCAGTGGTCCACAACAGGACATTACTGAGCTTCCTGTTAGGACTCCTGAGGCTGCTGTCAACCAAACGTGAGCTGACACGCCCACACACTCTCAAAACATGGTCTAAACCACAAAATTATTTGTTTTGAACCAGGTTTTAAAATAGTTCAACATTCAGATCTTTGTGGATGCTTAATGAGAAACTAAACTTTGATGACAAAAACACTTTTACAATTTCAAGCCCAGTTTTCAGAGGCTTGAAGGTTCTGATCCAGTGTTTAACATGCAGCAGTTTGTCTTCATTTTGGCTTCTTTGCTGCCTCTCCATGCCAAGAGAACAATATGTTGAAGCCTGACATTTACTCCATGGAAATGAACACACGTATACTGTACAAGTACACAGCCATTGTTCCTCCATAAACACACGCCTCCCAGGCGGTGTTTTGAGGAAAAGTGTTTTTCCCATTTCCTGCGCCTGTGACTTTCCCTCGGAAGGACGTGGGTCCGGCTCAGCCTTTCACCCTGACCCCTCTGTGAACTGGACTAGGTTAGGCTAAGAAAGCCAGGGAAGACACGCACACACACACACACACACACACACACACACACACACACACACACACACACACACACACACAGACACACACAAAAAAGCTCCTACCTTAACCACATGCTACATTGTTATGGTGAAAACTTTTAGTCATGTAAACATTTAGCTTTAAATAGCACGTATGCTGTAAGTGTTCTGGTGTTGCAGGCTTCCTCTCCCCTCTGTATTTGTCCTTGTTTATGAGACAGGTGTTATGTAACTAAAAAAGTTTTACACAGTGTTTTTGTTAGAGCCTCAATTCAGAGGAAAGTCTGATTATAGCGTTGAGAGATTAATGTCTTTGTCCTTCTTTGCCTGCCCTTTTGTCTCCCCCTTTATCTCTCTCTAACTCTCTCTAGGTTTTGTAAACTGAGAAGCCTCAGTCTGTCAAATAACACTCTGTCAGAGTTTCCTCTGGCCTTGTGTGACATCTCCACACTTACGGAGCTGAACTTGTCTGGAAATCATCTCTCGTCTCTGCCTGCAGACGTAGGAACCATGCACAAGTAAGTCGGCTGAAAGAAAGTGATGACCTGTGGGCTGCAGTTATTAACAGTGATGGTGATGTGCCAGGTATTTTCCCAAGAGCAGAGTTTATCCTCAGTGACCTGCAGTTTGCAGACAGAGACGTCAGACAGGAGTAGTTGTCATTGTGGTTCCATCAGTGCAGATTAATCTGTCTCTGTATTAAGTGAACAACTGGCTGAGCACCAGACTTCTGTCCTGATGGTGCAGATTTTGTCCAGGTAATCGGAGTGCAGAGTCATGCTCATGCTCGCTCTGCATTACAGCGAGTTTGGGGTCAAGCACTCAGTTATTGTGTCCACTTCCATACAGTACACTATGGGCGTAATGATACATTGGTCTGGATTGATATATCACTTCAGTGAACCAATATTATTGATACAAAGTGAAAATATCATTCATCTGTTCAACCTTTATTTATCTTGAGGAATCATTGAGGGAGTGCTCTAATTTACAATGATGTTGAGAGTACAGTTTGAACAGAATCACACAACAAGAAGACAAAACAAAATATTTAAATTCAGTTTTAATGTGTATTGTAAAGTTTCAGGAGTGTGCAGCACAAAAACCAGAAGCAGTTTTTCCAAAGTTAGTATTTGTATGGGGAACTAAAAATTTTAGCCAATCAGTGTAATAATGAAGTAATACATGATGCTAATTTTCCATCAGAGCTTTATAAATGAATAGAAACTAAATGTCATGTTTAAAGACTTACACCCATCCTTTTCATACAGGATGCAGTGATGTGTAAAGTAACTATCACCAGCAATGAACCTTAGGGTGGAGTGATAAACTGAGACTGGTGGTGTGAGAGTTGAGGTAGAGGTGTTTCTATAGATATAGATAATGTCCCCACATGAAGACGACCTCAATAATCTGTTTAATCTCGTCATCTTTAAAATATGCCTTTATTTTGAAAGTCCCATGGCATCCCTGTCTCAACGTTTGTAACAGTTCAGTCATAAAATTGTTGAATCTTAACTTAGTTCCTGTCTGTGACACAAATGTAACCAAATGTGTCAAATGGACAGATGATATCAATGAGGGCTGCACGATTTGGTAAAAAGGTCATATTGCAATTATTTTGAAATTGCAATATGCATAACAGTTAGTGAAAATAATCAGTTTTGTTCTTCACTGAAAAAAAAACTATTACAATCATTATGATGTGATATTTATTGAGGTCTGAACCAAACAAACATGTTTTCTTCATCTGAAGAACAAGATTTTTAGGCTATTTTTGTAAGACTATAATCCTTTGCATAATAGTTTCCATTCACCTGTATAAAGCTGCTGGATGTAAATAAGAGTCACATTTCCATCATTATTTCCTCGTCATTTTCCACTGTAACAGCTTTGACTGGTGCTTTTGTAATCATCTTGTTCCGCCCCCTTCTTCTGCTATGATTTAAAGGCCCCTTTGTGGAAAATTAGTGCCACCAGCTGTTTATCTCATAGTGCTTCACTGCTAATACTCACATAATGTTAAAGGATGGAAACACATAAGTTTGCTTTTTCTCTTGCAGGTTTTCTGTCAATTTGTGGGTGACAGGATATAGCCTGTTTTGGCCATTGTACATTGTTTATTTTGATTGTTAGTACCTGTCATTGTCAGTAATTTTTATGTATATTTCAGTTAAAAGACCATTAAATTGTTAATCTCAATTACTTGTTAGACAATTAATCAATTAAGATTTCATGGTTGTGACAGCCTGAGCTGTGACGGCAGAATATCAAACACAAAAGGTTATACAAACGACATAGATTGTGAGTTTCATGGATATTTTTAAAGCATATATGTACTATGTACTATTACTGTTAAGCACTTTTTTCTAGGTTTGAGGTGCATCAGCACATCAGGTTAAAAATCCCTGCTCTTCTTCTTTTGTGTCCAGCCTGCAGACTCTCCTCCTGGACGGTAACTTCCTGAGCTCTCTGCCTGTGGAGCTGGGCTCTCTGGAGGGTCTGACCTACCTCGGCTTGTCCTTCAACTGTTTCAGCTGTGTCCCCCCCGTCCTGGAGAAGCTCAGAGGCATGGAGAGACTGTGTCTGGCAGGGAACCAGCTCTCTGTCCTGGATATAGCTGGACTGCAGTGGCTGCCTGCTCGCCACATAGATCTAAGGTAAATTTATCCACGCAGACTCTGACATTTTTAGACACAATACGGGAACAAAGCTCATCTGAAAGCCGACACTTCACAAGACGCTGCAGGAAAGATCTTCTCTGTGTTTCTGCATCGCTTTGTGTTATCTCTTTTTCTGTCTTTTTCTGTCTCTTGTGTTCTCTTTTTTTAATTTTTGCAGCCAAAACAGAACAGGTTTGAGCTGATATGAAAAGAATAACATAATTCAATAAATCAGCACTTGGGCTGCAGCAGTTATTTTTTTTAAAACAATTAATCTAGTGATTTTATTTATTTATGTAATAATTGAGTAATCTAGCAACTAATTAATTGATTATTCTAACCATTATTTTTTTGTTACTTGATTAATATATTAATCAGTTTACCCAAAATAAATTGTCTTGAAACTTAATTTGTTAATATCTCAGTATTTATTAAATCATAATCCTGAAAAATATAAAGTACATTAGAATAATGATAATACTGGTACCACACTCTTTAAAAGACTCTATTTGTCAGATGTTTGACCTCGAACAAAGGTTTGTTTTGACACATATTAAAATAATCACTGTGTCAACCCATTTCCTGAACCGGAGAATCTGTGTTTTTACTTAAGTACTTGGTTTAAAAATTATAATGGTCATGACATGGATTTATTTCATCACTGGAGTCAAATGCAGTTACTAACCCGAGTTTATCTAAAGAAAAAAAGTTTTCAGGGAAAAGACTGAAAGTAAAAGTTAAGGCTCCAGACAGTTTTTTTTTTCTTTTTGGGGGAAGATGGCTCTTTTGATTGTAAAAGTTGCAGATCTAAATCTAAAATACTCACCACACTTTAGATGATGGCAGCGAGGTTTGTTAGCTGCAGCTTGTCCTTCAGGTGAATCCATGCTTTGTCCTAACTAAAGGCCACTGCCCTAACTGACAGAGAAGAAGTCATCAGATATTTCACTCTCTTTCCTTATCTTCATGCTCTCAGGCTGAACCGGCTTCAGAAGGTGACAGTGGGGGACTCAGAGCAGCTGGTCCACGTCGTCCAGCTGGACCTGAGGGACACTGGTTTACAGGAGCTGGATGTCAGGCCTCTCTGTAGGCTGGAGCTCCTCCGCTGTGACAGAAACACTCTGTCCCTCCTCAGAGTCAGTGGCCACGCCCTCAAGAGCCTGCACGCTGCACACAACGGTACTTACATTTACTTTGTGTTTTATAAACGTTAAACAGACACATACACCCACACTCAGACGATAAAAGAACTGTGCACCTTGTGTTTGTAGACCTGAAGCTGCTGGAGGTGCAGCCGGTGCCGGAGAATCTGACTGTCCTCGATTTGTCCTGGTACGAAGACTCTGAATACTTCACTGTCCTATTTACTGTTTTGGTAAAGAAGGCTGCGTGCTTATTTTCAGCTGGATGCTGACAGTATTTGTTTTATTAAAGGAACAAGCTGGGATGTGTCCCCGAGTGGGTGTGTGAGAGCAGCAAACTGGAGGTGTTGGACATCAACCATAATTCTGTTACAGAGCTGCCCGTACGGTGAGCATCACACAAAGACAAACACCTGCAGCATAGACACGTTTTTCACAAAAAAACTTTGCAGAAAGAAGTTGTTAAAATGCAGAAGGAAAGGTGGCTAGTTGCAGTTTAATGCTGAATATTGCACATAATTAACACAAAGTTGGCAGAGAGGTATACCTGTTTGAAATGAAAGTTCTGTCTTTGCCTGCTTTCAGACAGACATTAGCATTGTGTCAAAAAAACACATCCTCCTCATTCTTTTTAAAGTGATAAATGCGTTGGTACAGTGGGAGTACTGATACAGAGGACTGAGGCAAAAAAGCCAACTAAAATTACGTACAACCCAAAAACATAACGCCTCCAGCCAAACACATGGCTGTCCAGGAGACATGTTAAACTTCAGTAACGTGCAGTGAAATGCCTGAGTTGGCAGTGACCTCTCAATGTGGCATGTCAACAGTTCATAACATGGAATCTAGTCACACATTAATTAGGGTATAAATCAACATATATGTCCAGGACCTACTGCAAAGTAAAACTAATGCAGTCAAATAATGGACACTTAAAATGGGTCTCATGGAAGAACCACTCGTACAAACAGGTTTGTTCTTAAGTGGTGTCTACAAGTGATTTAGGAGAACTTGTTGCATTCTCCAGTTTTCTCGTATTTCAAATTTTTTTTCAGATACAAACACAGTTTACAAGTTCCAGGTCTAAGTTTTTCCACTAATGACTGTGTATTTCATTACTTTGAAGACATTTTAATTTTGAAAAATAAATTACTCTTCATAATCATGTCAACATTATCCTGTTTGACAACCTTGCAAATTATAATATAATTGTAAACTTACTTACAAAGCCTTTCATCATTCATTTAATGATGTATTATTACCTGCTGCCAGTTGCGTTGGCCGTATATCTGCATATGCAGGTTTATGGAACATCCTCACTTTATTGTCTTTGTCCCCCTCCTCCTCGCAGTCATCTTTCGCTCCTTGCTGTGGTGAGACTTTTTTTTCTTTGAAGTCATTTTTATATCGAAACTTTTGCTCTTTATTCCAGTGACAGTCTGACCCCTCAGGTAACGTGGCATTAACAGCACTCAGTGGTCCCGTGTCTTAGTTTTATCAGGTCTCTTAATTCCACCACTGACGCTGTTAAAATGACAGATTTTCCTTCATGGAAATCTGAAAGCAGGACGTCAAACTCCAAACTCAAGAGTTTTTCTTTATACTCTTTGATACCATGAACATTTCCTGACACATGTAATTAATAACACTGAAAGTTATAATGGTTAACAAGTGTAAAAGATCTTTGGTTCACAGAACACTGTAAACACAGTACATACAGACAGAGAGAACAATATTAGTGCTGATAAGTCTTCAAACTCAAAGATGTATCGTTCCAAAAGGTTTCATTGGTACCTGTAGCAACACGCCCACACTGATGCAGAGCTATTTTCAGTCTGTTTACAGCCTGTGGCAGCAATTAAAAACATATTCTGTTGCCTTCACAGAAGACAAGACAAAAATGTTCTTTGATATTCACTGTTCGACTGTTCCTCCAAGATCGACAAGATCGATTGTTGAGCGTTCAATCATTTCTTCCTCTGGCCAGGCCTGATTCAGGAGTTATCAGATTTACAGTACAAACACACACAAAGAGATTGAACTGGCTGTGTTGTTTGTATGTTGTAGGCTGATGTCGAGTGGGAGCCTGAGAAAACTGCTGGCAGGCTGGAACGGAGTGTGTCGGCTGGCTGAGAGGCTGGAGAGATCCCAGCTGGAGGTCCTGGACCTCCAACACAACCATCTGACGGAGCTCCCACACAACCTGTTCATCAAAGCACAGAGGTGATTACAATCACACAGCATCCTCCTTTCTTTCCTCGTGTCCCTCACCTTTGTTTCTCACATCTCTCTTTCCATCAGTCCATCGCTCTATTTTTTTCCCTTCCCATCTGTCACCTTTATTTTTTATATCAAGTCATTTGTTCAAGTACTAAGTTTGTCGTCTCTGTTGGGATTTTATCACAGCTTGCGATACCTAAATGTGTCAGCCAATAAGCTGGAGAACCTGCCAGCAGCCAGCCTATCAGAGGACAGCTTCAGCAGCCTGGAGGAGCTCTATGTGACCAATAACAGCCTGACAGACAAGTGTGTTCCTCTGCTGTCTGGACACGGACACCTCAGGGTGCTTCACCTTGCCTACAACCAGCTGCAGACCTTCACTGCCAGGTACAACTCTACAACACAAAAGAGTTAAATCAGTGTACGACAACTGTATTTAACAGTTCTATATATGAGCTTTACTGCCAGTAGATGTTGTTCTAAAACAAATGGGCACCAAAAACAGCCAATATATCGCTCTCCTTAGACTCACCAGCTCTGGTTTGGTGGAAATAAACCTAAACCTTGATAAAATGTAATTTATCAAGTTAGATGTAGAAATATTCAGCTTGTACACATTGTTTCTCCCTGCAGTACTTAAGTACCTCAGTCACCTCAGTAAAGAGCTGTTTTTCTTCTTGAGTCGGGTTGAATCCAATATTGATATCAGGAGCCTATTTTTCAACTAGTGATCAATCTGGAAATCATTTTCCCTCGGTTAGTTGTTAGGTTCATAAAATGTCAAAAATGTTGAAAAATGTTTCCAAAGTCTAAGATGATGTCCTCAAATGTCTTGTTTTGTTCACAACGTAAATATATTCAGTTTACTGTCGGGAGAGGAGTAAAGAAACCAGAAAATATTCATATTTAAGAAGCTGAAATCAGAGAATTTAGACTTAGCTTTCTTAAAAAATGACTAAAACCAATTAATCAATTGGCGATTAATTCAATAATCGATTAATCGTTCCTGCAGCTCTAGTGCACTCCAAGGGGTGGAAGCAGCTATGGTGACAAAATCATTAAAAATCACAATATTTTCGACCAAATATCCTGATATTGTGACAATATTGCAGAGAAAACTTTCACAAACTACTAACCCAGTTTGATCAATAATCATCAGAAATGTGGATATAATAACTGAGTGGTTAAAGACAAATAACAGAACAGCTAGAACAGACTGGTAAGTTCAGAAAATAACATTTTACTGTAATGCAGTCTTAAAAAGCAGGAGCAGACAACACTTCAATCAAACCGTGATATAACAGTATCCAAAATCTATACATAATATTGATTTATTTCCCAGCCCATGTGGGACATCACTCTCTTTAGTCTCTTTATCATGCATGTGCAGCCGAAGCAGCAACCAAAAAACAGAGAAGCTTGGATTACAACAAATACAAAAGTAGTATGACACTGGTACTGCACCGTATCTTTACAAAGCAAACAGTTGTTTGCTGCTGTGTTAAAGCTGCTATGAGGGACTTTAATATTTTGTTGATTTTGAAAGCCTGTGTGGACAAAAGTGGGAGTGTTTCAAAAGTAAAATTGTCTGAATAAAAATCTAAAAATCTGCCTCTTTTTAACTGGTAACTGGCACCGTAACTTTGCCTGAGAAAATGTAAACACAGGCTCATCTCATCTGATTTCAGTGAGACTCCGACCTGATGGAAGCCATTAAGAACAACTGAATGCAGATAGCTGTTCCTCTTGTTTACTTATGTGGGTCAAATCGAGGCATCAGTATTAAATTGAGACTGTTTCATAGCCAGTTAAAAAATCTTTGTAGTAGATTTAGTGGCAAATTAATACCTTGAATTGTTGCATTAAAGGAGAAAGAAACAGCAAAGTCAAACAGAGATGCTCACAGAGGAGCTTTAGTTTCCTGAAACCCACTGATGTTGAGATCTGAAGCTTTCTTGTGGCTGTTAGATGAAGATCACCCAGTTTTGTGCACCTAATTGTAGGCTTGTAGTCCCACCCAAGCTTTCATTAACTCACATTCTTCTGTTTCTCTGAAGTATCCTAATGCTAGAAACATGGTGCATTATCATCCAGCCTAAAATCAGAGCCTTGCTTCAGAATCAGGTTCAGGTCACCAGAGAGATGAGTTTGATGAATGCAGTTCCCAAAAATAAAGTTTGCTGTGTCAGCGCTCTGATGTAACCGTACCTCCACCTCCTGCAGTAAACTGGCACGACTGGAGCAGCTGGAGGAGCTGGACCTGAGCGGCAACAGACTGAGGGCTGTGCCCACCACCATCCTCAGCTGCCAGCGTCTGCACACGCTCTCCGCCCACTCCAACTGCATCAACGCCTTCCCCGAGGTTCTCCAGCTGCCTGAGATCAAGGTTAGTCTGGTAGACGCAGGTGTTTTAGGCACCGTTCCCTTTCATTTAGCTGCGACGTCCTCTAGAGCCTGGAAATGTAAACACATCCACACACTCTCGTCCAGCAGTTCAGTGTTAGCTACTGTCTGAGGCAAGTGCTTTGTGGAATTAATTTAGGAAATTAAGGATGAAAATCAGCGTCCTTCTACTCTGATGACAAAAACTGTCCACCCTCTGTCTCTCTTTATGTCTCTGTGTTCATCTTTATTGGTTTAGGGCTGATCAGGAAATCCTTTATAATCTCCTTGTACCTCCCTAATCTCCCTTTGTCTGAACCCAAATGATGGTTCCATTGTCCCTCCTGTGCATGACAGTCTGTGAAATAAGAGTGGGAACAATAATTATCAACTCCAGGCGTAGGCGATCACTTGCATGCTTGTGTGTGTGTGTGTGTGCGTGTGCATGCGCATGTTAGGGCTGCACAATTAATCACAATTACAATAAAATCGCAATATGCCCAAGTGCAATATCCAAATGGCAAAACCAAAAAATCTATGAAATTTGGACTAAAAATCTTGTTCTCCAGATGAAAGAAAACATGTTTGTTTGGTTTAGACCTCAATAAATATACATTTTTTGTTTTGTTTTGTTCTTTTTTCCCAGTGAAATATGTAATGCAAAACTGATCATTCCCACTAATATCGCATATCACAATTTCCTTCAAAATAATCACAATATAACTTTTTTACCAAACCAGACTGAGCGTGCATGTGTGAGTGATCAATGGACCTGAAGTTTGTCCACAGCTAATTTCAAATACTACTGGACCAATCAGCCTAATTTCTGTCTGCTGAAGGACCTCTGTGAGTCAGAAATTTTGAAAAGTCTGAAAAACAAAACAAACACTGAGCCAGCAGCACATTAGACCTTTTGCACAGCAGATATTTTGACTTGAACAGCACAGGTGAAAATAAAGCTGCATATCAGGCTCGGCAAGAGCTGATGTGAGAAGATACAGTAAAGTGTCAAAGTATGTGTCATGTAATGAAATCAGAGTTTTATCCAGTTGAGGACAAACAACTTACTGATGTTGGTACTGTGTTGAACCCTTGAGAAATGGTAAAACAAACAAACCAAGTCTGATGCAAATTTCATGGCATTTGCATCTGAATTACTTCTACTCTAAATAATGAATTTGTGGAAAGTAAATGTCGCATCGGCTGTGCGAGTGTGCGTGTCTGCACTGGAGCCTTGCGTCGTAAAACGCAAACAGGATGAAAATCATCATATATACCGCAGCCCCAGAACATGCATAATGGACTGTTTTATCGCTATAGCAGAACCTCCTAACTGGAAGCGACACTAATGAGCAAACAGCTCATTGCTTCAGGGTTTTTTTTTCCCAAAGAGGACGTCCTCATCCGCTCCGTGCTCAACCAAACAGGCTGAGCGACGTGTCACTGCTTCTACTTCATTAGCTTTACCTCTAATATATTTTATCTGGTCAAAATCACCGCTGATATCCTTGAAGTTTCTGTTTCCCCTCATCAAAGGAGTCAACAGGGAGGACGAGGGATTAATTAAGGAGGTTGAGAAGGAGCACACAGTATATGATCCACAGCAGCTTTTTTAATAAGGAATATCATCAATAACGACAAGGTTTAGAGAGAAAACGGAACTGCTGGTAATAAGTAAGTAAACAGTCCTCCAACCAGTGGTGGAAAGAGTACTGAAAATCTGTACCCAAGTATAAGTACTGTTACGTTACTAAAATATTACTCCTTACTTACCAAGTAAACCACTTAATTACAGAAATTTGAATATTTGTAATTAGTTATAATAAGAAAAAAAAACTGAGAGCAGGATCCAGTTAGAATTGTCTTGTGAAGGAGTTGTAGCTCCATGAATTGAAATCGGCGAAGGGCTCATAGATTCTCTCTCCTGTGAACTGACTCTTCCCTAACTGATAATTAACAGAAACAAAACACGTTTTTCTCATTGTAGGTTTTAGTTAAACAATTCCAGAGGCACATTAGTCACATGAAACGTTAATTTATGAAGATTTATTGACATACAGATCACAGTTACTGCCATTTCTAGACAAACAAGACAGACCGAACTGTGAGAAAACCTGTGAGCTTTATCAATGAATACATTTTAATCAATTAAATTCTTAAGGGTGATTAATCATTAACATACCGACTCTGTCGCTTCCTCAGTGTGTCGACTTGAGCTGCAATGAACTGACCGAGGTCACTCTGCCAGAGACGCTTCCTCCGAAGCTTCAGGAGCTGGACCTCACAGGAAACCCTCGTCTCAACCTGGACCACAAGAGTCTGGAGCTGCTCAAGTACGAAGCTGGAGGATTCTGCAGCATCTGTACTTACAATCTGTGGAAAACATATCTGACTCATAAAACTGACTGACTGAATCTTCTTTTCTTGCATCTCTGTGCAGTAATATCAGATGTTTCAGGGTGGATCCGTCACCTTCAGCTCCCTGTGTGAACGAGAGCCACGGGGCCCCTGCAGTCTGGAGCCACGGCTACACAGAGGCCTCAGGGGTCAAAAACAAGTCAGTCCTCCTCCCACACCACTGTCCGTTTTTATTCATCTCCTCACTTGCTTTCTTCCTTCAGAAATGTCTTTTACTGATCTCTTGAAGTTTATAAGACTAGCACTTTTCCAAACCACGGATACAAAATGCTTTCAGAATACAATAATGATACTATAATTATTCATCACTATCAAATAAAAATGTTCAATAAAAGCATAAAAAACATTGTTTTGTTCAAAAGTAAAGACTCAGCTGAGCTGACTCATGCAACCAAAAAGTAGGAGTATGATTGTTCTTTGTTTTTAGCTTTGGACAGCAAAGATTTAAAAGCTTTCGGTCAGCAGATCTGATGGATGCAGCTGTCTGTCTAAAACGTTGAAAATGTTTTAGTTTTTATCCTCAGACATTATGCAGGATCTTTCTTTATCAGTTGTTCTTGTAGAATTTTGAGTTTAAAAATACATGAGATCTAAACTCTCTCCTATAGCCGTGTTTTTAACCTTCTAATGTTGGTCAGAAGGCTCAACGCTGCATTCTGAATCTTTTGCAGAACAATTCAGACATGAATTAAGACTTAAAGGGGTAGTTCGGGTTTTTGAAGTGTGGTTGTATGAGGTAATTATCATTTGTCAATGTATTAGCTACAGTAGATGGAGGTCAACACACCTTCTCCTTTGAAGAAGCAGCAAGAGGAGCATGTAGGAAGCTAAACAATGTGCTGTTGACACCTAAAAAAAAAACAGTTTAAGCGTTCAATATATTTAGAATATTTTCACCACTTTACCTTGCCATCAGACTCTTTTGGCAAAAACAGTAATTTAACTACAGCTGCACCCAAATAGTCATTATCATTAATATCAAAAATCATATCACAATTGCAACATCAGTCAAAATTATTGCAAAATAATTGTAATCCCAACATCATTCAGCCCTAACTGTAGCTGCTGTTGGCAAGTTAGTTCAGCTAGCGGTCCTACTGTATACAGCCTCCTCCTCCTCCTCCTCCTCCTCCTCCTCCTCCTCTTCCTCTTCCTCCTCCTCCGCCGCCGCCGACAGAGAAAACAGCACCTGAGGGGATTTAATATTACAGCCGCTTTGACCAGACTCTGACTGCACGGACAGGTGGAGCAAGTTTGTAACTTAGTGACTTAATTTTTTAAGTATACACTGTCCAAAGTGTTGATAAGTCGGCAAGTATCTGTTTTTAAGTTGGAGGTTAATTATTCCTGTTTTAAACAGCAAGACTTGTGACTTTATACTGTGTTGAAATAACTAAATGTCCACAGCAGCACATTGCTTAGCTCCCTGCACAGTACTCCATGTACTGTAGTAAAACACAGGATAAGTACCTCATGCAGCCACAGTTCAAAAACTCTGAACTATCCCTTTAACTCACGTAGGCAGGGATGTTTTGCTTGGTTTTATTTCTTGGCAGAATTTTACAAAGCTAACCTTTTGATGTTGTTGTCGTCCTCAGGCTGTGTGTGGCTGCTCTGGCCCTCGACAGCTTCTGTGGGATCCGTGAAGCTCTGTACGGAGTTTTTGACGGAGACCGGAACGTCGAGGTGCCTTACCTGCTGCAGTGCACCATGGGAGACGTGCTCGCAGAGGAGCTTCACAGGGGCCAGAGGCAGGAAGATTACATGACTAACACTTTCCTCACCATGCAAAGGTAAACACACCTTTAGTGAAGTGAAACAATCACAGGAGAATACTTCCACACAGTCCTGAACTCAAGTGTTTGCACGTCTCTCTTGCAGGAAACTGGGCACAGCAGGCCAGAGGATGGGCGGCTCGGCGGCTTTATGTCACATCAGACACGACCCGGTGGCTCCTGGCGACCATGGCGGCTGCTTCACCCTGAAGGCCGCCAACGTTGGCAGGTGCCAGGCTGTTCTCTGCCGTGACGGCAAAGCTATGCAACTCTCCACCACACACACGGTCAAAGAGGAGGCGGAGTATCAGAGGGTCCGGCAGCACAACGCCATCATCACCGAGGTAAAAACAAACTCATGTTTCAGGTGTTGCTGAGGGCGATTTGTGGTAATGGTGCTGAAATGATGAGCTGATTAATAGATGTATTTATGTAATTGCAAGTAAATTTTGACGATAAAGTAATTAAGTAAGTAAAACTGACAACTCTTGTCTGTTTTATGTCATTGTACTGAACTCAGCTGTTGGCTGGACAAAACAATCAATTTGAAGACGTCATTGAGGATTTGTGATGGACATTTTTGGCAATTTTTTTGGACATTTTATAGACTAAACAACAACAAACATTTACCTTTTTAGGCAGCTGGATTTGACAAAATAACAAATTTTGGCTCACCTTTATCCAAACTACAGCGGTTTGGACCAATCAGTGTCTTATGATGAGCTACGACTGACAGCTACAGGTGTGATTTAGATGTGACGACAGCAAACACAACTAGGGCGGCTCCTAAATAAATTCCTTCAGCCTTCAGTGCTAATTAAAGATTAGCACTGAAGGCCTTTCTTGATGGAAAATGTGTTCATGGTTCATCCAGTCACCAGCCAAGTATTTTTTTGAACGTGTCTTTGCTTTTCCAAAAAATTTCCAAGGACAACTGCCCGAATAGTTCTGTGTAACCAAACATCTGGCGCGTCAGGTTAATGGTGTAAGTTAAATTTAAAAATAATTTGAAATGAAAAGATTAGATTAATAAAAAGGTTAGGACTGCAACTAACAGTTATTTTCACTGTTTCTTGATACTTAATAATAAACCAATAAATAGAAATAAATATAAATAATCTCCAGATTAATCAAGTGATCTTTTAGTATGTTAAATGTTAGAAAATAGTGGTCAGGTAGCAGCGATTTGCTACAGCATGAAAACTGAGAAGTTTTAAACCATGTGAATTTTTCTGTTTATGGTATTGAATTCTACGATATTAATGTTATTTAAAATATTGAATTCCAAAGTATAACAGTATGAACAGTTACAGCAAAAAATGACATAACTGCCCTTTATCCACCTCTGCAGGATAATAAAGTCAGCGGTGTGACCGACTCCACCAGGATTATGGGTTACTCCTTCCTGTGTCCGTCCGTGACACCCAGACCCCACATCTCCACGGTGACACTCACGCCTCAGGACGAGTTCTTCGTCCTGGGCAGCCGGGGATTATGGGACTTGTTGTCTCCCAGCGAGGCAGTGGAGGCAGTCCGGAACGTACCAGACGCTCTGGCGGCTGCTAAGAAGCTGGTGACTCTGGCTCAGAGCTACGGCTGCTCCGACAGCCTCAGCGCCGTCATCGTACAGCTCAGCATCACTGAGGACTGCTGCTGCTTCTGCGAGCCGCCACCTCCGCCCCCCAGCCCCGGCCTGGGCGCGCACACCAGCACGCACCCCTACTCAGCAAGCGGCGACGGTGGCATACCACTACCGCCAGCCTCCTCAGGAACAGTGAGCGAGCTGAGCAGCGAGTTCAGCACATCCGAAATGAGCAGCGAGGTGGGATCCACGGCGTCCTCGGAGGAGCCGCCGCCTCAGACCGAACCCCTGACGTCTCACCTAAACCTGCCAGGGCGAGCTGGCATGCGGAGACCCGCCTGTGGAGGCGGGAGCTTCCAGAGACAGTTCTCCGGAGCGCTTTCTGACAACGGCGTGGACAGCGAGGATGAGGAACCCATCGCCGGCGTCTTCTCCAACGGCAGCCGTGTAGAGGTAGAGGCCGACGTCCACTGTCTGCACCGCCACGAATGCACAGGACCCCAAACACATCAGCCAAGCACAAACGCCCCCCCTGCTGTCGCCTCGTATCACGAGCTGCCGCCCTTCTCCTGCCCATCTCCCTCCCCCATCCCTCCCTCCTCGCCCTGCCTCAGCAGGGACGTTCTGTCAGGGACTCTGGGCCGCCGCTCTCGAGCCAACGGCTCCGTCGCCTGCCAAGGAAGGAACCAGGACCTCATAGAGGAAGCGGCCGACGCCCCCGTCAGGAAACAGGGGGGCTACTTCAACGCTCCCGCCCAGCCGGACCCCGATGACCAGCTCATCATACCGCCAGAGCTGGAGGAGGAGGTACGGCAGATCATCCAGCAGCAGCAGCAGGAGCAGCAGATGCAAACACACAGCCAGCAAACACACAGCTACCAGAAACCTGCAGACTACTTCGTCACACCCCTCTAACTTCTGCCCCCACTGACCCTGCTCATGGACCAGAGACTTTTTCTTTTATTTACTTTATTTTCTACTGTTAACTCTGTGCCCCCAAAATGCAATGCAATTTTTATAACACTTTATGTTGATTAAATCTTCACATGTAATTGATTTTTACCATATCTTTAATTTGAAGAAGCACTTTGAATGCTTTTTATGAGACTTTTGAGATTACTTTTATGTCCGATGGTACTTTGAGGTTAAGGACCATTCAGTTTTTGTGTTGTAGCAGACATTTCCCCCGTTTGTCGCGGCTCATGGCCTTACAGTTGTTGGAGTTAGTAAAACTGTTAAACTAACTCCTAGGAGTTAAATACTTTAAAGTGACCTAGTCACAGTGAAGCGTACTAATATTCTCTGAGAGAAAAGATGATAATTTCAAACGGCTGATGATGATTCTCCAGGTTTGTGTTCTCGGGGGTGGGGTGGGGGGTGCAGAGTGGTGCTGCTGCAGTGGTGAGTAGATGCTGAACTGGGGGGAGGGAAGGGGGGGGTTCCTACAGTTGTTACCAGCTCAATGAATGTTCTCAGAACAGTGTTACAGACTTCTTGACAACAGCAAATCGCACAAGAGAGCTACTTTTGCTATATAATAAATCAAACTTTTCAGATAACTACATCGTGTTGACTTTGACTTCTTGGGGTTGGGGGGGCTGCTTTCAGCTTCAAGAATCAAATCAAAAGGCCGCCTGATTGCAGTATCCAGCTTGTGTCCAAACAAAAATCAAAAAGTAGAGCTGCACAATCCTTAAAATATCGCAATCTCATTTTATACATTTGTCACTGCATTTCTAAAGGACTGATTCAGCTGCTCCTAAATAGCAAACAAAGCACATCACAAAATTTCAGCCACCAGGCCACAAAAACCTCAATAATGCAAATGTTATACAATCCATCACCATTCTACTTTTTGTGTTCAGCACCATTTCAGTTCATCACTTTGATGAAGCCGGGTGTCTGCAAGTTTTACTCTCAAAGGAGCCATTTTCCTTGGAGACTTTTCTGGGGAGTTGACATACATAGAAAGTCTATGAAGGCTCAAAACGAGCCACCAGCAAAATTTAGAGGAAAAGGCACCAAGCCAGAGATGTAGGCTGACATGTATTACAGCTGATGAAATATTAACAAGTTTTTCTTTAATTTGCTGTATAGGCAGCACATTTTTCATTCAACAAGCACAAAACTTCAGGGTACTTTTTTATAACAACTAAAATGCCTTTATAGTCATGGTATGGTCATGTTAGACCTGGTTCTGTCATTTGGAGGTTGCACTTAGCCATACTGCGATTTTATTACAATTGATGGTACAGCCCTATGCACAGTTTATCAGAATTACAATATTGCTTTCTGCAATTCTCAAATTTCAGGAGGTGTAATATTTGTTAAAGGAAAAATGTGTCAAAAACTTTTTAAATTAATGAATGTGGTGAGGCAGAGACGTCCTGTCCTACACATCAGATTCACAGCATATCGCAGCTGCAATACTAGTCAAAATAATCTCAATTTGATATTTTTTCAAAATCATTCAACCCGAATTTGCATGTCCATTACAACAGCGCACCAACGTTAGCGCGTGGTTTTTAACTGAAGACATGCTTTAGCTGTAAAAAGCTAAATCAACACCTAATTTCCTACAAATTCTTCACAATAAAAGTCCCCTGTAGTTTGTTACTGAAAAGCTTTTGTAAATTGACTGAATTGAATTGAACTTTTAAAGAACTAAATAAGAAGTGCACAAGATGAGGGAACAAAACAACCTTCCATCTCTCAGCTTGTGTCACGTTGTGTTGTTTGTGCTGCTGGGATACAATCGCTGCATTGTGTTATCTGAAATGGTAAAATTAAAACTCGGGTAATTACCTCACTCTGGAGAATTTCTTTTGTTGGGAATTAAGTCTTGACTGAACAGTCCAGCAGTTACATCACTGCCGTGTCCTTTGTGCTTGTGTGGCCCATTGTGTGACAGCGGAGAGGGGACACACAGCAGTGATGTCATGGCTGGCAGGAAGCCTCTGGAGGGGACACGGAGGGACATCACAACAGCAGGACACCACAGTTACACAGCGGTCTGGTGCCCCCTACAGAACATTTGGTTGATCAAACAAAAAAAAAAACTTAAATAGAATCACATCAGAGGAGGTTTAATTTCAGTAGATACATTCTTGTACAGCTTCAGTATCAAAAACTTTACTTCAATATAAAAAAAAACCATTAATTAAACTAGTAAACGTACATTAAAAACATTAAACACAACATACAAACTGTTCACTTGAAAATTAACCCAAATAGTTCCAGTCCTCCCACATCGGACCTGAATCACGAGGCCAGTTTAAACACTGGTGATCGTGTTTAAAACTGAAGAGGCCGTTATCAACTGGTTCCGTTTTTTCGGGCTGCACAATGATTATTTTCTATGCTGTTTAATTTGCCAATTATTTCCATGATTGTTTAGTTTATAAAATGTCAAAGAAAATGATGAAAAATGCTCATCAGTTACCCAGACCACAACCAAAACCCCAAAATTCTTCATTTACTGTCAGAAATAACCAAGAAAAGCAGCAAATACTCACATTTAAGAAACTTGAACCAGAAAATGTTTGACATTTTTACAATTTGAATCGACTGACTGATAAATCAATTATTAAACTAACTGCCAATTACCTCAATCGATTAATCAGTTTGGTTTCTTTACTCCTCTCTGACAGCAAACTCAATATCTTAGGGTTTTGAATAAACCAAGACATTTAAGGACGTCATCCTGGGGTTTGGGAAAAACTAATCGACCCTTTTCACCATTTTCTGACATTTTCAAACAAACTATTAATCAACTAATCAAGACAACAATCGAGAAATTAATCAAATGTGAAAATAATCGTCAGCTGCAGCCTTAATCAACTGCCTCAACACTGCAGCTCTGGTTCAGTTCACAGAAAATTAACATCCAACAACATGTGGCATCATTAGGACCATGAGTGGAGTATTTAATGTTTTTACTGCAGCAGCTTATGCTTAGACAAATAAAATATATACAATTAAATGAAATACAACTAGAATGTGATTAAAATAAAAAACACTCAACTGTACAGTGCGGCGGTTATTGCTGCTGAAGAGCAGTACCAAAATGTTGAATTTATTTAATGAATTTTTAATATATTTACTGAGATAATTCACAGTGAACGTAAATGATTAAAGGGACAATTCAGATTATTTGATGTGGGGTTGTATAAGGCACTTCTCAATAATGTGTATCACCTACACAGTGGCGGTCAGCAGGCCCCGAGTTTGTGGAAGCAGAGGTCACCAGCACAGACGCTAATGAACTGCTGTGAACTGAGTCAGCAGCAGGCTCAGCCACCTTAAAAAAAAAATCAATATCAGTATCAGTGAACGCTATATTTAGAATTTTTTCAGCACTTTACCTTGCTGTCAGACAGCCATTACTGACATAAAACCACCGTTACAGGAGGGAAACTGCTGGTCGATCTGTTAGTTTGTTATTGTGTGACTGATGTTTTAAAAGGATAGTTCAGATTCATCAAAGTGACACAATAATGCAAGGAAACTAACCAATCTAGGCATCAGTAGACCAAAAACTTCTGTATTCTGCAATGTAAAATTACTGGTTTCATCTATGGAGTTTGGTTGGTTTGGAAGGAGCAATATTTGGCTTCTATAACAGCAGTTTCCCATCAGAGAAGGCTGTCTGACAGCAAATTAAAGCAGTGAACATATTCTAAATATAGTGCGCACTTGTGATGACAATGACTAATCGATGTTCAATTAATCAGTTAAGAATTTAATTGACCCACTATCAAATAAAGGTCTGAAATATAGCAGTTACATCATCTGATATTTAATTATTATGATTAACATGAAAACCAAAATGTCTTTTTAAGTTTCAGACACTACATAATGCTTTCAGAGAATATCCGATATTTCCCTGTCAGTAGAACTTTGATTTATTGACGTACTTCATACAATAGTACTTTAAATAATCCAAACTATCCCTTTAAAGATGACAGTGGAAATACTTTTATTTGCAGTTATCATCTCATTGAGTCTAAAAAGCTTAAATACTCCACCGTGTGTTATCTGGAGCTGCAGTGATGGAATAAAAGCGTAAAAGCATCGACACTGTCAGTGATGAAACAAACTACAGTAGGCAGCTTTTCTACAAGTCTGTTTAAAACCAGCCTGGTCATGTGGCAATGCAAAAAAACTTTTCCTCTGTCTTTGACATGGTTATGATAAACTACAGAGCCCCTGAAAGGTCACAGAGAGAATTTGTTTTTTCCTCTGAGCTACTTTCGTTTTACCTCACAGTACTTGCCGTGTTCTCTCTGATCCACTGAGAAACATCTTTACAACTCCTGAAAAAGCATCATAAAACCAGGAGAACATGCTGTGAACCCTGAGCTGCTATCAGATAAGACATGTGTGTGTCATACAGTCATATTAACTTCACCACAAAGCCGAGCAACATGTCAGGTCACTGCAGTCGGAGCAACACAGCTACCACACCCTTTAACAGGGTTTAAAAAGATATGCAGCTCAAATACCAGAACCCTTAAAGAGAAAGCTTTTCCTCCTTTTGTGTGAGCTGCAGAGTTTTGGTGGTATCTGCCTTTTAAAAAAAAAAAAAAAATAGATCAAGATCTGACAATAATCTGCCAGAACTTCCTGTAATCCAAAAATTGTTTCACACTAGAAACAAACAGATTTATGGTTCAATTTAATCCGGACCCCGTCTTTTGGTGCAAACCAAGACTTGGTTATTTGGTCTGGAGGAGGTTTCACACCTGAAAATGAAATCAGATGAGGTTGGTGTCAAAGGGCCCTAAAACATGGAGCATGGAGGAGCACAAAAATACTTCAGAAAAAGACGTGACCTTTCAGGGGCTCCGTACGACGTACAAGACTTACAAAAATGTCTCTATTGCTCTTTATACTGTCACATTATTGTAAACTCAGTACTTTTATCAACGTCAGGTTTCAATAGGACTGAGGGCTCCATGTTTGTCTTTTGTTCTGATTGGTCAGTGGGCAGGTGGATCAAGTTTGGATCTGATGCTCTGGACATAACCTGCCTCAGAGCTGCGCAGCAAGTTTCCATGGTGATCTGTCCTGGTTAAAAGTGATCTCAGAAATCCCTGACCCCTGATCTTCTGTGTGATAACCAGATGTTCGTCCTCTCAAACAGAGGTGGTTTCAGCCCTCAGCGGCGTCCTCTGTGGGCGGCCTCGGCCCTGCTGTTTTTCTGCCTCTCTGCGTTTTCGCTCCTGCAGGTAGCACCGCACTCTGCGGATGGTCTTGATGGTGAGCACCGTGCCCGCCGTGTACAGGATGGCTGTGATGAGGCCGAACAGAGCCACGGCCGCGTCGGCCCCGCTCACGTCACAATTCATCCAGGTGTAGCCGTTCCGCGCGTACAGCCTCTCGCGCTGCTGACACACATCAGTGGAGTTGACCCCAATGATGAAGTGCAGGTAGAGCCCCACAGCCACCACATACGCCACTGCGCCCACCGCCTGAAACACCAGCGCTCCATACAGAAGCTTCCGGGACATCAGGTGGGGCGGTTTGTTCCCGGCGACCACAAACAGCAGCGACATGACCCCGAGGGTCAGGCTGAAGGCGATGCCGCCGTAGATGCCCGGCGCCCTCATCTGGTTGTACTGCATGTCCAGTTCTCGTACCTTCTGCAGCTCGGTGCCCTGCAGGTTAAAGTTGGAGTTGATGTCGAAGCCGCCCAGCCCGCCCATGGAGGACATGCCTGACGTCACCATCTGAGCTGCGACCACGCAGATGAGGACGAGGCCATTGGTCAGTACAGAGCAGATTAGCACGATGCCTGAAAGGAGCCGACACATAAAACAGGTGAGACAAATCAGATCAATGCGAAGGCTCATTTTGTCGTCACTGTCTCCAAGTTATGGATCAACCAATTTGTTTTTATTTTTTGGGTTTTTTTTCAGGTCGATACCGATCATCAGTAATTAAGGAGACTGATAACCTCATCTGACTCACTGGATGCACACTGCTGGTATAAGTCCTGCCACTGGTCGCTTGTTCCCAGCAGTATAGTGGCGTCTGTGTCTATGTTTTCAAAGTCCCCAGGAAACAACAAAAAACCTTCGAGCTGCAACCTACATGCTTAAAAACGCAAAATAGCGCCTGCGATGCCAACGGTACGAACATAAACAGCTGTTACCAGTACCGTGGTCATTTTAATACCAGAGCTCGCCTCCCGACGTGCAGATGTTCCACTAAAACAAGTTCCCCCTCGGCAGTATTTCACAGCAGCACCATCACTACATCCTGGGCTTAGCTCCACCCAAGACGTTTGTGATTGGTTTAAAAAAATGCAAACAAGACTTTTCTCAAGCGCAGAGGTCTGGCTATGTGAGACTACTGATAACTAATATTTGGAACAGATTTGCAGTAAAAACTGAAATCTTGATGTCAAAATTTCGAATAACCAGCATAGCAGAAGCACGACTGACAGATGAATTGATAGTGAAACTAATCGTTATGGGAAAGAAAACGGAGCACACAAACAAGTCCACGTGTTTGGACCTAATTTTTAAGTGACAGATTGGGCTAATAAATCGATTAATTGTTGTTGTTTTTTTTTTTACTAAAACGTGTCCAAGGGTTTCTTTACTCCTCTCTGATAGTAAACTGAATATCTTTGGTTGTGAACAAAACAAGACATTTGAGGATGACAAAACACTGATCAACATTTTTCACCATTTTATAGAATAAACAACTTATCGATTAGTCGAAAAAATAGATAATGAAAATTAGCGTTAAACTCTAGATGCAACCATCTTGCTTCTGTAAATATTCTGCGCAAACATCACATAAATGTGGACAGAAAAGTGCTATTGAAAAACACTTTGATTACTATACAAATGTCATGTTATTAACATTCCTAGAGGATCAACTCTTTTGTTACTCAGTACATGACGATGCTGAGGAGCATTTGATTAATGTACTAGAGTTCAGCTTTCTCCTCCATCAAAGGGCCTTGTTCCTCTGAGAACAGAGACCTGTAAACACCAGAGAACCGGTCTGTCCAGTCTTCACAGAGGGAAGGACTGGGCTGCGGTGAGACTGAAACCAGAGTTCGCCTGTGTCTCTGACACAGCAGCTTTCGTTTGATTTGACCTGGATACTTCCACTCCAGTCCTGTCTTACCTCTCCTGGAGCAGATGTTTGTGCATTTGGACTCCTGGTGCTCCACTCGGGGGACTTCCCGCACATGTGAGGGAGGGGAGTCTCTGGGGTAGTAGGGGGGTCGAGAGGAAGACCTGGAACATGGAAAACACATGCATAATGACACAGAGGAAGTTATCTAGCTCTTATTGTTCCAGTTTGTATTCTAGCATTTTTAGAACAGATTCAGAAAACGTTTCAACATGGAAACCTGGTACTGTTGTAGCATTGAATGTCTCCATGTTTTGTTTTACTTTGACTGCAATGTTAGACAAATTAGGAGGAAATATACCCAGGAAATATTAAATCCCTAACACAAAATGAGACACAAGGGCAATTAAGTGATTTTAAATGTTGTAGTCTGAGCTGCAACTAACAATTATTTCAGTCAGTCATTTTCACAATTAACCATCAGTTGTCTGGTTCGTAAAAATGGTGAAAAATGTTGATCATTGTTTCCTGAGGTGATGTCTTCTTTTGTCCACAACCCAAACACATTCACTTAACTGTCACAGAGGACTAAATAAAACAGATGATATTCACATGAGAAGCTTAAGTCAGAAAATCTGAATTTTTTTTCTTAAAAAATAATGATAAAAAAAATATGTGTATACACTCAAAACTTTTATTTGATTATAAAAATCATTGGTGATTACTTTAATAGTGGACTATTATTTGATTAATTGACTTTAGTTGCAGCTGTAGTTATAGGAACGCTGTAGGTGAAATTAAGAGTTTAAAAAAATCTATTTAAACTTGACATAAGCTTTTCACTAGTTAGTTATTTTGTTACACAAACAGATGCAATGGGGAAAAAACTGCATTAAAAAGCCACATCATCGTATAAAGGATACTACATGGGCTCAGGAAGACTTTGGAAAAACGTCAGTAAACACAGTTTGTTGCTGCATCTAAAAATGCAAGTTAAGACTCTACCATGCAAAGAGAAAGACATACAACATCCAGAAACACTGCAGACCTGCAGACCTCTGGACCTGAGCTCATAAACTGAGATGGACTGACACAAAGTGGAAAAGTGCTGCGGTCTGATGAGTCCACATTTCAGATTGTTTTCACAAATCATGGACGTGGTGTCCTCCGGGCTAAAGAGGAAAAGGACCATCCAGATTGTTACCAGCGCTAACTTCAAAAGACAGCAGCTGTGATGGTATGGAGGTGTGTTAGTGCCCATGGCATCATGGGTAACTGTCACATCTGTGATGGCCCCATTAATGCTGGAAGGTTTTCGAGCAACACATGCTGCCATTGAGATGATGCCAAGACACGTTGTGCACGTGTTCCAACAGCGTGTCTTTGTAGTGAAAGACGGGGGGAGATTTGTATTTTTGACTTTGAGGTGTTTTTTGTTGTTGTTTTAAATTGTACCCATCTAGTAATTCTTTCTTTGATTATCAACAGTAAGAATAACGCTTTCTCTGTCTCTATGACTAGGCCTATATTTTATATTACATAGGAACCATTTAGAACAGACTTGGGCAAAATGTGGCCCACGGGCCGGATGCAGAGCACTGACAGGGTTCATGTGGCCTGCAAGGTCATCATAGAAACACCAAAAGTTAAAAATCTAGCAAAGACAGTTAATAGCATTTTGCTTACCATTAAACCATTATCAGACTCTTACTTTGAAAGGGGTCAGTGCTGTGTTCACTGGTGATAATGAACTGTATATTTTATATTAAACTATAACTTTATTCACTCAGTGCTGTTCATCCATGTTGCTCTTCCTCTACTTTTGCTGCCTTAACCTGAATGCACTACGCATGGTTCACTGTAAAACATCACATTTCAGGCACTGCCAACAGAACATGAACAAAACCCCAGCGGATTTCATGAAGATGAAGCCCACCTGTCATCGTGTGTGTCTCGGTGGTGTCGGTGGTCTCCGTTTCTGTCTCGGTGTCCCCGGTTTGAACGCGGCGGCTGCTGGCTCACACCCATAACGTTACCTGCTGATCGAAAGTGACACAGAAACGACCTTTGAACGTCACAGAAACTGTTATACACACACTACACGGGAAACTACAACTGTACCACAAACACATATTAACTTGTTTTTACGCGAATTCTAAATAATCGACGACTTAATTTACTTTAAAGCCTTACGTAGCGACCATTGACGTACGCTTACGTTAGTTCAGATCGCTTTTCTTTTACTAACTACATGAATAAATTGCGTGTGATATTATCAACATTTTATCACGAAAAAACACACGAAAGACATCTGTCTAATCAAGGAAGCTTCCTAAATTTCATGTCGAGAAAAGCTGGAGCAGGTTTGTGTTTCAAAAGTGGTCAAAAAAAGACAAAAACGTCGCTCGTGAGACGTCGTACGTAAGCTGGTTCAAACACGTTTGAAATAATTCGACCGTTAACCATCAAAGATGAACTTACTGTGAATAAATGTCGATGAAGGCGCTCCAGAGTCCGACTATAACGCCATGTTTGACTTCTTCACTCAGTCTCCTGTGTTGTCAGCAGGTAGAAACAGCTCCACCCTGCCTGAGGAGGAGGAAGGCGGAAGAGAAACACACAGGTACAGGTGAGCGAGGAGGAGGAGGAGGATGAAGATCCTTTGGTCACAGATGGAGGAGCTGATGTTTTTTTTTTTTGTTTCTGTTTTTTTCTGGATGAAGTTCAAGTGATGACCAGCTCGTCTGAATCAGACGCTTTGTGCGCCGTCAGACCCAAAGAAGCCTCTGTTTATACTCGTGTTTTAGGCGGTGTTGGTGGTCTTTAAAGGGACAGTTCACCCCAAAAGTCAAAAATGCACATTTTCCCTCTTACCTGTGCTGCTAATTATTCATATAGATACTTTTGTTGTGAGTTGCCAAATTTTACCCTCTCTCAAATATAAAGGGACTAAATGGCACTCGGCTTGCGGTGCTCAACGAAACAAAAGAAAAAATTAGAAAAATTAAATATTTGGATATTTTTCCAAAAATCATGACCCGGTCAGTCAAGATAATCCACAAACCTTATTGTGAGCAGTTTTGTATAGGAGCTACTTTCTTTCTAGCAGAAAAGAAAGTAGTTCCGGTAGATTTTACTGCAGAAAGAAAGTAGTTCTCACAGGAAACTGCTTACCAGGGATGGAGGTGACTAATTACAAACACTCAAATTGCTGTAATTAAGTATTTTTTGGAGGGTACTTGTATTTATTCAAGTAGATTTTCAAGTCTGTACTTTTACTTGTACTTAAGTATGCAGGGCAAGAAGTATGATCTACTTAGTTACTTTTAAAATCATAGAGTACTGAGTACAATTAGAATTAATATCCAAACCCTTCCTCTGCATTTTGTGGCCAATAAGGTGAACTGATCACAAACAAAATGACAACAACACAACACCCCCAACAAGCACAACACCTATGACAACCACAACCATACCTGCAACAACATCAACACTTCTGAGCATCAGTACAACACTCCCAACAACAACAACACCTATGACTACCACAACCATACCTGAAACTACAACACCTCTGAGCACCACAACAACGTCACCCACAACTACACCTTCAATTACAACATCTCCGAGCACCACGACCATACCCACAACGACCACCACACCTGATGTTCCAACCACCACAACTGAGGTTCCCAACACCATGCCTGCAACTCCTTAGTCAAACCATTATAGACTTTCTGGTTTTGCTTCAATCTAACGCTAGACTTAAATTACGTGATTAGCAGTTTGTCATTTTATGGTGTGTTATGCCGTTTTGAACAATGAAAGAGACATATATGTAAAGTCTTCTTATTTGTGGACTTTAATAAATTCTTCAGAAAGAAACTTTATTCAAAACAATACATACATGTAGAGATCTGCCTTAAAACATTATGTGAAAATATTTTTAAAAAAAGAATGACTTCATAATCTGCTTCTACAGTACATTGTAATAAGTATTCAAAGATTAAAATGCAGCATGAATGACATAAGACAAACAAGATTAGGCACCTTTATCACATTATTTATTCATGATGACAATGATGTTTTCTTCTCAGTCGCATTGTTCATATCCTGCAGAAAACTTTGAGGTCCATAAAATCAGCTTCAACCCAGGATGTCAAGTATTCATGAGGGCATCTTCTTCATAAACTTGACCTCACTTAAATGCATATGTGAAGCCCAGGGCCTTGTGCACAGCTCTGGTCAACAGTATTGACAGGTCTGCAGCCGCTGCCGTTCCCCTTGGCAGGAAGAGCTCCAGATCACAGGTGGAGGCGTAGGGCAGACACACATCTGACAAGCCTGCATCCTGCAAAATGAATACAAAGCCAGGGAAACATGACATCAAGATTGATGAGAAGAAAGAAAAAATCGTGGAACCCAAGGAAGGCAGTGGTAATTCTAATCTTATATACCTGAATACCTAATTGTGATATTAAACCATCAAAGAATATTTGATGTTTAGATTTAAAAGCAATTAAATTTATAGCATTACCAATGTTGTACTGTAATGTTGTAATACATTTTGAGTTAGCTAGCAAACAATTTTTTTTTCTGTTTTCTTGATAGCTAGCAAACACAACTTTTTAACTAGCTAGCAAACAATACAACAATATATATATATATATAAAACACCTTTGAATTCATGTCTTGGAAATAATTTCACATTTTGCAATTTGAAAAATATTCATAAATTTTAGACCCAAAACTTGGCTAACAAAGCAACCTGATAGGACAGAGGTGTGATCACAGTCATGTTCAATGGACTGGCTGCACAGCAGGTGTTTTTGACTCATCACAGCAGGAAAAACACCTTTGGAGTGTGCTAGTAATGGTGACAGTGAGCCAGCATGCACAATAGAAGCCTAAGTGGAATGCAGCAGTCACTAATACACCTGTGAGTTTTCTGGTGTGACATGTCAAAATGCGTCTGCTGTGCAACCGGTCCATTGCATGTCCTTGTTAGCCTGAATGTTCAGGATGTTCCTGACCTAGATGGATCACAAGAGGAGAAACTGTAAACAGTTATTATTATTTTGGACTACTGGATAATCAGGCCTTTATTAGTTATTAAAAATGAAAAGGGAACAATCCATCAAATTACTACTAGAACATGTAACATGAAGTTTTTAAGACATTTTTATATCATCTCGACGTGGACTGATTTATACAAACCTGGGAGTAAAAATGCAGGGAGATCAATCTGGGGAACCCGAGAGGAGGCAGATGATCAGCTCCTGTGATGAAGGTGAGGAGGTCTTCAAAGGAAAACTCCGCCTGACCATCTGACAAGGAAAAGATTTAGTTAAAATAATCCCGAAGTAAATCCTGAAACACTTTTAATCATCTTATTGTCACCGTCACCTTTTTATTCTTCTGCTTTTATTTATGTTGCATCAAAACTTTTAAACTAGCTTAACATGAATAAAAGATTAAATTTACAACTCACTTTAGTGTTTACTCTAAACTAAGATTATACTTAATACCAGACCCTTAAACTCCAATTTAAGCTGTGATCCAGTATTAACTTTAACATACTTTAAAGTTATACTTGAGTAGATTTAACTTTTAAAATGACTGCCTTTTAAGATGGATTGAGCAAAAATAATATTCTGCTGAGCTATCATGAGTAGGTTAATTAGGCTAACCAACGTTTTAGATAGCTAGCAAACAATGTAGCGTTTTATTAACTTTTGAGCTAATTAGCAAACAATATATTTTTTCTCTTTTCTTGACAGCTAGCAATTAAATTTTTTTTTTTAAACTTTTTAACTAGCTGGTAAACAATATAACAACTTTTTTTTCTTTTACAGATAACTAGCAAACAATATCAGTTAAACTTTTTAGCTAGCTAGTATACAACATGATGATTTTTTCAGATTTTTTTTCAGCTTAATTTTAAATCTGGATTTAGTCATGTCAAACTGAGCTTGATTTGAACAAATCTAAACTAAATTAATCTTCGTTGGTGCAACAACTGACCATCTGACAAGAACATTTTTTTGTTAAAATGTGCTCAGTAAATCCTAAAACACTTTAATTATCTTCGTCACGTCAGCTTTTTTTCTTCTGTCAGAGTCTGATACTAGAACCATAAGAGTCTTCATTTTCTTTACTCCCATCCTCCATCCATCCGTCTGTCCATTCTTACCGCTGACCAAGGTGAGGACTGTCTCCCAGTGTCCAGCTGTTGCCTCCTCAGCTGCCCTCAGCTGGCTGTTCGAACAGCTGTAGCAGACGGTGAAAAGCTGTCTGAACTCTTCCAGGGTCAGAGGCTGCCGCTGATGTGCGCTCGTCATCACAGGCGCAAACACGTCCCAGTGGGACCGTACCGTGTCCCACAATCCACCGCAGCTGTTCAGGCCCTCTGTGAACTGGGAGATCATAGGGGCCACCCTGGAGGACAGAAGTGGTCATTGGCTCACTAGGTTAGAGGCTATTTGGTGAACTGAGTGTTTGTGTGTAAACAGAAAATAAGGCAACACTGGTTGTTACTTTCAGTTACAAAGCAACTGAATTTGCAGCAACCACTGAAGGGATAGTTCAGGTTGAAGGAGGCACACACACATCAGCCCGTTTCTTTTTCTACATGTGAATGCATGTGTGTGTATGAGTGTTGTACCTGTGGTAAATGTAATGTTTGACCAGACGGACGTAGATGGCTGATATTTCATCGGAACAGGCTGAATAGATTCCAGGGATCCCACAGCTCGACACCCAGTCACACAGACTAGGAGACAGCAGCTTCACATCAGTGCAGCTGTGCAACTACAAGAGGAGCAGAGGAGCATTAAATCTGTGTAACTGCTGCACAGAAAATATGGAAAACAGTGATGCAAACACAGAATTACAGACACAGAAAAGAAAAATCTTGTTTCTGTTGCAGACTCAGGTTGGTCTCAAAGTACTAGCTAAATATTTGTAATGGTGTACCACAGGGTTCTGTCTACAGTCTGCTGATATTTTCTATCTGTATCAAGAGTTCAGGTCCTAAAGTGAACCTTCACTTGTTGAAATACTCATTTTGGCCACAAGAGGTTGAAGAGAGCTCCCGTTTTCACATAATGAAGCAGAGATGCATAAAGAAATCGAACAGAACATAAATAAATAAGTTTGGGGTAATAAATAGGGAAATAATGCAGAAATAAATACATAAAAGCAACAAAATATATAAATATTATCATTAAAATAGAAAATTAAATGGGAAAGTAGACAAATGAGAGAATTAATACAAATGTAAAAATCAATACAGATGTAAATTAGAAATATCAATTTGTGTGACATGATGTTAAGTAATTAATGCCTAACATTACTTTTGGCAAGGCCATATTTTTTTATTTATTGACTCATTAATTTATTTGTTTGATTTTGACATTTATGGTCCTCCATAGTTTTTACAGATGATTAAAAAAATAAGAAACTTAGAAAGATTTTCCTGGTTAAACATTTTATTCACTTGTTCTTATGTCATAAACACAGAAAACAATTTTGATAGATTAAGAAAATGGAGCAATAGAATTTCTTTTCTGAGTCATCTCAGCTATTTGTTTTTTACAGTGTAAATGATTCTTAGATTTGACAGCTGTAAAACTATATAGCCTATTCAACAAATAAAAAAAAAAAGTTTTGAAAATTCTAATGTACTGTCTTGTTTTGGGTTTTTTTTTATTTGTGGTACATTTTACTGGTTTGGCATGTTTGTATGTTTTTAGTTTTGGTTTGCTTGGTAATTGTTTGTCTTTTCTGCTGGAAAATCAATAAAATAGAAAATTACAAATAAAACATTCCAATATTTTGTCAACTAAAATGTGTGTCATAGTCTCCGTCTGTAGCTTAGTGTCTTTTTTCTCAAAATTTTGACAGTGACTTGTCTTCTTTAGCCTCCATAAACTAGCTATGGATGTCAAAATTAAAAAAAAATAAAAGTCTTCAAGGAAAATAAAGAATGTAATAGCTGTGGCTCCAGACAGATTTTCCTTCTGTTTTTTTTTTTTTGGCCAAACACAGCTCTTTTGATTGTAAAGGTTGCAGACCCCTGACACAGTGAATCAAACTATAATAGATTTTATTTCACCAGTTCTAAGTACAGGTCTGTGTGAGGTTTCTCTCTCTCTCTCTCTGTGTGTGTGTGCGTGTGTGTGTGTGTGTGTGTGTGTGTGTGTGTGTGTGTGTGTTACCTGTTGTAGATGGATCTGTGTTTCAGTGTCAATAATGTCTCTCCAGCTGAAGTCATCCAAAGACGGATTCTGGCCGCACATCAACTGTGACAATAAAATACAAAACAAAGACAAGGACAAAAAAATACAGTTCAACTCAGCTGCTGAGTAAAATACACGATACGTTTTACTTGATGTTTTTTGATTTGTAGCACAAACAACAGAACAAGCATCAGCAAGTCATGGTTTCATTTCACATTAAGATCATATTATAATCATGATTTTAAAAAAAGATGCATTAATTATTTTTTGTGCACCACGTGGACATAATCTCCATGAAGCTGATATTTTTAAGTAAGTATCTAGACACATGTACACAACCTGGTAGAGTGCGGGGTGAAGACACTGAGGTCCAGGCCCACCGTGAGCCAGAGACCAGCCAATCAGAACGCCTGCTTCGTAATACTTCCTGTCTTCAAGAGCTGTCACGTCATAGGTCAGGAACAGACGCCCCGGCAGACCCGCAAACACACAACTTTCCTGCAGCTCCAGCAAAGTTAATCTGCACAAGAGCGCATATCATTTGTCTGGGATTTGTGTAAATTATTGTAATTATTAAAAAAAGACACATTTATTCACATTATATATCAGACAAGAAACTACTCAAACAAGCATAATATCAAGCTCAGATATTATTTTGCATTCATTACTGTGAAAATATCACCATTCTTAAAGCCAAAAGGAAACCAGAGAATGTCAACAGCTCTGTTTATATTTCATGGTAAAGTTAGCTTTTAGGGATAAATAATGAATAATGAAAACCTGAAGAACTCTCTGAGGGCTCCCTCGCCGCCGTCTGTCTCCTCCCCGCTGAAGGAGACGATGGGTGTGGTCCTGAAACAGAAGCCTGGCCTCCTCACCTCCTTCAGAGCGCTGTGGAGCACGTCTCTCCTCCTGCTCACATCAATGTGGTGGTCTACATCTCTGTCCACATTCTCCTGTCTGTACTGCCTGAGGATGGCATCCAGGTCGAGTGTGGACTACACATCACAGAGACAGGCTTAACCGGAGACACAGAGTCCTCTAACAATCGTGGAATTTCTTGGACCAATCAAATATTTTTAAAAGTCAAAAAAGTTGTAAACTCACCTCCTGTTTTGTCTCGCCAACATGCGGCTGAGTCTGTCTTCCCAGCTGACTGTCTTCGTCCCGACAGCTCTCTGTGCTGGCCTCCAGACACAAGTCCTTCCTTTAATGAGACAGCACACACACAATTAAGTAAATAAGGTACCTGGTTTACCAGCTTTAAATGTGTCTTTGCAGGAATAGTTCATGTTTGCTTACCTGTTCACTTCAGGTGTCTCACTCACTGACTTCTCAGACTCTGCCTGTTGAGAGAAGAGTATGAAAAGACACCCCAAAATCAAAAATACATACAGTATCTTTCCAACCTGTAGTATCCTTCTAGATTGTTTCGGTGTGAGTTGCAGAGTTTTGGAGATATTGGCCGCAGAGATGTCTGCTTTTTCCATAATGAAACTAGATGGCACCCTGCTTGTATTGAGCGCAGGGTCAAAAAAAAGTAAATATTAAACATTAAAATGTTAAAAATCAGATGCTCTTTAAGGATAGGGCCAGTAACTAGATAATAAAACAAACAATGAAAGTGCCAAGCAAGAGCTGGCAGTCTGATGGGGCTTTTCCACTGGCGCTTTTGGCCACGCCAAGTCAGCTGTGCTGATTTGCATTTCCATTACCACTTTTAACGTGCCGCGCCAGAGATGGACCTACTCTGGAGTGGAGCCAAAGTAGTTCCACAACAAAGTCTGTGGATTATCTTGAGTAGCCGGGTCATGATTTCTGGAAAGAGACACTGCTGCTGAGCTTTTCAACTTTATTTTAATTTTATTTATTTTGGCACTGTGAGCGCCGCAAGCCGAGTGTGATCAAGTTCCATTATATTGGAGAGAAGGCCGACATCTCTACAGCTGACATCTCCAAAACTCTGCAACTCACACCAAAACTGTCTAGATGGATGAACAGCAATTCAGGTAAGAGAGAAAAACCTGTATAGAAATATTTTAGATTTTGGGGTGAACTGTCCCTTTTCCTTTACATAAAGGAAACCAGAAACTCACATCTATGATTTTTATTATGCCATATGCATTGCACTGAATCCATTCACATCATAGAATTTACAAATCGAAATACAACTGGGATTATTGTTCCATTCTTGGGGGAGTTATGAATCAGACTCTTTGAATGTAATAATGTCTTTAATTTGTGATGAAGCTATAAGGGAAGATTTCGATAGGAACAAATATATATGCGTAATAAAAGTGACCACATTAAATCAATAAATGCCAAAAGGTTTATTGCAAAGGCAAATTTCCATCACTAACACGGCAACTCAAGCTTCGAACAGAGAACAGAGAGCAGCTGTGGTTTACCTGCGAGTAATCCTGGTGGCAGAGGATGTACAAAGCACCATGTCCAGAGATCCTGATCACCTGCTCTCCAGTCCAACCCTCTGCAGGCGGGTCTGGGACAAACAGCACCCTGGAGCCCTGCACACACTGGAAACCACACATACATTTTTACAGCAAAAGACTAGTTGAGAAAAGATGCGGATGAATTGAACGATTTAAATGGCAAAAGAATTTTGAGTCCAGGCCGAGCTGTTTCAAGATAAGTGTCATTTTTGTTGCCTGAGTAGTGGGTGGGATTTACAACCCACCGGTTAATTTGGGTGAAGTTTCATTTCAGTTTTTGCTAGATGAAAACTTTTAGTGGGGAGAAATAAGAAGAAAAAGAAGAAGAGGAAAGAAAGAAAAAGAAAGAAAGAACACAAGGAAAAACAAAAGAATGAAAGAAAGACAAAAAGACAGAACGAAAGAACGAAAGAAAGACAGAAGACAGACACACACCTGTAGATATGTGAAGGAGAACCTTTGTCCCGCCTGTTTCACAAACCGTCCCCGGAAGAGCATCGCCAGCCGACTCTGCATCTGATTGGCTGACCAGCTGTAGTCAATGGTGATGCGAGCAGTCATTCCCATGGCCGTTAGAGCTGCTTGTTCTTTGCTTCGTGGAACGACATGTCAGGAAGAACAGAAAGGAATATTTACTTACATTCTTATACAGTCAACAAAAATAAAAACGCTGCAGGGGAAAAGGTTAAAGGTGGTCAGGAAACGATAAGAATCAAACAGAGACATGAATAGTTCAAATATTCTAAAAACAACAACTTATTCTTCTCTCTTTAACCAAGTCAGATGGACAGTAAAGCCTCTCACCTCTCCAGCTGTGTCTGGAAGTGTCCTCTGGATAGACAGACCACGTCTTTGACCACCAGTCCTGTCTTCTGTGGAGTCAGTCTCTTCCATTTGAGACAACTAACATTGTCCGGAAATGGCTGCAGCAAAAGAGTATTTTAAAGAGTTTTAAAATAAACTTTTAAAGGTTTTGCTGACCTATAATCCTTCATTGAGATAATTTAATTTTTTTCTTTAGATAAACTTGAATCTTTGAGTTTTAGACACTAAAACAAAAACTTTTCAAAAATTACCTTTTTTAGAGCCTGAATTAAAAAAAGAGAAGAAAATATTAACATTTTAACATTTACTTTCACTTCAATGAATTTACTTTTTTTTTTTTTTAATACAATGTTTAGAGTTTCTAGAATTCAAAGCTTTAAGTTTATCCAAAGAAAAAAAGGAAATTATCTAAAAAAAAAAATTGTCAAAACTCAAGAATTTGAGTTGGGTTTTAAAAACTCAAAAAACTATTGGACTCTATTTATTTATTTATTCATTTATTTATTTATTTGAGTTTTCTCAACTTTTTTGTTTTTACAGTGTATTAGGCTACAACAAGAAGTGCAATACTTTCTTCATTTTACAAATCCAATTCTAAAAAAGTTGTGACACTGCATAAAACAAATAAAAATTGATAACAGAACAAAGACAAGATATTTATATTAAAAGGATACATTTGATTGTTTTTTGTAAGCATAGACTCATTCCGAATTTGATTCACCACATTTCAAGTTGGAGGAGCAATGAAAGACTGTGAAAGTTGTGAATGATTCCACAGGTAAACAGGTGAGTTGGTACTGGATGACAGCATCATGACTGGGTATTAAAGTTCATCCTAGAAAGGCTCAGTGGTTCACAGGCATGGATGAGGTGACTTTGACTACTTTGTGAAAAACTGCAAACAGTCCAACAGTTTAAGAGCAATGTTTGTCAGCACAAAACTGTAGGAATTTAGAGATTTCACCATCTACAATCCATAATATCATTAAAAGATTCAGATTCAAAAGATTCATATAGTTTCTCTTATGTGCTCAGGAGGGGGGTGGGGGGGGCAAGCTGTATTCAGTTGTTTGCAATCAACAATCTCACTATTAGATGCCACTAAATGCCACACACTGGTCATTTAAGTTTAACTATATCTGTATTTTTTGATGGGTTTAAGGTGTTATTCTAAAATACACGACACACTGTCTGATGGAGAAGACTGAAACAAACAACAGACAATAGATAAGGCAACAGATTAGTGCTGATTCATTGATTATTCTTATTGCATAAGATAAAAAACCCTTCCTGGGTCCTTGTTTGCTCCCGTCTCCCTGCTGAAAAGTTGATTTGCTGGTCAGGAAATGACAACATGAAACCTGCAGTGACGTACCTCCACCGGCTCACTCTGAGACACTCTAAGGGGAGGAAACACCTGCAGGGGGGGAAGAAATGATCCACTTAGAAATGTGTTATCTCAAACAAAGCTGCACAACAGAGTATTTATTTCATTCATAAACTTTTTTTCCACAGAATTACAACATGAAGGGTTGGGATTCTCTTTTGCATTTCAACTCCATCAGTTTACCTCCTTCCTTTTTCACTAACCTCCATTTCGATGTCAATTTCCTCCATGAATCTGGGGACATGGGGGCAGGACTTGGTCTGTTCCTTGGCAGAAGGCTCTGTTTTGGGTTTGGCCTCCTGTCTGGGTTGGTTCTGAACCTGCATCTCTGGTCCTTCCTCCTCATCCTCCTCCTCTTCCTCCTCACAGTCAGGGACCAGAGGATGCTCCAGGTGTCTCTGAGTTCAAGAAAAATAAGAGGAAGATGTTTCACATTGTGTGAAAGAAGCTAGAAAGTGTCAAGTGAATCCACAACAGTCTTTAAACACTTACTTAGAACCTGATTTTATCAGATTTATATAGAATGCGGCAAACTTTTGATTAATTATTTCATTATCCATTATTGGTCCTTCTAAACTACAGTGTGTCTTTTAATTACTCTTTTTTTTTTTTTTTTTTTTTTTTTTTTACCAGAAAGCTCATTTGTTTTCCTGTTTTGTTTGCTGATATATAAGATATTCTATTGAATTGTGCGTAATATCTTGAACTTTTTCTTTTTAAGTAAAAGATTATCATGTTCTAATTTTAGTTTTTGTAGTCTCACTAAATCATCCTTGGCATTAGTTTTCTTATGAATATTTTGAAGATGATTTATTAATCTACTCTCACAGTCTCCTGGTCTAGTTCTTTTTTCTTTTTAAGGATATTATTATCCCTCTTATAAATGCCTTAAATGTGTCCCATATAATTTCTATTGGAGGTCTATCAGTTGATGTTGTATTGTCAATATTTGTACTTATAAATATCTCAATATTATTTTTTAACATAATTAAGAAATTCTGTATCAGTCAGGTATACTGGTTATTAAATGGTTAATTTATTAAGAAAAGTTTCTGTACTCTTATTTAATACCAACAACATGTGCTGTTAGGAAACATTCAAAGTCGCGGCAAACCCCAGTAGAGATCAGTCACACAGAACATAACCCAGTATACAGACACACAGACAGACTATAAAACACAAACAGAAAAGACTTCTTCTCTCCTCCAGACATGCTACACTGAGCCGCTCCACCCCATGGTGTAACCAGTGGCCATAAAGAATAACATATCAGTGGTTTGTAAAGTTTAACAGAAACACATGGCAGGAAAGGTAGGAAAATCAAAATAAGGACAATGAAAAATTAAAGAAGAAGGAAAAGGAAGAGGAGCAAGAAGCAAGAGTAGGAAGAGAGGGAGGAGGAAACGGTGACAGAAACTACAGAAAGAAGACTGAAGTAAAAGGAAAAACTTTCATCTCTCTTTAAATGCTTAACTCCAACCTCAAGATGACCAAATAAATCAGGTATATACAAAAACACCTGTATACAACTAATTTTCCATAAACTAACATCCTCACTCATCTGTAACGTTACATCCACAGACACACATAATTGTAAAAGTAAAAAAACAACTCATTGTGATATGTTATTGGCCTTATTATTTAGGGTTTTACCTGCTATTTGACCTTTTTTATGACTTATGAAAGCCTGTAACTAAACACAAGGACATTAAAAATCAGTCTGAGGATCCACAGTTTCCCCATATTTTTTGATTTCTTCATGTTTCACCTGGTTAAAGCTGTAGTTTTCCTCCTTCTTCAGAGTTTGTATCACCACACAGGGCTCCTCTGAAGAGAACACCTCCATCTCAATGTTTTCTGTGATGGTCAGCAGCACCGTCTTCCTCTTGCTCTTCATCCTCTCTGATATAATCCTCTTAATCCTTACTTTTTATTCTATTTTGTTACTCCCTCTTTCCTCGGCGCTTTCCCTTTTTTTTTTCCTTTCTTGTGTTTTTTAAGCCTGCTGCTGCTCCTGATCTGATGGTGGCCTTCCAAACATCTGAACAGCTGAACTCTCATTACCTCAAGATGAGGTCTATCAGAGTCCTGAGCTCTGATTGGCTCAGAGTTTTGCTCTCGGGGTGTGATTGGGTCTGTGGACTGCTCTGACGCTCTCACTGGTTGAGAAGCTTGTAAAAGAGCGCTGATTGGTTCTGTGGTGTCTTTAGAGTTACAGAGTTGGGAGTTTTCAAATTGCTGATTTCTACATAATGAATTTAAAAGGGTTTGCTGAGAGTTGAGGTCATTAATCAGTTCCTCTTCGCATGTCCTCTGTGGCCCCTTTAATCAATGACCTGATGACTGAGTCACTTTTAATTGATCACTTAACTGTTTGCTAATATTTGTTCCCACTGTTACAAAATAATTGATTTAACATTTAGACACGCAGATCTTTTGAATAATTTGAGACTATAGACACTATAGAGATCTACGATCTTATCTGTTTTTTTCTGTGTCAAACTGTGTGTTTGTTTGAGGTCATGCCTTATTTATCTGCTGCAACTTAACAAAAACTTACACTGATCTGATCTGTGATCAATATGTCAGCCGACTGAGGCAACAAAACAAGACGTGTTTGTTCTTTAAACTTCAAAAGGCTTAAATGACAGTTTTCAGGTTTTTCTTGTGAAGAGAAACACGACATAACTTGAGCACATATTTAATTAGATAATGACTCATTTGCTTATTTAAACAGAACATTTCAGAAAACCTAAATTTTAGGTTAGGTGTTTAGATTTCTTGCAAAATGTAAGGAACATCTAATTCCCCCCTCAGTTACACTTAAATTTATTATTTTCTATATTCTGAAGATTCTTAGAGAAAAGTTTGGTCATTCACAGCCAGAAATGCTTGTTTTTATAAATGTCAGAGGCATGACTGACATGACTGAGTTTTCTTGTGAAGATAAATACGGTATAATATATTATTTATTTTGTAAGTTGGAGGTAAAACATGAAAGTCTAAAGCTGGCTTCAATCTGGCCCTTTAATTATATTTTAATATGAAAAAAGTATATCATTGTGATTTTATTTAAATAAATAACCTGAAAGATTTTGACGATTATAATTTTATTAGTAGGGTGGTGTTTTCCTTAAGTTTTTAATAAGAGGGAATTTAGGAGCCAAAAAAACCAAAAAGAAGTTGCAATGTTGTGATCACAACAATTAACACAAATTCAATAATCCTTGTGAATTCTGCACAACCTTACAATATCTTCCAATCAACACAAATTTGACTAATCATCATAGCTTCCTGCAGGGGGAGCCAAAGACCATTTTTTGACTCATACCTGCAGTGCCTGACCTGCTCTACACGTTGTAGTGGTCTTTTCTACAGTATATCTACTTTGTCAGCTTAAGAAAAAAGAGGAAACAGCACCAGAGTGATTAAATACTCAATTTAATAGCTTTAATACTGAACAGATGGTCAAATACTTGTGACATGATTGTCAAGGCAAAAAAAGTTCTGATAACAGCAGAGAGATGAGAGAGTTTATCTTTGTCTGTTCAAGTATACGTGCGTGTGCGTGTGTGTGTGTGTGTGTGCGTGTGTGTGTGTGTGTCAGGCCAGCAGGTGTTTCTGGCTACAGTTCAACAGGTGAGGCAGGAAGTACGAGGCGGTGCCATCGTCAGGAATCAGCTCCAGGAACTCTGTGGGGCTCGTCTCCATGGCAACCACAACCAGCGTCTCTGTTGGCATGGAAACCAGCCACATTAAACCTTAAGGCTTAAGGTATTTTATTTCCATATGTTGCTCATACAGTTTAAATTTTAACTTTAACATTTTGTGCACAAAGTTGAGAAATTTAAGTTGTTGTGCTAAAACAAGATGATGCAGAAGCTTCGGGTCTTTGGGGGGAGTAATTGATTACATGTAACTGAATCATATAATTTGGATACAAAAAAGGTAGCTATTAAAAAAAAAGATGATGATGGTTTTCTGGAAAAAGCTTTTACCTTTGAGAGCAGCCAGTAAGATGCTGTTGTCTGCAGCGGCTCTTGTCCTGTTACAGAGCTCAGGGAGCAGCTTCTGCCACCACAACACCTGCACAGACCAGACAGACAGGCAGGTCAGATCAGATCAGTCAGTCAGTCAGTCAGACAGTCAGACAGACAGGTCAATATAATCTACTGAGAATCACTGTGAGAATAGACATTTACTCTCTACACAGTTCAGTACACACCATATTCTTGTCTTGTAGCTGGTGATTGGCGTAGGCTATGATGGCCTGAGGACATCGATCCAGCAGCTTTTCGATGCTTCTGTCGTACTGCCCCCTCCTGGTGGCACAGAGGAGGTGCAGGCTGAAGCCCCATAAGGTTTCCTCCGACAGACTCTCCAACAGGGGCCCGACGGAGCCCACGGACAGGGACGGACCACACAGCAGAGACTGGAGACACACGGGCAGATGTAAGATTAAAATCACAGGACAACAAGACAGATGCAGGGAGACAATGGGACTTTATAATTCTTATAATTGAGAGAATTGAGTTTATGACCAAAAAAACAGTGATTCTACATACTCAAGGCTAAGGATGTAATAATATATCGAATATGGCAATAAAACAATTTCTCAATACCATACTGAACTGTGACAAAATACACTGATATTACAGGCTTAAATATTTTATTTATTATTGTTATTTTATTTTATAAAAGCAGAGGTTCTGTTCCTTGGTGCTTTCTAGTGAACCAGCCTGTGTTTAGGGCGCTGCAGAATGCACAGCAAACTGCAGAATATGTCACGCCCACTTGGGCTCCAGCTGGGATGTCAATTTTTTTGGTGCCCCCGAGGACAAAAGTGGTCATGTTTCCACCGTAACAACCTACTAGTGTAGGTCATATGAATTGAGAATCCCAAAAAGTTATTTATTTTTTTAACTTACTCCAAACAGATCACAAACCCTGGAGTATAAAAGTGAAAAACTGAAAATACTCTTTTGTTTATTTGTTCACAGTCTTGACCGGTCCAATATGGCAGCAATATTAATATTCGATCCAAAGGTAATACATACATATATATATGTGTGTATGTCCATGTACAGAAGCAGACTTATTTTCTTCAGGGGCACATTACCTGCAGTTTGTGTAGCGCCCCCTGGTGTGGGGAGCTGGTAGTGTGAGCTGGACTGAGAACACTGAGCCACGGGTACAGAGCTCCATAATGAGAACATGAGTTGATCTGAAACACAAACGTGATGAAGCATTATGCATAAAATGTTTTGCAAACAGATTAATTTTTTTCTTGAAAAGCCGTCGTTTCAGTGGACTTAAATAAATGGTACACATCACTTTTAAATGTGTATGCAATGACTGAATATTTTTTATAAATGAGGACAAAAGTGTGTTGTTAATAAATAAAAAAAAAAAAAATAAAATTTCTACCAAAGTTTCAGCTACCGTACCAGATCGTCAGGGCTCTTGAGCGGCCTGCGTCTTGAAGGTGTGTGTGGAGTGTTGGGGTGTGTATCAGAGTTTGTGTTTGTCAGCCAGTCGATGTAGACGGACGCCAGCCGGAACAGAAGTTCCTGGATGACGGCTTCCTGTGAGGAGGCCATGAGCATCGCCTCCCAGAAATCCACCTGTAAGCAGTTCTCACAGCCAAGCTCCTGCACACACATATGAACACACACACACACACACACACACACACACACACACACACACTTTTACTGATATTCCTCTATGTAGGATTGATTATAATGGACAACATTAAAATTCTGCAAACTGATATTTTGCTGCTAAATTTCAAGAGTAAAGAAGGTAACTAAGGTGACAAATCAGTAAGATGATTCTACTCTCATACTTCTATTCTACTTCTGGACAAATAGACAGTAACAGACATTCAACTGACAAAATAGTCCCAGTGTTTATTTGCATCTTGAGTGGGGAGGTGAGATCCGACCATAAGAGGTCACTCAGGACTCACTTGGAGACACACTGTAATGTCAGGTGTGAACTGAGCTGTCCACTTGGTGATCAGATCACCTTCACATGTTGACACCAGGTCTGAACAGACTCACTCACCTTGAAGATGTGATCCGCCTGTTCCAGCTGAACTTTGTTGTTTTCATGTAAAGCCACCATGGCGGCCACCAGCAGTCCTGGCTGGGACTTCGCCAACTGGCGAGTCAGCTCTGTGGGACGGATGTGTCCACCTCCACCTCCACCGTGAAGCAACAGCCTGGACTCCTCGATGAACCCGTAGACCAGCAGCATCTGAACACATGCAAACAAGAAATCATGTTCTCAATTAGTGATGCATTTGCCTTCAACTATACTGAAGACATACAGTGAATTTTGACAATTATTTAGCCTGTTTTAGTGTTTACTGACTCCATACAGTCAAGAGATTTTTGTAAAGGAGACCTAACAAACAAAGCAGCATCAGATTTAGTGGTATCTAGTGGTGAGCTTGAGATTTGCCTCACTCTCCCCTTCCCTGCGTGTAGGAAAACCAACAACCAAATTTGTAAAAAATGCAAAAAGGCTGCATCCAGAACCAGTTTTGCACCCAACAAGATATAGACACCTTTAGTGGCCATATAAAAAAATGGCATAGGGCGACAAATTACTCATCTGGCTACCCAGATACAGAGACCAGAAATAGAGAACTAGTTAATATACCAGCACTGAGGAAGTTATTACTGTAACTCACTACATTTACCATCAACACTGACTGGACATCCACATGAAAAGTGGTGAATTTTCCCTTTAAAGAAAGAACAAAACACAGATTTCAGGTTAAAAACACACACACACACACGTCCCCCTGTCCCCCTCTAACCTCCGCGTGTCTCTCCATCAGCTGCGTGTACTGCGGCAGGTCGTCCAGTCGCAGCATCATGGTTGCCATGGTGATCGTCAGTGGCACCGACACACCGACTGTGTCCTCCAGGTGCTGCAAGATTCGCAGCGTCCGGGCAGGACTCATGTTTACCATGGACGGGCTGGCACACACGCCGACCAGCTGCGAGGGTTCTGATAGGCTGAAAACGTCTATGACCTCATCAGCTGCTTCCTGCGGAAAGAGAATTCTTTCATTTATAATTTTTTTCAGTGTCCTCGTGTTTTAATGAGCTTATTTTGAAAAACTGGTGGTACAAGTGTTTACAAAATACCTGATAAAAATGATACAGTTTATTAAATAACTACTCAATCACATGTTTTGTAAACGTTCACCATGAAATGAGATGAACCCTGATGAAATAGATTTCAGCTTCACAGATTCAGTTACCATGGTAACTGACGCAGAGTTTAAGTTTCCTCTCTTTCTGTAACAGAAAACTCAAGAGTTTCTTTCATCTCAAAGTTTTCACTGAACCTTCTTTCAGAAACAGATCTCAGGTTGCAGCAGCACGTTTGTGTTTGTGTTTGTTTTTGTGTTTGTGTTTGTGTACCTGACTGAGGGTCTGTTCTGTTTCTTCTAACAGGTGATGCTTCAGGTAGAACAGGAAGCCGGTGCCGTAGGAGTGAGGGCTGCTGGGATGCGGGCGGTTCCTGATCATGACTTCTGTCACTGACAGACCAGACATCCTGTAGTACGGCAGAGCCAGGTGGCAGTCCTTCTGACTCCCCCTGACAGAGCAGAAAAGAATCAAATTAGCACTGAAACAACTTTTAATTGATCATTGATTGTGCCGCCCTAATTAATCTAAATCAACGGATTACTCAGTTACAAAAATTATTGTTAATTATGGTCCAAAACTGAAGAGAGCACATAATATCCATTGCAACTGTGTGAAAAAAAAATCCCTCAACTGTAAAGTTTAAGTGTTTGTCCTTAAGTTCAAATGCATGTGTGTGTGTGTGTGTGTGTGTGTGTGTGTGTGTGTGTGTGTGTGTGTGTGTGTGTGTGTGTGTGTGTGTGTGTGTGTGTCACCTGCTGAAACAGTCTCCCAGCTGTGCACAGTTCTGCCTCAGTGCCTCCTCCAGTTCCTGCCTGTCTGTCTGTACAGCTGTCTGTTTCTCAGCTGGTCCTTCTGCGTCCGTCTGCAGAGACGCCGCTGCCTCGCCGTCGTCGTTCTGTTGCTGCTCTGATGTTTGGAGTAAGGAGGCGCGGAGGAGGAGGTGAGCCTCACTGAGGAGGTGTCGAAGGCTTTGAGCCTGCGGGTTTGTCTCTGCGTACCGCTGGCTGTATTCAACCTGACACACACACACACACATACACACACACACAGAGGTCATGTTCAGACACAGGTGAGTACACACACTCAGAAACATTGAATATACAACAACAAATACAAAAATGAGACAAAATAAGTGCATTTAGGCAGATGCAGGGAGACAAAAAGTACGTTATCAAGAATTTTTAAAAGGAAAATTTCTTACAATTTCTTAAAATAAACACATAATTATATTTTAATTATGTTTTTTATAACATATTGTTTATGCATTTCTTGTTTGTTTAGTGATTTTGTTTTTTGACATTTTGACATTAACAAAAGCGTGCAGGAGTCTGCAGTCTCCTTTTGTTTTCTTTAGTCTTCTACAATCATGATTAAAGTCTGTGCGTATAAATGTAAGAAATACACATGTGCACAAAAAACTGACGCTCAGATTAACAGTTCCTTCTTCTGTACAACAGTTTTAATAAACTGAGTATATCTGTGAGTGTTACCATCTCTTGGTAAAGAGTGAGGGGGGAGACGGTGTCGACCACATAGATGTTCCAGCCGTGTCCGGCCGTGCTGGTTTCTTTGGGAGAAGAGATCGTCCACTTCCTGCTCCTGAGGTCAGAGGTCACACAGAGAGGTAACAAAACAATAAACAGACAGACGAGCTAAATCCCAACATCTTATCTCACAGAGCAGATGTATGTTTAGCTAATCTTAAAATCTGCATACCGGTCTAAGAGAATTTCACATGATTCATATAAACATGTGTTAGGTGCTGTGCATCATTGATTTAGCCCCAGTATGGAGTCTACAAACTGGGATTCATGCTGAATATCTCCTATTTAAAGTTGCTTTAAAGGACCAGAGTTTAGGATTTAGTAGCCTCTAGCAGTGAGCTGGCAGATTGTTTAAATGTAAAAATCAAATCTAATCGTGACCTTATGTTCAGATGTCAAATTGTATCGTGGATTTAGAGAATCATGACTCCCCCAGTTCTCATGTAAGAGAAACCACAGTCATTCTGAAGTAATGAAAAACACAACCATTCTCATTTTCAGATGATTTTACGCAAATAAAAACATAATTATGAATATTATACTACTATAATAGTAAATTTGACATAATGGACCTTTAAAGCAATAGTAATAATGATATTGACATTTAACTCCATGAAATGTAAATAAAAACTGCTGTTTTTCTTCCCTGACGTAACTATCTGTCTTTGTGGACAAATCTTTACAGGACACTGACAATGCACTGAAGATATACAAAGTGAAGACACACTTCAAGAAGAGAAATGCTTCCAGCTTACGTTTCATGACCTTGTACATGTTTAAGAAACAACTTACCTCATACTGTGTTGGTAAACCTGTCTGCATCACCATCAAACTCCCCGTAAGGAACAACCTTTTACATACAGGTGCTGTACATCAACTGTCTAACACTAAAACATGTTACTACAGTATACATGACCAAACAAACAGTTAGTGAACTGTTAGTGAACACGGGGCTCCTCTGTCTCACACTGTGATGCAAAGATTTTAATACAAACAGGCACACACCAGATGTGACTTATATATGGCAGTGTGGCTAATGGACCGTTCCATGGATGACAGCTAAAAGAAAAGAAAACAGGTTCTAAAAAAATTACAACCCAAAAGTGTAAGCACCGTTGTAGAGATGATCTTTGGTCGCTTATGCTCAATTACGCTTTTTTGGACCAGAAAATAAATTAAAAATCAGAAGAAAAAATAGTTACAACAGTATTCTCTCCTGTCATGCAAACTATTTCACAAGTAATTGATGTATTTGATGTCTAAAATATACTTTTATCTGTTTTAAAACAGTCATTATTAAAGGAAAGAAGAAAAACGTCCACCTAACGTGATTTAAATATATATAAAAACAAATACGAGGGTGCTGGTATGCTTGTATGCATACAAGATACCAGGAAGCTGTCCTGGATTATTAAGTTAGCCGAATAAAATCCGAAACTTTTTCGGTCTAAACATAATTAGTTTGTGAGCAAAACGTCACACACACTGAGGGCAGTTAGGCAGGTTATGGTTGGACAGGTTTAGGAACTAAAACAGGAAGTGTTGTCACTTTTAGACCAAGCTGCAAAGGCATGCAGAAATTCAGATCATCATAATTATTCTGCAACTGAAATCACTGCTGTTTTACGATTAAAGTGTAACACCCGAAACTTGATGCAATGAAGACCAAAAAAAAGGCTCACGGTATTTGCAGAAAATATTAGGGAACGATTTGGCTGCTGACAAACGTAATTAGATTTTTCGTTAACCTCCCCCTGCTCTGTATTCATGAACAAATGTTATATTGCTTGTTAGCTAGATAAACAGAAAAAAACGTTCTACTGTTTGCTAGTTAGCTAAAAAAGAAAAAAAATGTTATATTGCGTGGTAGCTTTAGCAAAAGTTAACAAAATGTTACATTGTTTTCTAGCTAAAAAAGAAAAAAAACTATATTATACTGTGTGTTAGCTATTGCTAAAAAGGTATCAAAACATCACATCGTTCACTAACTAGCTAAAAAGTTGGTTAGCCTTGTTAGCCATTGTTTAGAGAAAAAAGGCTAAAATAGAATTGTTCTTAATTTAAGTTAGTTTAAAAGTTTAATGCAACATAAATTCAAGTTAAACCATGATTTAACCCAGCCTAAAGATGAACTAGAATCAGAACCGTCAAGGTTTTCCTTCCAAATCAGAGCAAATCTAAAGAGTTGGTTAATAATCATCTGTTCATGTGAATGTTTCAGGAGTTTCCTGCCATTGCAGCTTGACCTGAAGTGACAACAGACACTGAGGGGGGGTTGGTGTTTGTCTTACAGGAAGGGGCGTGATAGAAGGCTCTCCAGAGCCGGCGTGGTTGCGGGATCGATTCCCACCGCCAGGAAAATACCAGTCAGCATGGTGTGCTCTTTCAACTCGCTAAAATAACAACACACACACACAGTAAACAGGTTCATAAATCCCTCTTCAGAGCATTCTGGTACCCGCAGGAAGGAATCTGATGACAAAAGCTTTAGAACCTAAAAGGTGTATGATCTGCACACTGTCACAGTCATGTTTGTGTTGTGACTTACAGGCCTCTGCGCTGTGTGGAGCGTTCGGTCTCCTCTGGCGTCTCTGTGTCGGCGGTGGACAGCAGGATGACGTGTCGGCCGTAGACACACACCGACCGCAGACCAATAAACAGCTGCATCCTGAGTGCACACACCTCCAGGCTGCAGGGTGGACAGGCCTGGGGGGACAGACGTATGATGAAAGTGCACTCAAAATATAAGCAAACATTTCAATATATCCTCCACATACCAAATAGGGTTAGCGGCATGTTAGCTTAGAACAAAATAACAGTTTGATTTTACATTTTTCCTTATCATACTTCCAAGATGCTTATGTGATGTAATGAACACTGTCCAAGATGTGTGTTGATATTCCAGAATTAATTTACTCATCTTCATGTAACACTATCAAACAGTAATGTTAGCAAGGAAGTGGTTGAATGCTAATGTTAGCTGTTGTCTTGTGGTAGCTAATGTGTTATTCAGTATGTTGAAATACGGCCAGATTTTACCATCAATTATCTTTTTGTTTGCTGATCAATCAAGGAGCAATGACGCGTTACAGATTTGCCAGATTCTCTATGATTTGTAACCTGGAGCATCATTCCAATATCGCAAATATCAGTCAAAATAACTGCAATTCAGTATATTTTTTAAAATCGTTCAGCACTTCCACTCTGTAGTCTTTTTGACTCTCGGTGGGTGTAACACAGTAACTCCGCCTCCTGTGACATCACACACATATGCTCTATAGATGGCTGTACTTATCGTCTTCAGGTTTTCAGTCAGATCCTTCCCTCACTCCTCCCCTGCTACTCCGCCCAAATATGGTCGCTTTTGTCTCCAAAAAAACAAGATGGCGATGCCCAGAATTCTCAAGGCTTCAAAACGGTAAGCCAACAAACCAAATTTTATTTGTAGTGCTTGGAATATCTGTAATATTCATGCTGTGTTTTCGTCTCCACTGACTCCTAAGCTAGCTACCTCGCTGCTAGATTTTTCACTTCCTTCACCACCTATGTGATAACTATGTATAAAACAAAACAAAACCCCGATAACAGCTCCCTTCTTCTACTGCTGCTGGACACAGGAGAGTAATTAAATTAATTAAGAGCCGACAAAGTAAGGTTTTAATTTTAGGCTCATACCTTCATGGTGGTGTCGATGTAGGGGTCTTCGATCCTTGCTGCTACAGCTGCACAACGCACTGTGAAACACTGCAAAGCACTCCTGCAAGGCACAAACACCAAGATGCAAACTGAACTTGAATACCAAACAAAATCTTATTCTTTTTGTTTTGTTTTATAATTTTTTGTCATTTTAAGGGGGAACAGGGGTCTTTAGAGGGAGATAGCAGATTGACAGTACACCACAAAGACGTGGTATCATCAAAAGCTGGATTTTGTCTTATTTGTTTTGTTTTGGGTTATTTTTTTTGTCATTATTGCTATCATTTTATCTTATCTTTACTGCCTAACTACTTGTTTGGGGGTGTTTGTTAAATGTTGAAAACAAATAAATAATTGGAACGTACTTGGTTATGACGTGTAGCAGGTGGTCTGTTAGCACCGCCTCCAGGACCTTCTCTGGATACTGATAGGCTGAGAGAAGCTCCACGCCGCCCTTCAGACTGTAGAGGTAGCCGGAGGTGGGGAGAGAGAAGAAGCAGAACACACAAGCTGGTTCGTCCAGAGAGGCTGACTGACCTGAGAGACAAAGACAGAAGTATTTTTTTCTTCATATATTTGAGAGTATTTTCTATAAATTTACCACTTTAGTCTCTGAGAATATCCACTTTTTTCCTTGTGAATTTGTGTGCATTTTCCACTATATTTACCACTTTAAACTTGGAAAATATCCAACTATTTGTGTTGGAAATTTCCGACTTTAATTTTAAAATATTACCCTCCTCTCCAGCTTAATTTTCCTTACAACATAGTCCTTTCATTAAAATAAAAAATGACCACACAAATATATTTTTTTATATCTCACACTGACCAGTGAACAGTGGGTAGAACTGTAGGGAGTGGAGGTGAGTCTCCTCCACGGCGCAGCCCTGGAAGAAGTCTGGAGTAAAACGCCTGTAAGACAGAAATGACACAGTTCAAGACACCTCATACAGTAAAAAACACACTCACACTGCTTCTCAGACATACACACACACACACGCACACACCTGAAGAGGACATATGACAGTGTGTACTGTCCTCTGTCCTCCAGCCCGGTCTTTTCAATACTGACGGGGATGTCACAGTCTTTAGCTCGATCGCCGAGCAGCTCCTGGTGTCTCGGGAGGACCAGAAAGTCAGCCTGGTCGTCTAGATGATCTGCTGCACACACACAAATACACAAACACACACATCACCGATGACACTACAGCTGCAGCTAATAAATAAAATGAACTAATAAATGGATTGAGTTTATCAACCGACTTCTGGTGATTGTGTGTTGTAACACCCCTAGTTCTCTGCTACAGTTTTCTTTCTTTCTTTTTTATTTTCCTCTTTGTGTATGTTTCTGTTTGCCTGCTGACTTTCTACTTGAATAAAAAGAGAATAAAAAGAAAAACAACCACTATATTAATCCCTAGTCATCAGCTGTAGTGAAGCCTCAGAAAGCTGCAGAATCAATCTGGTTGAAATGATGTTTGCGTTGTTACAACCTTTATTTGGGTCCGCTGATTCTTCCAGGGTTGTAGGTTCAGACGATGCATCCAGTTTCAGCACCAACACCTCCAGCTCCGCCTGCACGGCCACATATCCTCCACACAGCGCCACCTGGGGGGCAGCGGAGGCGTTAGAATCACCGAGACGTCAGACTATCAGTTTGATTGTTTTCTAACTTTAGAGACACAAAAAAATAAAAACAAAAACGTGAGCCTTTTGTTTGTGAAACTATCAAGAACTATTCCGTTTTTTCCTCCGTATCAGTTAGTATGACTGTTATTTACTGGCACAGTTGTGTAGCAGGTAAACAGATTGAACTATGAAGAAAATACCACAAAAAGAAATGAAGAGCTTAGAAGAAATGAAGCGAGAAAGTGTCTGCAGGTACCCGTTTAGGCTTGATTTTTGGTATATGCAGGATAACCGAGCGTTCAAAATCCAGGATGGAAACATTCTGGTTTGAAGTTGAGGTCTGTCCTAAAAACAAGTACAGAGAACAGATCAGTCAAATCACACAGGAGTCACAAGAGTAAACCTTTTTTCTTTCATTACAGCCATTTACCTCTTTCACAACTGGTTATACATCGTTTACGAGTACAATGGTCCCATTAAGGTCAGTAAGACACCAATCATCCTTTCTGAGAACTTAATGACACTCGCAGTTACTTTCAATGATTAACTCTCACAGTGTTTGTGTCTCTGTGAGGACTCACTTCCTCTGAGTGAGGTAACTGTAATACTCCAATTTACACATTTACAGCCTCAATTTTCAGGCTCCTTCACCTTTTCTAAGTTGATTTCAAGCACTTTTTGAGCATTTTCAGGTTCTTCCAGCCTCTTACAGCTGTGGTTTCATGTCTTCATCACATTAAATCAAATGTTACTGCGCAATAAACGACAAAAATAATGTTTCATCACAGTTCTACAGAAGGATGACAAATCAAAACAAACACACACACACACACACACACACACACACACACACACACACACACACACACACACACACACACACACACACATAAACAACAAAGACTGTGAGCAGACTACATTCCTAGAAATAAGAGTTCCACGTTCTACCCAGAACCGTGTCCTTCTGAAGAATCCTTTTTTGAGATTTGTCAAGGGCTCTTTGTAAGACAAAAGCTTGCATTAGGAACCCTTTTCACCCTGACAACCCTTTCTAGGTGGAACCACTACACCATAGAAGCATTCTTGGAAGAACCTCTCATATGGGCATATGGGGGTTCTGGGTGAAACCTTGCACAGATGGTTCTAGGTATAACCCTTTATGTTGGGTTCTAGGTAGATCTTTCAGCAAGGGTTCCAAGTGGAAGCGCCTGAGTATGTCCTAGATGAAACAAAAGGGTTCTTGATAGACCTCCCTGGGTGGGTTCTAGATAAAAACAAAACTTGGAATATGAAAAGGTAAAACCCTTGGTATGTAAAAAAGTCCTTGGAAGAACCCTGTGCATGAGTTCCTGTTAGTACTCTTCACTCTTCACTTTTTGGCTTATTTTATTTCTTTATCTAAAAGGTGAATTTTTCAGTCAGAGAGTGATTTATTGTTAATGTAATGTAATTATAACTTCAAGCAGTTTCAAACCAGTTATCCAGAATCGAAGCACATTTCAAACCTTGAAAAACTGCCATTAAAGTTCAAGTGTTTTCAAGGATTTCCTCCAGCACCTGTAAGAACTGAACTCTGAGTTTCGGTACCAAAATGGGTCTTTACCTGAAAATGTGTTTTCACAGTCACATGTTTCTGTCCTGGAGTTACCTTGAGTCTGACTGGAGCTCTGCTGACTGTTCGGCCAGGTGCTCTGAATGATCTGCTGACTCTGACTCTGCTGTTTATTCAAGAGAAAGAAACATTTAGTCTGTCAATAATAATCCACTTATGTTTTTCAGAGTACTCCTTCATAACTGACAAAAACTTTAAATGAGAGATAAACCTGATGACAAAGACTCATAATAAAAGGCCAGCAAGGTAAAGCAGTGAAAATATTCCAAGTATTACTACATTTAAATACCTCATACAACCTCTCTTCAAAAAATCTGAACTATCCCTTTAAAGGCATAAAAAGTCTATTTCATGTCAGTCTTTGAATTAAGATCATTTATATAACGGTACATAAAAACCCAGATCAGTAGTTATATTCCTACCAGGCTCTGCTGGTTCTGTTTCCTCAAAGTAAACAGAACCAGAGTGTTCTCGCAGCCCACCAGAAGGTCTCCTGTCACGGAGCAACACGCCACAGCAACAGGACGCTCCGACAGAGGGATCTCAATGATCTCCATCTGGACTCCGCCCCGCACAGACGCGCCACGCAGCAGGTGGCCCAACAAACGCACCCCGACACGGGCCTTCTCCTCCGCCTGAGTAGGAAACCAAGAAATTACTACATCAGTTTGAACATTAAATATCTCGTATTTGTGCTGTAGTCAGTTGAATACAAGTCAAAAACTATGTGCAAATCATTGCATTCAGCTTTTATTTACATTTTACACAATGTTTCAAACTTTTTTTGGAATTAGGGTTAGCGGGCCAGTGTGTACCTGGTAGCGCCAGTTGGTGTAGGCTCTCAGGTAGGTGGCGTTGTTCTTTTCCTCAATAGTCACCAGGTAATCACCTGGATGTAAGGAGAAAATCAAGGCTGTTAAAATTTTGTCTCTTTCTCTCTCCAACCTACACTGTAACCACGACCTTCGCTGGCTGTCTTGCTCACAAATAAAACAAAAAGAACACATTAAACGCTACAGCTGAACATTTATACTTGTGTAGTTGCTGTTGTTGCTGACAGAGCAAAGAGATGTTGTGTTTTTACCGATCTTGCTGTGCTGGATGCTCTTCACGGTGCCCATGGTGGCGAAGCGACAGATGAGAGGACAGCCCTCCTGCTCCACGCTGTAGGCCTCCACCTGGGTTCAGTTCAACAACATCACAACAGAAGAGTCAGTATTCAGTCAGCATCTCTGAGATTCAAAGGCTTATGATACCAAGAAAAAGATATTGTTTTCTCTCTTCTTCAAGCTAAACACACAACATGTCTTTTGGAAAATAAATCAGAAGAACCGCTCTGTCAGTCACCATTTTTCACCATTTTCTGACATTTCACAGAAAACAACTATGAAAATAATCATTAGTTGCAGCCCTACTATGCTTTGTGGGCTAATAGCCCTCATGGTGGCACTACAACATCTGTCTAAAGTTTACATTGTTAGGAAATTAATTTTAAAAAATCAACCGTACGTGCTCTCACTTTGGAGCTTTCATCAAAATGTCGCCCAAATCAAGTAGAAATGTTCAGATACTTCGAGCTGGCAGGAGTTATGAAGTTTTTTGCTCAATTAACACCAAACTCGCTATACTGTATCTTCAGACTGTCCTCCGCAAACAATCCAGCCAAACTTTTCATTTATCAAAAATTCAGCCTGTGTGCATCAAAATGTGAACAGCTATTGGAAATTCATGCAACTTTGGTTTAAACATATGTATATTTAAGGTTACCTTGCATCCTCCAGTGGCCACCACAAACAGCGCTCCACCTCCACAGCAGACCAGTCCAGGCTCCTGCTCCACCTGATGAACAGAGAGGGACAGTAGATTAGTTTAGACTTGATTCAGAAACAAGAAAAGCAGAATTTAAAAAACAATCAGGCTTCAGTTACCTGTACGATCTGCTGTGAGGAGAAAGGATGGCAGTTGTAGACGTGCACCATGTTTGGTCCAGCAGATTCAGTCCAGGGTGGAAATGTAACTTATTGTTTGCTGCTTCTTTTGATGGTTGAGAAATCTATAAACTCCACCGCTTTACCTGTGTTTCCCGCAGGCATCATCCATCGGGACACCTACCATCATTTAAAAAAAGAAAACAATGTTCAAAAGCATTTTAATTTAGGCCAAAGCGTTATTTCATAGTCTCTCATTAAAGCTGGACAGTTTATAGACATCACATCATGATTTGAGGATTATGGTTTTCATACACATAAGGGATTCACTTCAAATCATGACAAAAAAAAACCACATATTTTACTGCAACATGAGTACTTTTACTTTTGTACTGAATGTAACTGATAATACCTACATACTTTAAATTGAGTAAGGATATGAACACAGGACCTTTACTTAAAGTATGTTCACTGTGTGATAATAGTAGAGTAGTCTAGTATCAGTCTGTGTTATATAAGGATCTGAATACTTCTTCCATCACTGTTTACCATCATTATTAACCAAAACCCACTTTAAACTGTCTTATGAAGAGCTCAATCTCTTCTGAAAGCACCAAAGTCACTTCTTAAAAGTTTTTAATATTGTTAATACGGAGATATTCAGTTAAAACTGAAGCTTTCTCTGCATGTCTGTCAGGCTATGAGTAGCTAAAAGAGGACTAACGTTATTCCGTGAGTGTTTCTCTAATCGATATCACATGCCGCAGTCTTGTGAGCAGCAGCAGCAGCAGCGGCAGAAAGCACCAACTCACTTCTGATGAACATATTTCTGCTTCAGTTTACTCTGGGTACAGACAAGCTAAAGTAAATTCAGTCATTACAGAAAACTAGTAACAAATTATTTATAAAGTACCTTCTTTACTATCAGTTCCTCTGTTTCTTCTCTCTTCCTTCTTGACCGTCCCCCTCCTGCAGTTTATTGATTTCACGCTGTAAAAGCAGGAAGTGAACCGTCAACCACAACAACAGAGCGCCCGCCCACTCTCGATTTTCATTGGCTGGCGTTCCTGCTTGTATCGTGTTGCACATTCTCATTGGCTATCGAGCTGTCATTAAAATAAAGGGTGGTTCCGCGTTTACTATGAGTCGTACTGTAATTTTCTTTTCTTTTCATTTGTTTAGTTTTTTACATTTTCCAATTATTTTGTGGCTATGTTGACACTCAGTATTGTTTACAATATTAAAATAAGGTTTGTGACTAAAGAAATAAATAAAAAAATAAAAATAAATAACACATATCTCTTGGATATGATGAGAGACTATTGAAAAAAGAGGCACACAAAATGTTCACTGCCATACATCTTTATCCTAATTCCTAATTCCCTCATAGGCAAAAAAAGAAAGAAAGAAAGAAAGAAAGAAATTTAAAAAAAAAAAAATTACAAATAGCAAACAGAACACAACATAAACATAAAGCATGAGCATAAACTTCTCCAACCGAGGACAGATTGAATATCATATTTAAGCTCTTTCAAATACACGTTCGTGTGATCAGAATTATCCTCATTTTTACACAACTCGTGCTCCTCTTTAGCTAATAGTTGTCTTCCCCTGTACAGTTCACTGTCGGATCCTACCCCTCTGAACAGCCTACTTTTAATTTTTTTTAACTTTGTGAATTAGAAAATGGTTGGAGGGCAGATTTCATTCATTCATTCAAATTAAAAAAAAAAATGTTTACTTTTCTTGAATCTTTGGTCTTAGAAACTAAAAATAATTCAAAAATTGGTCATTGCATTGCATTCTTTTAAAACTTTTTGAAGAGATTAATTGTACCTGCTTTCACTTTAATTATTTTTCTTCTAATATACAGATGCCCAATATCCGTCAGCTGAAGAAGAGGGTCAAGAAAAGTAAATGGACCAAAGAAGCCACGAAGGAGGCCATGCATGAGGTTCAGGCAGGCAGGCTCACCTTAAGGAAAGCAGCCCAACAATTTGGAGTCCCAATTACTAAATTGTGGTAACATTTGATAGTGCATTACATTACACTGAGGAGTAAGGTGAATTATTCAACCAGAATTAATTGTAATTAATTGTAGCCCTATTGATGTTTTGGACATATCTGCAGATATCTTCCTCATCCCCAACATAATGGAACTAAATAACACTTGGCTTGTTGTGCTCCAAGTACCAAAAAACAAAACGAAACAAACAAACAAACAACGAAATATGAAAGACTGAACAGCATTGTCTCTTTCCATAAATCATGTCCTGTTTAACATTTTGCACTTAAATTACAGCCATTACATAATGGACAAAGTATGTTTTACAATTAAAAATGACAGGCACAAGTCACATCCTGACGCAGTTACTAGAAAATACCACTTGGTGGCAGTAGTTTACAGAAAGAAAAAGGAGCTGAGGTGAAGTGACATGACTAAATATTTCTTGTTTGTGTCATATTCTTTCAGCACAAACTAATTTGCTTGTACAAACATTTTGAGATACATGGTTTTGATTGGGCAGGAAGGGTATGAAAAACTGTAATCTGAAAGGTAATTAATATCTATAGCTATACTATACTAATCCCGGTTTTTGGGTGGAAATTATTTAGCTGAACATTATGTTGTCATAGTGAGGTTGACCTTTGACCTTTTGAATATAAAATGTCATCAGTTCATTCTTTTTTTTTTCCCATTAGACATTTGTGTGTACTTTTGTCATAGTTAGGGTATGAATTTTGGAGTTATGGCCAAAAAATGTGTTTAATGAAGTCACTGTGACCTGATCACTAAAGTCTCATCAGTTCATCTTTGAGTCCAAGTGAACGTTTGTGTCAAGAATGGGATAACAAGAAAACATGATAATTAAAAAAAAAAGTATTTAAAGTGTTCTGAATCACAGAGGTCCTTCAGCATTCAGTCATAACTGTTCACAAAAGATTAGGCTGATCAGCCCAGTAACATGCAAGATTAGCTCTGTGAAATGGAAAAACTGTAATATTTTGTCAATTCCATTAGATATTCCATTTTACAGAGTTGACATCTCTGCTGACGGAGACGACATAACTCTCAGTTCTCTTTAATAATCAGATTTTGTGTTTGAAATGAGTACTTGAAAATAAAAATAAAGAAATAAAATAAATGAATAAATAAACAAATAAGTCAGTGTCTCAATTGGGCCACCCAGTTAAAATAATAACTGTCAGATAATTATCTTTTTTCACTGATTTTCACTTAAACAGTTCCTTGGCTATCATAGTTGGTATGGCTATGCCATATTGACCAATTCAGATTATATTGATTATACATATTTTTCCTACCACAAGAATAAATGAAAAGATTCCAGTTTGAAAAAAAGAATAAATACAATTAAAATGAGACAAATTCTCCAAAAGCTGTTTTTGTTTCTAAAATAAAAACTACTGTGTTAAACAAATTTTCATTAATGTCAGGTGTATCAACTATGATACAAACAAAACATCATAGATCTTAAAAAATAGATTGTTTTTCTTCATAAATAAAAAATGTATTTTTTTGCAATTATTTGATGTGTCTGTCTTTACAGGGTTAAATAAAAACAAACAAATCGTTTAAATGTCACGTTTATTTTTGTCATTCTGTAAAGGCACTCGAATGAGATGCGGTCCAAGTTTTATCTCCGTCCGTGAAGGCAGCATCTCCCCATGTCACTCTGCTTCTCGGTGCTGACAGGTACTTCACGGTCGCGGCTCTCTGCAGACCTCAGCAGAGGTGTCGACAGCAGCTCAGATTCATGTCATTCACCGCTTGAGACTTTGCTGTAACCAGTTCAGCGAGCCCAAACCAGTCTGCTATCGTCATTGGTTTAACTGGGGACGTTTCTTGATAAACTCTGCGATATTTCCTCTGTGAGTGCGCGTGCAGGCTGCATGCGGCTGTCCGCTGCACCGCCGTGAGTCTCCGTCACTTTGCAACTCTGCCAAGGTAAGACTTATTTCATCTTTAAATGACTGTCACATTTGTGAACATTTCTTGGGAAAAGAAACGGAGCAGTGCAGTCAAATATTTAAGATTTATTCACTATTCATCGCTGCCTTCACCTGGCAGGAGGCACTTTGCAACTTCAACATAATTTAGTGCCCAATGCAAATTCAGCAAAGATTTAAAAATGGCTGCATGGGGAAACAGGAAAATGTAGCTTAAGTAAACCAGTTTTGCACCGACTTCTTGAAAATATGTTTTTACAGACGCCTTAGTATTTTGTTATTTCAAGGACTTTAAAAATAGACTTCTAGACCAGAAGGGTCCGGGGGGGTTAAGACTACTTACAGTTTCTAATTAGCTACCTGCAGTCAGTATACAAACATCACAATATTAAAGTAATGTTACCTGATTACTTTTCGTTACGTTTAGATCTCCTTAATGGCAAATATGGTGACAATGTTTAGATAAACAGTAGTAGTAATTAGACTATGTACATTTTTGTGTAACTAGGTAACGGTCGGTATGTGTAGAGTTAGCTTATGACGGTCGGGCTGTGTAGCTAACGTTGATGGTTAGTTTAGCTAACTTTGGCAGTTGGTCTGTGTAGCTAATGCTATTTGCAAATTTTTACTTTATTGTTGTCACACTAGACCAAATCATAAAATAGGTATCAAACTGTGATATTCATATTAAACTAAAGAATGTTAGCTTTTGAGTTGTGTACCTAATGTTAGCAGTTGGTCTGTGTAGCTAATTTAAGTGGTTGGCCTTTGTAGCTAATGTTAGCGGTTGGCCAGTGAAGCTAATGTTAGCAGTTGGTCTGTGTAACTAACGTTGGCAGTTGGTCTGTGAAGCTAATGTTAGCGGTTGGTCTTTGTAGCTAACGTTGGTGGTAGGTCTGTGTAGCTAATGCTACTTGCTATTTTTTATTATTGTCACACCAGACAGAATCACAAAATAGTGATCAAACTGTCAGTTAGCTATATCAAAATAAAGCATGAAGCATGTTAGCTCTTGAGCTGTGTAGTTCATGTTAGCAGTTGGTCTGTATAACTAATGGTGGTTGGTCGGAAGTTAATGTTAGTTGTCCTGTGTAGGCAATTATTGATTGTATATTGGGCAGTCTTTAAAATTATGGTACATATATGATAATTATCTAACATCTGGCAACATTGACTGGTCTTTAGTATTGTCTTGAACATCTGGCAGTGGGAGTGAATTCCACCTGACCACACTCTGCACATGACTGCTTTTCTGCAGCATACTTGTTTTAACCTTAGGTTTCATGAACCTTCTTTCTGTGTCATATCGTGTTTGATGATTGTGTTGATCAAACTAAACTAGACTAGACTTTCTGACTTAACAAAGCATAGACACATCTCTTTATTATATTACTTTGTTATTGTTGCACTAGACCAAATCCAAACACAGTAGCCTAATTGAGCTGTGATGGAACTAAACAGCATTAGACTGCATTGTGAATCCTCTAAAACAATTGGTGATTCTTACATTATAACCTACAGGGATATACTGTAGATAAGTAAGAAGTGAACCAGAAGCATCCTTCTCTTCTAGGGACCCCGTTTGCCCTGTTGTACTCCATAGCTCCTTCAGAAAAACAGATGCAGTGAGGCTGTTTGTAGTCCACTGTACGTACAGGAGCCAGGCAGCTCCTCAGAGGAATGCCCTTACCTCAGAGCTGAGTCATGCAAATTATACCTCCCATCTCTTCCCCCCAGCTCCCGTCTCTGAGCTGTTATCACCAGGCCACAATCTTTTAACCTCAAATACAAGTTACATTTAATGAAAGAGTGATTTTTTTTTACAAACACTGATTTATCTAATAACATCTGTCTTAAGTCTGTAGTGACATTAGAAATTATTTTCACAAGTGTTCCTGAAACAAATGAGAAAACGTTTCTAAAATATTCATATAAATTGCCAAGAAAGATGAAACTGCACTGTTTTTCGCAGAGCTGTGGTATTGGCAGAATTTTTCCTTTTGGCCGATGATGTTTACCCATTCTTGAGAATTGGGACAAAACTATATTTTGAGGGAGTTTTGACATTTTTTACTTCACAGCAGAGTCATAGTGAGCAGCCATTTTATTTTTGTAGAGTTGCTCAGATTTCTCTTAATGCTAATCAAAATACACATTTTTAAACCATAATTCTTATTTATTTTTGATTTAGAAGGGCTACAGAGTTGACATATTAAGATTGAGACACAACTGATAACGATTTTATTTAATGAATTTGTCTAAAAATAGAAAGTTTACCAGTGTTTGAGCAGTGTTCTTGCCTTTTTTTAAACCAGGACGTGCAACCGGGGTCCTTAGGGTACAGTGGACCCTCTTGTGCCTGATTAAATCATATTTTTGTAAAGATTTGATGGATATCCAGGACATTACTTTAAAATGCCAACATATTAATAGAAAATAAATATAATAGAGCTGCTATGATTAATCAGTTTATTGATTATTGAATTAATCCCCAACTATTTTGATGATCGATTATCCATTTTGATTCATTTTTTAATTTCAATTTCAGCTTCTCAAATGTGAATGTTTTTTTTTTTTTTTGTTTCTTTACTCCTCTGTGACAGTAACCTGGATATCTTTGTGATTTGGACACAGCAAGACATTTGAGGACATCATCTTAATGTAATTTTTCACAATTTTCTGACATTTTAAGGACCAAAGCACTAATTGATAGTCAATAGTCAATTGATGGAAAAAATAATCAACAGATTAATTGATGATGAAAATCATAATGGCTCATTTACACCTCTGTCATTAGTAGGTGTTGTTAGTTTTTGAATTTGAAGGCTTTTAACACATTTTTAAATAGTTTGAAGTTGTGAATTCTTGTCTGGGAAAAGTTTGTTTTCTGACACAGAGCAAGTTTAGATATTTTTAAAAAATTAAAGCAGATTATTTTTTTCTCAATTCTCAAGAATGGATGTGCAGATATTATTGAGCATCTCTACCTCCTGTTGGCTACTGTAGAAACATGGCCGTGCAATATGGTGGCTTCCACAGAAGATGACCTGTGCCCTCTGTAGATATAAACAACTCATTCTAATGGAACAAAAACACATTTCTTATTTTTGGGTGATTACACACAGCCAATAAATCCCTGTAAATCTTTCGCACTGGACCTTAAAGACAAATGAAATTATAAAATTCCACACAGGTGATGACTAGTTGCACATTTTTCTGTGCAGATCCAACATGTTATGTTTTACAAGACAGCAAGCGGTGATGCAGAAACAAGTTGGCTCACAGCTCCTGAAAATATTTTTGAGATCATTCCAAGCAGGGATGTGGATAAAAATCCACTAAACCAGTTTTTAGGATGAAATAAATCTTTTATGAGATTGATTCAAACAAACAAAGACTAATTAGTGTCAGTGTCAGGGATTAAAAGTAATATGAGAGTATACTCCATCTAGGAAAAAGTGAAAATGAGATGAACTTTGACTGGAAAATGTATAATTTTATGGGGTTAAATTATATTGCCAAAGTATTTTCCTGTTTCCTTGGGCTGCGCTTGTAAAAGAAACACAGACACTTGTATTTAAATACCCAATAAAGTGGAGAAAATTAGCCTCTGAAAGAACATTGGAATCAGTTTGGGACCAGAGAGAAATGCAAGCACCTGGAGGCAAAAACCCAAACTAAATGAAAACTGCTGATATTGTGGTGCAGTGTGATAATAGCTCCTCTGCCTGCAGCGCAGACACAGTGAAAGTCATCTAGAATTACACACAAATAAGATGTTTGCTGCTGTGTGGCCACTTCGATGCAAGCCCAGCCATGCTTGATATGCACCTGCATGTATGTGTGTGTAAGAGACAGAAAGAGAGATAACTTGATGAAGCTGTCAATTTCAGAAACCCCTCTGGCAGAGGTTTAGTCTCAGCTCACACATGCACACGTGCATCAAACACAGACGGCTGTGAAGTGACTTTAACTCTTTATTAAAGGGAGGAAAGTAAAGCGAACGGATCCACATACAACCCCACTTCTGAAAATGTTGAAACATTGTTTAAAATGTAAATAAAACAATTATTTGCAAATCATTTATAACCTATCTTCAATTGAATACAGTCCAAAGACAAGATATTTAATGATCAAACTGAACTTAATTGTTTTTTGCAAATATACACTCATTCTGAATTTGATGCCTGCAACAAAAGGTGGCATTAGGGCAATAAAAGACTGTGAAAGTTGTGAAAAAAAACACCTGTTTAGATCATTTCACAGATCAGCAGTTGAGTTGGTAACAGGTGACAATATCATGATTGGGTATTAATGGGATGTCCTGGAAAGGCTCAGTGGTTCACAAGCATCGATGGGGTGAGGTTCAACACTTTGGGAAAAACTGAAAATATTCCAACAGTTAAAGAAGAATGTTTGTCAACACAAAACTGCAGGAATTTAGAGATTTCACCATCTACAATCCATAATATCATTAAAAGAGTCGGAGAATCCAGAGAAATCTCTGCACGTAAGGGGCAAGGCTGAAAGCCAGCATTGAATGTCTGTGACCTTTGACTCCTCAGGCAGCACTGCATTAGAAAACTGCATTAAAAAGCCACATCATTGTATAAAGGATACTACATGGGTCAGGAACACTTTGGAAGACTGTTGTTACTAAACACAGTTTGTTGCTGCATCTACAAATCCAAGTTAAGACTCTACCATGGAAAGAGAAAGACATATATCAACAACATCCAGAAACACTGCAGACTTCTCTGGGCCTGAGCTCATCTGAGATGGACTGACGCAAAATGGAAGAGTGTGCTGCGGTCTGATGAGTCCACATTTCAGATTGTTTTCACAAATCATGGATGTTGTGTCCTCCGGGCTGAAGAGTAAAAGTACCAGCCAGATTGATACCAGCGCTAACTTCAAAAGACAGCAGCTGTGATGGTATGGGAGTGTGTTCACACCCATGACATCATGGTTAACTGTCACAGCTGTGAAGGCCCCATTAATGCTGAAAGGTACATACAGGTTTTGGAGTGACATATGCTGCCATCCAGATGATGTCTTTTTCAAAGATGTCCCTGCATATTTCAGCAAGACAATGCCAAGACACATTATGCACATGCTCCAACAGCATGTCTTCATAGTAAAAGGGAAGATAGAAATTGGAACAAACGGAGACAAAAAAGATGCAGAAATGAGGAGGAGGAGGTGCTGTAAAAAAGAGGCAAGAAGAGGAGGCGACAGCACAGTGAATAGTAAGGTGGTGAAATGAGGAGAGGAGAAGATTGAAAACCATAAAATTAAAAAATACGATTGTTGAAATGTGGGACAAGAAAAAAAGGAAGCGAGAAGAAGAGGACAAAAGGAAAGTTTTAAATGAGTCCTGAGATAATTGGCCCCTTGTTGTATGAAACAGTAGTTATTCAGAGTATCACCTGATCCTCACTGAGATATGCTCCTCTGTCAAATCCCAGCTGCTTCTATAGTTACTGTAACCTACAGGTAAAAACATTCAGACATCTTCAGACATGTTCTCCAGGTGAGCACATTACCACAGGGAGAAAATGATATTCCACCTCTGTCAAATGTTTATATTCACACATCAGAAATAGTAATGAGCAGAGTTCATACAGCAGCTCGTAATCAGTTGTTTCTGCCTTCATTTCTGTCCTCAGGTCATGTTTTTATTTCACTGATCACAGAACAATAAAAATAGGTTTTGTTAGATGTTGAAGTCGTGATTTTATACTTAAAAGCTGGAAAGCAAGTTTCATTTTTGCACTCATAATGTCTTTTTCTCATGTATCCTCTAAAATGTCTGACCCTGAATATACTGACTTGTATCAGTGTAAATTTTGTCACTAGAGAGGTGTTTTCACATTCCTCTTGCTTAAGGGTGAGATGTCTGTACACTTCCCTAAAATTTGAGATTCAGACGTACCTCAGGCAGCTAGATTTGGTAAACCTGAAACCTTGTCGGTATAGAGAATAAGAGTTAGCATTAGCTGTGTCAGTCATTGCCAGTTACAAGCTAACAAGCTAACAAACAACATAAACAAATAAAATACATCTGCTAGTTGCTGATTTCAGTGGCAAAAAAAAGACTCCTCATCTGAGTCTTACCAAAAAGCCATAACAATACAGAACTGAGCTTTGTTTGTGTTTCAACTGAGGTGAATGTGTCTTTCTGAGTCCATACAAGACAAATGGGAAGAAACCTGAACTGCCACTTGGATTATTAGCACAGTTACCACGGAGTTGTAACTCATCTTCCTTGCATGGCGTCCTTCATTTAAAACAGTCAAACATCATGCAGCCTGGCTCAGGAACAGCAGTTGGAATTGGCTTGGTGGTGATGCTGATGTTATTTTTGCAGCTTAATTCAATTGGTTGGATTGTGTCAGTCTAATGTGATTGGCAAAACGGATGCCCTTGGACCACAGAAGGCAGCCAATACAAGCATTAGACAGTGACTGAGCAAATGGAAAATTGTCCTCTAATGCTGCGGGGGCTGCTCTGGACTTTTGAGTTTGATATTTGCCATTGCTGCTTTGGTATTTGGCGAGTGTGTGTCAAATAGCCAAGCCGGTTTGGATCATTCAGTAAGTGGGATGCTGGGATAGGTCAATTTAAATTCTGTAATTCTATGGACACTGTGACGGCGCTCCAGAGAAATGTGGTCATGGGAAAAAGCTGAGGTCAAACCAACAGGGAGAGGAGACGGGATGAAGCTTGAATCAGAGCGAACAGGAAGAAGAACCCTCCAGGGACAGAGTACGGGTTCAGCTTTCTGGATGGTGAACTTGTTTGCTGGTTCCACTGGGAATACTTTTCCTCAGTGCTCACTTCTTTTCTACTCATCTGCGCTGACCTTGTCTTTACTCTCTCATCCTCTCAGCACTATTGGGAATGTGTACAAGCATGCCCTCCCATCGTAAACAAAGGGAAAAAATGCCAGCACTGTACAAACGAGGATGAAACCTTTCTCTTTAGCCAGTTGGATGCATCCTGACTGAGTTGTCCCTTATTATCTTATGAGGACAACCAGTGTTTGTTTCTAATCCAGAAAATGAAATCTGATCTCCCAAAAGGACACCCAACAAATACATAGTTTCCCCTTTTCCAAACAAGTAGTTACTAACCCCCGTAAACTGCTTTTCCATCCACCAAGTCCTCAAATTAAATGCCAATGTTCATTTGTTTGTCTGGAACGGTTCTGTGATCTTTCAAGAGTTTTTAACCCGTCCTTTGGAAATTTTACAAGATAAACCGCTCACAGTATCGGGAAAAGCCTCAACACTTTAAAATGCCACACAGCTGTTCAATTGTCTGTGCTGCTCAGTTGTTACTTGGATCATCTGGCTGAAAGATGCTTTTAAAGGTCCTGATATTTTCGCACAGTAAACTGAGCTGCACGCAGACAGGGTGTGGCCAATGCAGGTTTCATTGGCATTGTGTTGCTGCGCAAGCTTCTCCATTAATCTGAGTTACAGTAAGACTTAATGGAACTTTTTTTATGGTTGTCATATGGAGAACACTGTTACTTGGACCTTTTCCCCTCTGTAATATCCGTTTTAAATTAGTGAAAGTGAAACTAGGCAATTTGGCATGGTGTTGGCTCCACACAGCAGCTGGAGGTGGCTAAAATGTAAATAGTGTAGAGCTGCAACTAACAACTATTTTCGTCATCCATTAATCTGTCGATTATTTTCTCGATTAATTGATTTTAATCGATTAGTGGTTTGGTCTGTAAAATGTCAAAAAAATGGGGAAAAATGTTGACAGTTTTCCAAAGTCCAGATTGATGTCTTTAAATGTCTTGTTTGGTCCAAAACACTAAGATATTCATTTGGTGTCAGAGAGGATTAAAGAAACCAGAAAGTATCCACATTTGAAAAGCTGAAATTAGAGAATTTTTACATTTTGTATTTAAAAAATTACTCAAAAGAATTAATTGTTTATTAAAATAGTTGGTGATTAATTTAATAATCAAAAAGGTCTAGGATTGTGTGTAAATTTCACACAGAGCACTCACATTTACCAGTTTGTGAAGTTTTATTCACGCTTTCCTTGAGTGAAGCTCTGGAGCTGCTGCCTGCAGGACTGGAATTTTGACAGTAAGTTCAGGTTTATGGGGGTATTGCATCAAGGTGGACTAAGGAAAAGCCTGGCTTATTTTTGATAAGTCTGGCTAATTTAATTGGGCGCCATTTGGTCCATTTTGTATGGATGAGTAAAATGACACCCCAGATGCTTCTTTTTGTGAACAGACCAGTGACGCACATTGTTTATGTTCCCTGTGCTCCACTGTCCAGTTGAGCGGTACAGAACATACAGCCTAGTCTTACAAAATTGTTACAGGTGATCATAATATCGAGAATTGAGTTTTAGATTTCTGATTGATTTTTCTACAGCGAGGCATAATCTTTCAAGAGCGAATCGCAATGCATCAAAGACTTTATTCCCACCACCATTAATATATAGTCTAGCTGAAGGTAATTTCTGTAATGTATCTAATGTAGATTAGTTTTGTGCATCAACTTGAGGGACATGGACAAATTTGGACCAGGACAAATAACCTTCATGTTTCCTTAATCATCACTTTAAGTTGCTGCATGTTGCAGTAGTACTCCATTAAAATGACCTCCAGTAGAGTTTAGGTGATTTAAGTTGAAGGTTGAACTGGGCAATGAGCGGTGAAGATGAGGTATGTTAGTGTGTGTATTTACAACGTCAGCATAATGTGTAGCAAGCATAAGAGAGAGAAAGAGCCAACAACTCGCCATGCATGCATCTGTGTAAGTGTGTGCAGAAAATGTGTGCGACTTAGTGTGCTTCACACACCAACCATGAGTAACACTGCTTTTACTAGGTGACACACACACACAAGGAACAGCTGCAGAACCCACACACAGCGTTAATGTGGTATTGAGTTAGACAGATCTGCATTCTTGTCCAGAACATAGTGTGTCTCTGAGAAGTATATTGAAAACATTTAAAGTAGAAATTAGAACTTATAGAGCATTTTATAACACTAATCAAATTAATGCAGCAATATTTGATATTGTCTCACAGCAATATAAGATTTGACTATACCAAGATAAATATTAACATTGTGGTACATGAGGATGTTATCCATATGACCCTCCATTACACCCACTCAGTGATTTGCCTGAAAATCAATATCCTGATAAATTTGAAAATTCCTGAACAAAATTAAATGAGGCAAATGCATTTAACTGGTTGTCTAAGCGATCAGCTTCACTGTAGATAATCATCTCTCAAAATACAAATATCAATGCAACTCATGCATGAATCGCTTGTATGTGCAGATTAGATTTTGATTCTGTTAATGTTATATTTGTAGGGTATTATTGGTTGCAAGAAGAAACCCTGATAATGTTGTTAAATCCAGTAACAATAGACACAGAGAGAAGGAGACATTACGGTGGTGTTAACATCTTATTAGGAATTTCATGTGTAAATGAGATACTGTAGCCTAAATGAGAATCTGAGCAAATGTTAAAACTGTTTCAAATGCAGTAAGATGATCTGCTGTTCTGTTTCATGTGAAGAGTGCTTCAGTTTTGATTGAATTTGACTGTGTAGAGGAAGTGGGGTGTGGAGGAACAGTGATGCTACATGTTACCTGCTCTCCCAGTGACATGACGTTTCTGTTGGTCGGGAGACTTGTGGCTTTCTACACTGCTGTCTGGCATGTTTCAAACTTGCTCCACAATTGCGTGTTATGAAAGTTTTGTGGTGCGACGTGATACAACAAAAGTTCTTTCACTGTCTGTTTTGAGGAAATGAAGAGAAGAGAGGAAAGGGAGGGGGGGGGGTGCTTGTTTTCTGTAAGTGAGGCAGCTGGCATCCAACGAGAGCGGTGCAGGCAGTGGCAGGGGCAGAGAGAAGATGGAGAAAAGTTACAGTGGCAGTTCATCGATGCCAAAAATGAAACGTGTGCGTCCTAGTGAGATGTATCGATAAGCTAGTGCTGCATCAATTTTTTTGGGATCCACATTCAGCTTTTTACTGATACAGGCCATCTGAACAGATGCATTTGTTTCTTATATCTTACACCTTAAAGCATGATGCATCGGATGCATGAGTGAATGGTTACTGTTTCTTCTTACTGCTTTGTTTAAGAACAAATACAAGAGAAAAATAAGAAAACATTCATGCACGAGGCCTTGAACCAGTAAATTTTCAGTTTTATCATTCATCTACTGTAAGTCAACAGGTATCAGAAAATCACACTGTACACAGTGAGAGATGAAGCAGAACTCATGGTAAATAATTTGGTTCCATATTATAAGAGGGCAGATGGTACTCTGTCACCTCATACCGTATATGTGCTGTGGATAAGCTCATTGCTGGTGGGACGTAGAGGTCATTCATTCTCCTGAACGACCTCCGTTTCTCCATTAGGTTGAACTGGAACTGACAGGAGTCCATATACTGTCTAAACGACTCCTCTTGTCTAATCTACATGATGACATGCTCATAGATTAGATTGATATGATTGAAAGAGAGTGTGTGTGTGTGTGTGCGCATATGTGTGTGTGTGTGTGTGAAGGATCCTGAAGAGTGGTTGACTGTGCTGGGGGCCTAACAACCTCTGGTGACAGTCGGTGACATCATGTACATCTCTGTGACATCACTTAATGTGATTGGGTGGGGTTGGGGGGGTTCTCTGCATGTGCTGTGACATGACACCACACACACACACACGCCCACACATGAATAAAATGAGAGCACCCAGAGGACAGGATGACACTGACAGCACACAAACAAAGATGCTACCTGACAACACACAGGTGTTCAGATGCAGCAGAGAAACTCATTATGGTTTTCATCAATAGAAATCTGTTTCCTATTGATCCAGAACAACATTATTCACATATACTTAAGAAGAATATCAAAAATCTATATTGCAAATTTTCCTCATCATTTGATCAGCTGCTCTTCACTGCTTTGTGTTGCTGTAACTATTTATGCTTCCACACCGGTGATTTAATCTCTCGCTGAGTGAACTGATTGTCAGAACGTTTGATTTATTGATTATTGTCGGGATGTAAAGAGAATTTCAATAAATATAACAAAAATGCTTCTTAAATACTTTACAGACTTGAGCTTTAAGACACTAACCTCTGTTTTAGTTTTTATTTTTTACATGCCAGAACATTCCCTGACATAGAACCTCATAAAAATAAATAGAAGAAAAAAAAAAACAGTGTGTATTAATAAGTAACCAGAATCCATAACCCAGAAATAAGAAACTGATATTTACAAAGAGGAGAGGCATTTACAGCAGAACAGGTTCAGTTTAAATCTGCAACTAATTATTATTTTCATCATCAATTAATCTGTTGATTATTTTCTCAATTTAATCGATTACTGATTGATTAGTGCTTTGGTCCATAAAATGTCAGAAAATGGCAAAAAATGTTGGTCAAGTTTATAAAAAAAGTAAAGAAACTGGGAAATAGTCACATCTGAGAAATCATCTCAACAATTAATTGAAACTATCGAAATCACAATATGGTCAATTGGTCAATTTTCAAATTGCAGGAGGTGCACTATTTAATAAAACACAGTTTTTGTTTGTTAAAGTATACCAAAGTCCAGGATGGCGTCTTCAAATGTCTTATTTTGTCCACAACTCAAAGATAGAGTAAAGAAACCAGGACATGTTCACACTTGAGGAGCTGAAATCAGAGAATTTGGATGATTTTGAGTAATCAATTATCAAACTAAAATGAATGAAATTTAAATAATATATGATACTACTACATGATAGTTTAGGCTTTTGGATAATATCCAATTAATTGTTCTCTATCCAATCCAATGATTTTGGCCAGTATTGGGCTGATTCTGATACTGAATATCAGATCAGCACATCCTTAATGTTTTTCAGTTGGAAAGCAATTTATTTTCTGCAATACTAATAAAGTTTGAACAGGCTTTTTCTAAAGGGAGCTGACCAGTTTCCACCACCAGCTCTGTGTATACTTAAAAAGATTTATCTTGACATGTAGCAATGTCATCATTTATTATTTTATCACCTTGTGTTCATGTATGTGTTCATGTTGCCGTAGTAACAGCCCTGTGCGTCTTGGTAAAAATGATTAGTGGTAATAATCAGCAGGGTGCTGAACGTTCTGCTTCATGTTTTGTGGCTCTATCTTGACTGGCGGCAGATACAGACACAGAGCTCGATTTCTCAGTGTCACTATCAGCCTCCTGTTGAGGCCGAGACGTCATCACCAAGGGGTGTTTACAGCAGTGACGCGTCTGTTGTGTTGCTGCTAATAGCCCATTAAACTGATAAAGAACAAAACTTGGCTGTGGAACGGCATTGCTGTGAAAAATAAATCTGTTCAGCAGACATCTCATGCAAAAGTGTGTAAATGCAAACAAAAAAACCAAGGGCAGAAATGACAAATAGGATTTTTTTTGTGACATTTTAATGTATCAGCCTAGTTTTCAAAGATTGTAGCTTTCTGACCAACATCACCCTATTTTTCAGCTATTGTTATACTTTACTTGATTTTACATTCAAGTTATTTATTTATTTTTAAACAGTTGGCACAAATCTACCTCATTTTACAACCCCAATTCCAAAAAATATATATTCAGTTCAATTGAATACAGTACAAAGTCCAGTTATTTAAAGTTCAAACTGATTAACTTCATTGTTTTTTGTTGTTGTTGTTGTTGTTGTTGTTGTTTTGTTCTTTCTTAGTTTGATGCCAGTAACACATTTCATAAAAGTTGTGACAGGAGCATGTTTACCACTGTGATACAACTAACTGAGTCTGGGGTCTCTGTTGTCGTATTTGCGTCAGTCCATCTCAGATGAGCTCGGGCCCATAGAAGTCTGCAGTGTTTCTGGATGTTGTTGATATATGTCTTTCTCTTTGCATGGTAGAGTCTTAACTTGCATTTGTAGATGGAGCAACAATCTATGTTTACTGACAATGGTTTTCCAAAGTGTTCCTGAGCCCATGTAGTATCCTTTATACAATGATGTGGCTTTTTAATGCAGTGCTGCCTGAGGGGTCAAAGGTCACAGACATTCAATGTTGGTTTGCAGGCTTGCTCCACTTAAGGGGCAAGGCTGCAAACCAACAACTTATCTTCAAGTTTTAGAATTGAATCAACAATCCTTCATCTTTCTGTGGATTCAGTATTGTTCTGTAGGAGAGGAGTGTAGATGGTGAAAAGCCTTGAAGTATCAAATTATGTCCTTGCACTGACTGAAATAGTTTGGATATTTTCAGTGAAATCTCCCACATCTTCTCTATGATTGCAGTTTCGTAGTTCTTTCTCTGATACCTCCTAAAAGAATGTGAACATGCATCATTCATGTCTTATACTTCCCAAAAGCCAACTAATAGTAAAGTGTCAGATTCCAGAGTCATTACTAGTGAAAGGTCACTGAACAGAGATGAGTAATCTTTCACATTTTTAAGTTAGTTTACATGCAGTAGTTTGCACACAAAGTTAAATCTACCACTGTGTGAGATTAAAGAATAAACATTTAAAACTTTATGGTTTTGGCATCAATTAAAATTGTTGTTTACTTGTTTGTTCCACTTGTCATCTGAATTATAATGACCTTCTCTTCCTTTGATGTGTTTCAGGTTCCATCTGAGAAAAGAAAGAACGTGAGCATCAGATTGTGCGTGCGTCTGCATACATGTGTGCTTGTGTTTATGCAACACCATGAAGCACCAGTCTATCTCCAGATGGCTGAGTCAGCTGGGACTGCCGCAATACTGCGTGGCACTGGAGCAGGAATATGATGGTGTCGAGGTAAAACAAACACATGCAGAAACAAACAAACCAACCAAAATCTAGAGAGACATTTACATACTATTGGTTTATTATATTATTCAGTAAATAATGGCCTTATAACTGACTTGCCTGTTCCTGAGAAACTCTGGAAGCAGCAGTAGTCTAAACGTACTGGGTGTACAAGGTTACAGGAACAAGTCCCAAAACTTTCTGATAAAATCTGGATGAGCAAAGTAAACAACAAATGTCCTCTGTCCTCCTGACGTGTTAAAAAATAATTTTACAACGGTATTTAAACCATTGCAAACTGTTTACGGGCGTTAACTGTGCAGACTTTCATCCTCATTTTGAACTGAGTGCTGTTGAGTAAAGTTTGATGGGAAATGCAGTGAAGTTCAAAGCTCAGTTCTTTGCCACAGGATTTAATTATGTCACCTTCAGGGTGGTAGGAGGGGTTAGATCAGGCATCTGCAACCTGCAGCTCCAGAGCTGCATTTAGCCCCTTTCCAGTGGCTCCCTGTGCCTTTTATTTTAATTTTCATCTATCATTGCTGCAAGGGATGGGCATTTCAAGCCAAAATACTTTTCAGTATTCACTGGGCACTATTTGACAATTATTCGAAGATTGGACCCTCCACTTGCCCACCTGCTACGCATGCACAACTACAGAGAGACCCATTTACACACAGCAGCAACATACACACGCATAATGCAACACAGGCTAGAGCTGAGGCCCACACTGTCCCAAACAAGGAAGCGGATGCTGACCAATAATATATGATACTACTCTTCATAGATAAAAAATAACAGAATAAAAACATAAAACACCTCCATACTGCTTGTCTGGTGTAATCCAAGTCTCATAAAGCCCCAACGTGCCAAGTTGACTTGAAAGAAGTAATTTATACCATGTTTTTAGCCTGAATCTTCACTGCAGATCCTAAGCTTGGAGCCACATTCACGAGCACATGCACACCATTTGAACTATGTGTGTGGTGTGATGGTATGCAAACGACATGTCTGGGTTTTAGGAGACTTGGATTACACCAGATGCGCTGTATGGAGGCATTTTTGCAATTGTTTGTAAGTTTGAAAACTGGTCACCATTCACTTTCATTGTTTGGGAGATTCTGAAATGCTGTTTTCCTGTAAAACTCCAGCAGTGAATTGCAGACTGACAAAACAAACCTGACCTTCAGTCAGCTTGAGGGTGAGTAGATGACAACTGAATTTTTTTTGGATGAACTGTCCCTTTAAACAGGCAAATTAGTAGGCCCCACCAGAATCTCAGTTGTTTACAATGAGAATTAATTATGTATTTAGTTACTAATTATAACAAAATCCCACAATGAATGATAATAACAACACATTTTTAAAATGCTATATAAAGTAGAACATCAAGATGGTCAGTTTACCCAAATTACAAAAAGCCCCTGTGGCTGCTGGAGATAAAGACAGTTTTGGTTCTGAGATTTCTGCCCTTACCTCAGTACAGGGGGGGTGTAGTGAAATGTCTCCATTGGTGCTCATTTCTGTGAACAATCTGAACTACTTTCTACCAAAGAAATGGCTCCTGTTGAGACTGAGCACATAAAACTGACACTCTCTGAATGTCCAGACTGCATTAGGGCTAAGTGAAAAAATATGTGCTTTGTAAGTTGGATGAAGTGACCCTTCAACGTGTCTGCTTAAAAGGGGATTTCAGTAAATATTTGATGAAACTGTGTTATATAAGTAACTGTTTCTATTCTGGTAAAAGCCAACTGTTGTCATTAAGAGTGTTTCCCACAGCAGCCTGTTAAAGCAGCCTAATAAAACTTCATCACGGGTCTATTAGACTGAATGGACAGAGACGTTTTTAACATCCCACCATTAGCCAACTTCAGTCTGAATGTTACACTGCCATTGGCTGGGAGATGAGATTGATTAGCCAATAAGAATTATTCCATTACAGTACCTCCTGCTAATGTTCACCCAGAATGCATTGGTGTAATTAGTGACGGCATAATGGGGGAAAGCTTATTTAAAAAAAAAAAAAAAAAGTAGATGAGAGAGAGGCAGAGAAAACAAGGTGAGCCAAGTACAAGAAAGTGTTGCTCTGCAGTCATTTAAAGTTTCCATCACGTCAGAATCCATGTTCAAGTGTTTTTATTACATATGTCTTGCACTATACGTCACTGGTATGCCGGTATCTGGCCCAGCAATGACAAAAAAGTCATTTTGTAGGTATTTTCGTATATTCTTAATGGTATTTTAATATTTGTCATTGCCTGAAAAATGATAGAAGAATGTTTATCTTTCATCCTGCACACAGGAACATGCACTAGTTTTACATCCAATTAGAACACTTTACAACTTTAATACAATGGGTTTAGGTTTTAGTTGCGGTTTGAAATATTGTCTCAAAATTTTAGTTACATTCAGAGGTGGGAAGTAACAAAGTATAAATATTTAAGATCTTATGAGATCGTGCTCCCTCTAGTACATACAGTGCATAATTTAGTAATATATTAAGGCTTGGCTGTAACCTGGAGCACTTTTGTAGAAAATGTAAAAGTTATTTAACAGCCAGTGTTTTATTATTGTTATTTTTTGACAAGAAAAGTTGCAGAAATGTTTGTGAATGCTGTCAATTATTGTTCTTACTAATATCAGAATTGGCTAAAATCGGAATCTTCAGGTCAGAGCCATAAAAGAAATTGGAGTTGGCTAAGAAAATCAGTGCATCTCTAAATTACTTGTACTCCCTAGATTTTAACACAAACATCTGTACTTTCCGCTCCTGACATTTACAAAACAGGCTTGTTACTTTAGTTTAATGCATTTGAGGAGAATTATTGATTGTTTTTATTTTGCATCATTACATGCCACCTTTCCAATATCAAGACTGATTTCAGCGTAAATGGGTGGAACAGTAACGCATAGAAAACAACGATTCCTTGATGTATGTATGAGTGCTTATCAGGCATGACAGAACACAAGGCAGAAATAAAAGATGTAAAGGACATTCATTCATTCATCATGCATAACCGCTTATCCTTGACGGGTCGCAGGGGGGCTGGAGCCTATCCCAGCTGACATTGGGCGAGAGGCAGGGTACACCATAGACAAGTCGCCAGTTCAACGCAGAGCATGTAAAGGACATGACAATACAAAACAAACGAGAGGGAGACACTTGCAGAGAAAAGGTGAGGTTTAGTTACTTTGTAGATGAACACTCGGTCTAAATGTCCTTCAGAGGGCGACGTTTTACTTTAATATTTTTTATACTACTTGTACATTTTAGAGCCTGTGCTTTTTCACTTTTGCTTGAGTAAAGAAGTTGAATCAGTGCTTCTAGTTTTTTACCAGTCTTCGTTTTTTTACACAAGTATCTGTACCTCTGCTTGTGTAAAGAATGGTGTGACTGGACTGGAACTGGAACTCTTCTCATACTATCTCTGTACAGAGTAATTGTAGTTAGAGGGAGTACAGGAAGTAAGAATCATACTCTAAGCCCTTCTTGACCATCCTCCATGTATAATGAGCTCGGCTCAGTGTCGCCAACCTTTCTCTGGCTATTATAAAAACAATATCCAGCTCAGTGCCTCTTAGCCATCCGGGCTGCTTGTTAACACAACAAACCAGTTAAAACCAACTCAACCATCATCATCAGCATGGACACACAAGTGTCCAAAGGACATCTTTTACAGGGCTGCACGATTTGGTAAAAAAGTCGTATTGCTATTATTTTGACTGAAATTGTGATACACAATACAATTAGTGGAAATGCAGGTGTGCAGTATGATTTTCATGTTCACTGAAAAAATTGTGATGCAAAACTGATCATTTCCAAGGCAAGGCAAGTTTATTGATCATTAAAATTGCATTGAGATCATAAAAACAAAATCTAATAGCAAGCCAATTAATAGTTAAAACATTACAAAAATTGCACGTAAGACATAAAAACAAAAGTAAAAGCAAACAAATAGCTATAAACAATAGCTACAGATGACGTCCACTTATCATATTGTATATTGCAATCTAAATTTCTGTCACAATATTTGCAAAATGACTTTTTTCATTAAATCATGAAGCCCTACTCTGGACAAACACGGATGTTAACTGCAACTTGACTGGTTAGCAGAGACATACAACTGTGAGGGTGTAATTCTAGTTTTTCCTTTCATATGCAACTCAGTTTTGTTTTGTCAGTGATAGTGTGAACAGAAAAGGACATGATAAGCATGTACAGAACCAGAACAGTGAGTTGTAAGAGCCTAAAAAAAGCTCTGTAGAGCTGCAGATCCATGTTTACAGGCTCATTGAAATATCAGAAACGTTGATGTTGAGGTCTTTATCACTCAGTGCTGTCTGCACCACGCTGCTCAGCCTCTTCATTCACAAGCACCTTCATCGTTCCAACAACATTCACGCGGGCAAAACCAACATTGACAACTGCTATATCAACTCTCCAGAGGGCTGGTATGAGAGTTCATATTGTTGCTCAGCTCTGCATGATGTGGAAAAGAAAGAAAAAAGAAAACATGTCAGCTTGCTGTTGGACGCAGAGGGAGACGAGAGCGACAGAGGGAGGGGGAGACAGATTCTGAGATAGATGGGACCTGTGATACGCCAGCCACGTCTCACACACACACACACACACACACACACTCTTACTCACACACAAACACAGAGTCATGGGGTGTGTTTTACTCATGTTAACATCAGCAGAACTAATGTAGTGTCTTCTTCTTTAACCTGCTAACATGTTATTACTGAGCTGTCTCGGCACGTTGACCGCAATGACCGCCTGTGTGCGACCGTGCGTGTGTGTGCATGTGTGTGTGTCTGCATATATCTGCAGCATTTATGGTTTTCAGACTTGTTTGCTTCATTTGTTTGTCTGCATTTGTTTTTTCAAGTTTATTTTTGAAACAGTTGCTTTTTTACAACTTATGTTTATATTTGGGACGTGGCAATACCAGAAATTCAGCAGTCATTAAGAATACCAGTAAATTTCTGTGATTCTCGATACCTAAATTGACACTATGGTTAAAAAAAAACAAAAACAAGAATATGATTCATTCATTGTTGCTTTTCTTTGCCGCCTGAAATAAAAACTCCTCTTGAGGTTCCAGGACAAAAGACTGAGGCTACGACAAATCACTGTTTGGACCATATTCTTCAGATTTAGGGTTCAATGCATGGGTGAAACGGTCTCAGTAAAAAATAAAAAAGGCAAGTCTCCTTCAAAAGGCACACTGTAAGATTTGTATAAAAATAAAACACCTTTATTTCACATAGCAAAAAGAGTTAAAAGATGACCATTGTGCATCGAGCAGTATTGGGACCATGTTGTCATGTCTGGAAAGCAGTGCAGAAATGCAGTTTCTTTGTGTTTGATTTGTGCTCCTGCAACAAATAAATAAGTAAAGAAATATAGCGATATTTACATTGGGGATAATAAGAATTAGTCGATGATCATTTAATCAGTTAAGAATTTGATTAATAAAATAAAATTTAATCGCTAAATAAAAATATAAAATATACCAGATTATTTTTATGAGCATGTTTTCGACAGAGTTTCTTACTTTAATGATTTACAGGAACTTCTTTTTTCCATCATATTGGCAGAAATGTGCTTCCAAAGATAGATAAATAGAGGGATTTTTAATTTGAACATGTAAACAATAAAAACATCAAAATTATGGTAAGAATAACAAAATAAAAACAGAAATAATAGAAAACCTGTACAACTTCACTGAAGAAATTATTAAAGAGAAAAAACAAACTAAAATCAACAAGACACAAAACAAACAACAAACATGCAGATGTTTGGAGATGAGTGTGTAATGTGTGTTTCTCTGTTAACAGACTCCAGACTGCAGTGAAGTCCATACACTTCCTGTTAAAACCACAGAATTATAGAGAAACATGAGGCTTTGTGATCAAAAAAAGTTTTTATATCACGTTGACACTTCTGTTCATATTAGCACACACACTCTCTCTGCTGCAATCACACCAGCTGACAATGTGAGTGCCGTTATCTCTCTCAGGAGAGAACGATGCTCACGTTCATTAACTGCAAACTGACTTCGTTCAGCTCACCTTTCACCACAAATGTGAACACACACAATGAGAGCTGCTTTTTTAGAGCGTTCATGCACAACACTGTTTGCATCAGCACCAAAAAATTTTCCCATCTAATTTTTTTTTCCATTTGCACTCTTTGTGCTTCACCTCTGCTGCTACAACTCCATCCTAGAGGAAACACTGGTGGATGTGTGTGTGTGTGTATACATGTGCATGTATGTGAGTGAGTGAGTGACTTGTTTGTGTGCATGTGTGGAATTGGCTACTTTGATATGCAGGTATGTGTGTGGTTGTATAACTTGTAACTAAGAGTGACTGTAATTTGATTGTGCGCTTCTTCTGTGCGAGTTTGCTGTGTGTGCATCCGTGTGTGTGTATTCATGGGTTTGCCCACTGTATGTGTGTGTAGTCTAAATAGAGCAGTGTTTGTGATGAACTGAAGAGAATGGTCGTATTGTTGAGAAACCAAAACAACAAGGCTTTGGTTTGAGCTGGGAGTGTCCTGTGATGACACACTGTGTGTCATTTACACGTGTATGTATGTGTGTGTGTGTGTTGTTGTTGTTGTGTAGCTCCATTACTGTGCAAGGTTGAGTTCTGGTTCAAAGACTTTGCGGTTCTCCCTCACCGGGTTGTTTCAGGGGTCGTTTACGTTAATTCCACACTGAGGCTTGAAGTGAGGCCGGGTGTGTGTGTGTGTGTGTTTTGTGTGTTTAAGACAATGTTGTAATGACAGGAGCCGGATGAGGGGAGGAGACGGCACACTTCTGGAAGACAGGAGGTCACCAGTGCTCTCAGCAAGTTTTCTTTTGCTCTCCTGGAGCCACTGAGCAGTCTAGACAAATTGTGTATCTTCCACCAAACACAACAGTATCTTTACCCCGTGAGAAAATCTAAAACTAGTTGGCTGCTTGTACAGATTGTTATTCTATAGAGAACACCTTAAAGGGGAAGTTAAGATTATTTTAAGTGAGGAGTATGAAGCACTTATTGATAATCAGTGTTTTAGCTACAGTAGATGCCGGTTTGGAGAAGCAGAGAGGAGCACCAGTATGGAAAGTAAGCAATAAACTGCTGTGGACAAGGCCAGCAACAAAGGTATTATAGCCACTTATAGGCCCACATAAAAATATGTTTAAGTGTATGCTATTTTTTAAAATATTTTCACCGCTTTACTTTGCTGTGAGACGTCCTTTACTGGTGGAAAACTGCTGTTATATAACCCAAATATCACTCCCTCCAAACCAACCAAACTCCAGAGGCCAAACCATTCATTTTATTTCGCAGAAGCCAGGAGTTGCTGGTCTGCCGCTGCCTCGATGTGTGTTCTTTGAAAATTATTGATTTTGTCTATGGTGTTTCGTTGGTTTGGAGACAGTGATATTTGGCTTATACAACAGTGATTTTCTATCAGAAAAGGCTGTCTGATGACAAGGAAAAGCAGTGAAAATATACCTGAAAAAAAATCATTGGCTTTTATTTCTTTATTGGATAGGACAGCTGAAGTGAGAACATCACACACAGTGGATGCACCAAAGCGCCGCAGACAGGAGTTGAACCTACAGCTGTTGCAGAGGACCCACAGGCTCAGCACATGGGGCACACGCTTCACCAAATATTCTAAATATAAAAGTATACACATAAAGGAGAAATCTGTAATATACTGTTCGTGAATTTCCTTAAAATGACCATGATATGTCATCAGAGATTAAGGAATGCTACAGCTGTGGTGTCCTTTGAAATTTCTATTCCAGGCCAGAATAAATGTTTTTGTTTGCCCATTTCATGTTAATTAGAAATCAAGTTAATGGCAAATGCTCATGGGATTAGTGTCTGTTTATGAGTCTATGGCGCCAGATCGCTATTCGCAGTACTAATTTTTGCTTTTTGTGGCTAAATACTGTTGGTGACCCTGTCCACAGTGGTTCATCACTTAACTTTTGTGCTGGGACTCTTAATACACTTACTATCGATAAGTACTTCAAATAACCCAAACTACTCCTTTAAGAATTACTTACTGTTTCATATCAACTGTGTGTTAAAGAATCGGTATCAATACTTGTTTGTGATTGGCAGGCCAGTATTGAGATGCCTCATACAAAGTCTTAGCAAACAGTTTAACCTCCAGCACCTGAGCAGCACATTTTCTGTCAATAATTATACCCCTTCTTCTACCTCTTGTTCTTCTCAGTGTCATAAATCAGTCCGTCTGGAATGCACAGAAGTCAATCACATACTGCTACGATCAGCTCACAGTGCTCATGTTGATGTTTGTTGAGGATGCTACTTATGGAAATAAATAATAAGTGAAAACTGAACAAGAGCAGTTGATGGTTCAGTTTCTCTCCAAAGCAATGCTGATAACTTATGACATGGAGCAAAATCATGAAATGTGAAAAGAAGAGGAGGAGATGAAGAAGCAGCCAGAAGGGAAGGGACAAGACAGGGAAGAAAAGGACAGAAGTTGAGACAGTGTCCTGAAATATTCTGCTTGTTGATTTTTTTTCAGACTGCAGAAAAAAACAGATTTGTTTCTCAAATGAGATCTTTAAACAAACTGTCCACACGGTTATTTGTAAGTCATCAGATGGGATTTGTGGATCGAGACGTCACCAACACATCTGCATGTGGGTTTCTGTGGCAACGATGTAGGCATCAGTAAACTATGTACCCCAGTGATGTCGCTTTTGAACTCAGAAACATGAGAAATGGAGAGAAGAAATCTCCAGTATTATTTCTTATATTTTATGCACCAAACAACTAATCAGTTAATCTAGAAAATAATCAGCAGATCAGTGAAGCCATGCTTGCAATGCTAGAAGGAGACAGTGAAATCAAAGTGTTAATGCTTTAGCCTTGGTTTTGTTCACCAACTCCTGAGAGGAACCTAAGATGATAAGCAATTTCTGTACTGTTTGCCATTTTTCACTATTAGCAGGTATAGCATCTGTGAGCCTTTGTGGCAAGAGTGGCTGACAGTTTAGTATTTGGGGTTTGGGTGGAGTGTTGGGTTCAACCAATGGCACAAGCAACACCAGAGAGTGTCTGAAAGCCATAGAAAGCTGCACATTGGTGTGTTTATATCTAAAATATTTATCTGATACCTTCACAGGTTGCTATCTTCAGAGCTCCATCACTCATGTTTGTATTTTTATGTTTTCCAGGACCTGCTCCATCTCTCAGAATATGACCTTCTGGAGCTCGGTGTCCACAATCACCTCCACCGCCTGCACCTTCTCACTTCTCTACGCCTCCTCCAGGAGCGAGAGAGGAGGAGAGGTACTCAAACACACACACACACACACACACACACACACACACACACACACACACACACACACACACACACACACACACACACACACACAGTTGGCCAAACACAACCTTTTCCTTATCTGTTCCATCAGGTTGTTTCTGGCTCCATGTTTTCAGACTCCAAGTTTCCATCTTTCTGTGTTGTAGACAGAAAGACAGAGACAGATAGCATTAGTGTCATGTAAAGACATGCTTATGCCTGGAGGGGTGGGGGGTCTGCTGGTGGGGAGGGGGTTGTCTGGTGGAGGACAATACTGTGTTGTACACACACACTTCCAAAGCTGTCAGTAAACAGGGAGAAGAGTGCTGAGGCCTGCAGTCCTGCTGGGTTTAATCACTTCTACAAGTGTGTGTGTGTGTGTGTGTGTGTGTGTGTGTGTGTCTGCGCGCACATTTGTGTGTGTGTGAGAGAGAGAGTGTGAGAGTGTGTGTGAGTGCGTGACTGCTTTGTTTGCCCTTTTTCCCATGCATTATACTGTGAAATCTAACTGTTGTCTTGGTGACTGAGTCGTGTACAAGCTCAGTTCATACCAAGTGAAGAAATTATTTTAGTGAATCTTCTTGACTTGTTGACCGTTGCAGCTGTTTTTTTGCTTTTTTTTTACGTCACATTAAATGCACAAATATTCTAGAAACAAATCAAAAGTGATGTGTTTGCACAGGCAGTTTGCAACTAAAACAGTGCATCACATTTGAGTTAACAGGCACAAAACTTTTTTTTTTTTTTTTTAAGTTGTTAAGGGAAGTAGGTAATATAAAGACGAAGTCTCCGCCTGTCTCTTAGTTTGCTAGCCCATCTGGGATGAAGTGTCTTAAAAGACACAAACAGACCTCAAGCTGCAGTGAGTATAAAACATTTCATTTGCGTGATATAGCAGTGTTATAGTACTTGAGATCGATCAGTCTTTTGAAAGTCCTAGTCTCAATCACATTTTTACCCAGTCTTGGGCAAAGAGGATTTTATTTCAAGACCGCAGCTGTGGTCTTGAAATTCAATTCCAATTGAATGAAGAATTACAAATAAAGGGAATCATAATATGTTTTTATATTAGAAAATGAATTAATAAACAAGCCGATAGATGTTTTGGTGGGTGGCAGTAAAGCTCCACCTGGCTTCAGTTCACCCACAAAGAAGAAGAAGTAGCTGTGATTGGATCGGCATTACCCAAGCGAGTACCACAAACCACAAACCATAAACCTAACTGTGATGGAAGCAGAGAAGAGTGATAGTAACGGAGTGCAGCTGACGCACTGTCAGACACTTCACCAGAGCACACCGCCGTGTGCGCAGGGCAGACGATGTTTGTTCGCTTGTGCTGTTTTTTCTGACAGGCTCAGATTGTTATTCTAATTGTCTGACAACCTTATGGAAAGGATCGCTACAGTGAGAGACTTTTTTTAAAATAGTAAGATATGGGTTTTTTTTTACCAGAGTGTTCTCTGCTCTTGTATCGTGATATGTATCAGCGGTTTCTCAAAACAAAAAACAAGCAGCCAATCAGTGGAGCGGAGGAACTAATGGTTAGCTGATCAATGCCGAGGGATGGGATTAAAGCCGTTGTCAAGCTGTGCACTGCAACCAAGGAGGATTAATAACAACAATGGCAAATGCTATAGATACTGCTATCAAAGCTGTTTGAAGTCAGTAAGTTTGTAGATAAGCTTAGGTTGCAGTATAATGCTGTTTGTTGTGTTGGCTGCCACAGAAAAGATATGAATAAAAGTCCCTGTTTTTGTAACATGTTTATGCAGCAGCAGAACTAGCTAACACTCATTTGCAACTACAGGCTATCTTTATGTGGGGCTGTGACTAGAGGAAAATGTGATCAATCAGTTTGTTTCTCTAACTGAAGCTGTTTTCACATTCTGGACAAACTCCTAATAGAAGTATGGGAATATACGTAGTAACCTTACAGGGCACACAGCTGATCCACAAGTAGAAAGTCTCTCTCATAAAACCATAGATGGGGTGTCAAAAATTGTCATAGCAACGCACGAGCGTCGTCTCAAATTGATGATGTATTCTCCTGATTGGTTATGAGAAATGGAATTCCCTCTTCCCCATTGAAATAATTTAGAGTCAAGGCAACTAAATATGAAAAAGAAGTGTAACAAGTTGACAGTTCAGTCTGATATCAGACAAAGATGATGAAGAAAGGGATTAAACCTGAGTCTTACTGGTAAAACATATTTATGAAGGCTGATCCAGCAGTTTAGTGTGGCACACTGAACTGAAAAAAAGAACAAATCATTAGTTAGGAACAGTCCTGTTACTTTGGGCAATAACAATAAAGCAAACTAAAACCCACCAGAAAAAAAGCGATATCACATTGACACCTTTTGATTGACAAGCAATCTGTGAGCAAGATGTAACTGAAGACAAATACAAAAGGACCTCACAGATTACTCCTTTTAAAAGCATAAATTTTCACATTCCTGAGATCACTGTGTGACCGCGAACCTGCAGGTTGAGGACCGTTGCTGAGGTGAAACAGCCTCTAGTTGAAATCACTCCGTCACCAACTACTGTGGTATTATCTGTCTGCCTGGCAGCCTGCCACCCCTATCATTACCACAGAGAGGCCAGATTTGTTCAGCTAATGGTATCCTTAACACACACACACACACACACACACACACACACACACACACACACAGACACACACACGCACAAAGACACACACACACACAACATCCTCCAAAAATGCCAACTCAACGTTTGACCCAGATAAGAGCATTCCAGTGAGAGCACCTTCAGGATAAAACACATGCATACTGACATACTGCATCCAAGCACATATTAATTTCATCATATTACTTTTTTTTTTTGGCTGCAGTATATGATTACGTGGCTGGAATTAGAATCTGTGAGTGTGTGTGTGTGTGTGTGTATGTGTGCACGCGTTAGGTACTTTCCTTGTTGGCAGCAGAGAAGAAGAGATGCTCCAATTAGATCAATTAAAGGGTGAAAGCAGGAGGCATCAGTAAAACACACACGTGCACGGTCATATTTCACATATTTTAAGCATTTTAGTTCCAGGTTATATTTACGTACAGATGTTGCTGTGGTGTTGAGACTGTTCTGTGGATGTTCAAAAGATTAACTGTAATCTTAGTTTGAAATTTATGTTGAAAAGATTAGGCAATAGGCAAGATTTTCATATTATCTCTAATTTTGCTCCATGAAGCTCACATATGTACAGATGAAATCAATAGTACTCTCATATCAGTCGATTATATTAACAGGGGATTCCTGCCAGCACTGTTATTTACAGCTGTGATGTTAATTAGATTGCTGTAGTCATCTGAAAGCAGCAGGCAGTATGCACTTTGATTTTGCAAACTCTAATTTGGATCATGTGCTGTACATTTTCAGAGCCATGCACAGTAACACAAACATCATATGACATGGATGGTTTAATCTGATCAAGCACCTGGGGCCAGTATTTCAAAACTTTTAATCTGGATCAGAATTACCAAAATATTGTAATCCCTTTCAGACTGATCTTAAATTGTCAGATAGGATCGTTCTGATCCAGATACCACTAGATCAGGATCACAGAATCTAGATTTGCAGTCATTTGATCGGCCTCGATTGGCCAAAGTGACATTAAAACAGATTGTAAAATGTTTGGAGGTGCATTTTTATGACTGATTAAATATCTTGGTGGATGACAAAAAACATCTGTTCTATCTGTTCTATCTATGTTCTAAACTATTTGCTTGCAGTGCTGCCAGTGGTCAATCAAAGTCTCTTATTTTTGCGCATTGCACAGAGGAAGAAATCTGAAATTCTTGTTTTTGCACCAACCCATTTTTACTCGGCAACAGTTGTTATTCTGTTTGAAAACACTGATTTGTTGGGTTATTGTTCAATTAAGAAGGGATATTGTTTTTGGCATAATCTGTGTTACTTTAATATGCAAGAAATTAATAAAATAATGATCAAATACATCCCACAAACCCTACATGTCTCTACATCCACCTTGAATCTTTGCTGAATCCACCTTTCCAGCAGGATCAGAATAATCCTGGTTTTTAGCATCAGAACTATCCTAATCTGCACCTCAGAGTTTTGAAATACCCCAAAATTTGATCTGGATCTGGGTAGGATTGGATTACCAAATCCTCTCTGCATAGTTCTGATCTGGATTAAAAGTTTTGAAATACTGGCCCCTGGTGCTGGGGAAAAAAGTTTATGAATGTGTAAGCTTTTACAGAAAATGCATGGATTGCACACACAGCTTGGGCGGCTTTTGTTTTTTTCATACCTTCATACCTTCATGACATTTCATCAGGGTATAAAGTGTTATGGTTACCTTGCAAGACAGCTGGATTCGCAAGATTACGCAACTATCCATCTTGCCATGCTTCAAGTTGTCCATTTGTGGCTGCTCCAAAAGTGGTGCAGCCAATCAGCATCCTGGGAGGGACTACTGGCCGTTACAGCCGTGGATTTAGGTGTGACGACAGCAAGAAATGTCCAGGGAAGTGACTCACCTCAAACAAACAATAGCGGCTCTTGAGGAAGTTAGGTTCGATGCTGTGATAGCATCAGTTATATCAGAACTGAAGTATTTCTTCATTGAAAGAAAAACAGAGAATCTTACACTCTTTTCCCCACTGACTTCAGCTGAATTTAGCCCGTGTTAGACGTGATAGACAGATGGTTCATCTAATCACCTGTCAAGTGTTTTTTTTAAAGTGCTTGCCCTTTTCCAAACAGATTCTAAAGACAACTTCCCAGATGGTTCTGTGTAACAAACCATCTGCAGTGTCAGGTTAGTATTATGGTGGTATTTGTGTAAAACCTTGTATAAACTAGGTCCACTTGACTCCACTGCAATCCAGAGAGCATCTTATTTACATAAAAATCAACATATTCATTCATTTATTCATTCATTCATTCATTCATTCATTCATTCATTTATACACTCAAGTTACGTCACTGAGCTATGCCATCTGTTCTGTCCCTTCCTGAACTATATGAGCTGAGGAAGTGAGTAATGTGAATACCAGAACACAGTGTGTGCCACGCTAAACATGGACTGACACTAGCACTACATTGTCTGTGTGTGTGTGTGTGAGTGTGTGTGTGAAGAGACAGAGACAGCAGGTGTTCACACAGACGGATTTGTTTGCTTGTTTGTTTCCCCGGTGGACAGTGATGTTGCCATGGTGACAGAATATTTACAGTGGTCAGTTGGGAGTTGATTAGTTTGTGGACCAAAGATAGAACTTTGAAATTGACAATTATGCACATTCATAATTGTCAGCTGACCTGAATTGTCAGCCAGAGAGCTGTTGGGAGTTCATTGTTTTAGTTCAGCGTTTGTCAATGTTTCATTCACTTATTTACCTCGTCCGATGTACAGCTGTGTGATATGGCTTCAAAGTTGATATCTAATTTTTTCAACTGTCGAGATTGTGACGGGATTAATGAATCAGCTACGTGTCAGCAATATCAGCTTTGTGTATGTGAATATTTTCTTCTTTCTTTACTCCTCCCTGACAGTAAGCTGAATATCTTTGAGTCGTGGACAAAACAAGACATTTGAGGATGTCACCTTGGACTCACCATTTTCTAACATTTTATAGGCACACAACTATGAAGCGATTAACTGAGAAAATAACTGCCAGAGATATAATAAGTATAATCAACATATCACCCAGCCCCAGCCCAACTAGAGATGTTATGAAGGTCAGGCTCTCTGACTCTTGTAATGTTCTTCTCGCAAATGGCGTTATAGTGATTGAATTGAAGTTGAGTTCCAAGACGTTAACATGTAAGATCATTCATGTTACATCCTAATAAGACGTGCAGGCTGAACCGGTATCAACTCTCTGGTGAAGCTGTTAGACTAATCAACATGACCCAGATTTAATACTCTGTGTACTATAAACATGTTCCGCTGTGTGTCAGAGTATCAGTAACACCAACTGTGTCGACTGTTATCTCTTCAGTGTCAAAACAGGGAAGATTTTGTTCTCAGAATCAGGCTCATCAGAGAGAGGAACATCCAAATAACACAGAAATACTTCTGGAAATAATGAAGCTGGGACATTACAGAGGCTGTTTTCTCTCTTGCAAAGTCTTGCAGTTGGCTTTAGTGGATTTTGGTGCCATGTATCTTTCACTGGTTTATGGTTTTGTGAAAGGGGCAATTTGATTATGTGATGTAGGGTTTTTTAAATGGCTGGATTCATCCATTAAAAAGAAAATCCTATCATTTTAAGTGTATGCTATTTTTTAGAACATTTTCACCTCTTTACCTTGCTATCGGGTAGCCTTTTCTGATAGGAAATCATATTTATATAAACTCTCCAAACCAACCAGACTCTGCAGGCAGAAGCAGTAATTCTACCTCACAGAACATGGGAATAACTTGTCTGCCACTGTCTCAATCTGTGAGTTTATTTGAGTTATTGTGAGACTTTGGTGTCTTACAAGAATAGCTTGGATTCACAGCATTGCCCTTCTCCTGGAGAAAATGTGGTAAAGTGCCCTTCCAGTGGACAGAATGTGTCAAGGTGCCCTTCAAGTGGACAAAACATGGTTAGGTGCCCTCTAATGTGCCCCTCTAGTGGACAAAATGTGGTAAAGTGCCCTATAATGTGCCCTTCTAGTAGACAAAATGTGGTAAAGTGCCCTCCAAGGTCTCCTTGTAGTGGAGAAAACACAATGCAGTGCCATATAGGCTGCCATACATACCAGAAAATTACTTAACCTCTATGTGCCTTTAATAGTTATATCGTTCTCTGTGTTTTTTAGTACAGACTTGTAGTCGTCGTACAATAAAACCATTTTTATCTAAACAAGGACTTTGAACAGTTTCACCTTAAATGCCTTCAGAATCCACTACTGATGTATAATATTGTACATGGTCCCTTATAAAGATATTAAAGTAGTTAGATGACTAAAAGAGAACCACCCTGGGTTTTATTATAGCACTTCTTTAGAATGGCTCCAGGCCGCTGCATGTTGCAGCCTTTACATGTTCATGTTACGTGAAAGCTGCCATGAATCATCAGTGATGCTCCTGTCAGATTCTGCCGTGTTTTGATGATAAAATAACTGACAAGAATCCTGTTGATCAACTGTTGACGCAGAAACCGTGAGTCACAAAAATAAGTTGATTTGATTCTACCTGAGGAAACAGATTTGGACCAGTAATATGACTTTTTTTTTTATGTAAGACCCCCGAGGCTGCAACCAGAGGAATGAGGAGTGGCCCAAACATTGATCTGTTTACACTTCACTGATCAGAAACACACACGGGAGATTGAGCATGTGTAAAGATACAGGTCCATGAGGGTAAAGAGGGAGCGGAGGAGGAGAGAAAAGGGGAGGAATGAGGGAGATGAGTGGATGGAATGAGGGGGAGAGAAGAGAGAGAAAGGAGGATGAAATCGGGATGAGAACGTGCCATGAACTGTTCATATCTTCTCATGGAGGAGTTACAGGAACACCACAAAACTCTACAAATGTTTGATTTAATATGAACTGTAGTAAACTAGTAAAACTCAGATCAGTTTTTTGTGCAGGTGTCACCTCCAGTGGGTGGGGGAGCCAAACCTATCTATTTAATGGTTTCGTTGCCCTGAGGCAGATTAGTGGTCAGTTTTCGGAAGTGAGTGACTCAGCGAGGCATCGTGCCAGCCGCTGGGCTGGGCTCGGCCTGAGGACTCGCACTGACAGGAAGTGCATGAAATGGCTGAAACAGTGCCATGGCATTCTCCAAAGTCATTTTAAAACCGTGGTCAAGATAAATATTTTGATTTGCAGACTTCTCTTTTGAAGTTAAAGATTAAACCTTGATATCACGGGCTTCCTGTGCACTACAATTAAATCTGAAAACACAGCATAAAACTTCTAAAAATACAGAAAATTCTCAGGGGAGGAGTTGCTATTTTTGTGTATCAGTACCAACGGCGCCCTCAGGCTGTTTTAGGGGCGGGGCTGAAAAGATCAGGACACCGGCGCCAAAAGTTGTGATGCATTTCATGACGTTTTGGCCACTCCTCGTCCCCTTATTTAATTATTTTTTTCTAGTTGTTTTGTACCAATTCAAACTACACTTTTATATCCAGTTGAAATGAAAACACAATTCTGTGCAGAGCTGCAATAATTAATCAATTATTAATCAACTATTAAATTAATTGTCAACTATTTTGGTAATGGATTAATTGTTTTGTGTCTTTTTTTTTTAAAGACCAATTCAAAACGACAGAAGAGATGCTGAATTTGTGTCCAATGCACAGCAATGCAGCAGCTTTTTGTTAAGTGTGACAAAAAAATAAAGTAAATTTTCAGAGGAATCTTGTGCCTGAAATCTTGTAGTACGTGAACATTCACATGGCCTATGAGATGACAACACCAGCAGTGTCTGAGACCCCTGATCTAGAGGGCAGTTTACGATGTTTTGTCCATCCAAGGGGGAAAACACAGCATTCCAAAAAAAAAACTAAAGTTGCTCATATTTTAAAATGTTTGTTGACTAAAAGAGTTATTTATAACAGCACATTCTGTAGTAATATTTTCACATCTCCAGTTGGCTTGTAGCAGCTTTTAAAGGGCTCTGTAAAATCTGTGTTATGACCTTTCTCGGTTCACTGATTCTGGTATCACAGAAACTACAGGGTCCTACCTAAATGCTGCCATCAGTCTGCCCACACTTGGCTCCCGTCAAAAAAGACACTTTGCCATCGGTACCCGTCAAGTGAAACCAGTTCTTGCATCACTTGTTGATGGTGCAACTGAGCAACTCCACAAAGGGAAATGGCAGGAACTTCCCACAGTGCAGAACCGGGCAAAATAACTTTGATGAGGCAGATAATTGAATATGTGTCAGTTTTATAGCTTTATAACAGGTTATTATTTCTACATATCAATCCTGAACCCTGATTTGACCTTTGACCTTATTTGGAAGTTCCTGTATTCTGGCTTTGCAGAGCGTACCAAAAAATGTTGGGTCATACCAAAGCAAAAGACAGAAACTTCCATTTTATCCGATCACTTTATCTTTAAAAAGCAGTATAATGACAAATATGATGAAATCCGCTGATAATGATGGAAAATGAAATTACACCTTTTACTATTGTTATTTACATTATTGTTATTATCATTATTTGTGTACAACATTTATTACTATATTACGGTACGCTTGTGACGTTCCAAGTAACGTTTAAAATCAAATTATTTCAGTGGTTTGGGGATATTTCTGAGCATTTGAAGCTACTAATATTTATATTCAAATAAAAAAATGGAATTTAAATATAAAGTCAATATGCATTTACATAGCTGGGATTAGAGTCACTGTAGTGGTGAGTCTTACAAGTTGTATTATATAGTAGTATAATGCACATAGTTGACATTTTTGTATTTTCTTGCAGATATTTGACATGTTAGAATACAGTAACAGAAGTTACGGTGGTTTGCTGTGGTTTCTCTGTGGCTTTTTGCAGTCATGGTAATTTTGACCCTTTATTTTCTACAAAATAAAACACATTAGAGAGAAGAGATTTGTCTCCATGACAAAGGATGTTTTTAATGTCACAAAAATGATTACAGCTAATTTTTGACAAACCTGAAGTTACTGCTTTTTTCCTTCATAGAGCACTACACACCTGTTGCACGGTTCATGCCAGGGCATTTAAGTGAAATTATAGAACAATTTATTTTGCAGCTTTCTTAATGCTATCGATTAAATGTCTACTGACGATCGTTAATGTTTTATTGTCCATGTCTCAGCCCACTGTGAGGACAGTATTTTGTCTAAACTGCACTACAAACATGGTGTAAAGCCACTTGAATCAGATCGTTTAAAAGTGTTAATGAGGATGTTTGTTATTCTACAAAGATAAGAAGAGACACACATCAGTCCAGTATTACTGTTTAGTTCAGCTCTGCCCTCCCTTAAAATGACTCCCCCACCCTCCCACCCCTCCCCTCCTACCAGCATTTTTTGGGGGTGTTTGGGTGATTCAGGAGATGATTATAGATTACTCTCCTGACTCACTGTACATCTTCCTGGAAACACCACCCTCACACACACACAAAGATGCCAAGAATTTCTACATGCCAGTGTGAAATGGTACAGAGATTTACTCAGGAAAAAAAAAAACATGGAATTCAGCTGCAGCTTGATATTTTCACTTTTAAACAGCCCCATCTCTACAGGAGTAACTTTAAGCTGTAACGTTCAGGCCATATTTCCTTCTCACAGTGTAGGTTTTTCTGACCAAGGCAAGAAAATGTTTTCATGTAATGATTAGATCACCGTTACTGAACGCCTCAGGCCCTTTGTGTTTCATGGATTTAACTGAGCGTGTGTTATGTGGTTTGTTAGAAGTATGACTGTAGATTTAGCAGTGACTCTGCCTTCACTTAGTGGCCAGTTTCGGTCAAAGAAGAACGGTCATCACGTTTTTGGTTCCAGTTTTATTGAAGCCTACAGGAGGAGGATGGAGAAGCGAACTAAAACCCAATAATCACTTAATGATTTTGTATTTGGGGAAGTTGGCATACAAATAACTTTATTTTAATACCACTAAGTAGGAACAAAAGAAAAAAACAGGAAAAGAAAGGAAGTATAGTATTTAGTGGTATTAAAGTAAAGTTTCTTTGTGTGGCACCTGTCGCAGACACAAAATCACAAATTGTTTACACTGATAGAAGACAGACTATTTAAAAACAATATAAAAATAGTAAAATTAAGAGACATTGGGATGCTATAGATTTTGATAGTTGAGGATTTTAAACTTAACCGTTGTATGTGATGATAGACACACCTCAATCATAGGTATTGAAAATATTGAGTTTAGGATAAATGAATATTGTGTGAAAAATTCTGTATTCTTCATTCCTTCTCACTGGCCAGACAGCCAAAGTTACTTGTCTGGAATAGGAAATGTTGGCCTGTTAAAACTATTATTTTTATATTCTTATTTTTGTGTGTAAGGACAACGCATATTTAAAACATTTTTGCAACTATGTCAGTGAATTTTCAACTGCGGACCTTTGACAAGATGTTTTGATGCCTATAAATGATAAAATTCACAGAACGAAGACAACAGGACTCTACATATACAGCAACAAAACATAGTAATAGATAGTAACAGTAACAGTAATAGAACAGAACATAAGCCATGCAGAGCAACAAGGAGCACATACAACAACAAACACTAATGTTTGACATTTTTGCTTAAAAAAATGCCCCAAACTATTAATAGATTATCAGAATTGTTGTTTTCCCTCCACTAATTGATTAATTGACTAATCATTGCAGCTCTACTGGCCAGTTTTCGGTGGCTGGAGGAAAATATGAAGTCAAAAACAAGGCAGTGTGTTTGGGATCAAAGCTGCTACACACTCAGAAACATTTATTTTTCACTTTTCTTATCTGCATGAAGTGTTCCACTTGCCCTAACACAGAGTCTACCTGCATCAGGTGAGTGTTAGTGTCGAACGCTGCAAAAAGAAACCACCACCACATTTTAGGCCCACATGCAATTTGGTGGCTCTTTGAGTCTTAACAAATGTGTGAATAGTTCAAGATCAAAAGACCGACATTAATGTGGCTGCATCTGTGTGTGTGTGTGTGTGTCCAATAGGGGCCATCTGATCATCTCAGCTTTCACAGCAGCAGGATGGGCTCCTTGTATTGTCTGAAAGGAAACACACACACACACACACACAGACACAGACACACACACACACACACACACACACACACACACACACACACACACACACACACACACACACACACACACACACACACACACGTGTCTGGGTGTTATCAACTGTAGACAATACAGAGGAACAGGAGGACAAAGACAGGAGAGAGTGTTGTCTTGAGGGCCAACACACACACACACACACACACACACACACACACACACACACACACACACACACACACACACACAGAGTCAATATGACCTCATACCTGAGGTAATGACACAAGCAGAACTCTTCTACTCGTTTCATCTGCTTCACAAAATGAAATTTAATCGTTTTTGACGTCAACATTCCTTCATATTTGTGTTAAAAGAAAAATCCATAAGAATCAGCTGAACTGATTTATGTGTCAGCCAACACTCAGTCAAGTTCTCACTAGAACCAGACAGGGGTCTTCAGATTGTCCACATACGAGAACCCTTTTTTTCTGGTAGGATGTTTTGTAACCTTCCACCCTATTGAGAGGGTTCTACCTAGAACCCACTATAATGGATTATACAACCATTTGTGAAAGGTTCCACCTAGAACCTCCTATAAGAGGTTCTACAGAGAGCAGTAATGGTTCCACCCAGAACCCTCTCTGGGGCCTTTTTAAGGGTGCTGACAAGAACCCTTTGTCATCTGAAGTTTGACAAATACAAGGTTTTTACTCCTTATTAGATATAAAAGTCGCTAACTAGAACCAAAAAGGGTTCTTCAACTTGTCTCCATTGAGACATCTTTGTGGTTCCTGCTAGATCTTGGATCACTTTCAGAGGGTTCTCCCTAGCTCCAAACACATAGGATTATACGTAGAACCATTTGTGAAATGTTCCACCCAGAACCATCTATGGGACCTCTATCCAAAACCTTTACACCTTCTAAAGGTGCTTACAAGGACCCGCCCAGGGGGCTCTACCAAGAACCTCTTAATATTCCCAGGGTGTCATGTCAATCCCAGGCAGGGCATTCTAAAAAATATATATTTTATAAAGGTTTCACCCATAACTCTCTTCTCCTGTGAGGGTTCTACTAAGAACCATATTATATTTAACAGCTAAGGCATAAATAAAATGTAATCCCACAAATTGGTGTCATTCATCATTTTAACAATCTATGTTGCAGTATTGTGTCATTAAATTGAGAAAACATCTTCAGATGTTTTCATCAAGAACTCTCTTCCAAAAAGGTTTCAAAAGAAGGTTCTTCAGAAGCAAATGGAACCTCAGCCCCTCAGGAAGAACCTTTATTTCTCAGATTGTAGTTAAACTCAGTGGGTCTTGACTCAAGTACACCTCAAGTTGCTCAAACATGTCACACCCATGCTGAGTTCAGGTTTTTTTTTTTTTGTTTCATCCTGTCTCTGTAAATAGCAACATTAGGTCACATGTAAATCTTCTCTAAGTAGCGGAGCAGTTGGTGGTGTTGGTGTAAGAGGTCCCAAACAAAAAGACTCGGAGCATGAAATATGAGGCTGTGCAGGGAGCACAGAGGAGGAGGAGGGGAAGAAGAGGGCAGGGAGAGTTTTGTTCGGTGCTGGGGGGCAGGAGTTGGAGGAGGAGGGAGGGGGGGCAAGAGACAACTCGGCTAAAAAAGAAAGAAAGAAAACTCCTCCCAAACACAGCAGAGCAGGAGGAGGAGGAGGAGGAGGGGCTGGGTGCTCACAAATCACTCCCTTGAGAGAGAAAGAGGAGGGCAGGGCTTGTGATTGTGCAGCAGCAGCTACTTGTTGTTGCCTGTCTGAAGGAGCATGAGTGTTTCGTCTTCCAGCCGGTCAGCTTCTCACTCAGTCAGTCCAGTCAGTCAGTCAGTTAAACAAACTATGAGATGGAATAATTCTGATCGAAGAGTGTAAAACTAAAAGATAAATAAGAGCAAGGAGCAAGAGAAGGAGAAGAGGTCACACTGACAGGTAGGAATCAAAGAGTGTGTGTGTGTGTTTATGTGAGTGTGCATCTGTAAACTGTAGGTGTGTGTAGGCAGGGGTAGATGTTTCATGCTGTGGTTGGTTGGTGGGGACAATAAACTTGTCTCAGTTGGAGCTAAGACACCAGAATGATACAGTTATGTGCATTAATTTGAGAATTGAAGCAGATATTTAAGCATAGGGCTGCACGATGTGGTAAAGAAAGCCATATAGTGATTTTGACTGAAATTGCAATAAGTGATACAGTTTTGCATTACAGTTTTCATATTTACTGAAAAAATAAAAATTAATCATGATGATGTGATAGATGTCGGGGGTCTGTTAAAAGAACATTAAAGTTGCATTTGAGATGATAAAAACAAAAGCTAAAAGTAAGACAATACATAGTTAAAACATTGCAGAAGTTGTATTTAAAAACCATAGTGAAAGCAAACAAATATAAAAACAATAGCTGCAGATTATCTTAACAAGAGGTTGTGTATCTACTTCAGTGGAAAGCTGCAATAAAAACAGTAAATGTTTTCTGATCTGATTTAAATGAGCTTACAGTTTCAGGTATTCAGGAAGTTTGTTCCACAGGTGGGGAGCAGAGAAACTAAATGCTGCTTCAATTTGCTTTGCTTTAGGTTAGGTAAAATAATTCAGTTACCTTTGAGAGAATTAACTAGGAACTGTAACAAATGACTAAATTTCAGTGACTTGCCTAATATTAGTCTCATTTCTAAATGTTGCTGCCAGAGGAGTGCTGACTAAGATTACAGCATGTGTGGGAATAAATGGCTAAATAATTTGTGTATATTTCTCTCTTTCCTTCTGATAACAACATGCTTTTCAAGATTTGTCGCTAGTCACTTGGTTCATTTATTAAATATTTTGGCAGTAATGAAGAGACTGTGAGAATGTGAGACATGAAGTTTTGCATCTGTAATCAGCACAGGTACTTTGTCACTAGAGCTGCAACGATTAACTAAAAAATTGATTTTTAATTTAATCACCAACTATTATGATAATGAATTAATCAGTTTGGGTAATTTTTTTTGAGAAAAGATCTGCAATTTTTGCTTTTTGCAATTTAAGGGGCCAAACAGGAAAGACCTAAAAAAAAGCCAACGTTAACTAAAAAGTTAAAACATAACATTGTTTCCTAGCTAACATTAGCTAAAAAGTTACCAAAAAGTTACTTTGTGTTGAAGCTGACTTTAGCTAAAAAGTTAACAAAATACTCATTTATTTGCTATCTCAGATTAGCTAAAAAGTTAACAAGGTGATATTGTTTACTAGCTCACGTTAGCTAAAAAGTTAAAGTGACATTGCTTGGTAGCTCACATTAGCTAAGTTAAAACATTACATTGTGTTCTAGCTAACTTTAGCTAGAAAGTTAACATTAATTTGAGCTACCTAAAAAGTTAGTTAGCCTTGCTAGCCTCCTCATGTTGACTCAGCTGAATGGCTCCAATTTCTTCTCCACTAAAAACTTATTTCGGCCTTTTAAGTTTTTAAAATGTTGAAAAATAATTTAATTAAATAAAAATATTAAATGAAAGTGCAAAAGGTTTTGTCTAGATTAGATGGAATGAATGTTGGGTTTCAATCTCGTCACTTGAGAAATAGGTCCAAACATGCAAAGCACACAGATGTACGATTAATTAATTGATTAATCGAGAAAATAATCAACACATTAATCAACAATGAAAATCGTTAATTGCAGCCCTAGTTGTCACGGTTCTAATGAACTAACTAGCTAGACACCAACAGACAACAGTGGTTATAATTTACATTAAAACAAAAAACATATTGCTAGAGACATGTCCCTACTGTCCCCATCCAGTTATACACCCTTGTGTGTAGGAATGTGTATTTAGTTGGTGACAGACAGAAGTGAGACAGTTTCATCATCTAAACTAAAAGTTAAAAATAGAAATTTCTATTTTTTCTCTGTCTGTGGCAGCCGTATATTTCATCACATTCCCATGTCTTCACTTCACGTCTTTCAGCCGTCCTTCTCTCCATCCCTCTCGGTTGAACTGTTTACAGCTCGCAGTGAGTTAGATCAGCTCAGGGACTTTTTGAGCAATACGTTGCCATCCCAAGGCGCTGGGTGTAACTGTGGTTGCTGGGACTGGTGGAGAAATCTCAGCAGGAAACAATTACATGGAATATGACAGATAAGATCTAGATCTGTCATACAGTTTTTTTTCTCCTCTTGTTTGCTTGTTTTTGAGTGAGTTTGAGATTATTAAGTTTTGGGTCAAAGCTTTAATGTTTAATAGAGGTTTATTTTTCTGTATAGATGCAGATACTACAGATGTGGTGTCCCCTTTGAAAGTTCTATTCTTATTTATTAGTGTTCAAATTATTGCCGAATATTCACGAGATGAAAGTTTTCATATATGCGCATATCAGGCAACGTATATGCAGATACTGAAACAGACCAGTAAAGCTGTGGTAGGCCAATATTGGGCCAATAATGTTGGTAAATCAATATATCAGTTGGATATATGACAATCAATCTGTCAATTATTTTCTTGATTAATCAATGAGTTTTTTGGTCTATAAAAAAGAAAATAATAATAACAATAATAGTAACCATTTTTATAGCGCCTTTTAAGACACGGTGCTTCAAAAAATAACGGTAGAAAGAAAAAAAAAACATCGTTTAAAAGAATAATACACAGAAAATACAAAAGTGGAGACAGAAAGATAAAATATAAATAAAAAAGAGCAACATTTAAAAATTTAAGTAGACATAAAACATTGCCTGTGCAAGTGGGGTTTTTAGAAGCTTTTTTAAAATGTCAGAAAAATGTGAAAAATTTCCATCAGTGTTTCTCAAAGGGGACATCCTCAAATGTCTTGTTTTGGTCACAACCAAAAAATATTCAGTTTAATGTCATGATGAACTAAAGAAACCAGAAAATATTCACATTACAAAGGATTTTGACTTTTTTTTTTTTTTTTTTTTAAATTACTCAAACAGAGTATGAAAGTAGTTGAAAATTAATTTAATAGCTGACAACTCATTGATGAATCTATTAGAAGACCAAACATGTTGGCGCAACATGGCGGTCTCCATGGAAGAGGATTTGTGCCCTTTGTAGATATAAAAGGCTCATTCTAAAGTAACAAAAACGAACAATTCCTATTTTAAGGTGATTGCACACTAATGAGAACATACCTATGAATATTATATTCCATTTCTGCCATATTATGCAAATAAATCCTCATAAATCTTACACACTGGACCTTTAATATATATATTTTTTTATTTTTAGGGCTGCAACAAATGAGTATTTGTATATATATAGTATGTCTATAAAACAGAGGGTCAGATAGTCAGAAAATGTGAAAAAATGTGAATTATTGTTTCCCTGCATGTAAAGATCACCCTGTTATCCTGAACAAAACCCCATTGCTCTGAAAACACACACTCTGGAGTTGGAGTTCAGTACCTGTCTCACTGCCTTCCAAACTCTTACAACTCATTGACAGACACCCACTCATTTTGCAAACATTCAGCATTAATTTGAACTCTGATTAATGTGAAATGAACATACAAAACAGATAATCCAGTCGAGAATGTTTCCCATGTTTCACTGATGTCTGATGACACATCATGGTAATTTTATTTACGTATTTATTACACTGAATATATCACAGATTTCTCCTTTAGTCCATTAACTGTTGTAGCTCTGATTTGTTGAAACATGGTATAAAATGCGTGAAGCTCTCCTCAAACAGCTCTTAACTTTCTTGCTCAGAAACATTTGAGCAGGTTGAGTGACGGCTGCTCAGACTCAAACTCTGACCTTTAGTCAAGCCAACACATCTTTAAACAGCAAACCACCCAGGAGATGATGACAGAGGCAGATATGTGTGTGTGTGCGCATCTGTATGTGTGTGCATGTGTAGTGTTAGTGTTGATGTTTTGTTAGTTGTTACAGCATAAACACGCACATGCAGCAGGTTGTTTCAGACATTAGTCAGTGTCGTGTCTGAACCTTGTAGCTGTGTTTAACTGAGCAAATGAGCTTGGACCTTTTAATTAATGCTGAAATGTGTGTGTCAGATTCACAGAGCTCAGCTTTAACTGTGTGATGATTGTGTACATGCAGTGGCAGTAATGTGCATGTGTGGTGTTGTGTTACCTGCCCCAGTGGGATAAGGTGTTTGGTATTCCAGCCAGGCGTCAACACAATGTGACGGGTGGTCTTCACAAAGCCTTTGCTGGCTGACTGACTGCAGAGGCTGAAAGTAAAAACATAAATATATATTTTCAAGGCTTTTACTTGACTGTAATTTTGTGATACTGGTAGTTAACTTGAGCTGGACCCCTTTACCATCACTGCAACTTTAAACCTTTCAGAAGAAAATATTCTACTATCATTCTCTGATGCCCATATGGCTGCAGAGGTGGCAAAAGTACATTAAGTCTGTACTCAGGTAGAAGCACAGATACTCGTGTAAATAAAACAAGCTAAGCAATGAACTACTGTGGACGGTGGGCTTGAGTGGTATCTGTATTTTCTCATTATAGCATCATTATAGCACATATGACATTGTCTAGCTTACAATGTTAATATGCAGTTAGTCTCAGGCAAGTCATAGTGGGTTTAAATAATTAAAATGAATGAATTATTTCTTTTCTGCCAACAAATAATGCTTTTGTTGGCCAAGTTCCCTATTGAAGGTCCACCTTAAAAAATACCAATATCAGTTTAAGTGTATGCTATATGTAAAATGTTTTCACTACATTAACTTGCTGTTGTGTTATATTTTCCAATCATCCATCCCTCGAAACCAACCACTCCATAGACTCCATAAACAAAATCAATAATTTCACTTCATAGAACACAAACTCAGTCTGTTAGTTTCTTTATGTTATTGAGTCACGTCAGCGAATCTGAACTAACCCTTTAAATCCCTGAAGTCAAGGCAGTTTTAGACCAGCAACTTCCATGTTCTGCAAGCTAAAATTAGTTATTTCGCCCATTGAGTATGGTTTGCTTGGAGAGACCAATGTTTTGCTGGTGGTGTGATGGCTAAGTGAAGCGGTGAAAATATTCTAAAAGTAGAAAACACTTAAAGTGATATTTTCAAGTGGCTAAAATAACTTTTGTTGCAGACCCTGTCAACAGCTGATCCAATTTTTAAGACCTGTCCAAATTGTATTTGAGACTTTTTAAAGGAGCAATATGCAGGATTTTTGCATCCAGAAATTAGTGCTGCAGTCCAAAAGTGAGTTGGAGCCATAAACTATATTAAACTGGTTGAATCCCTATTTAATATACAATCTATGTTTGAAGCAAGTTGTTTCCCACAGCCCCAGATGCAAAGAATCTCAGGCAGGCTGCAGGAGCACTGCAGGAGCATAGGACTAGTGCAACATTTTTATTTGATAATTACAAGCAGCGACGAGTCCTCCATTGTAAGTAAGACTTTGAGTTCAGTGACTGCCTGTCTCACTGCCTGCCAAACTCCATTATCATTTTGCTAAGTTTAATGATTTTAAACATCTACTCCTTCTGAAAGATTAGTAATGATTTCTTATGACTTATAAACAGACACTTACTCTTATTGCTAATATTGTGCATTAAATTGAACTCTAATAAATGTGAAATGAGCAAACAAAAGCAGAATGAAAATCTTAAAAGAGAACCAACTGGCTGTATTGTTGTTGTCAGAGAAGTGAGTATCTCAGCTTGGCATGTTTCCTTAATCTAAATCATACTAAATACATTACAGATTTGTCCTTTAAGTCCTCAGATTCAGATTACTGGATTTAAAATCAAACTAAAACTTTTTCAACTCTTTAGGGAATTGCAGAAACCCTGCAGGGTTTGCTGTGCATGTTTGGGAATTCAGATTTGACTGAAGGAATCTGGTTTACATAATATAAAATGGATCAAAAACTAGACTGAAAGCTAGATTAAAGACAATAATATGATTTCTAAATCAAATAAAGTTTAAACGGTCACATGCTGCTCTAATGGTCTTTTATTACACATGCACACAATAAGGAGGACTACACAAACATCAACATGCTTGGGAATGAGGGGTTTCCTCTCGCAGGGTTAGAGTGTCTTCCTGCCGTGGCATGCACACACAAACACACACGCAAGCACGCACACCAGTGCATTAGCAAAACCACCCCTGGCCAGAAGTGAACAATGGGAACAACTGTCACATGACTGCTGTTTAGAGCCAGCCTTTGTTAGAGAAAGAGAGAGAGGTGTCCTACTGCGCTCTTCAGTGTGTGGGCCCACCAGTGTGTGTGTGTGTGTGTGTGTGTGTGTGTGTGTGTGTGTGTGTGTGTGGCATGTGTGCAACATATTAATGAGGGCGTTATTAAATCCCACAGCAGTAGCTGCCATTTAATACTTATGAACCTCTCTCTGTCTCTCTCAAACACACACACACACACCACCTACCTTAGTGTGTGTGCTCAGTTTATATGTCCACTGTGAACTGCAGAGATGGACGGGGTGGGAAAAACTGTGCTGTACAGTGACTGATCACCACACTGAGAGTCAGTCAGTCAGTCAGTCAGTCAAACAGTCAGCTGAGTCAGTCAGTGGTGGAAGACATATTTAGTTCCTTAAAGGGATAGTTCACCCAAAAATGAGAATTGAGTCATTATCTTCTTACCCTCACGCTGATTGAAGGTAAGTTTTAGTTTTTTAATCCACAAAAAACTGCTGGAGTTTCACAGGAAAACAGTTTTGCAGAATCTCCCAAACAATGGAAATGGATGGTGACTAGTTTTCAAACAGAAAACAACTGGGAAAAAAAACATTAAATGCCTCCATACTGCCCGTCTGGTGTAAGCCAAGTCTCATAAAGTCCCAACATGCAAAAACAAACAAACAAGAATTTAAAAAACAAACATTAAAAACAAAATTCATTTGTAAGAAATAAATATGTTGTAAATGTTTTAGTCAGAGTTTGAACCAAGTTTAAAATGACTAAAACCAGATTTAAGATAAACCATAGCTCTGCTACACAATTAAAAACGAATCTCGGTTTAAATCCAGGTTTAGTGATGTAAACCAAAATTAAATGTTACTTTTATGAAGGTGGATTTAACTTCCCGTCAAAAGGGACAGTTCACCCGCAAAATACACCAAAATACATATTTTCTCCACTGGCCTGTAGTGCTGTTTATCCATTTAAGTTGTTTTGGTTTGAGGTGCAGAGTTTTGGAGATATTGTATGTCGAGATATCTGTCTTTTCTCCAGTATAATGAGACTATATGGCACTTGACTTGTGGTGGTCAAAGTGCCAAAAAAATACAAGTATAAAACTCAACAGACGTGTCTAACTGTGTTTTGGGGAAAAATTGTATTCATCACTCTGCAAAGCGAAACCAACATTGGAACAGTATGAACTAACGCAAATGTACTTTTTTGCCAGTTTGGATGTGAAATAGGTCTTAAATTACATCACAACGGTCTTAAAAGTCTTAAATTGAACTTGTTTAGACCTGCAGAAACCTGCCCTGGTACCAGTGAATTAACTAGGACTTGTTGAACCACCTTAAGGACCTCAGACGCCCAGTTTTAAAACCGCCACTTCAGTAGATTACACAGAAAGCTTTCAGACTGATGTGTGTGATTATTTTGAGAGTTGTGCTGGGTGATTACATCAGATTAAACTACATTTATTGAGAAAGTTGTGTCCTTCAACCCTGTGAGACAGAATTACAGAATGAAAAGCAGGAGATAGTGAAAAGGAGGAAGGGAAGTGAGTGAGATATTTGTTTTTTATTGCGAGTCATCCTTCATAATGAGCTGCTGCCCGTCTAAATGTTTACACTGCAGTTTCCTCTTCCTGTTAATCTGCACTTGTTTCCCACCCAGATGCTGTGTCTGTGTGTGTGTGTCTGCGTGTGTGTCTGCGTGTGTGTCTGCGTGTGTGTCTGCATGTGTGTCTGCATGTGTGTCTGTCTGTGTGTCTGTGTGTGTGTGTGCTGCTGTTTCCGACCCCAAGGCCTCCACTAGTGTTGGTGAGGCAAACATCACCTGAATGTTTTGTCTGTTGTAACACAGCCAAAGAAAATCCTTCTGATTGGATGATGTGTGTCCACTAAAATGATTTTCTGCTTTAAATTCTAATTTCAATGAAAAATGTTTCCTTAAGTGTTTCCCAGACCCCAAGATGACATTCTCAAGTGTCTTGTTTTGCCCACAACCCAGAGACGCTCAGTTTACTGTCATAAAAGAATAAAGAAGCCAGAAAATGTTCATATTCAAGAAGCTGGATTTGAGAATTTTGACTCTTTTTCTGGAAAAATTTCCCAAACTGATTAATCAGTTATCAAAATAGTTGGCATTTAATTTGATAATTGATTCATAATATTGTACTTTATGTTAATGCTTCACACAAAACTAATCTAAAATAAACCTGCAACAAATGGCAACTTTCTTGATTTGTAAAATTATCTTTTAAATTGGCAGTTTCCAAAACTCTTTGGAAAACTTTTGAAAACAGTTTGAGTTGGGCTCAAAACTGTAAAAAAGTTCAGTAACCAACCTAAACATGAGTTAAGCCAACTACAATCTAATTAAATAATGGGTGAATGTTTAAAACTAGTTTCCTTTTTCATTCCAGGCTAAATGTTTGATAATAATGTCCCAAGATAGAAAATAACGGACTTGGTAGAGGAAATGCCAGGGTTCCCTCTTGCCCTGTGTGTGCGTGTGTGTGTGTGTGTGCGTGTGCGTGTGCGTGATGCAGAGTGATGTCGCCTGTGGCTGAACAGCTGTAGAGAGGAGAGGATGAGACAGGAGGAGGGAAAAAAAGAGAAAAGTCTATTATTACAAGAGATGGAAGAAGGACAAAAGACAGAAAGAAGGTGACGGAGTGAGGAGGCAACAGAGGAGCTGACATCATGATGGACAGAGGACGAGGGGAGGGGACGTATCTGTGGAGGAGGGAGGGAGGGGGGATGAGACTGAAAGAGCAAAGAAAAGATGGATGAGTGGACAGATTCAAAAGAAGAGAGGAGACAGAAGTGAAATTAAGAGTGAGGACGGAGCAGACGAGGAGGACGGACAGAGGACACGAGAAAGGAGAAAGAAGAAGAGTCAGTGACTCCATGTTGACATGACTTCCCTCATTCTGAGACTAACTAGAACCCTTTCAGAGGATTCTACCTAGAACCATAAACATAAAGGGGTTATACTACCATCTGCGAAAGGTTCCTTCAACAACCACCTTAGAGAAGTTCTACAAAGAATCCTTTTATGGTGTAATGGTTCTACTCAAATCTATGGAGAACCTTTTTGTATACCAAGGTTTTTTATCTAGAACACGCTCAAGGGGCTCTACCGAGAACATTTACTGTATATTCCAAGAGTTTTATCTAGAACACACTCAGAGGGTTCTGTGGAGAACCTTTTAATATTCCAAGGGTTTTGTCTAAAATACACTCAGGGGGTTCTTTGGAGAAGCCTTTTATGTTATGGTACAGAAAGAACCCTTGACGAATCCTTAGTGAAAAAAGTTCTTCAAGGATTTCGACAGTCCTTTGAGAACTTTTTCTTCAGCATGAATAATTTATTGATGAGATTAATCGATGAAGTCTTCATGTGTTTAAGAGTGTGTGTGTGTGTGTGTGTGTGTGTGTGTGTGTGTGTGTTTTCACTCAGTGAGAGTTGGTCCTTTCTCCTCTGCAGGGGAGGGTGTGAGTGTGTATTTGTGTGTGTGTGTGCGTGTGTGTGTGTGTGTGTCTGGCAGATGGTCAGGGCCACACACACACAGCTGACCCTCCCTGGGGCTCTTATAATAGGTTCTCCTGTAGTTGTTCTGCCCCTCAGAGGAATCCACACTCTGACCCAGCATGCCTTAGCAGGACTTTTACAGTGTGTGTGTGTGTGTGTGTGTGTGTGTGTGTGTGTGTGTGTGTGTGTGTGTGTGTGTGTGTGTGTGTGTCTGTGTGTGTGTGTCTGTGTAAACTTTACTTGTCATGGTGAAGAGTCTTGAAGTGTCCAGCTGTTCCTCTCCTAAACCTTTATTTGCATCTTTATTGACATTCATCATCACACGCTGGTGACTCAGTGACACTCTGATGAAGTTGTTCTTACTTCCTGTTTTATTTGACTCCGTGGTTCCTGTGTTCACTGAGCTCTAGGGTTTATGAATCAATTATTTTTCTCATTCATCTTTCTATTAACAAGAAAAGAAGCAGTGTACAAAACAGGGGCAGGAGTCTAGATAGCAGAACCCTTTTTGGTTCCTGTTAGAACCTTAGAATCACTTTTGGAGGATTCTACACCAAACATGAAGGCTTGTACGTAGAACCATCTGTGAAAGGTTCCACCCAGATCACCCTAAGAGAGGTTCCACAGAGAACCATTCTCTGGTGTAATGGTTCCACCCAGAACCCTGAGGGTTCTACCTATCACCTTTCTACCTTCTAGGGGTGCCATTAAGAATCCACCCAGTGCGTTCTACTGAGAACCTTCTAATATTTCAAGAGTTTTATCAAGAATGCACTCAGAGGTTCTATCAAGAACTTTAGAACACACTTAGAGAGTTCTGAGAATCTTTTAATATTCCAAGGGTTTAATCCAGAATACATGCAGGGGGTTCTATTGAGAACCTTTTTGTATTCCAAGGATTTTATCTAGAACCTGCCCAAGGGGTTCTACCAAGAACCTTTATATTCTAAGAGATTTATCTAGAACACGGTCAGGGGGTTCTACTGAGAACCATTCTACCCAGAACCCACTCTTGAGATTCTGTCTAGAACATTTCTACCTTCTAGAGGTGCCAACAAGAACCCACCCAGACTGTTCTACTGAGAACCTTATTATATTTCAAGGCTTTTATCTAGAACACACTCAGGGGGTTCTACTGAGAGCCTTTTTATATTCCAAGAGATTTATCTAGAACACAGTCAAGGGGTTCTACTGAGAACCATTCTATGGTGTAATGGTCCTACCCAGAACACATTCTTGAGATTCTATCCAGATCCTTTCTACCTTCTAAGGCTGTCATCAAGAACCCACTCAGTAGATTGTACTTTTGAGAATGTTCTATTTCAAGAGTTTTATCTAGAACACACACAGGGGGTTGTACACAAAATAAAATTAAAAACAGTTATTGTGATTAGAGCTGCAAAGATTTATCAATTAATCTTTTTTATCAGTGATTAAGTTAATTGGCAACTCTTTAATTGATTTTTCTTTTTTTTTTTACAAAAATATTTTCTGATTTCAGCTTCTTAAATGAGTTGTGAGTAAAACAAAGACATTTGAGGACATCTTCTTAGACTTTAGGAAACAAAAACTACTATTAATCAATTAATCGAGAATCAACCGAGTAATCCATTATGAAAATTCTAATAATTCTGTCAGTATTTTGTGAAAGCACCAACAGTCATCCCTTCAGTGTTGCCACGGCATTTAGGTATTTTGTCAAAATATTGTGATACTTAATTTAATCCATGTTATCAGCTGTAACGGTATGTTATGTTAGAGAAAATATGTATGAAGATATGTATTTTGTATGGTAGAATAGCCTAAAAATATCAGGATATTATTTTTAAGCCATGTTGTCCAGCCCTCCTTTTCAGCAGCAGCCATGTTAATCGTCTTGGTTCAAAAACAGAGCAGAGACTACGGTGCCAAACCCCACAGTTTCCTCTGCAGCCTCCTCACTCTGATCCTAATCAGGCTGTCCAAACAGAGACACAATAACAAACACCAGCATAGCTGCTCCACTCAGATTCTTAACTCTGATGAGATTAGAAATGGGGAGGGGAATCTGGTACCATCCAGTCTGCCAACATGTCTGTCAGCTGATGGTATTTCAGTGTGTACAGTGTGACTAACGGCTGCGTGGCGAGTGATTCAGAGCAGGAGATAGAACGCTGTCCAGTCATCATCACACAGCAGGGGAATTTATCAAGAACCTGTCCAGTGTTTTCCATCACTGCCAACCTATCTGTCCCGTCCATCTCTGTGTGTTTATATCTACATATCTGTCTGTCGTTGGACGTGAGCAAAAGAAATAAAAAAGTTGCTTTTTCTTTACACTTCTTGAAAAGTTTGGAGCAGAAGCTGGTTTTCAGTCCCTTGCTGGGATATTAGGGCTGCCCGGCCAAAACTTTTCTTTGTCAACTAGTAGTTGATAGTTCGAGCCATTAGTCGACAAGCTGTTGTAGGTTTACAATGTTAATTTAATTATTTAAGGGCCAGTTCACCCCAAAATACCAATATACATATTTTTCTCTAGCCAGTTGTGTTACTTACCTGTCTAGGTAGTTTTGGTTTGAGTTGTGGAGTTATGAGTTAAAAGTGTCTCATTTCAGGAATCTAACTCAAGATAATCCATGGACTTTGTTGTGAGCAGTAAGGCTGGGTTAAAAAAAATTGATTAATCGATTCGTATTGATTTTTCTTTGCCTGGTGTGATATCAATTCATAAAATCCCCAAATCAGTCTTTTAATATATGTTATTTCCTCAGATGTGTGATTCAGCCTGCAGTTTTAACCCTGTTTGTTAGTGTGTTGGTCAGGTCATGTTTAATAAAAAGTATTACTGTAACTGCTTTGGTGTTGATTCTTGACATAAACAATAAGATTTTTTATAATGCATCAGGTTCCCTGTACAATTTATTGCATTAGTTCTCTGAGAATCTCTTTAATGTACAAGCAAGATTGGTATTGTTACTGAAATATCCCTAACCAAACTGATATAGAATTGAATCAAATTGTAAATTGAATAGAATTGGGGCCTTCCGAATCAAATCAAATCGATTTTGGAAATCTAAATTGACACCTAGCCCTGTCAGCAGTTTCATGTAGGAACTAAATTAAAAGATCTGGCACAGTTTGAATCACATTATTTAGCTGAAACTATGGGTGTGACGTTATGTACCAACAAGCTTTACCCACAGGTGTATTTTGCCTCCATGATGATGTGAGGGTGTCAGCCCTGTGGTGGTGGTGGTGGGGCGGGGGGGCACCTGTTGCACTGACTGTCTTTATTTGTGTATCGTGTTTCATAATATTCCATCTTAGTGAGCACTGTACGTCAGCGTGTGTTCATGTGTTTCAGATCATATATCTTTAGAGCAATGTATTATATCTCACCCTTCTGTCTTGTGTTACCGTGGTTACATAACTGTGTCTCCCTGGTTATTGTAAGCGTGTTAGGTTGTAACACACCAAGTTCAATTCGTAGCAGCAGCAAATATTGTAGCAGCATGTAGCAATTGCACGTGCAAAAATAGTGAGTTGGCGCTGTAGACTGCATGTTAAATAGGTTGAAATCATATTTATTGTTTATGATCTGTGGTTGAAGGGAGTAGTTTCCCTCTGGGCCCTCCTCCCCACACCTGGAGAAACTCAGTCAGACTGCAGGAACACTGCAGGAGCGCTGGACGAGTGCAACATAGTAAATTTACTAGTCTTAAAGTCCTACACTGTACTTTCATTGGCTATTTATAATTGTCAGTTGACTTTCATTGTGAAGTTAAGCCTGATCTAAAAATACACACTCTAGACTGCCTGCCAAACTCCATTTACATTTTGCTCAATTTAACCATTAAAAACATCTACTGGACAGATCTACTGCATTAATATGAGCTATAATTAACATAAATCAGGCATAGAAAAACAATTATTCAGGCACAGAATATTAATTTCAAAGGAGGACACCATGACTGTAGCGCTGTTGTCAGAGAAGCAAGTATTTCAATTTAGCATGTTTCCGTTATCTCTGCTGACTTAATGTCATTTTAAGATTTATGACAGTAGATATATTGCAGGTTTCTCCTTTAATAAAGCTATCAGAAATCTGCATACATATAGTAAAGTTTAGGGGAGGACAAATAATTGAAATATTATCAGAATGTGAAATATGCAATGTCCAAATCACAGGAGCTGCAATTTTTTGCAACAGAATTACTATTCCCACTGAAACCGTGACTCATATTCAAATATCTGTCAAAATATTCACAATATGGTTCTTTTTGCATTTCATTACATCCTAGTAACATGTCTGTAGAAAGAAAACTCACTGCTTGAAATGGAATATGGATTCAAGTCCTCTGTGTCTGATGTAGTTTTTTCTGTCTTTGTGTCTCTTTCCAGAGTTGAGGATGATGGCCGAAGGGCGTTTTGCCAGTCTGCCCAGGTCCCTCCATACACACCACACCCTGGGAGGAGGCACCACACACTCTGGAGTCCCCTCCTCCTCCCTCGGACTCCCCAGCAGCGGCACCTGCTCCTCCAAGAGGCTCCAGGCCTCCCTTGCCTCCTCCATGGACCTCCTCAGCTCCAGACCTGGGTGAGTCGGGTGACCAAAAGTGGCTCACGGCACAATTAAAACTGATCTTCAAAGAATCCAGGCAAAAACAATGAGTTCAACAAGTCTATATAGTGTATGCTGGCATGTCTTTACAGTGTTTTCTGTGGAACCTTCAACAGACCGTGAGATTTCAGGAATCTTATACTTTTATTGGAAACCACAGTGTGCAACATGGATCTAATAAACTTATCCCCCGTCTCGACTGCAAACAACTTAGACATGTTTTTCATTTGCATGTCTTATGCAACAAAACTGCTTTCATTTTAATTCATTTAGATTTTAACTGTTCCTCTGTGAACAGCAGTCTGTTGCTGGCTAACAGTAGCCTGAAGAGCGACATAGTTTATGGCTGTTTTGCGACATTGTCAGCTGCTCTGTCTCATTGTAACTGTCTGTCTTCTCTTTATCCTACTGTTGCAATCTTTTGCAGACACCGACTTCATGCAAGCATGTATATGAGTTTGTGGAGCTGTAATCAGCGGAGTGGTGGGTGTGATATCATGGTCAGTTTGTCTGCTGTGCGCATGACGTGACCATCGTGCAGAAGACGTGTGTTACAATGACGGACACTGAATCGGATATGTGACGCTGACCGGCCAGTCACTAGTCAGGGCCAATCATGCTGAAAACCGGCCGATTCCAGTCTCTGGCTGGTTGATCGGTGCATCCCTACTAATGTGACATCTGCGGTCTAGACAAGGGGTCGGGTACAGCATCAAGTCTGATGTATGTAGACTTCATGATAATCACACCTACTGAATCGTAGGCTACGACCCAAGTCAGTATACAAAATATCATCAGTGTATATCATCCATCTGCATTGCTCTGGTGGTAAACAGCGAAACTATGCAAGCATTGAGCCCTCGCAATAGTGGCATTTATGTATCTGGAAAAATATCCAGAAGAAGAAGAGGAGGAGGAGAATGTGACTCGGTCATGGCAGTAGTCTTCAGATCAAGCCAGCAGTCAACTAGTTGTTACATGTTTATGATATTAATTTAATTATTTAGACGTGTGTCTTTGAGGCATGAAGCGGGCCACTTGTTAAATACTGAGGGCAAAAACCTCTGAAGATTCTGAAAGTGTTGGAACAAACACCTGAACATTTTGTCAATTTATTTCAACACCCCATTGTTCAAAACACAGGCAGTCCAACTTAACAAAACAAATACTTGTGGACTTAAGAACACAATGGATGATGCATAGTTACAAACTAACTTGCTAAGTTACAGACTTGCTCTTTAACCTCTTCACGCCTCCTGAACCTGCTTTGTCATGATTTTCCACCAGGTCAGTGGTTACAGTCACTGTGCATCACCTCAAATGGGACTCCATCATTCTCTGGGGCTGTATCCCAGTCTAACAGGAATGCTCACTGAGCTAACTGGCTAATGGCAGCTTTAGCAGAGTTAGCAGCACTGTGCCTGTGACTTATGTGTTACAAGAGAAAAGGTCCATGTTGCAGCCATCCTCTGGGCCTAATGGCAAGGTGCAGCTCCCAAGTGGAGTTTGAGGTGGTTTTTTTTCCTGTAACTAATCAATAAATGAAAACATGTTCGACTTAGAGTCTGCACAGACTAAGGGGTTAGTTGATCATTCGGGGGCAGCCCTAATGCTAAGTATGCTAAAATAGCATATATTAAATGTATCTTCATGGGTTCTGATTGGTTGGTTGGTAGATGTAGGTCATAGCAACAGTCACATTGTAAGATCCTAATTTTTTTCTAATTTTTTCCCAGGCTATGAAACAGAGGACAATATCTTTACATATATACAGACATCACACATTTCCATCTGATGTTGAGCAGACATAAACATACATTAGTCTGTGTGTACAGTAAGCAGCATCAAAAGGCTTCAATGAAGTGTTGGAACAAGTTGAAGCAGAGTATTAATGTACAGTAATGCTGACAAAGTAACAAAGGGAAGTTTCTCTCACCTTTTAAAGGTACTTATATGGAAATATAAAGATCAACAAAAAGCTTTAAAGGGACAGTTTGGATTATTTGATTGTGGGCTGTATGAGATACTTATCAATAGTCAGAGTTGGCAACAAAAGTTATTTTGGCCACTGAAAACAAGTCAAGAAAAAATAGTATTAGTTCAAGTGTAAGCTATATTTAGAAAGGTAAAGGTAAAATCAGTCATTTTCTTTGCTGAGCACTGGAGGTTTTTGGTCCACCACTGCCTTGACCTATTAGTTTGTTTGTGTTATTGGTAAATCTAAGCTATCCTCTTAAAACACAGAAGTCACACATTACACAAAGAAACTGATCACTCAAAGCAGCAGTAGATCAGCTACTCCTGTGCTCTGTGAGGTAGAATTACTGATTTCCCCAGTGGAGATCGGTTGGTCTGATGGCAAAGTAGTGTGGTGAAAATATTCTAAATGTTAAACTTATATAGATTTTTTTTAAGTGGACCTTTTTTAATTGCTTAAGACCTTCTTAGAAAGGTTTGTTTTAATTTAGTTCAACTTGAACTCCTCCTTCCCCTTTTTCAGTCTCCCTTCAGGACAGGGCAGCAGCCTATCAGAGATGCCAGCTGCTGCCTACCAGCCAATCTCCATTCACGGAACTCTGCCTCGACGCAAGAGAGGAGGGACCAATGTTGCCCACGGAAACTACACCTGGGACCCCAGAGCGAACACGTCACTGTCTTCCGGACACGTCCATCAACCCATGACATCTCCGCTGGTCCAAAATATCATTGACGACTTTCATGGTTACAGGTAAACACATGATGTATGCTAATGTGCGGTCATACAAGCTCACATATTTACAGGTTCTGTCTGTCTTCTAAAAGGTCTGACAGAATTAAAGGAACACTCCACCAGAAATTTATCTTTTGAGATTCAAATACTTGCCCTCCAAATGCTTTAAATGTGGCTCTTAAAAGATTTTGTTGTGACCCATAGTCACAACAAAATCTCTGAATGCCATTGAACAATGAGACAAATATAAAACTAAAGAAAATATGACGTCTAAAAGAAATTTGAAGGAACCATTATAAAATCTAGAAATACAAGAGATGTAAATAATAATATCAGTGGAAGATAAGAGAAATAACATCAATAAGTAACCGAGGAACACTATGTACAATTGCAAAATAAAATATCAAAAATAGACATATATACACGTCACATAAACAATAATAGATATCAGAGACTGTGCAAAGTAGCAGCTTTGTAGGAAATGTAGCAGCATAAATGTGTGTGCAAAAAAAGTGTACGTGCAAAGTGAGCTTCCTTTGGTGGGGGGGTAACGGTGGGTTGGGGCAGTGGGTTTGATCTGTTGATCAGTCTCATGGCTTGATGAGAGAAGCTGGCTCTCAGCCTAGAAGTCTTGCATGTCACACTTCTCTACCTTCTTCTGCAGAGGGCAGAGTTGGTATGCCCTCAGTTAAGAGAAGCACCAGCATAGCAATGAACTGCTGTGGTCAGGGTCAAAGGGTTCATTTAGGAGCTTTAATTTGCCGTCAGATAGCCTTTTCCAATGGGAAACCTCGGATATACAAGCCAATTATAGCTCTCTACAAGCCAATCAAAGTCTGTAATTTTAGTCAGCAGAACACAGTTTGCATTGTTGTGTTACTGCATTGAATCAAACTGTCCTTTTAAAGCACCAAAGTCACACAGTAACACAAGCAAACTAACTGATAGAGGCAGCAGTATACTAACAGCTCCTGTGTTTTATGAGGTAAAAAAAAAAAAATAAAATTACTGACTTTTCCAGTGCATTGGTGCAAGTCAGCATGCCCAAAGTTTGGAGAGGCAGAGAAGAGAACTAGTGTAGACCATTAAAAAAGACCCACCATTAAAAAAAAAAATCAATAGTTTAAGTGGACATTATATTTAGAATACCTTCACTGCTTCACCTTGCCATGAGACAGTTTTATAACAAGAGTTATTGTGTGACTTTGGTGGAACAAAACTATCATTTTAAAACACCAAAGTCACACGATAACACAAACAAACTAACAGATTGAGGCAACAGTAGAACAGCATCTCCCATGTTCTGCGAGGTTAAAAAGTATGGAGTTGGTTTGGTGACTTTCTATAGACTTTTTCATTCTTCTGACAGGGTTGTTGTGACTCTTGGTCACCATTTGAAATTTTCGTATCTGCTGCGAAGTTGCTGTTAAGGAGCAAACTTTTCAGAGGCACTTTTCAAGCCTAATGGCAGAGAGTATTAACACCCATGAGACAGATTTTTGGTGAAGTATTTCTTAAAAGGCATACCTTGGCAGCCTTAGTGTTATTTTGGCACTTTTGATCTCTTGAGACTTGCTGTGCTCTGGAGGAAAAAACTTTACATTTATTCCTCTTCAGATCAAGAACTCAGAGAGTTTGGGGTTGGATGGAGAAAGGCGAGTCTGTAAAAAAGAGCCCCTGAGGGGGTGAAGCAGTTAGCTCAACTTCAGAGGGAATGTGCACACGCACAATACACACACGCACACACACACACACACACTTCATCCCTCATCGTGTCCTTCCATCTTTCTATCTCTAGTGTAGAGTTACAACAGACTGTATCTGATGTAGCCAGCTCTATGTGCGTGTGTGTGTGTGTGTGTGTGTGTGTGTGTGTGTGTGTGTGTGTGTGTGTGCGTGTGTGTGTGTGCATGTAGCCCCCAGCAGTTGGGTTACCTTTGTAGGTCAGGGTGTGGCAGGACAGATCACAGATTACTGTGAGCTCTTTGTCTGCTCTCTCTGTTTCTGGATACATTTCACACACAGCTGACGTACAGCAGGACAATTTGTCCAGGTCAGATTCAACCTTTGCAGGTGGCTATATAATGAGCAGCATCAAACTCGCGTTCTGTTTTTTTGGTTCATTTTTCATCACGTCAGTGCAGCACTTACCACTTCAGTTTGTATTGATGATTTTAACATTAATGTACATATAAAACCAGGAGATGAGCCCACAAACAAACAAATAAACCAAAAGCAAAATAATACAGAAAAAAGAAAAAAGTTTGCTGGGAAGCTCAGTCGTCCATAGAGCACCCGAGGGCACTTTATCATATTTTCTCTTCTGAGATTCTTCCAGTCAAGCATTCATCAGATTTTTTTCTTTGTCAGTCAGTGTGTGTTACAGTTACAGGATAAAACAGATAGGAGCTTACAGAAATGCACAAGGAGAACATTTCAATGAGGAATTAAAGGGAATTAGAAATATATTTTTATATTAGCTGGTGCGCTTTTTAAAAAATATCCTCTGGACCACGTTTGTCGTCGGTTGACTGATAAATGAAGGTGAAAGGAGTGGTTAGTAAACAAGTTTCAGCTCATGTTTTCTTATCTGCATCATTGTAGAGCGATGCAACAGCATGTCAGGCTGTAGACTTTACAAACTGAGCTCAGGTGATGCTGGAGTAAAATTAGTAAAATTAAAATATTTTGCATAGTTTTGTGTACAACTTTCCTAAATATTGATCTTTTGTGGCATTTCCAGCATACATATGTGTAGTCCACACTTTCCAGCATTGTAAATTGGTGTTTAAATATTTACTCTTGACCTTGGGTGTGATTTAAAAAAACACTGATCAAATTTTTACAGGAGAATTCCTTCTATATCAGTATTTTCCACATCACACCAAGCATCAACTGAAAATGTTGAAGTTAGTGCACTTTAATGGGTATTATGGCCCTTACTTTATACTATTGAAATGAGTTGAAAATGACAGTGCATCACCAGAACAGAGACAACCTTCTGTAGCTGTGTACTTTCTGTCAGGTTTGTGTTGTTCTTTATAGTCAGCTAGCATCAGCCTCACTTTGAGCTGTCTGCAGATCAAAGAACAACACGTGGTAATAATTCAATTTAACCTACTAATCACCTCACAACTACAAAGGAGGCTCTTAAATGTGAGTGACAGGTCAAAGAGATATTTAACACACAAATCTCACTGTGTCCACATTTATTTGATCTCTTTGTTTGATTTAACCATCAGATCACCATCAGTCTTTTCTTTTCTGATGGGAAACATGTTAAAATAACAAAACAAACTGAAAATATGTAAGCAATAAAGCCCAAAACAAACAAGCAATATCAGCAATATATGTAAGTAAAACTGTTCAACTCAAATACCATTAATGTTTAAAAGGGAGATGAAGAAGTTGCAACCACCACTCTTCATACACTGATAACAGATAATGTCAATTAACGACCATCAGTGTCCCTGATATCTTAATTCACTTTGCTCAAAACAAATCAACTCATTTGGACAAAAGAAGAACAAAATAATCAGAGCAGATACACCAAAATCTTCAAGCAGCAAACACACCAAAACAAATAATCACTGATCTATCTATCTAGCTATTCAATATTTTATGGTGTTTTTTAGTTTAGTTAAAGTCCCACATGTGTTTAACTCATCACTTCAGTTTTTATCACAGACTAACAGCCTCTGTTTTAACATAGTGGAATTTCACAAGGTATATCATTATTCACTTAAAAATACCAGTAACATCTCATGTCATCTTGTTCCCCTATGAATGCACATTGTGATGTGGTGAAGAAAGAAAATCCCATGCTTTCTAATTTAAATTTATATTCCCTGATTATGTTAAAACAGCCTGTAGTGGTTCCAGAAGTCCTGACTTTCCTCCCAGCTCACTGTTGTTGCTCTGAAACTCTTCACAGTTGAGTTTTCTATAAAAAGATAAAGGAGTGTATATCTCTGAGGAATGTAACCACCGGCCAGTCGGTCTTGACTTTCCATCGCTCATGCTGTCTGCTGACCTCTGACCCCTGACCTTATGTTGCACTAGCCTCTGATTGGTCAGTTTGTCTGTTCTGTTGACCTCTGTGGGCAGCTCAGTGGACCACCAGGAGAGGAGTGGAAAGGATCAGAGCACAGAGAGGGATGAGAGGGAGTGGAGAAGAAACTGACAGTGACAGACTGTTGACACATGCAACTTTTCCTTTCATCAACATAAATAAAGCTCTATTCGCACGGGACTTGTATTACCAGGAGCCCTGGGATGGGATTTAGACAGTACCCCCACTGCCCACCTCCTGTGTCTGTGTTTCATGTGGCTCATTCGCACAGGATAAGTGAAGTCTGTATTTTACTTGAATTTACTGTCCATTATGGGAGGGGGATCGCTTCTCTGTTTCTCTCTCGGGGGTTCCTTCTATTTTTTTCCCCTGTTAAACAGTTATTTTGGGGGAGTTATTCCTTAATTTCTAAGAGGGTTGACAGGAACCCATAGAGATTGTAAAACCCCATGTGGCAAATTGTGATTTGTGATACTGGCCCATACAAATAAAACTTGACTTGACAAGACTCTGCTTAAAGGTATAATAATTGTCCTAGTGAAAACAATTTATAGACTCATATTACATAATTCCCTTTTACTTTTTTTTACTTAATTCACTTATGATCCAAGTCTGTTTTGGTTGCTGTATCTGCACAGAACCTGCAGCCCTCTGCCTGTACTTATTAATTGTTTTCTCATTGTTTTGCTGTGCTCGAGATGACATTGATATTTGATATTGTGATATGTTTAAGAACAGATAGGACAAATCCTACTGACTCTACCTTAAACATCAATGTTACCTACCTTAAGCATCAATTTTAACATGTTTTTCAATCAAAATAAGAATAAAGAGTAAAAATTATCATTACTTCTAATATCGCAAATCACATCACAATTAGTTATTTCTTTTAAACTCATTCAGCCTTACTAGCATCAATGTCACTTCAAAGAACATATTAACTCATGCTGCATCACTGGTTAATTCTGCACTGAGCAGACATACAGGTTAACTTACAGGTTTATGTAGTTGTAAAATAGATCGTATAGGCTTCAACTCTTAAATTTAACTTTTGGAAACCTTCAGTTTCCTGTTATGTCATGTCCCTTTAGTAATGTGCATTTAGTGCTTTACGTTCAGTTCTTGTTTTTGCTTTACTTTTTGCCAACTGCCAAAATACCAAACTATATAGATTAGTTCAGTAGTAGTTCAGTAGTTTTTTAGTGTGGATGAGAGACACAGGTCAGTTTGTACTGAGTCTGTGGTTCTGTACCATGAAAACACAGTGACCTCTGTAGGCAGCCTGCAGACCCTGCACGCCGCCCCTGAACTCTCTCCGCTGCTCCCACTGTCTGCCTCTCACTCTCTCCCACACACACAAATATGGTGCAGTCCCCGGCTGAAGCCAGTTGTGGTCGTGCTGAGTATTGTGTGGTGAGGAGTGAACAGTAGCCAGAAAAAGACTGTGGCGAGTGCTGCCTGCTCCTGCCCTCCCTCCTCATGTTATTTTTTTGTCCTCTCGCTCTCTGACGCTCTCTCTCTATCTTCGCTGCTCCGTCTCTTTTCTCTGTCGCAGGTCAGTTTTGTGGTCATAGAAGCAGAAAAATTCTGTTGTCTGATTCTGTTTCAGCAGAAAAAGGCCAAGTTAGCAGCGGTCAGCTTGTGTAGTCTGGAATGCCTGGACCTCTCACTCTCAGACTTTGTTTCAGTCCCTTCAGTGCTGTAGTCAGGATTACTAAACGTTATCAGGGAACAAAAAGGTGGAGACGCCATCATTCACCTGACGACCTGGGTTCATCAGCTCCAGGGCTATTCGTTAGTCTGACCTTTGACCTCCCGGACTATAAAAGGGAATTTCCCTCAGTTGTCACACATTGAACTCCAGTAAAGGTTTTGTATGGGTGTTGTCTGGTATGTGGTGATTCTCATCGCTCCCACCTCAGACTGCAGGGCCAGGACAGGGTTACGAGGGGCAGGTGGTTGGTGCGGTGATGGTTTGGGGCCAATCAGAGGTCCAGCCAACCACTGACTCCAGCGAAGCAACACGTACGACTACAGCAAGTGGTCAGTGTCGAGCTGAATGTCTGATTTTAGTTTACGTTTGAGAGCCCAGAAACATCCCACATTCCTCCTCCTCGTCCTTCTCCTCCTCCTCGTTTAAGGATATATTTCAAAAACTCAAATGATTACAGTACAAGACAGTGTTTTTTGTAAATATAAACTCATTCTGGATTTGATGCCTGCAACATGTTTCAAAAAAGGTGTCACAAGAGCAACAGAAGACTGAGAAAGTTGTGGAATGATCAAAAACACATTTTTGGACAACAGTTTAAGAACATTTGTCTACACAAAACTGCAGGAATTTGGAGATTTCACCATCTACAGTCCATAATATCATTAAAAGATTCAGAGAATCCAGAGAAATCTCTGCACGTAAGGGGCAAGGCTGAAAACCAACACTGCATGTCTGTGACCTTTGACCCCTCTGGCAGCACTGCAAAACTGCATTAAAAAGCCACATCATTGTATAAAGGATACTACATGAGCTCAGAAACACTTTGGAAGACCGTTGTCAGTAAACACAGTCGCTGCACCTACAAATGCAAGTTATATAATGAAATTGTAACCTGCTAATGAATCTGATGAATAAATTTGATTACATCTTTTTTCCCCATAACTGTTGTGAAATACATTTACATTTTTTGTATCATTATTACATAACAATTTTTAAGTAAATATGCTGTAAAAAAAAGTAAAAAAAAATGTGATAATTTTTTGCAGTGCTCTTGGCAGCATCAGAGTCAGTTGTTCAGCCAACAACAGCTGACGTGTCCTCTGTCATGACGACAACTCGGTGCACATTTGTGTTGATTCACTGCGGGGGGACGCCAGGATATGTTGGATCAGGGATCTGTAGACCTGAAACGGGATCTGTTGATGTACACTGAGCCTCCTCGGCCCTGCAGAGTGAGATCTGCAGTAGTTCCTGAGGGTGATGGAGAGGCCTGAGTGCTCCACCATCGATGAATAATGACTATACATTGTTGTGAATGGAGGCTTCTGTTTGGTTACATAACTAAATCCACCTCATTATTTGGGGCCCACATTAAACTGAAAGGGCTTAGAGCTAAACATATTTAGTTTGGTAAGTAATGGACTGTGCTGATATTCCCGTGGGAACACCACTGTGGGCTTAAGGGATTTAAACTACCAACCTTGCTAACGTAGTCTGGGATTTGAGCTAATTACCTCTTTCACTGAGCCTCTGGTTATAAGCCTCCTGGAGAGAGACTCTGGGCTACATTAATACACTCAAGGACCAATATTCAAGGCAGAGATAGAGAGCAATGGAAATAATGGGTGAAATGTTCTGTCAGGAACACAATGAGGACCTAATGCATCTATTCAAAACAACAAAATAATAATAAACTTTATTTGTATAGCACCCTTTATATTAGAAATGCAGCCCAAAGGAATTCTCACCCACCCACCCCTTAAGCTTCTCCCCCAGCTGCTGAAAAAACATGGTAGAAATAAAAGGTTGACAGACAGATGACGTATGGGAGAAAAAGGAAATAAATTAAAAAAAAAATACCACCAATGGGATGCAAAAGTAAGCAATATAGTGAAAGGAAGCATGTATGAAAATGGAAAGAAAAGGAAATTAAACAAATAGCTAAAAGAAAATAAAGGTTATCTCAAGGCTGGCAATATAAACAATATAAACACTATCAAGTTATGTGAGAGAGGAGAACTCATCCCTGGTTGTTTCTGGCAACCTCCAACCAGCAACAGATCATCATCAACAGTGCTGTTTTTTTAAACTCCTTTTATATTTTCTTTCGAATCCAGGATCACACATTAAAACATACAAACAAACATACACAAGTAAACAAATTAAGTAAATGTGGCATTAAAATAATAAAAATAGTAAATAATAACAGCAAGGCACATAATAAGACATAATAAAGCAGCGTACATAGGGCTTAACAAATATTGCAGAAAAAGTTTGAATGAACCTGAATTTTTTTTTGTGTGTATTTTGATCTTTGAAAAGAGAAATCTGCAAAAATATTTACTGTAAAAAAATCATAAAATGACCATGATATGTCATCAGAGATTAAGGACACATGCCAGGTTTCCAAGCCATGGTGTCCCCCTCTGAAATTTCTGTTTTGCACCGTAACCTGTGTTATTGTTTTCCCGTTTCATGTTAATTAGAGTTCAAATTAATGCAGAATGTTTCCCGAATGAGTAAGTGTCTGTTTATGAGTCAGAAGAAATCATTAATAATCTTTCAGAAGGAAGTAGATGTTTATAACGGTTAAATTGAGCAAAATGTTAATGGAGTTTAGCAGGAAGTGAGAGCCACTTAATCCATTTTACAGTCAGTATTTACAGAGCAGTGGGGAAAACATCTCTCTTCAACTATAGATTGTATATTAAATAGGATATCAACTTATTTAAAATTCCATTTATGGCTCCAGCTTGCTATTTGGACTGTAGTACTCATTTTTGAACACATTGTTCCTTTTGACAAAAGCATCTAAGAAAAGCCAATTAAACTGCAGTTACAGAGAGCTGAGGAAGTGCACAGATAGAAACAGGAAGAAACTCCTGTGTGATGTGTTTTAATGAATAAATAAAAAAAATTGAAAAAGAAAGGGAAAAATAGAAAAAAATGCTGCTGCTGTTTGCATGTGTGCTCTAACCTCTTTGTGAATTTGTCAGTGGACTCAGAAGGGTAGGCGTGTGGCTGCGATGTGTGTTACGGTGGGGGAGGAGAGACCGTGGGAGGGAGGCAGGGACGGGAGGCCAAGTCAGGCAGGCAGTGAGTGAACATGTTTACCGCCGACTGAGAGACAGACAGGCAGAGAACGGGACAGAGAAGGAGACAGATTTAGAGCACTTCAGTGTGAGGTTTGGTTTCATGACTTTCTTCTTTCAGAGGACAGTTAACTCTGTACGCCACCTTCACACTGCAGCTGTGTCCTCATCTGGCTAACATGACACACCTCCACTGAACTGCATCATCTCCTGTAAGAGCTGAGCAGTGTTCGAATCTCAGCACCATCAGAGACACACCTGGACTTACACACAACTGTCTCAGCAGTTTATTTGTAACAGGAATTGAATTATAGGGAGGAACCGACGACCAGCACCCAGAGGTTTGAGCCCAGTAGCAAGATGTGTTCCCTAAACAGGACCTTGTCTTTATCTGTGTTCCCCAGGGAGCCTGCTGCCAGCCTGGATGCCACGGTGGACTATGTTAAGGTAGGAACAACATGTTTTTTGGGTTTTTTTTGTACAGAATATAGATAAAGTTGCTACAGCTGCAAACTGCAAATGAATCCTGGATCCATGATGGTTTTATATCCTGCCAGCGCAGACTTATGGATTTATTCCTTTCATCGGAAATATGGGAGTTGTTGTTGATATCTTGCTTGTAGGACTCTGATTTATGCTGCACAGAAATTGACTGTTTTTTTTCATCACTCTGCAGACAAATACAAACATTGACAGTATCTGTAGAACTGTTTGTCCTGCACAAAGATAAATGACACAAACATACAAGCAACGTGTTTCTGCAGGTTCCTGAAAGGTTTACATATTTTAATACACGCTTCACCTCTGGCCTATAATGCTGTTTATCCATCTAGACTTTTTTGGTGCAAGTTGCAGAGTAATCAGGTCATGATTTCTTAAAAGAGACGCTGGTTTGGAATTTTGCAAACATATTTTGCTTAATTTAACCGTTATAAACTTCTACTCCTTCTGAAAGTTTATTAATGATTCTTACGAGTCATAAACAGAAACTAAGTCATTCAGCGAACATTAATATGAACTGATTAATGTGACACAGGCAGACAGTTACACAAGTTACAGGCCAAAATTTCCATGGTTGCAGTGTTGAATATTTCAACTTAGCATGTTTCATTAATGTCTGATGTCATTTTATGGTTTATTTTAGTAAATATATTACAGGCTTCTCTTCTAAAATATCTCAAATATGATTTTTGCAAGTCCTAAAAATTGATTTATGATGATAACGTTACTGTTAAAAAGTTGGATTTATTATCAGTCTTGCTTGTCATGTATTTTTAAATAAAAGTTGTAGGCCATTGATCACACTATACCAACTGCAAAATGGACATTGGGTCTGAAATTATATTCAGCTGTTTTTCAGCAGCTACAGTCTAAACATAGAAGGAGAGGAAATTAATTCAATTGCCCCCGGGGTACAAGGGTAATACACCTCTAAATCATAAATAAGTCACAAAGCTTTGGCAGTCACATTGTTGTAAATCATATTCACATAAACACCAGCTGAGTCCCTGCTTCCCTCAGTCAAGAGAGGCGATGACAGAGAGGTGATCATTCAGTTATCACAGGATCATCTCGCTGATATACGAGCAGCTTTACTGTCGATGTTTCTTACGTCCTTATTGTTCTCACTCTGCACAGCTTCTGCTCAGTTCTGAGGGAAATTCATTCAATCTAAAACACAAACACCAAAAAACTAAGGCCTGTCAAAGGTTTTCTGCATAACACTGAGTATCACACACTGTCAAAGTACCAAAAGTTGGCACTAAGTGTTTGGTCTTATTCTTAATCTTGTTAACGTGTTCTTCAATCAGATATTACCAGATTTAAATCACTTATTTCACACTGCCTTGGCACATTCTTGTGCTTTTTTGTGTTAAAACAACAGTATTGAACAAGGTCTAATGTGAGAAAATCTGGTGTACTCTAAAAAAAATTGCTCCTATCAAGAACAGACGTCCAATCAGACTTAACATTAGCTAACATAGCAGCATTTTGCTACTATCATGTGTAGTTTTCTAGCAGATGAAAATGTAAACAGCCAAAACATCCAGTGGGAAATATACTCAATAGATCACGTAAAATATCTAAAATAGAAATAGCATATTTAAAAAAAACAAAGTGAAATACTAGTCGACATGTGCGAGTAGTATGATTCAGCAGAAAGGAGGAAGTAGCTGAAAAGCTAATCACACTAGTGCTGTTTCATATCGGTCGGTATCAATAATCATTGATCACATAGGTCATGACTAACAACATGTTGCGTGCTCCAAAGGGAGAAAGTGGCAAAGGCGATAAAATAAGTTTGCTGTATTATCACTGATGGACAAAATCAAATATGATGATATATTTGACCAAATATGATGATATCGATATTACAACAGTATTGTAAATATGACTGTTGGTGCTTCCATGGAATATTAACTTGAGGGTTGAAAGTTTTGTGCATTTTCCTTAACAGGTAGTTGAAAATTGTAACAATCAATTAATCTTTAATAATTAATAAGATACATAACGATAATGCAGAGGAGAACTGTGAAATTACCCCCTAAATTTAATCAGATATCACATATAACTGTTGTTTCAACAGTGAAGCAGTCCTAACCACACAGATTATCTGAAATACAGGGCTGCAACTAATGATTGTTTGCATTGTAAATTAATCTGATAATTATTTTCTCAATTAATTGATTAGTTGATTGGTTGATCAATGTTTCCTAAACCCTAAGATGATGTCCCCTCAAGGGGAGAGTCAGAGTGGACGAAAGAAACCAGAAAACATTCACATTTAAGAAGCTGAAATCAGAGAATTTTGACTTTTTTTCCTGAAAAAAAAAAAAAATACTCAAACTGATTAATCAATCAACAGAAGAGTTGGTGATTAATTTAGTAATCGATTAATTGTTGCAGCTCTGCTGAAATAATGCTTTCACATTTCTTTTTTTCTCTCTTAAACTCTTCATCTCCTCTTTCTTTTCCCTCTGTCTGCCCTCTCCTCCATCTATTAGCTCATATGTTTGGATGCTGACACCTCAGTCTGAAAAGCAAACTCAGTTCTTCCCACGAGAGCAGGTCACACATGTGGAAGCTAACCACACACACACACACAAACAGAGCATTTCTGTGGTCAAATTAGTGTTGTGTCTAAGTGTCAACAGACAGTGTGTGTGCTGACCAAATGGAGCTAACTGCAGCCCAGGTATTATATAATATGTGTGAAAGTGTAGCTGTCAGCTCTGGCTCTCCAGGTGTGTTTGCATTTCCACTGTGGATGAAAACACACACATATGTCCATGCACACACACATGCACAGACAGTACAGATGCTCTGTGTCATATCCGGTGCAAAGGTCAAAAGTACATTAACAGTGCGGTGACCCTTGCATTGTTCAGTGCGAACAGACTGTCGATTATTTACAGTACAAATGTGAAAGATGGAGGGAAGGAAGTGTCTAAGTGTCTGTGGAGAACAATCATACAAGATATCCCTCTCTTGTCTGACTTTTTCTCTCTTTGTGAATAGTCTCATTTCCAGAGCTGTTTGATGTCTGAATTCTGCTTGTGGTTGCTGGTTTCCTTCGCTGAAAGGAACTAAAAATAATCTTAAGTCTAGGCCACATCAAAGTCACAATGAAGCGTCTCTTTGAGGTGATAGAAGATGGGTTAAAGGGGATTATTTGAAGTGGGTTTGAATGAGGTATTTGTCAATAATCAGTGTATTATCTATAGTAGAGGCGAGAGGGGTTGTGGACTGGGTCAGCAACGAAAGGTATTGTCGCCACTTAACTTAACCAACTTCATTTTTTTAAGCGGGCTTTCTTTTTAGTGTGTGCTATCTTAAGAATATTTTCAGTGCTTTACTTTGTTGTCAGACAGCCTTGTCTGACAGAAATCCACCAATATATGAGCCACATAAGAAAAAGCTGCCAGATTGCTGGGTAAAATTGTGAAAATATTCTAAATATAGACTACTGTAAGTGATATTGATTTTTTTTATTTCTCAGGTGGAATTTTTTTTTTATTAGTGGCTAAAATCAGTTTTGTTGCTGAGCCCGTCCACAGGACTTCATTACATAGCTTCTGTGTTAATACGCCTCTCTGCTTCTCCAAACTGGGGGCGTACTACTGGTACTGGTATTGGTAATACTTTGATTATCAATAATTACCTTATACAAACCCATATCAAATTGTCTGAACTATCCCTTTAAATAGAAAAGCTGCCCAATAAATACTGAAATTACAAGAAAGGACATAGTTAAAGTTAAACTTCAATTATTGAGTTTTAGAAACACAGAAGAAAAAAAAAGGTTAGTTTGTGAAGTTTATTTACAGAAGATCATCTCAACAAAACATTAGTACACAGGCTTAAAATCAAGTCAATCAATTTTTTTACATTGAAAATGAACACAACATCTTCTGGTTCAAAAGGTGGCAGTATAATGCACCATATTCTCTAAAACTGAAAGAAAGAAAGACAGAAGTAGAAAGAGTCTTTTCCCCTGTTGATCCTCTGCAGTTCAGGATGAACATAGCTCCTTTGAGTCTGGCTTCTCTTTGCTCTTTCTCTTTCATTCCCACTCTGTCTTTGACTTGAAAACATCAAGTTGCTCTACCCTCATGAGAGAACTTTAAGGAACAATAATGTTCTGTGTGTGCAGTGTGTGTGTGTGTGTGTGTGTGTGTGTGTGTGTGTGTGTGTGTGTGTGTGGTCTCAGGTTGCATTATCTTTCATCTCTCAGAGTGGATGGCACTTAACAGTACACGCACAGTTTAGTGATCAAAACATCGATTCAGGTGTTTATTTATTTAATTAATCCATGAATTAATTCATTCTTCTCTAAAAGGATGTTGTCTAGGCATTTCATCCAAAAGTAAACACAAACAAACTCAAGCAAATTTTGTGTTCTCAGTGTGTTCTGAAAGATGTTTGTGACTGCCATATAGATCCTAATCAACATAAACGTTTGCACTGACAAATCTAAACTTGTAAACCTTGTAAAAATAAATAAATAAATAAAAATGTCATTATATATTGCAGGAAAACAAACCCATGAGGTCGTTTTGACCCACCGGTGCATCTAAGAGGTCTAAAAGATTTAATTTTGCAGATGTGTTGTACTGAATAAACATGTCTCATGGACATCAGACAAGAAAGCAAAGAAGAATTCTTTCCCCCCTCTTTGATATTCAACAATTTTGATATGTTATGAATTAGAAATACTAGAACAGTTGAAACAGCTTCTGTTGTAATTTGTGTGGTTTCATATAACACCTGTACTAATATACAGTTTGTCTTCAAGAGTGACAGGAGTGCTTGATGGTAAAGATGCACTCTGGTGCACTCTAGTTGTCAAACTGAGGTACTACAACATGAGACCATAAGTATAGACGGACCAATCAGACAGTTAGGTGTCCAAACAGCAGTGTGACATTCATCAGGATCATGATACCAAGTCTGTCAACCAGTCAACATGACTTCAAATAGCAACCAGGCAAACAGCCAACCAGCTGGTCACCCTGCACGCATTCTGTTCAGCTCAACTAATCAACCCGAGGGTGCGTCAGTCTGCTGATCAATAAGCTGGACAGCCAGTCAGTCATTCAGTTTGTCAGCCTATAAGCAGAGCAGACAGCTGGCCAGCTGGTGTAAATGAACAATGATAATCTCATTGAGTCTTCACTCATCCTGGTGGCAACTTAAAGAGAGAGTTTGTATTATTTACAGTGGGATTCTATGAGGTACTTACAAAAGGTCCACCTAAAAAAGTAATTTTTTTTCAAGCATACACTATACTACAATATTTTCACTGCATTACTTTATCATCAGAGAGCCGTTTCTGACAGGAGATGACTGTTAGACTAGCCAACTGTCACTCGCTCTAAATTAACCAAACTCCATTGGCAAAATCAGTCATTTTACCCAGCAGAACACAGGAGTCGCAGGTCTACAGTCGCTTCAGTGTTTTAGTTTGCTTTAGTTATTGTTTGACTTCAATGTTTTTAAAAGATAGTTTGCAATCACCAAAGTCACAAAATAACACAGACAAACTAACAGATTGAAGCAGCAGTAGATCAACAACTCAACTGGTCTGTGAGGTAAAATTAGTGATTTTGGCTATGGAGTTTGGTTGGTTTGGAGTGAGTGATATTTGGCTTTAGTAACAGTGGTTTCTCCTCAAAACAGGCTGTCTGATGGCAAAGTAATGTGTGAAAATACTCTACTGTAGCATACAGTTAAATGGATAATGATTTTTCCTTTTTACATGGACTTTTGAAAGTGGCTAAAATGTCTTTTCTTTTGTTGTTGACCCTGTTCACAGCAATTTATTGCTTGGCTTCAATGTTGGTGACCCTCTCTGCTTGCTTCTCCTGCCAACTGGCATTTACTGTAGCTAAACACTGAGAGTCGATAGGTACCTCATACAACCCCACTTCTGAACTGTCCCTTTAAATGAATCAGATTTACTGAAAAAGTGTTTGTAATTTCAAATCAAAGCCCTGCACTGCTACATTCAGCATACATTTTTTTTAAAATTCCAACTTTTAGAGAATATTTTATGAATCCACAGAGTAACACCATCACTTTTTTATGTTACCCCTTTTAGGACAGAGGACAGGGTCACTCACCGTAATGATGAGCAGTGTTTAGATCTGGGTCAAACTCTATAGATCAGGAGTCACAGAGTAAACCAGGTTAGTCACATGTCTGGTTATCTACTATGTTAAACACAGCGTGGTGAGTGTTCACATGCTTTAAATACAACACCCACAGTGCAGGATCAGTTTTTATATATATATGTTTATGTTGAGATTTAGGATGCAGGGATCCAGTTGAATATCCATGATGTAGGAGAAATGATCAAAACTCATCAAAACCTGAACAAATGTGTGTTCTCTCAATATGTTTTATGTTTTTTTATTTAAGTTATTTATTTATTTAAAACCTGTTCAAACTAAATGTTCATTTTTATAGATTAAAGGTATAATCTGCAGCGTTTTCCTATAAACACCTAAATGTATCAATCATCATCAGAGGTGTGTGGTGGAGTCTGTATCTACAGAGACCTCTTCTTATTTTACTGCTCAGGACACTTTACAAACCCAGAACGTCCAGAATGAAACTCAACAACTATATTTTCTTTTCTTGGATCCCTCTCAAAGAAAGGTTCCACCCAGAACCCACTATGAGACTTTCTATCCAGAATCTTTCACCCTCTAACCTACTGAGAACCTTTTTATATTCCAAGGCTTTGATCAAGAACGTGCCTGGAGAATTTTACTGAGAACATTTTATATTCCAAGGGTTTTACCTAGAACCCACTTCAGGGGTTCTACTGAGAACTTTCCAGAACACAATCAGGGGTTTCAATTGAGAACCTTTTTATATTCCAAGGGTTTTATCTAGAACCCATCAAGCATATTCCAAGGGTTTTTTATCAAGAACACAATCAAGGGTTCTACTGAAAACCTTTTTACATTCCATGGATTTTATTTAGAACCCAGCAGGGGGGTTCTACAGAGAACCTTTTTTATATTCTAAGGGTTTTATTTGGAACCAACTGAATAGGTTCTATCGAGAACCCTTTTATATACTTGTCCTACTTCTTATATCCTTTCAACAACGCTTGAAAAACTTTTTCTACCGAAAAAGTTTCTTTGGATTAAAAGGGTTCTACATGGAACCCTTAGACAAGAACTCTTAACAAACCCTTCCTTCAAAAAGGGTTCTTTGGGGGGAAATGGTTCTGGGTAGAACCTTAGCCCTTCAGGTAGAACCCTTAATTCTGATAGTGTATCTGTATGTGACTGTTAGGCTGAAAACACTGAACTTGTGGATCTGGTTTCTCTTTTGATCCTCATGAAACGTTCCGCCACCTTTGGCGGAACATGTTGTTATTGACACTGTGAGTTCTCACACAGTGCAGGCGTCACGTTGCACAGATCAATATGACTGTGACCAGAAGCTCAGTCCATTACTGATTGATGACCCATCACAAGCACAAACAGACACATCCAGACTCACTGTGGGTGTGAACAGCAGTGTCACTGATATTTATTTTTCTGGCATTAGACCATGATGAAAGTTCCCTCACTGCTACAGAAGAACACTGAGACTGTGGCTGATATCATACCACTGATTTACTATAAAACTTTCTTACTGTCAACAAAACTTACAGCCAGTTTCAGGAAATTACTATAGGTTATATATTTAAAGCTGCTACATGTAGAGTATATACTTGATTTTGCTTCAATTTGAAATCTGGTTTCATCTCAGGGCGGCGCATGTGGAGGTCGTATGAATGTTGGAGGAACTCTGGCTGCATCTGACAGTTGTGGTGACATTGTAGAAGGTGCTTCACCACTCAACTGACTGACCTCTTAGTTAGTTCAGTTTAGCAGGAATTTTCAGAATAAGGGCAAAAAGCAGAATTTTTTGTGCATGTAAATGTCGTCATTGATACCAATTATGGTTCCATTCAGGTCAAACAGAGTCAGGGAGCTACTATTGTGCATGTTGGTTCACTGGAAAGGCTCTGCTACACTAAATGGAATGGGACATTGTTCCATGAAGGTCTGATGTTTTAATCAGATTTGTACTGAACAATATGTCACATACATATGTGTGTATATCTATACAATTCCAAAGCAATGATAAAGTTGCTCTCCAACTTTTGTGTTAGTGTTAATCTTAAGTAGCTGTTTAACAACACGTCCACCATACCAACTGATAAATTGATTATTTATTAATTATTAAATTAATTGTTTTGATAATTGATTAATTGTTTTTTGAAGGAAAAAGTCAAAATTCTCTGATTCCAGCTTCTTAGGTGTGAATATTTTCTGGTTTCTCTACTCCTCTCTGACAGTAAACTGAATATCTTGTACATAAAGACATTTCTCGGTTGTGGACAAAAAAGACATTTGATGATGTCATCTTGGACATCGGGAAACAATGATCCACATCTCTTTACCGTTTTCTGACATTTTATGGACCAAACAACTAATCGATTAATTGTGAAAATAATCTTAAGCTGCAGCCGTAGATGTGATATGTCCTTTTTGTGTTCACAACTTGTTTCTGCTGCCGCCGGGAGCCAAAAAAATCAATGAATCAGGCTCCACTTTATTTACTTGCACCTTCAGGGACTCAAACTCTGCTCACTGTTCATCTCATCTCAAAAACACAGCTGCATTTTAGAATAATTTCACCATTTTACATAACAAAAATCTGAATCCTTCCCATTTTGTCTGATAACTTGCTGACGTTGCTGGAACAACTCCGCCGACAGAAACGACAAACAGATAGAAATAGAAAACATAGAACCTCAGCACGCCGATTTCTGCCTCTCGTTGTTTTTCCAGAGCATTCCTGGAGCGACGGATGTGTGTATTTTAAGGTGGACATTTAGCCTAGCTGGTGATTTGGGGCTGCTGTGGTTGGCAGTAGTGTGTGTGTGTGTGTGTTGCTGTGTGGTGCCCCGGGGAATGTTCTCCGTGTATTTCCTTCGTGGATCCTCAGAGAGTTCACACTGTAATTAGTGGCTGCGTTTCCTACGGCGGAATATTCCTTTAACTGGTTGCTGCTGGGGTGTCACCCTCCGTGTGTCTTTGTGTCTCTGTTGATGTATGTGGCTGTTCCTATGTATACATGATCATGCCTGTCCTCATACATGCTTGTCTCTTTTAGTGTCCACAGCTATATGGTCTGTATATGTGCTCTGTGTGTGTGTGTGTGTGTGTGTGTGTGTGTGTGTGTGTGTGTGTGTGTGTGTGTGTGTGTGTGTGCGCGTGCGTGCGTGTGTGTACTGTGTGTCCCTGTGAGTGTGTGTGTGTGTGTGTGTGTGTGTGTGTGTGTAATGGTTGTGAATTGGTGGGAAAGTTGTGGCACTTAAGTTGTGTGTGTGTGTGTGGGTGTAATTGCTCAGCAGTCATTAAGTAACACAAATGGCCAGCTATTTATCAGCATCACTCTGCAGGACGCAGGACACACAACACACACACACACACACACACACACACACACACACACACACACACACACACACACACACACACAGAGTTGATTCTTGTCTAGACGCTTGTGCAGCAGCATTGTAGGTTCCTTTCAGTGCACAAGAGTGACTGATTCTCTTGCAATTAAATGTTTTTACATGGTTGTTGTCAGGGTCTGGAAGCTGTTTCTTTGGAAAAAGGCAGGAAGTGATGTATTTCTGTTTTTAGTTTGTTTGTGATGAAAAGACAAAGAATAAGAAGTTTGTGAGAGCAGTGAAAGAACGCTTCAAACAAAAGAGAACCTCCTGCAGAAACTCACATCAACATGAGGTCCAAAGACAGTGACATAGAGAACTGGTGGACCATAATGGGACCTTACTTTGGAAAAAGAATATGATTTACAGTCAACAATGGTTTTCTTTTTTCCTCCAGTTTGAATTGTGCCATGAATTACACATATTATGTTTGTCATTATAAAAGATAATTTTGTTGAATGATCAGAGTAGAGCTAAACAATATATAAAATATCTAATTGTGCTTATATTGACTGATAATGCAACTGCGATATGATTTGATGATTTTGTAATGTTAATTTTTACATCATCATTCTTATTTTGACTGAAAAACATGTTAAAATGACTGTAGTGTCTGTAGACTCTGACTACACATCCAATGGTCATCTAAGTGATGTCATGACTGTCTCCCTCCAAAAGCTAACATTAGCCACTGAAGCTGCAATGTCTGTGTGTTTTTGTACCAAGATGTCATCACACGAGCAACAGGTCTTGTTCATTCTTTCATTTCCCACCTGATGAAAGGACCAGAAAGGGACAGATAAAACAGTTTAGGTAAGATTGTCACAACAGGCAGCGATATTGGTATCGGTGACAAGAGATTTAGTTCACTAAGTGAGGACTTTCTTGAGTTGTAAAACTGCATTCTACATTGAAAAACATCACATGTGATTCTTGCCACAGTTAAAATGGGAACAAAAAATTATTTGTCTTGCGCCACTGACTACTGTTCATATTTGTTACCATTTTGAAGCCTTGAGTTTTCCATTATGGTGGATGCCATCTTGTATTTTTGTTGTCAGAGCTAGGGGGTGGGAATCAATAAAGTTTCATCTCTTATCTGGATATATGAGCAAGACGTTCAAAGTTTGAGGTGCTATGTTATGACTAAGTAGTAAGTTCCAATTGTATGCACACTGCATGCAACAGTAGGCACTTTTTAAGAGCAGCTGCAGTTTGCACTAAAAATAAAAAGAAACTTCAGCGATTTGGAAAGCAGCTAATTAGAGGGATGAAATGAGAAAAAAAGTCAGGACTGGAAATTAATTGGCCCCTGATTAATCATTCATATTCATCAGTTCCAGCTACTCTAATATCAGTAGAAGCTAGTTTTCTTGGTCTTCTATGATGGTAATTTGTATTTTGTGTGTTCTAGGAAATCATGATTCACATTTTAAATATTTTCAGACATTTTGTAGACAAACTGCAGGACTCAACAATAAGGACTGCCTGCTTGCCCAAGGAAAGTAAAATGCCATGTCAGGCTAGTAAATTTAGTAATTGTTCATGCAAAAATGATAGAAAATATTGTTTGACTCTCAAATATGAAGATGTCCTGCCTTTCTCTGTTTATTATCATTTTACAACGAACATATTTGGGTTCTGGACTGACAAGACAAAACAAGACATTTAAAGACATCAACCTCGATTGCGATGGACATTTTTCACTATTTTCTGACATTTTTAGATGTTGCAGCCTTAAGTTAAACAGGGCAATTAACTTTAGTATCAACTAATAAGTAAAACAGTTTGCACATGGGAGAGTAAAAATTGCCTCTGGGCAAGTTGATGTCTGACCCACTTGTCCAACCAGGCAAGTGAAAAAAAAAAGATTAATGTTGAATCCTGTGACCAGTTAATCGATGAATTGACAAAATAATCAATATTTGCATGAGTGATACAAATGAGCATTATTTTTAGCCTTAGATGCAAATTATCTTCAGTCCAGCAAAACAAAATCAAGTGAAACAGTGATATTTAGTGTAGGTGAGACGTTCTACATCTTTAAATATGCACTGTTATCTGTGTGCTTATGTATGTATACTGTGTTTTCCTCCATCCATCATCCATGTGTTTTCAGCCTGAACAAGAGAGAGACTTTGCCTTTGAGCCACTCCCAGTTACTCAACGTATCATTGGCTCACACTAGATCACATGGGTCTATCTCTCATCCATATATGGAGATTAGGGTGGGGCAAAAGGGAAAAAAAAAGTGTGAGAAAGGATCTCCAGGGCTGAGTGAGCAGTGGAGGCTTCACTCTGCAGGAGACTGTGGAGGAGACAGGCAGAGAGATGACATCCTGATGGGATGTTTGGAGCTGACGGCCTGTTTCTGACTTTATTCACATCACATAAATCCACTGCAGGTTGTTCAGTCCACTTGAGTTTTTGTGACTCTGTGATAGGAGCTTGTCTTGGAGGAGGCAAATGGGAATCGTTAATGGACTGAAGTGATTTAAGTTGGTCTTTTGGTGTGTAGTCAAGGAGACGTGAGCTGGTATTTACAGCTGAAGTGAGCTGTTAGTCCTAAGAGTCCAGAAAAGTTGACAAGAATGTCGGAGCGATGCAACCTCAAGACCCTGACAGCAGCTCTGTGCTGCTTCTACCACAAGAACTCTGTCATCACTGCAAAGGTGAGAGGACAGAGAATGTGTGTGTGTGTGTGTGTGTGTGTGTGTGTGTGTGAGAGAGAGAGAGGTTGTGTGCAGTTACTAACTGTCCCATGTTGTGTGTCAGTGTTTGAACTTGTGCGTGAACTCCTATACAGCAAATGTGCACGTGTTTGCAGGCTTTAGTCTCTGTGTTGTCATGCTTTTCTTTCTGTCTTTCCCTATTTTTACTGTGTGTTTTCAGAGAATTAATAGCATTTTGGAGATTTGTTTCCATGCAAGCATCATTTTCTTAAGCTGTTGCTTAAAGAAGACCACAGAAAACTGTGCAGTTCGCAGTGAGACATATGTCCAGTGTGTAAGATTTACAGGGGGAGTTATTGGAAGAATATGGCAGGAACGGAATATAATCATGTATTAATGTATGTTTTCATGAAAGCAGTATTACACCAGAGGGTGTGCTTTAATGCAGGACTCCCCACTTGCCCAGGGCAAGTAAAATGCCATCTTGGGCTAGTAAATCTGGCAGCTCACTTGCTCGACCAAGCAACTGATAAAAAGCATTAAACTATTTAGATAATCAGTTAATCTTTGAAGCGGTTTTCATCCTCTCAAATACGGAGATTTCCAGCTTTTGTGTATTTATTAACATGTTAAACTGATTATCTTTTACTTTTAGACTCACACAAAGATACACTTAAAGAAAACACCTTGAACTTTAAAACTAGGATGGACATTTTATAGATGTTGCAGTCCCAGATCAAACACAGTTAACTTTATTTTTTGGTGTTCTCTATTTACCTTTACGAAATAAATGACTTTGAACAGGGGCAAGTAAAAATTGACTTAGGGCAGTTGCCCACCCTGGCCCAACCGGGCAACTGGGTCAGAAATCTACTTGCCCTCAGTCAAAATGAAACATTAACGTTGAACCGTGTTTAACATAATGATTATTAGCACACAAGCACCTCAGTCCTGGCTGGATCACTGAAGAGCAAGTTAAAGCTCACCCTCTCATGTACTATTGTGGTAATGGAACAGGTTACTAAAAAAATTAAAGATACAATCAAAATGTCTTCATACTGTGGGGCAATTTTCTCTCAAGATTAAAAAAAAAAGTTTTCACAAAATACCACTACAAATGAAACACTGTGGTACCACTGACATGTGCTGGTGGCCCACAAACCATATCTCAAGATGTAAAGGAACATATTCATTCGGGACAGAACCTGGCAGACTTCATACCATCATCTCGGTATTTTCCAGTAAAAATGAATGACTCACATTGTAATCTGTCATTAGATCTCATGTGTAATAGGGCTTTTGACACTGCCTATTCTTATACCTGGGCTAGGAGTTAACCTTGGGCTACCTTTGCCCCTTTTCGTTCACATATTATTGAACCAGATTTAAACTAAGCACAGGGCTGGATGACTCATACTGCCCTTCTACTAGCCCTGGGTTGCATGTCTGTTGGTGCACCAACTGATGTGAACGTTTCAGAATGTTCCATGACTACTCCTTTATTTTAGGCCCGTTTCACACTGGCAGCTTTTGGCCTTGGAGCAGGGCCACCAAGTCTGAGGCTAAAGTTGGGTTTAGCCCACTTTGTAATGGGCCAGGATTGTGCCAGTGTGAACGCTCTCTTAGTCCCAGACCGAGAGAGCTCTTGGTTGCAGCCTTCAGTCCTCACCGTGAGATGCCACTACATCTTACACCAGAGTTGGGAGGGTTACTTAAAAAATATATTCGCTACAGTTACTAATTACCTGTTAAAAACAGAATCAAAGTATCACATACTAAATTAATGTAACCTGATTACTTTCCATTACTTTTGGATTACCTCAATATAAAATATGGTGAAATTGTTTAGCCTAATATAGTGCTTTTAGGGCTGCAACCAACAACTATTTTGATCATTGAATAATAAGTCATCTATTTTCTCAGTTAATTCATTAGTTGTTTGGTCCATGAAATGTCAGAAAATTATGAAAAATGTTGATCAGAGCCCAGGACGACCTCCTTAAATGTCTTGTCCATAACTCAAAAATGTTCAGTTTACTATAAAAAATATTCACATTTAAGAAGCTGGAATCAGCTTGAAAGATAGATTAATAGTTGCAGCTCTAAGTGTTTTCTGTTTGTTGTTTGGTTTATTAGTTTGTCCAGCTGTTCCTTCCTTTGTTATGTGCAACTTGTTGTTGTTACCTGATTTATAGACAGAAAATGGTGAAATTTCCACCCAGTGAAGCATTTTTTTCACTAGAGGCCATGATAATGAATTGGCAGCTGTGTGTGCACTGTGCATAGTAGGATATTGTTGTTTATTTAAAAATTGCAATCCTGCTAATAATCCACATTTTTACTAAATGTATCTGTAATCTGATAATGTCTTTTTTTTTATCTGTAACTGTGAAGGAACACAGTCACCTTTTTTTGTACTGGTCCTTTATTAAAAGACATAAGACTACATTTCATGGTAGAAAACAATCTAAAAAGTGCGTGGTAACACTTCCAGCCTGAGCAAAATCTAATCACACTGAATAGTCTTCCTCTTTCCTTCACTCTGTCTGTGAGCTGAACACTGGGCTTTTATTACTCGGACCAGACGCTCTCATAAATGGCCGACTGTGTGACTGTCTGCGTGTGTGTGTGTGTGTGTGACTGTGTGAGATATATAGCTGGCTTCATCCATAACTAGTGCTGGTGGACAGACAAGGCAGTGTGTGACAGCAGGGGTGAGACACAGATAGTTATGGACGGAGAGGTAGCAGGATGAGGGCGATCGTCCTCATGAGGATGATAAATGACTAACTTGTGATAGTTTGTCTTCTTTATGACGTCAGTGAAATGCATGAAAGCCATTAAGTTGATTGGATGGAGCGAGCGGAGGTGCAGCGGGCCGAGGTGATGCGGTTTGTCCCTCTGCAGATCAGCCGGCAGATGGTCACTTGTGTGCCTCCTGGACCACATTTACATCTGCTGCCCTGCATGTAGTCCATGTCAGGATAAAGGAGAACACATGTTAATGCAAGGTGTAAATGCATGTCACATGTTGATGGGCCGTGTGAGGAAAAAACCTGTCAGGTGATCTCGTACGCTGTCAGGCGGGTGAAATACAGTCATTTTAAGTCATTTTGTTTCATTTAATTTCCTTTAAGCACAACCATTAATAATAGTGCATTGCCTAGAGTTGATGGCTTCCCCAGTTTGGAGAAGCAGAGAGGAGCACCAGCATGGAAGCTGAGGGATGTACTAGGTTTAGGCGGTATAAAGATATTACCAGGGTACTAAGAAATCCCGACAGTGTGATTTTCAATACTGTCATAGATACAGATGCTCCTCTTTCTATTATACTGATACTGAGATGCTGTATTGTAGTGTGCAGCTTACACCACCAGGGGCCGGTCTCTGTGTGGCAGTGCAGCTGAGGAGACAAACAGCTTTCATGTGAAGAAGAAACATGGTGTTTTGGGAATTTAGTTACAGGACTAACTAATTAAAAACGAAGAAAAATGCATCTGCCCCTGTTCAGGATTATGTTGGATTCAGTCTAGATGATGAAGGTGAGCTAACAAACATGCAGACTGCTGACTGGTTGTTGTAAGTGTCAAACTTTTGCGAGAATCACAGAGGGCAAGAGGCAGACTAATTACTGGTGACAGAGTTATGGTGAATACACACTGAGTGGAGGGAAAGGTGAGCAGTCGTCGTTCTGGCTGAACATGTACATAGACGGTGCTGTAAATTTATAGTTTAGGTTTGAGTTTGTTGGTGAATAAAGGCTGTGCGGGTATAGTTTTACACAAATACTGGCTAATACCGTTTACTTTGGTGAAACATCAGGAGGTTATGAAGTTATGAAAAAATGGATACTGCCGAACCCTACAATGTGCTGCTGTGGACAGGGTCAGCCACAAAATGTATTTTGCCTGCCAGACTCCATTAGATTATAAGATTATACGATAAAATGAAGTCACTGATGATGGAAAGTTGACACAGAGAAGTTCTGAAAGTGGGCACCCTCCTTCCTTAATGTTTCGTTGATGGCGGGCTCAACAGTGAACTCTGGCCTGTTACTTTGGGTCCTGCCTCTTCATCCAGAACCACTGGCTGTTCCTCTGAGCTTGATGCTTGAATGCAGGCAATCTGGAGGTAGACGTTGCCATGAAACCTTTTCATCTCACCTTCACGGGGTGGACCTCAGTGTTCCAGCCATGATGTTGTGTTTCAGCAGTTAGATCAGCATAGTATAGATGTCTTCCCTCATATGCCTCATCTGTGGGATCCTCCCGTGGTACAGTGAGCTTGATGATCTTTCTGAGTGAAGGGGACCAGAGCACAGAATCAGGCCTTAATGTGATGGTTACAGTCTTTCGGGGAAACACAAGTTGCTGGCCAGTGTCAACCAGCATCTTCCAGTTGGCAGAGCGTAGCTGGTCTCACTCCGGTGGTTTACAGCTGCTCTTGGTCACGCTAGCCCTCTGGTGAACAAAGGTAGTCGTTTGTAGGGGGTTGCATGATGTTGGTGGAGGCAAGGCACCTTAGGACTTGGTTGTGACGCCACATGGGTGAGGCTGATTTTACCCCCTGTGAGAACATGTTTAAGGGAGGGTGACATGAAGCAAAGAGAGCATCCAGGATATAAAGTAAAGTCAGAAGTATTTCAACTTAACGTGTTTCCTGAATCTTTGATGACATATAGTCTCCTGTCACTGGAACAGTCTGTGTTGGGTGTTGGTTTCTTTACAGAAAGTGTCAGTCTGTTATTTTGTGAGTCTTTGACGGGACTTGAACTTGTCATCTCCTCGTGTTATCAGTGTGTCATCCGTGCTGTCATCCTCTCACCCTCTCTTGCTCCACAGTTGCTCTCAACAATAGTTTCCCTCGAGCGATGCCTTTCCTCCATCCTTCATCTCCGTCTCTCTATTAATATTTTTTCCTTTATCTCTCTATCTGTGTCTTTTACTTCTGATTCCAAACAGCCTGGGGTTTTATTCCATTCTCGTTTCCCTCGGTCTTCATTTTCTCCTCCATCTGTCTCTTTGGGACGTTGCCACTGAACCAAAGAGAGCCAGCGTCTTGATTCTGTGTCTCGAAACTAACTTGTATTCTCAGTTTTGAGAGAACCCTTTGACTAGTATAAGAAAGAGATTGGACAGAGTCTGTCATTTCTATCTAAAGCTTAGCAGCACAGTAGTTGTACACATGCAAATGGACAGATGTTGGATAGAATATGTCACACAAAAATGAACAAACAGCACAGTAACATGGAAAAAGCTCTTTGTCTGTCATCAGTAAGCTTCTTTTTCTCTTCCTGCACGATGAAAAGGAATTTACTAAGGGCTCAAGTTTTAGCTCATAGCACATCAAGCACTTTAACTTAAAAACCCTCCAACTTTATCCAGAGAGTCCTGTGCTTCAGGATCACATTTGTGAGCAAATCCTTTCCAGTATGTATTTTTTAAATCATATTTTATTCACTGGATCCAAATCTCAAATACATCTCTAAAGCAAAGCTACAGCCTTACAGAGGAAAACTTCATCTCCCAAGCTTTTATTTTTATTATGCATTAATCTGCTGATTATTTTCTCCATTAATCAATTAGTTTTTGGTCCATAAAATGTCTGAAAATGGTAAAAAAAAAAAAAAAAAAAGTTGATCACAGTTTCCAAAATCCCAAGATAATGTCCTCAAATTTCATCGTTTTGTCCACAACCAAAAGATATTCAGTTTACTGTCATGGAGGACATGAGAAGCTGAAATCAGTGAAATCAGTGACTCAAAATGCTCATTAAAATAGCTGGTGATTAATTTAATAATTCAACTTTTATTTTGGCAGATACAGCACCAGTCAAAAGTTTGTCCTCGTCTGTTTGTCTTTACTCTTGGTGTTCCTTTGTTTATTTCTGTCCTGTTGGATTTTTTTGTTGCCTTGTTAAAAAAAGCTGCCATCAAAGCAAAATGTGAATGAGCAAAAACTTTTGCACACTTGGAGGTCGGCAGGTGCGTAGGAGAAAACCATACAAGAAGTAGTGAGCATCATAACACACAAAAATTATTGTGTAATCTGAACTGGCATTATGTACAAAAAGGACATGCCCAAAAGTATTTTGACCCAGTGACATTCATAGAATTGGACAACATAAGAGCTCCCCAGACGTGAGGCTGAAACATCTCGCTCGCCCCCTGGTGGCTGGCTGCAGTATAGGTCATAAATCCTGCCTCCTCTATGTTCATAGACAGGACACAGACCAAACTAAACATCATCTTATTACTCTGATGTTTGTTTAAATGTTCATTTATCTGATCAGTTTGGTTTTAATTAGCTATCTGATGATATAAGAGTTGGCAGCGCTCGTATCAGGGATATTCTGGCTTCAGTTTTGTTGAACATGTAGTTCCCAGATCATATCTATTAATATGCAGCTACAGCAGCCTCCACTCTTCTGTGAAGTGTGAACGCTTCTCAGCAGATTGTGGAACGTGGCTGCAGAGATTTGCTGCCATTCACAGAAGCATTATTGAGGTCAACCACGGTGTCGGGTGATCAGGTCCGGCTCGCAGTCAGTGCTCCAGTTCATCACAAAGGTGTTGGATGGGATTGAGGTCAGCGCTCTGTTCAGACCAGTCAAGCTTGTCCACACTATCCCTTTAACAGTGGTTTCCACATACTTTTGTCCTTACAGTGTACTAATTACTCAACAAACTAGATAATAACATGATTCTCTGCCTTTATTTCCTCAACAGCTCTCTATGAAGAGCTGAGGACTGTTTGCGACAGGGGTCTGCAACATTTACGATGAAAAAGAGCCATTTTTGCCCCCCCCCCCAAAAAAAAAAAAAAATATATATATTTTGTGTACAGGCTACATATTTTTACAGTTGGAAAATTAAGAATCACTTTACACTGTAAAAAAAAAAAAAAAAAAAGTTGAGATTACTTAAGTTGTCAACAAACTGCAAGAGATTTCTGAGTTTCGAGCCAAACTCAAACTCTTATGTTTGGAAATAAACTTTAAAAAGTTTTGCCGATATATAATGTTTTATAATCATCTCTAGATAAACTTGAATCTTTGAGTTTTAGAAACCCAAAAAAATGTATTTCAGAAATTGGTGATTGGCTGTGAACCTGATTTGTCATTATTTTGGTGCCTGAGAATTAAATGGTTTTAATGTTAATTAAATTAATAAAGTTTATTTAAAGAAGAAAAGTAAATTATCTCAACTAAAGATCAGTAGTTGGTAAAACTTTTTCAAAACAGTTTGATTTGGGCTCAAAACTAAAAGTATCTTTTGCAGTACATTACAAATTTTGGGTTGTCTCAACTTTTTCACAGACCTACAACAGAAATTACTGTTATTAATTTCCATATAATCTTGTAGACAAAGTCACAGGGAGCCACTGGAGAGGAGCTGAAGAGCTGCAGGTTGCAGACCCTCAGTCTGTGACTTGATTTTGTTCTGGAACTCTTATTTTGGAATAGTGTGTGTTTTTCGATAATCTTTTGGCAGCAGTGTTCTCCACGTTTTCTGGGAATTTAAATCAACATTCGACTGACCTCAAACCTGCTCCACAAATATTTAGAATAAAGAGAAATTCAGAAAACTTAAATAGAATCAACCAGGACATCTGGTTGTGAGTATGGTCTCAAAGAAATACAAAGTAAAATACAAAGTGAGATCCAGCAGTATCTCAGAGATGGCACTGATGATGAACCCTCTGTGGACCAGTCAGATGCCTCCTTGTCCAAACACAGGGAGAAGCTTCTGTTTAGTTGTGAGTAAACAGGAAAGGTGGGACCTTGTGATCATTGAGCCAAGATGCAGAGATCCAGAAAGAAAAAAAAAGATTCAGAGTTATTAGCTTTGAGACTGTCCAAGAGACAGAAACTGCATCCAACCTTTTAGTTTGTCAAACTTTGCTGAAGTAAAACAGCTGAATAGAAGGAAGGAAATTTCACAGAATTCCCTCAGTATTGCAAAAAAGTCAATTTTCTCTGTTTGTGGAGATAATGAAAAAGTTTTTGCTGAATAATCATGCAGCATCCAAAGGTTTTTCTTTATCTTTTCTCTTGGGCATATTTTTTAAAGTAGCTGCAGCAGTGACAGTTTGCATTCATGTTGTGACTTTTCAAAACTTCACCTTAAGTTAATTTGACAGCTGGATGGATTCATGCAGTTCAGTAGCTGGAGATGGCAAGAGACATACACATGAGAGACAGAAGCTGAAGAGAGAGGCAGATAAAGAGAAGAGGAAATACCAGATAAACAGGAGATCAAACTGTTGGTATTTTAATGATGATGAGGATGAGGATGATAGTGCTAGTGAAAAGTATTTGATCTCTCCATGGAGAGACAGTACCAGTCAAAAGTTTGGACACACTTCGCATTCAATGTTTTTTCTTCAGTTTTTATGAGAAATGGTTCAGATTATTAACAGTGTGCAGAACTGTCATCAAAGCAAAACGTGGCTACTGTGAAAATCTAAAAAAATCTCAACAGGTGTGTAGATGAAGACGACAACAATAAAGTCAACAATACATAAAGCAAAAAGACTCTTGTACACTGTCTTCTGCGGGTACAATCAAAGATTCAATAACAATCATATTCTTAAAACTTGGATTGCAAATCTAGGATACAACATGCAAGAGTCCCTCCAGGAAGTTGTGATGTTGTAATTGCAACAGTTAACGCAAATTCAGTGAGTCCCCATGAATTCTGCACAACTTTGCAAATTTGGCCAATCACTGCAGCTTTTCAGCAAATTTGGCCAATTATCATAGTTTCCTGTGAGTTAAAGCAATCATAGCAGTCCTCCATGCTAAAATCATACATGTACATCTCAGTGAATGGACTCAATGTTTTGTTCTTTACTAAATTTATTTTGGTTTTTGGTTTTCTTTTTGGTAAGGTTAGGTAGAACAATCAGAAGAGAGTGTGGAACGAGTTGCCTTTGATTTTTAATGAATTATACAAAAAAATGAGTAAAAGAATAAAAAATCACAACTTTTTCCTACAATTTCTTTGCAAAAAACACCTAAAATATTGCAGAATACATTGCATTTTTTTTTTTTTTAGAAAAGCTGCTGTGAAGTCAGTCATTTTAGGCTGCAACAATACCCCAAAAAGCCTGCAACATCCTGGAGGGACAAACTACTTCTTCTGCTTCTAACCAGTGTTATCTCTTTTCTTTACCGGCTTTAAGGCTCTTTTGTTATTTCTCATCCATCGCTTTCTCATATTAACTGGATGAATTTAGACATAAACTGTAGGTCAGTGGTGTCAGGAAATAATAATGGGGCCTCAGTTCTTTCTTTCAGCTTTCACATCGTAAGACAGTACAGGGAGGATTAAGGCAATGAGGATTATAATGGCCACTAGTGTGTGCATGTATTCACGTGTGTGAGATGATGAGGAATCAGAGTCATACAGCTAAAAGGTTATTTGTCTCAACCTCAGTGAACTGAAAGTACAAGCAGCTTACAGAGCGGTACGCTGCATCTGATTGGTCACTGACTGGATTGTCACAGCGAACAGAGAGACCTGGTTTTGAACCCGCGCATCATCTCCAACACGCACACACAGAAACCCTTCAACAGTTAAAAAAATGTCTTCTATGTGTAAAATCCAGGTAATCCGAAGAAAATCCAATCGCCGAAATCCTTCTGAACAATGCTCTTTGTTTTTTGTTGGTCTGAAAACTGCTGCACTTTCATGCTGAGTAAGAGATTATTTTTATGTCATGTCAGCTTTTTTTAGACAGAAAACAAGAAGGTGAGAGTGGATGACATGCCCAGTGGGCCTGTGGTATATTTGAAACCACTGAATTCACTCATATTAGCTTGAATATTGAATATTTATGCTGGCGCCTGCGGACCTGTTATTACATTTCCACAATACTGAGGGTTTTCAGGCAGATGTTATATAGTCAAGCTAAAAATGATAAAATCCTTGATGGGGAGCACAAAAAGTTACTTGTGTAGTGAACCCCTGTGGCCTCAAACTGCTACCATCCTTACAGAAGAACCCGAAACACAAAAAGGCAACAAAAATTAAGGACTGCATTGAAGCAGGAGTTTAAGTGGGTAGAATATTACGCAGTATTGTTTAACTGCATTTCAAATTATAATCGAATTGTAAATGTACATATAAAGCCTCTTATCATTAATTCAATGATGTCTTATTACCTGCTGTCAGGTGTATTGGCCGTATATCTGCACATGCAGGTTTATGAAGTCTCTGTCCAGGTGAACATCCTCACTTATTCTTATTCTTCACCCCCTCCTCCTTGCAGTCATCTGTCGCTCCTAGCTGTGGCTGTGGCAAGTCATTTCTTTTTCTTTGAAGCCATTTTCATATCAAGATGTTTCTTCTCTATTTCAGTGACAGTCCAACCCTCCGGAAACACGGCAATAACAACACTCGTTTTCCCAATTCTTTGCCTCAACAGCTCTTTTAATTCCACTGCTGACGCTGATAAAATGACTGATTTTTTTTCTTCATGTATCTCTAAAAGCAGGACGTCAAACTTTTTCTCTTTTTACTCTTTGATGCTGTTTTTTTGAATGAACACTTCCTGACATATGGGACAGGAAGCACAGCCTTATATGGCATTATTTGTGCATTAATTGTGCTACTTTACAAGTCTCATACATGTGCAATCAAATACACACAGGTGTATCATTTACACAGTTATCTAAAGTTACGAGCGTTTGCTGAATCTGACGTGACATGTTTGTACAAGCCCTTCATAGGAACAAAAGTAAGAGAAATTTAAGATAAGTATCTGAAAATGTTCTTGAATTAGGCTCAGTGTATTGTAACGGCATTTTTCTAAATGTGTGAAGTAAAAAGTATTTGAAACATATTTTATTATAAGTGCAGTCAAAAGTATTGCAAAATGGAAAATACTATGCTTGGAGGTACCTCTAGCTTTTAATTCTACTTAGATTCAGCACTAAATAAACATAATGTGGCGTCTTTCCACTACTGGTGGTGCTCCAAAGTACTTTTTTACTGCCCAAGCCTAACAGCCAGTCAAATTTAAACTTAAACTGTAATTTGAGTATTTGTAATTAGTTACTTCAACCCGTGCTTGTGAGTTTGATTCAGTCTGAGTCATTCTGTGTCAGTTGGTATCACAGAGATAAACAGCTGGTTCAACAACTACTGTGCATCGAGTCTCTGTGTCACTGCAGATATTTCACCTCAGCTCATTCTCTGATGAAGGCGTCTGTCTTTATGGCTCAATCAGGAAACTGTAAACTTGTTTAACTGGTAAGAAAAGGAGGAGGAAGAGGAGTAAGAGAGGCAAGGAGCTCTCTGCACGGTTCCTGCTGTGTTGTGGTACATGCAGCCTACACAGGCTGGTACAGTATAAATGCAGCTGCTCTGTGAGGATGACATCATGTTGCAGGGTCTTATTAAAGGCCAGCCTATAAAAAAACACTCCCATTCACCATCTCCATTCTTATTTATTCCTCCTCTCCTTCCTCTTTCCCCTTCCACTCTTCTGTTCATCCTTCCTAATGCACACAATCCATCCATCCCCTCCCTCCGTTTTACATATTTACATCCATACATCTCTGCTCTCTGTAGCTCTGTGCATCACTTCTGCTGGCAGTGCGCCTGCATGAAAGCATTTTATTGTGACTGTTGTAATATAATCACAGATGTGTGTAGAATCCATAACAAGATGACAAAATATTTAATATTCTATCTGAGCTCCGACACGAGCAAAATAAACTTAATGCAGCCACCAGCTCCCATGTTTTCCTCATGTTTTCATGCAGTTCAGCTTGGCTCCGTCTGATTTTGTTGTGCAATGCCGGTACGACAGGAAAAACGTGCTGGCCAGACAGTGCGTCGACGGGTGTAACGTACGGCTGCATTAACTGGTGTGTAACACAAAATAAAAGAAATGAGGACAAACAAAACAAAAAGTGAAACTAAATTAAATTAAAGGTGATGCAACCTCCAACTTATTCCCTTTTACACTTCCCTGCTTCAACAGAGCAGACTGAAGACTGAACCTCAAACTCCCACTGTGACATGCAGCATGTTGTTGTTGTATAGATATTATTTATTTTTTATTTATTCATTGAGTTGTTTATTTAAAATAAAGTAGAATAAATGGATTCAATATCTCCAAACTACTTTACAATTACATTGTGCATAGAATCTGATTTCATACAGTGAAATCAGTGACAGCTCAATAATACTGCTCTGAGTTCTTTCCAATGCTGCACCAACACACACACACACACACACACACATACACACACACACACGCACACACACGCACACAAACACACACAGAGTAATATAACACCAGTCAGGCTGCACTGGTCAGTGTTTCTGTTTCAAACTAGGGAAAAAAACAACACAAAATCAGTACGTGTGTTATGACACAGAGCCTGTTGTGTTCTGCTGTGTTGTTTTTCTGAGTGGAAGCTGTAATAAGATCCGCTGATTTCCTGTCATGTATGGAGACGTGGAGACGGAGGGCACGGGGGTCTATTCTAATGTCTTTAGAGAGCGAGAGGAAAAAATAGGTAAAAAGAGACATGGAGAAGCCGCAGACACGAAAGGATGCACAAGGTTTCAGTTTCATGAGGACTCCTATAGACGTATTTCCAATTCTTATATTCATGGTTCAATAATTCCCATTGTGTGACTGTGTGTGTGTGTGTGTGCGTGCGTGCGTGCGTGCGTGCATGCGTGCATGCATGTGTGTGTGTAGCTCTCTGTTAGCTCAGTCTGCCTTGAACCTCTTCATCCGTGCAGGTTTGGATCAAAGTCTTCCTCAGAAAGCTCCTCCATGTTTGAGTCTTCAAGGCTTTAACACTCAGTGTCCTCAGGCAGTTTTTTTTTTAAGGTGTCTTTACAGAATAAAATTATCATCTTTTTATAGAAGTGTGCAGTTTTCCTTAAGGTGTTTGGAGCACAATGATTAACATTCACTATTCTTACAGGTGCTGGAAATCCTTGAAAAGACTTGAATTAAGTACTTTCATAATAAATCACTAGATGAAAGAATGATTAACTTTTTAATAAATAAAATAAGTCAGAGAGCGATCACTTGTGTGTGTGCATGCATTTGTGTGTGTGTGATCAACAGACCTGGGTTAGGGTTTATTTTGGTACACATTCATGACTGTGTTGAGTTTGAGGGTCGAGGGAATTTCTTTAAACTTTGCACAAATGTTGGACGTGGACTCAACTGGTTAGATTTAGGTGGTCAAAGGTCAGATTAATCTTATATACCACAATTTTGACCATAACTCAAGAATTCATATGGTAATAATGACAAAACTGTACATAAATATCCGAAAGGTCAAAGGTCAACATTGCTGTGACATCAGAAGAAGGCTGGTTTATCTTGTTTCTATCCCTGCAGAGTTAGCAAACCAATGCTATATTTATCTTTTAAATTAGTATCATAAAACAACAACATGATCTTTTGTTTTGGCTCCTTGTTTTTGCCATCTGTCGAATTCTTCACTTCTATTTTAGCCCTGCTTTATTAAGCCAACTAATGGAAAAACATCTGAGGTTCTGTGTGTTTTTGGTTCAAACCAACTGAATATCTTTGTGTTTTGGACAAAACACGACATTTGAGGACATCAGCTTGGACTTTGGAAAACTGCGATCAACATTTTACGAGAAAATAATCGTCACATTAATCGATGAAGAAAATAATCATTAGTTGCAGCCCTGCTACATATGACAAGTTTCACCTGTCAGCTCACTCAGGGAAAGTTCAGGGAAGTGTCTGCGTCACTTCAGAGTGTGTGTGTGTATGTGTGTGTGTGTGTGTGTGTGTGTGTGTTTATGTACGTCAGGTGAGGGTGTGTATGGAGGCAGGTCCGGGCAGTTGGGTGTGGTCAGTTTGATGACATCACATCAGGAGGCACTGAGTGAAAAGCCAAGACAGGAAAATCACTGAGGACAGAGACAGACAGACAGACAGATAGACAGACGGTTTGTGAAAGAGTGTGTGTGTGTGTGAGAGAGAGAAGGTTGTTTCAGAGAAATTCTGAGGAAAGAGCTTGTGTGTGTGTGTGTGTGTGTGTGTGTGTGTGTGTGTGTGTGTGTGAAAGTGAGCAGTTTAATACCAGAGATAAAAAACAAGACAAAGGTTGTATGTGTTTACTATGAAGTGTGTATTTAACGAATGGCGACAGAGGGATCGATGCAGAGACCCAGCAGCTGTCATGTAAGTGTGTGTCTGTGTGTGTGTGTGTCTGTGTGTGTGTGTGCTGCAGGTGTTTATGCTGACTCTGCATCCTGTCAGGTTGTTACCAGATCTGTCTGTCCTTTTCACTTCTCTTTTTTTCCAAACTTTCTGAGGTCGCTGTTGGGATTAAACTGATTGATCAGTTGTTTCATTGTGTGTCAGGTGTCTGAATGGGATTAAATTATTAAATATGTCTGTTTCTCTCTTAGTATCCCGGCTTTGTGACTTGATATGTTTTAAGTGACCTTCAATCAGTCCGTCTAAGGATATCTTGTGTTGTGAGTTGGACAGACTTTAAAGTCCTATTTGGCAAATTAGTAATTGTAGGGCTAAAAAATTGAGAATCACTTGATTTGACTTCACTTTGTCCGGGGGTCTGCAACCTGCGGCTCCTCAGCTCCTCTCCAGTGGCTCCCTGTGACTTTGGCTAAAAAATTATGTGGAAATGATTAATGGTTATTTCTGTAATATTTTAATTTTCATTTGTCATTGTTGTAGGTAAATGAGAAAAGTTGAGAAAACTCAAAATTTCAAGGCAACAAAAGTTTTACCAACTACTGATATTTTGTTGAGATAATTTACTTTACTAATTTAGTTATTCAAGTGAAGTAAATAATAGTTAAAATTTTAATGGTTTCAATCAAAACAATTTTGTTTTCAGGCACTAAAGTAATGAAAAATCATGTTCACAGCTCGCTGTGACCAAATTTTGAAATACTTTTTTATGAGTTTCTAAAACTCAAATATTTAACTTTATTTAAAAACGATTATAAAACATTATGTCAACAAAACTTTTTATAGTTTATTTCAAAACCTAAGAGTTTTGAGTTGGGCTCAAAACTCAAATCTATTGCAGTACTTTGCCTTGACTCATCTCAGCTTTTTTTTTTTTTACAGTGTGAAGTGATTCTTACATTTGTCAACTTTAAAAATATGTAGCCTAAACACCAAATTTTAAAAAAAGTTGTGATATTTTGTCAAACTAAAATGTGCATCATAGCCTGCGTCTATGGCTTGGTGCCTTCCCTGAGAACAACACTGTAGCTGCAGCGTCCCCCTTTGACATTTCTATTCTGGCCATAATTTGTGTAATTGTTTGCCCATTTCACATTAATTAGAGTCCAAATTAATGCTGAATGTTTGTGGAATGAATAAGTGTCTGTTTATGAGTTGTAAGAAATCATTAACAATCCTGTAGAAGGAGTAGATGTTTATAATGATTAAATTGAGCAACATGTTAATAGAGTTTGGCAGCAGTGAGAGAGGCAGTCAAATCAGATCAAATCAACTGACACTGTCAGTGGAGGACTTCTCATCGCTTGTTATTGTCAAATTCCATTGTTGCACGTGTCTTGTGCTCCTGCAGTGTCTCTGCAGCCTGCCTGAGCTTCCTTGGTTCTGGTGCGGAGGGAGCAGTGAAACAAGCTGAAAATAAATAATAAGTAGTAAGTTGCAATAGAAGCTTTAAATTTAGGACTTAATTTATCACCAACAAGTCAAAATAAAGTGTGAAGTGGAAGAGTTAACCAGCATAAATGTAGGACACATGGCTGCTAAAATGCAGGGTTTTGATTAAAATAGTTTAATCATGTGATTTAAACTACAACTACCACACCTGGCCCTAGTAGACTCTGTGCCATTTTAAAGGTGCTGAAACTACAACATGAAAAAGATGTTTTTTATCACACAATCATGTCGACCCTCATCTTTACCTTTTCTGCCATCCACTTTCTTCTTGAGATTTTTTCTGAACAGCTGAAGAGTAGAAAGGAAAGTGGTTAGAGTGAGGGGAAGACACGCAGCAAGCTGGAAACGAACCTGCAGCCACTGCAGAGGACTGATGGATTCAGTACATGGGGGTGGACACCTAATGCACCTGCTTCTTTACTTTCTTTTAATTCTCTGGTCACTCTGGAGGAATAATTGTCCTACTTGTGCTGAGCTTTGACCTCATCCCTGTTTGTTTTAGGGAATAAGGAACTGTTGTAACCTTTATGATTATTGTCAGATGTGAGGTTTGAAGTGACTTCTCTTACTACTCATGTTCATGGTCTGTACGTCAAAGCTGGATGAATGAAGACACTGTCGTCTGTAAGTCAGCAGTCACAGTATTGAGTTCTGTGTTCTTGTATATTTGTTTTTTATCACAGTTCTCCAGAGATCAGTTCATCCTGGACTGCCCTTCAGAGAAGCTTCGCAGAGAGCTGGAGGAAGAGCTAAAGATGGACTGTGAGGAGCCGAGAAGCCACGCGTGGTACCACGGAGCGATACCAAGACAGGTAACACACACACACACGCACGCGCACACACACACACACACACACACCTACAGGCACACACGCAAATCTGAGTCATGAGTCCCTCCCTTTAAAAGCCTGGTTAAAAACTTGTTGAACCAGATCACCTATTATTAGACTACCCCACACACACACACACACACACACACACACACACACACACACACACACACACACACAGTGCTTACACAGAGATTATAGTTTAAATGGTGGCCTCAGCAGCAGAGCTGGAGTTATAACATAAGGTCAATGTATAAAAAGCTCCTTCTGTATGGGGTGTGTGTGTGTGTGTGTGTGTGTGTGAGACACAGAGAGAGAGACATTGTGTATTCCCTCTGAGAGCCAGCTCTGAGATGTAATCATTTTTAATAAGCTGCTTCCTTTGGCTAAACTAAACTGCCATTATATACTATACAAACACTTGCTTAATTAAAGTCTGTAACTGTGTGTAATGGCTGTGAGTGTTTGTGTGCACACGTGTGTGTGCGTGTGTGTGTGAGAGAGAGAGAGAGAGAGAGAGAGAGAGAGAGAGAGAGAGAGAGAGAGAGAGAGAGAGAGAGAGAGAGAGGGAGAGGGAGAGGGAGAGGGAGAGGGAGAGGGAGAGGGGAGAGGTAAGGCAGTAAATGCAATAAGAGTGTGACAGATAGAGATAAAGACGCGTTTTCAGCTCATTTGTTCCCTTTCAAACCCAAATATTAAATCTCATGTCTGTGAATTTTGTGCCTCGTGACGTCACACAGCCCTGCTGTTAGTTGTGTATTGATTCTTTGGAGTGAATCCTTTTTTTAATCTTATGTTGATCATCTGTTCATTTTGGATAACAACTGAAACTTAAAGTGACTACAAGCAGCTTTCATGTATGTTGATTTTGGAACCACAAAAGTGGTCACGTTTCCACTGTAATAACCACAAAATATAACTTCAAAAGTACAATTATCCAAAGAAAGATCTCCTTTGTTATTCCTTTTAATTGGCTTATATATAACTACTAATCTACTATCCATTATAACTTTGCCTGGGAAAATGTAAACACAGGCTTGTTTAATAATCTGTTTTCACAAAGAATCCAACCCATTAAAACAAGGGTAGGTATATTGTAAATCAAGTGATCTGAGAGAAAAACTAGGCTTCTGTACCTCCTCATGGTTCTGTGTTCAGGCTTTAGGAAATCTGTCCTGTGTTCCTATTGGCCGTTCTAATAGTGCAGCCGTGAGACCCTGAATCAATGGCGGAAACTCCTGCAGGAAAAGTTGGGATTAGACTATCAGAAAGAGAATCTTAAAAAAGAGTCCAGCTAATGAGCAACATGCTCAGCCCAGGAGTTTGTCAACTTACCTGATTACTTTTGACTTCGCCTTCAGTTGCTTTCATTTGATTGTCTGTCCAAGTGGGATGTGGTCATGTCTCACCAACCTCCTTTTCTCCCTTCATGAACAACAGAACATGCGTGCTCGCTTATGATTACCTCAGTAAACTGCTGCATGTGCACATGAAGTGTGTGCTACTTGTTTGGTAGGAGTCAATATTTAAGCACGTAACCTTCTCATCAATGGCAGAAGTACAAAAATCAAACAAACAGGACAAAATAAACAAAATCTAAGTGAGTCAACATCATGAGGCTAGCAAAATGCTCCGCTGCTGAAAGCTTCTGAAATGCTGCTGGTGGTTGACGGATCAAAACCGTGAAAACCGTGAAAACCGTGAAAACCGTGAAAACCGTAAATTATTCTATATTCTCTCCTGATAATAACATTTAAATTATTCAACAAGAAAAACTGTTGCAGTGCTATTTTCATTCTTTAAGTCACCAGAATGCAGGAAATAAAGTCTCTGAAATTTAAATGTTTTGGTATTGAAATCCTCCCTATTCCTGAGGTCTCAACGTTGGAAAGTTTGACCGTGTTTCAAAACAAAAAGGTCCGTGTTGCAAAAACCCCCCAGGCATCATGGTGAGGTGCAGCTCCCAAATGGAGTTTGAGGTGGGGTTTTTTTTTCCCTTTCTGTGACTAACAAATAAATGAAAACAACAAGACTCTTCTCACTGACTAATGGTTTAGTAGAATATTAGGGGGCAGCCCAAGTTTTACAGTCTGAAGGCAATATATCAAGAACACTTTCAGAGAATTTCTTTACTTTGCATAAGCTGTTCAGCTGGACTTGATGAGATTTTGGTGGTCAAAGATCACGGTGACCTCACAAAACATGTTTTAGACACAAATCAAGAATTGATATGCTACTTCTGACAAAACTTTATGTAAATTTAGCTAAAAAATATCCTTAATACCTTTTGTTTAATTGATTTAAACTCTTTGTTACATATATTTTATGAGTCTGGATTTAAACTGCAACTTGGCTGCCAGAGGAATACAGACAAATATATATATATTTCTGGGTTTAAAATGAGTCAAGAGAACGAGAGGTTCTATCTATTTGAAGATTTTCTCGCTGGGTAAATACTGTAATAGGTTGAGGCTTTAAATATCCTTATGTCTTACGTAACTGCTGCAAACCAGACGGCACTGAGCTCATAAAGACGGTAACAGTATAACAGCCGACCATTATTAGACTTAATTAAATGTTTGGACTATAAACACACACACTGTGCCTGTGTGTGTGTGTGTGTCTCTCTCTCTCTTCCCATATGTGATCCTCTGTATTGTTCCAGGTTGCAGAAAACTTGGTGCAGCGTGACGGGGATTTCCTGGTCCGTGATTCGCTGTCCAGTCCAGGAAGTTATGTTCTGACCTCCCAGTGGCGAAATGCAGCCCAGCACTTTAAAATCAACAAGAAGGTGAGACCACGTATGAAATTCATAGGATAACACATGAAGGTGTGGAATATAATACCTGTTAATACTTAATACTTGTTCTGGTGGTGTTCTGCAATATTCTCTCACACAGTCTTTATTTTATTGTCTTTTCCAAGATGGGAATCCCAGTGAGTTACAGATTAACAACATAAAACAGACAGAACTGTAAAATTATAAAATTAAATTGCCAGAAGAATCAACAAATGATCACATACGAGAAGCCGTGACAAGACAAAGTAAGAGTCATCTAAAACAATTAACATTAAAAATTTTGTTGATGTTCGTGTTTGTCTTTCTACCTGTGACACGTAAACCACAATCATGACATCCTGCAAAGTTTGACTTGGGGATCTTCTCAGTGATGGCTTTATTATTTTACTAATGTGAAGGGCAGTCTGCTGGAACTGTTACCTCCGTGACCCAAATTTGGATAAGCAGTTGAAGACGGATGGATGAAATTTCCTCAGCCATTTGGCCAGTTAAATTTGCACCCTGGTCACAGATTTCAAAAAATGTTGACTGATTAAAAACTTTCTATTTTTTCCATCTCTCCTTCAGGTTGTGATGTTGAACGAAGCGTACTCCAGAGTTGAGTACCGTCTGGAAAGGGAAGGGTTTGACAGTGTCCCTGCACTTATAAGATACTACGTCGGCAACAGAAAACCTGTCTCTCAGGTGAGTTTGATCAGATTTTTTACACATAAACTGCTTTTATGGAACTGAATGTGTTACTCTGGAAAGAACAAATAATGTGATGGCAACAGATAAATCTTCTGTCCAAAGCTGGCTGATCATTATTTATTATTTTGAGAAAGTCGGCTCCATGATTACCGTGGTCAAGTGTAAGAGTTCTCCTTTAAGTTTTATATCCCTTATTCCTCTCTCTGTTTACATTGTCTCATCTCTTCTTCTCTTTGTGTATTTCAGGTGGTCGGCGCCATCATCTTCCAGCCAATTAACAGAGCGCTGCCGCTACGCTGCCTTGAAGAGAAGTACGGGCTGTCCAACAATCATCGAGAGCGGCTCATGACGCAGGAGAGACGGACTCAGAAACGCCTCAGCCTCAACATCACCAACGGACACACGCACGACAACACACACACCGTGCACGACAGCACACACTGCCGGGACAGCGGCGTGGGCCGAGGCAACCAGCTCAGGTTGGTACACAACGAACAACCGACACAAACAAACCAAAACACCAACATGTGAGTTTTAAGTTTAATTGAAGAAGTTTTACTGAAAAATTGTCTCCAAGGTATTAAAATATTAAACTCATCTTCTCAAAAAGTACAAACTGCATGCAGAAAAGCAAATAAAGGCCTCTGCTCTGTAAAAATAACTTTTAGATTTCACATTTTTGACACCATGTAATAGGTGTACTGACTTGCTGTCTGCATCTCAGTTTCTTTTTATAGTTGGAACAGCTGATTGTGTTGAAAAGTATTACATATGTGATCATTAATACAATGAAATTGATGTTATGAAAAAAAATATCTGTGCTACACCTGTTTGTAGATAAAACAGGATGTGTGATGTGTTAGATTTGACCAATGTGTGTTAAAGCCTCCTACAGACCATCAACATGCTGTCTGCTATATTTAAAGTAACAGACTCACCTTTACTCAGTCATCCTCTCTTTGTTTCTCTGTTCTCTCGCTCTCAGAAAGACTTAAATCAAACCTTTAAATCCCTTCCTGCTTTTAAGCTTTTAACATGCAGCCTCGAGCTGTTAACATTCATCATCCAGGCGTTGAGCTCTATATACAGACATGTTCCATATGAATCCTCTAGTCCTCTATAAATAAAGACATGGTGTTTGACTTTACTGCTGAAACAACACAAGTGTTTAATTTCACGCTGCATAAGAGCATGTGGAGGATAATGTATGGAGTCAAATATCTGTCTGAGTAGAGAGAAATAAATATAGTCCAGACAAGAACAGAAGAGAGAGACAGAGAAGAAAAGAAGCCTTTAGAAAAGGAGAAAAAGGCTTTGTGAGAAAAATTAAATAAGAGAATAAACATCTTTGTTTCTTTCTCATTAATGATACTTTTTACCTTTGATTCATACATTAAATAGGTTTGCTTTATTCTTTTATGCATGTTTATGTGTAAATATGTTAACTGATGTTACTCCTGTTGACTCAGGATGAAGGATCGCTGTGGCAGCCAACCAGCGAGTCTCAATCAGGTCCAAGAGAGGCGACGCCCGCTCAAGGCGCACCAATCAGAGAGCTACCTGCCTCTTGGTGAGTCAAAGCGAGATCCTTAAAGATATTTAAAGTGGGGTTGTGTGAGGTCAGTGTATTAGGCAGATGTTAGGAGAACAGCAGGAGAACCAGCTGTTTCTCATTCTTGCTGTGCACACGACTTCAGGTGCTCAGCAGTCCGGGGTCTCTGTTGTTGTATTTTGTGCTTCATAATGCACCACACATTTTCAGTGGGAAACAGGTCTGGACTGCAGGCAGGTCAGTCTAGTACCTGAACTCTTTTACTACGAAGCCACACTGTTGGAACACGTGCACAATGAGACAATGAGATTTGTAGATGCAGCGACAAACTGTGTTTACTGTCAACGGTTTTCCAAAGTGTTCTGAGCCCATGTAGTGTCCTTTATACAATGATGTGGCTTTTTAATGCTGTGCTGCCTGAGGGGGTCAAAGGTCACAGACATTTAATGTTGGTTTCCAGCTTTGCCCCTTACGTGCAGAGATTTCTCTGGATTCTCTGAATCTTTTAATGATATTATGGATTGTAGATGGTGAAATCTCTAAACTCCTGCAGTTTTGTGTTGACAAACTTAAACTGTTGGACTGTTTGCAGTTTTTCACAAAGTGGTGAACGTTACCTCATCTGTGCTTCCGTGAGACTTTTGAGGACGCCCCTTTAATACCCAATCATGATACTGTCACATTACTAACTCACCTGTCTTTCGTTGCTCCTGTCCCAACTTTTTTGGACCTTTTTTTTTTTTTTTTTAGAATGAGTGTATATTTACAAAAAACTAAAAAGAAAATCAGTTTGATCGTTAAATATCTTGTCTTTGTACTGTATTCAGTTGAATTTAGGTTGAAAATGATTTGCAAATCATTGCATTCTGGGGTTGTAATTTGATGATCAAATGTGAAAAACAAAAGTGGTCTGTGTGTTCAGACTAATTTCTCTGCCTTGTCTCATTTACTTTCCTTGACTTGTCTCTGTGTTCTTCTTCTCTCCAGGATCTAAACCTCAGACCCAGCAGCCTCCTGATCCTCTCCTCACGAGCCCTAACCCCAAGTCTCCAGTGTTTCGGACGGGCAGTGAGCCGGCGCTGAGCCCCTCCGTCCCACGGAGGTCTGCAGAGCTTCTGGCAGGTGAGTAGATCCAGAAGAAAAAATCCAGTGTTATTTAAAACTATTTTAAACTGTTTTGATAATCGATTTATTGTTTAGAGTCATTTGTTAAGAGGAAAAAGTCCAAAGTCCAAAAAGTTCAGCATCTCAAATGGGAATATTTTCTGGTTTCTTTAGTCCTTTTATTGAATATGTTTGGGTTGTGGACAAAAAAGACATTTGAGGACAACTTCTTAGAATTTTGCTAAACATAATTAATTAATAATATAATTAAAATAATCATGTATATTGCATTCCAATTCTGTTTGTCTTGATAATAATTCAGAAACTGTATTTATGTCATATTCATACATACGGTATAGATGTAAGACAGTGTCCTTCACAAGGGTAAGACTATAATAATCATTATTAATAAAGGATAAATGTTTCAAGTGACAAGATTGTGACAGGATTAGTTAATTGATTAATCAAGAAAATAATCAACAGATGAATCTATTCATTTTTTTTCTTCACTAATAAATTAGTTGTTTGCTCCATTAAATATCAGAAAATGTTGATCAGTGTTTTGTCCACAGATGTATCCTCAGAAGTAAATCAAAGACAGACGGTGGTCTGATGGGTCTCAGTGTCACAGAAGTGATTTAAGAAACATCTTGATAACAGTTTGTCCTTTTTTTTTTCCAGGCCAGGCCATCCGCGGCTCTGACAGCCAGCTGTGTCCCAAACCGCCACCCAAACCCAGCAAGGTTCGATTGCCTCGCTCCCCCTGCCTTCAGCCGCTGGTTCCTCCCCCCTCCAGCCTCACTGACTCCTCCTCCACCTCCCCCAGGCTAACTGCACCTCCCCTGGAATCCACATGTGTGGAAACAGCATGGAGGAGTGGAGGTAACTTTGCCATGAAATGCATCCACATTAACTGGTATTTCAAGATTTAGCAGACTTTACTGGGAACTTTTAAAACCTCAATAAATCACTATACCATTAGTTTTAGGATAGCAAATGTAAAAATATTGACCATTATAGGGAATATTTGCTCCATCTACAGACTTAAAGGTGGGGTATCTAGCTTAAAAGACACACATATCTCCTCACTGTCCTTTAACTCCCCGTTCTGTGTGCACGCTGAAATCCCCCCCAGTGTATCTATACAACACGACTGACTGTACGTAGTTCAATGAGCAGCTAGTGAGCACCGGCTGTGTGTCTGTGCGTCAGCCTCTCTCTGGCAGCACTCACCAGAGCAGCTGGTTCTGTCTGTTTTGTCCCTCCTGTCTCTCTTTTTTCCCCTCCCCTCCTCTCTTGTCCTTTCATGAAAATACATTTCTTCTCCAGTTAACAGTCAACATGAAACTAATTAGTGGACTTTAAACACTACTGCAGACAGGTTTGAGAGGCAGGAGTGAAAATAAATCCACTTTTTAATCCCAGAAGTTTAAAAACTCTGAGCTCTCCTCTTGCTGGTAAATGCGATAGCGCCTCCTACATGGATCGATGCTGCAGACAGGTTGAGAAACAGGAGTGAAGATAAATCCACTTTTTGAAACAAACTAAAGGTAAAGTTAGTGATTTTGCCTCTGATGTTTGGCTATTTTTGAGAGAGCGATACTGGCATATACAACACCATCTTCTCCAGCAAATAAACTGACTACAGATGAATACCTCGTACAACTCCACTTAAAAAAATCTAAACTGTCCCTTTAAAACTGTGACTTTCTGTAAAAAGATGCGATTATTCTTCCCCAGGTCCTCCTGCACCTCCAGTCAAACCTCTGAAGTTCCAGCATCATCACCTCCTGCCTGCAGACTCCCTCAGCTCCTCCAGCTCTGTACTTTCCCCTGCTGAACTGGCTTCTGACACTGACGCAGTAACAGGATGGACCGAACGCCTGCACCCGAGCCCCGCAGACCTCAGGTCCCGCAGCCCGCTGGAGTGGGAGGAGTCAGACTCGCCGAGCCCCCTCACAGACGAGCTTCAGCCTCCGCTCTGCAGCTACGTGGAGAGACTGAGGAGAGAGGGGGAGGGAGGGAGAGAGGAGGAGGAGGGAGGAGAGGAGAAGGAGACGGCAGCGAGGAGAGGGCTGGACAGAAGCTCCTACCATCATGCCATCGCCGCCTTAGAGAACACCAGCGAGGAAGAGGAGGAGGAGGAGGAAGACAAGAGGAGGAGCTTCCAGCGGCCGGTCATAGAGACGGAGTCGACATTCCGACCGGCAGAGTTCGGATCTCGACTTCTGCCACCAGAAAACAAACCGCTGGAGATGGTGGTTCTGAAGAGATCGAAGGAGCTGCTGCTCAGCCACAATCACCACAGTATCGCCAGACACCTGCTGATGGCCGACTGCCAGGTACACGTGTACACACACCAAACAAGTCTGTGCAATTATATATTTTACAAAAAGTGACATGACAACAAAATTTCAGAAGCAAGTGCAAAATTGCAAAAGAAAAGCTGACATTTTTTTGTGTAATTAATTAAAAATCAAAGGTAGCTTGTTCTGAGGGGGAATGAAACCACACTCTGTTCTCACAAAATATGCTTTATTTGTAAATGAACAGGTGAAGATGGGGAATAATCCACAAAGAGGCAACCTATTTTTTCCATTAAGACTCTCATAACCAGTTAAAAACTCCTTGTAGGAGGTTTAATATGATTATTTTGAATACTATAAACAATTGATGAAAATCTGATAAAAATATATATTGATAAATTATTTTTTCCAAAATATTTAATGATATTCAATAGTAAACTCTATCTCCAAAGCATTTTATCTTTTAAGCTACAACACAGTCTACTGTGTCTACAGAGTTTTTTCTTGCCCCTGTACAAATGGTTTGGTTATAGTTGATGGTTCTCAAATAACTAGTAACTAACAAAGTAACTGCTGGAACTAGTAACCAGACATTTTTGAAAAAATACAGTGGTGATCAGTTTTGTGAGCTCACTTGCCACAGCATTGATGTGTGTTTTTTTTTTGCCCTCCAGGTTGCGAGGATCCTCGGAGTGACTCCAGAGCTTAAAGGTCAGATGGGCGTGTCCTCCGGTCTGGAGCTGGTGACGCTGCCGCACGGTCGACAGCTGAGGCTGGACCTGATGGAAAGGTACGTCGTACACACACAGGACAGCAACTTTTGTTTTTGCATTTTCCTAAACTGTTAAATGTTAATTTAAATTAAACCCAATAATTAATTTGGTGAGGGTCAGGGCCTTTCTAAGGGGTTCTAAGTCAAATCTCAGGGGTCACAAGAATGATATTATATTTTAATATAAACACTGAAATGATTCAGGGAGAAAAAACAATAATGATCTGTTAGAGAGTTGTTTGTTTTCTGACATTTCTTGTAAAACGCTGGGTACGTTAAGCTCTCCAGACCTCTAACATGTCATGAAGGCACATCAGTCTGTACAAAAACTGAAATTTGCGATGATGTCAGTCGTGATTCATACCAGCTGATTCACTGTTCTGTCCTGTAAGAGAATAAATCCTCGTCCAGACGTCCAGACGGTCGCTCAAAGATCTGATTAGAAACTGAGTCAGTGAAACAAAAAGAGACACTGACGTTGCATCACTGCTGGCTGGTGCTGATAACCCACCTCCTCTCGGTCTCCCAGGCACCACACCATGGCGATAGGTGTTGCCGTGGATATTCTGGGATGTACGGGCAGCGTGGAGGAGCGGGCGTCCACCTTAAATCGCATCATCCTGGTGGCGCTGGAGCTGAAGGACACGGTGGGCGACCTGTTTGCTTTCACAGCCCTGATGAAAGCTCTGGACCTGCCGCAGGTAAAACACACACACTTCAAAGAAAATACTGAGTTAACTGGTGTTAGAAGCAAAGGTTAAATCTGTGTATCTGCTGGTGTTTCTTTATGCTATGATAGTTTTTCCTAAATGTAGATTTGAAAAAAAGCAATATGACCTTACTAACAGTATCACACTATACTGAATCGTAACCCCTGTATCATGGCCTTAAAAATGACAACCTGACACATTTTTCTAAAGAGAACAAACAATGTATAGACAAATAAACAAACATAATCCCTCTCAATCATCACTTATGACATGCAAGCAAGGTAACAAAACAAAACAAAATAATAAAACAATATGTCTGCCCTTGTTATGTGGGAAACCATGTTAAACAAAAGACTAATAACATATTTGGAGGAGAACTTTAGTCTGTGGTAAAGTTGCAGTAAAAAGCTTAAAAATGGTTTTGACTGTAGTTTGAGACTGAGTCGATGTTTTTGTTGTTCTCTCTGCAGATCAGCCGCTTGGAGGAAACATGGACAACTTTACGAAGGAACTACACACAGACCGCCATCAGCTACGAGAAAACACTCAAACCTTTCTACAAGAATCTGTATGAGGGCACAGGTACTAAACACATTCACCAAACACACACTGCAGTCGTAGATGAAATCAGATCACAACTTAATATTTACTTTAATAAATCAGAAAATGATGATATGTCAGAGATTAAGAAAACATGTTAAGTTGAAATACTCTTTGAAATTTCTATTTTTTCTCTTAATTCTGTTATATTTTGTGTCTTACAACTTGTGTTCAATTATCCTGCACAGTTATCCAGATATACTCGTACATAAACTGACCTCTTTCCTCCTGCAGCTTCCTCTCCTCCTGTGGTCTGCGTCCCCCTCCTGCTGCCCCTCCTCACTTTGATGGAGCGTCCCTCAATCACACCAGAGGGGGCGGAGCTCTGGGAGACCAGCGACCAAGGCTGTGACATCATGCTGCGCCATCTGGAGGCTGCACGCAACGTGGCTCACAACGCGCAGACCTACACGGCCAACGCACAGAAGATCTTAAAAGGTAAAAAAAAACAAAAAACAAAAACAAACAAGATGCACCATGATCATCTTTTTTTGGTTAATAAGTGTCTGCCAGCATCATAAAGTCCGTTTCTGTCTTCAGAGTTCCAGTGCGATGAAGAGCTGTTGGAGGTGTTCAAAACGGACTTTCAGCTGCGGCTGCTGTGGGGAAGCCGTGGAGCGTCAGTCAACCAATCAGATCGTTACAGCAAGTTCAACCTCATCCTCACTGCGTTGTCACGGAAACTGGAGCCGCCGCCCAAAACCCAAACCTTAATCTGACTTCACCTGAGTGACAAGTCGCATTCGGACACACCGTGGAATTCAGCAGAACATCATGTGGATCAGAGAGCGGCTGCGACGAAGGGAAGAAGAAAAACTGACCAATGAGGAAAGATGTTTCAAAAAAGTGCTGTCACTGTCAGAGAGACAGCAAGGATTTTAAAGGGACAGCTCACCCCAGAAGCAAAAATACAGATTTTTCCTCTGATCTGTAGTTCTATTTGTCCATCTAGATTGTTTTGGTGGAGTTTGAGAGTTCTGGCAGCAGTAGAGATGTTTGTCCTCTCTTCAATATAATGGAAGTAGATGGCACTCAGCTTGTGGAGGTAGTTTCTGCATGGATAAATAGCACTACAGGCCAGAGGACAAATATGCATTTTTGATTTTGGTGTGAACTGTCCCTTTAAAATCTGACGCCACACACAGACTCTGCCCTCCTGCGAAGAAACCAGCAGCTGTTCACAGTCGCCTGTTTCTGCAGACTAATGCCAGTTCAATCACAGACTTTTAAATCATTTAATATTTCACACCATCAGTTAAAGGACAAGTCTGTCTTTTTTTCAGTTTATCATGGATCCTCATTGCATCAATATTCAGTGAAACAATGTAAACCTGCAACTTCAGCTTATTTAAAATCACCCACAGTTTCTGCACAATTTAAAATGTAACATCGGACACAAGTGTGAGACTTTACATATAAATATACACAGAATGTGAAACAGGTAAAAATGTTTAAAGGATAGTTCAGATATTTGATTTAGAGTTGTATGAGGTACTTAGAGATAGTCAGTGTATTAACAACAGTAGATGGTGGTCGCCTTCAGTTTTGGGAGAAGCAGAGAGGAGGAACAGCATGGAAATTAAGCAATACACTGCTGTGGACAGGGTCTGCAACAAAAGGTCCACCTTATCATTTTAAGTGTACACTATATTTAGAATATTTTCACCGCTTTACTTTGCTGTCAGACAGCCTTTTCTGACAGGAAACAGGTCTTATATAAGCCAAATATCACCCTTTCCAAACCAACAAAACTCCACAGGCAAAATCAGTGATTTTACCTGGCAGAGAACAAGAGGTGCAGGTCCAACGCTGCCTTGACTTGTTGGTTTGGTTGTGTTATTATGTGACTTTGGTGAAGCCAAACTAACCTGTTAAAACACTGAAGTCACACAAAAAAACAGAAACGATTGAGGCAGCAGTGACCAGCAACTTCTGTGTTCGGCATCTTAAAATGACTGATTTCACAAATGAAGTTTGGCTGGTTTGAAGATTCTCAACGTAGCATACACTTAAACTGGTATAGATTTTTATTATTTTTTTTACCTTATGTTGCTGACCCTGTCCACAGCAGTAAAAGTGGCAGAAAGAGTACTGAAAATCTGCAAGTAGAAATACTGTTACATTACTGAAATATTATTCAACTACAGGTAAAAGTACCAGAGTTAAAGAAATATTTGTGTAAACATAAAAAGTATTCTTATCAAAAACTACTCAGAGTATTAGTTACTCTTTAGCTATTGATATTTAATGCTTTATCAGTAGCAGCCATTCAGTCAAAGGTTTTTTTTCCCCAAAACTTAACACTCACCTCCCGAAACCTGCGACTGCTGCAGCATTTTTTGGTTTTCATCTGTTTGTCCTGGTTTTCCTTCGTCCGTTTGTGATCACAGTCTTATTGGCTACAAAATGCAAATGAAAGGTTTGGATATTAATTCAAACTGCACTCAGTACTCACTCACTATTAAATTAGACTTAAAAAACAACTTAATTACAGTAATTTGGGTATTTGTAATTAGTTACTTCCTCCTCTGAGCAGTACACCGTCTACTGTAGGTGATCCACTGACTATCAGTAAGTAACATGTACAACCCCACTTTAAATTATTCGAACTATCCCTTTAACTCTGATACTGAGGCTGTCAATCACCAGAACTGGAGAGACTTTATATTGTTGTTTCACTATCAGTTATTATTATGTTTTACTCATTCATATCAGGATGCAGCAGCCACAGGTCACAAAATGCATTAAAGGGACAGTTCACTCCAAAATTAAACAGAATAAATAAATAAAAATAAACAGATTTTTCTGCCCTGCAGTGCTGTTTATCCAGTTTTGATATGAGTTGCAGAGTTTTGGAGATATCAGCTGTAGAGATGTCTGCCTTCTCTCCAGTATAATGGAACTAAATGGCTCAAAGTAGAGCTGCAATGATTAATCAAATTATTGATTATTAAATTAATTGCCAACTATTTTGATTTTACATTTCTTTACCCCTCTGTGATAGCAAAGTGAATATCTTTGGGATGTGGGGAAAAGTAGACATCTGAGGACGTCATCTTGGGTTTTGGACATTTTATAGACCAACTAATAACTGATTAGTTGAAAAGATAATTGACAGATTAATAATCAAAGCATGAAAAAAGTATGAATGCAAAACTAGTGTCTCTTTCCAAAAATCATGACCAGGTCAGTCAAGATAATCCACAGACCTCAATGTGAGCAGTTTCATGTAGAAACTACTTTTTCTATTAGACAAGAAAGTAGTTCCAGTAGATCCTACTGCCGAAACAAAGCTGTTCCTACACAAAACTGCTCAAAATAATTTGATTATTTTGAGTAATAGAGTTGGAGTTTTGGAAAGAGACCCTGGTTTTGAGTTTTTTCTTGTTTTGTTTATTGTTTTGATACTGGAGAGAAACAGACATCTTTAGGCCGATATCTCCAAAACTCTGCAACTCACACTGAAAACATCTGGATGAATAAACAACATTACAGGACAGAGGGGAATAAATATGTATTGCTGATTTTTAGGGTGAACTGTCCCCTTAATGTTTTAGTGACAAATATTACCAGAAAATGGGGAAATTGCTGCTTGGTTACATCTAAAGTAGGACAACCTTTTTAAAGGGATTGACGGACATCAGTATGAGAATAAAGAAAACGGTTTTACAAAAGGAAAAAGCCACAACTTGCCTACTAACTCAGTGTCTGTGTTTATTGTCTAGATAGAAATAATATTTAACAGTTACAGTGAGCGACTGAGGTGTCGTCTGTTAACCACCTGATCAGTTTGTTGCTTGTTTAACAAGCAAGAAAAAGAAAAAAGTTAAACACTTAAAACATACAGTAACATATGTAAATGAACTTATTATTAATAATTATGTTCCCACAAGGTGTTTTTCCCAAATGATTGGACAACAAACACCGACAGTAAGTCTTTTTTTACTTACACAGGAGCAGAAATTTCTACTTTCTCTACATGTGTAAATGTAGCTACAAGTGTCTTTTTTTTCCCAGGGATTCTCTTTACAGATGAAAATATTTTTGTTTCTGCATAAACGTGAATGAATTCATTTAAAAAGACAAAAGTATGTTGGCTAAAGTTGTACATATTTGAAATATTAGCATGTTGATAATTGACTGTACATATTTTATGTAGAAGACTGACTGTAAAAAAATAATAAGATGTCGATGATTTAAATGTTTATATTATGAACTACTGTAAGATTTAATAAATATGGTGCACAATCTGTGAGTGATGTACTGAATATCTGCATGACGTGCAGCAAAGTTTAAAAATACTATCATGAATTCACATCTTGGTTGAAATCTTAAGGGTTTTTTTTGAAGAGGGGTTGGATGATGTAGGAGAAACATCCCTATTAAACATACATACTATATAAACTCACCTGCAGCATCTGAGTCACATTTAAAAAAAAAACTACATCAGCATTTTCTTTAAATGAAGCCGTTTGTTAAGTAAAGGACACTTTTTATTCTAAGCCAATCAGATTTGCTGATATTGAGTCAAAGAAAATGTGTCTGCTGATCCAAAAGAAGCTGCAAAGAACTTTGATTTGAGAACATAATTTGTTTATTTCTACTCAGATTTTTTTGATAAATATCCATTTGTTACCAACATTTAAGAGATTAGTTTTTCATATGACTCATGTTAAAGTATTACTTTTAAATGTAAATATATTTTCTTTAAATGAGTTTTAGCCTCTTAGAACAGACCTCATGCTGCATCATGTGGTTCTTTGTGATGACATAAAACAATTTACATTTTTGTATGCAGTATATGTGATTATACTGTTAGACAATAAATATGTAATTTTATCTTTATTTAAATCAAAGGTTTACTTTGATAACTTAAAGCAGTTATTCCCAAGCACTGGGTCATAACCCACACTTGGGTCACAGGAGATTTTATTTGGGTCCCCTAAAAAATAGAATACAGTGGAAGAACTTTTGCAAAATTTAAGATTTATACCTACAGTACATCTTTTATAACACATTTAAAATGTGTAGTTTTACTGATGAAAGGAAAAAAAACAGGGGCTGTTAATTCCACCTACTCTCATTTGTGAAGTAGGCCGAAGTAAATATGTACACTGTAAAAATGCAACTTACTTCAACAGAATTTTGAGCACAACTCAAACGCTCATTAAAAAAAAAAAGCTTTACCAACTAATAACGTTTCTTTGACATAATTTACTTTTCTTCTTTAGATAAACTTGAATCTTGAGGGGAAATAAAGATTGAGATGGCCTGTTAACTCCACCTAAATGCATCTATTTTTATTAATAAAGTATTTAATGTGTCAAGATAATATACGGTGATGTGGAAGTGGCAGTAGCAATGATCAGGAACCAATTAACTCTCCCTGGATTTATTAATAAGGCCTGTTGTGAACTGGGTCGTGATGGTTTTGTCATTAAAAAGGACGAGCAGCATGGAGGCATTTTATCTGATTTTTTTTTTTTTTCTTTCGTTTGAAAACTGGTCACCATTCACCTCCATTGTTTGGGAGATTCTGCAACAGTTTTCCTGTGAAACTCCAGCAGTGTTTTGAGGACTAAAAAAAAACTGAGCCTGACCTTTAATCAGCATGAGGATGAGGAGATAATGACTGAATTTTAATTTTTGGTTGAGCTGGTCCTTTAATATCGGCAAATATGACTGACATTAGCAAAAAATAAATGCTGATTTGTTTTTAAACTTGAGTCGCATTACACACACACTCACTCACTCACCTGTTGACGGTGGACCAGCTCGGCTCGCGCTCTGTAGTCCATTAACGTTCAGCCACAGCCTCCATTGACAGTTAACTTGAGGACAAAAACAATCACTTAAAAACAAAACTTTTACAGGGAAAAAGGAAAAACTCCACGGTCCCACTTTGTCGCAGCACTCAAACATTCACTCGATGTCTAAACGACACACCTGCTCCCCATCATCTCTGATGGATGACAGCGCCATACGTCACGTCCTTGTGCCCCGCCCCCCCGAACAGGTGAAAACATGCAGTGTAAAAACGGTCAGTCAGCATGTGTCTGTGTCAAACATTGTGTCACAGGTTAGTTAACGATGTTAGTGAGTACATGACATGTGTGCCGATTGTTTCTGTAGAACTAATCAAATCAGGAAAAAGATTTAGTGATGGTCTAACTTTAGTTTTTACTGTGAAAAAATATGATTATACCATAAAACACCAGTTTTTAGAATGGAGTTTGGTTCAACAGTACCAAAACAGCAAAAATAGTGTCTTAACGATATAAAAGATACAAATGTTGATACTGCTACTACTACTACTACTACTACTGCTGCTGCTGCTGCTGCTGCTAGCAGTAATAAGAAAAAAAACAATAATAATATAATATATAAAAAAATATTTATGCTATTCCTCAGTGTACCACTAGAGGGAGCTTGCGAGGCAACTTTCATAAGCATCAAGGCTTCCTGTAGTTCCACCAATCATAGCAGTCTTTCTCGCAAACATCATACATAAAGGTTTCGAATACAAAAAACAATGTTTTTTATTTTGTGTGTTTTTATTATTTTTTGTATTTTTATTTTTTATTTTGTCACAGGTGCTGAGAAGAACACAAGGTTTGTTGTTGTCATTTATCAATGTGCTGTACTCTAATATACTTTATATATTCTATAATTTTGTGCTTGCTTGAGTTTGAGCTCCAAAAAAAATTATTCTTTGTGCACTTCTTCATTTACAAATAAAGCAGATTTTGTTAGAAGTTTTGTAATCTCAAAGTCATTTAAAGTAAGGTAACTCAGACGACCCGGAACAAAATGTGTTTTTATTCTCAACTGAAAAAAAAATTGGGACTTGTTTTTGTATTTTTCACGTGCTCCTGCAGCTTCATTGCAAAAAACACCAAAAGACATGACAAAATTTGAGAAAAAGCTGAACTCCTGACAGATATTTTATAGAAACTATTAAACAGGCCCCATCAGCTGTTCCGACTTGACTCTTGTGATTACGTCATCACTTCTCACTGCTTCCTGCACCGATAAAATATCACAGAGAACAAATGCACTTTCCATTGTTGCTTATTTTATTAGAACAATATCTCAGAAGAAGAAGAAAAAAAAGGCATTTTGTTCACAAAGTGTCTGACAACATTCAAAGTAAAAAGATGTGCACATCAACATGGAAAGAGAAGTACTGCCATCGGTTATAACAACATATACAACATGATAAAAACACACACACATTTACATGATGTTAATATCCTGCAGAATCGCTTTGTACCTGCTGTTGGTTTTATTAACTGTGACTGGATGCTGATTTTTTTTATTTATTTTTTATTTTTTGGTGTGTGTGTCATTGTGAGTTAAACAGCCGGAGAGAATCTGTACATGGTTGTCAGACGTTTCCACAGGACAAACATGATGATCAGAGTTTAATTCAAAAAGAAGAGGAATGTAGAGAAGAAGAAGAAGAAGAAGAAGACGTCTGGTTTTTGCTGGGTGGTAAACAGCACCACGCTCACAGTAGCTTGGCAGGTTTCAGTAAACGAACCGTTTGTACAAGAACTTTCAGCTAATTTTTTTTTTTAAATATCATATTTAGCATCTCAAAGCTGATTTGTTATGATGTATTTTTTGCATAATATTCAGAATTACAGCACAGTGGCTATTATAATACACAGCTCACAGTTTTTATACGTATATTAATGGCAAAAGATATTAATGGGACTTTTGGTAAGTTTCAAAGCTGCTGTGTTACCACTGACATCATGTACTCTTTGATTAAAGGGACAGTACACCCCAAACAAACAGGCCTGCGAGCCACGCAGCAGCCAGTAATGTGATAACTACAGTTAACATAATCATTTTTCTGTTCTTATTGTAATAAAAGTTGATTGTGTAAGAGCTGGCCAATAATGTAATACAATTTATGAACCAGTAACATTTTGTGCATAATGTAATAAGTTACATTCTTTAAAATCATTGAAACTTGTCGCATCTGACACATCACTTCAAGGTCAAAAGTAAATAAAGTTTTTAAGCAGGTATTTAAAGGAAGAAATAATTTCATAGATGTGACTAGTAATGGATTACATGTAATTGGGATTATTTAATGAGATTACAAAAAATAAATAACAATCAGTTTGAGTCTTTTTAAAAGAAAATACTCTGAACTCACATCTGACAGTTTCTTAGAAAACTTCTCTGTAAAAAAAATCAAAAATGATGCAAAAATGCATTTATTTGCATTTAAGATATTTATAAAGGAGCAAAAAATATCTGTAGGACTTTTTATTTGTGGCTGTGTCCATACTTTCTACGTTTCAATTTGAAGTAATCCAAAAGTATTCCAATTAGAAAACATTTTTATAATCCAATGGATTACATCACTAATTTAAAAAGTGCCATATAATTTGTATTCAGTAACTTATAGCCAATAAATTAAATTTAAAGTGACGTAAGTGCAATTATTATATTTTTATGTTTTGTGTTGAAAAACAGATAATAATGTAATAACCAGTCAATTATTACATTATGCACAAAAAGATATGATTTAAAAAATGTTATCACATAATTGATGAGTTACATAGTGATTTTTATTACATTAAAAATGGGAAAATTACTGCACTTTTGGTTGTTATTACATATATTAGCTACTACAAGCCAACCTTCTGACAAAAGAATGATAAATTTGGAGTGTACCGTCTATTTAAGGGTTAGTAAAAATAAATGCCTCCTCACAGCAACACTAGTTTTATAAGCACACAGAGGTGACGCCTGTTCATCGCTGCATTTACAGGGTTTCTGCAGGTCCTTAAAAAGTCTAAAATCCAATTATCTGAATATTAGGCCCTTAAAACATCTGGAATATGATTCTGACAGATTTTCAAAATTGATTTTGACACTAACGTTACTTTATAAAGTTAGTTTTATATTCATTCTTGTGTTTTTGAGGAAAGAATGGTCCTGATCAAACTTGCCCCAGTCTAGATGGGAAATAGGTCTTAAATTATATTTACGATGGTCTTAAAAAAGTCTCAGTTTTAGCTTGTTGAAACCTGCAGAAACCCTGCTTCACCTTCATGTCACCTCAGAGGACTTTCACCTCCACCACGAGTCAGTCCTGTAGGTCTGAGTGCACATTTACAGTTACAAGCAGGTTTAGTGCAGAAGATGGTAAGATTTTTTTTTATTTTCGGTTTAAAAAAAAAAAAAAAAACGCTCACTGCTTCAAGACTCTCTAATGTGAAGCTTTGATATCATTTTAATTGAATATCTTTGGGTCTTGATTAGTTTGTTGAACAAAACTAGTATTGGAAGACATTGCCTTGGGCTTTTTAAACTGTTGATAGGCATTTTTCATTATGTTTTAACATTTTATGGACTGAACAATCAAAAATAGTAAATGAATAATGAGAAACATTAGTTGCTTTAAAACAGAAATATGGTTTCAGGTCCAGTGTGTAAGATTTAAATGGATCTACCAGCAGAATATGTCAGAAAATGGAATATAATATTTATAAGTATGTTTTCATTGTGTAAAATAATCTGAAAATAAGAATTATTGTGTTTTCATGATCTTAGAATGACTGGTTTATATCTTCTGAATGGAAAACCCAAACACTGGCTCTGGATATGACATTTCTCATTTTTCTTGAGTTTTGCAGCCACTGTAAGTTGCAAACTCACCACTAGATGCCACTAAATCCCACACACTGGTCCTTTAACAGTGGTACCAAATAATCAGACATGTAACAGCTGACTGCACACGTCTTACATCATTGTTTAGTTTCAAAAACGGGCAAAAAAAGCTTCTAGTTTTAGCCCAACTCACGCCATGACATTGACATGAGCACATAACAAAAGGCTTTGATGGATCTGTGTACAGGTTCAAAATGGATCATCATAAAAAGGAAAAACCTGACAGACTGCAGGAACTGGTTACTTTCATTTGCACCATTTTGCATCCCGAAGCAAATTAAACCCAGTGAGTGTGGAGGGAATCATGGGACAGTTTTTGGAGAATATGCTTTCTCACTTTCTTGTGGAGAGTTAGATGAGTAGATGATACCAGTCTCGTGTCTGTACAATGAATCTGAAGCTAAAAGCCAGCAGCCAGTTAGCTTAGCTTAGCTTAGCATAAAAACAGCTAGCCGGTCTCTGTCTGAAGGTAACAAAATCCATGTCTTGTGTGTTTAATCTGCACAAAGCGTAAGAACATCAAGTTGTGGAAAGCAAATAAACTCACAACAGCTGTTTTCGGACCAAACAGTTCTGGGGACTAGAGCTACAGACCATCAAGGACTTTTTTTTTTAGTTTGCATTCGCACCAGCGACAGGTAAGTGACGCAAGCCAGCTGGTGTTTGGTGTAGCAACATCACTTCGACTTAAATGTCAGCATTCACTGTTTGTCTGACCGTCCTGGTTTTGTTACATATATTTTTAAGGCAAACGTTAATCTTTTGTTTTACACAGGTTTTTAAAAATGCCGGTTCCTGGTGCTGCACTTGGCTCCTGTGTTCGATCAAGAGTCTCTACTCTGAAGCATTGATGTGTATCAAGATGGACAACATGACACCTCCCATGAAGTGAAGCCAAAACATCTCAATCGCCCCCTGGTGGCTGGTTGCAGTATAAGCCATAAACTCCACCCACCTTATGTTAACAGATAGGACATGGGCCATAAAATAAATGTTTTTCTAAAATGGTTCCTGTCATTTTAGGGTTTATTTTTTGGTTTTAATTAACTATTTGATGATACAGAAGCAGAGACGTGTTCGCAACAGGGAACTCGATACAACAACCTCTATCACTACTGCGATGGCAGTATTCAGGATAATTTGGTTCCAGGGGCCTCATTACAAAAACTAAGTCTGAAATTCTTTCTTACCTCAGTTTTGAATACGTTTGCTTTTGTATCAAGGAAATATGTTTCCAATCTTATTTTAAGATACAAATTTAGATATTACAGATTCATCCTAACTGAAGAATTTCCTAAGTTAGGAATCCTAAGGATTTAGGAATTGCTTCTGTAATGGAGTTTTTCCATCTTTGCAACTAGAATAAGCAGTTAGGAAACTTTTGTGTAATGATGCCCAAGTGGAGACGTGTCACTCATCTTTATTTGTCAACGCTCAGAAGTAGGAGCTAAAAAAGTTCCTCAAAACTGCGCTCTAAGAACTAAAATGGCCACCAACTCTTCTTAGAGATATGAAAGAGTTCCTTGGTCCAAAAACGGCCAACAATTTCTCCAATGTCCGATTCGATATGGTCCCCGACAGGAGAGGAAATGGGGAGTAGTGTGAGTAGTTCAAGTAACAACACCTACAGCATCATTCTGTACATTTCACAGCTTTACAACGAAGGTGCTGACACCTGCTGTTAAGATCGACAAGAGCGGAATGGTTAGTGGCATTTTTCTCTTAAATAGCATCAAAAGGAAGTCAAACTTTACCTCAGACTCAGAGTTGTTAGTCTATTGGCGAGATACAGTACAGTGAAGGGTTAAAAAACAATCACCAGAAAGACGGATGGATTCAAAGAATGTAGAAAATCATGCAAAGAAAATCGGTCATTGCTCATCAAGAGTTACAAAAGGAGTATAAAAACCTTCAGGAAGAGAGAAATTACTAGAGCTGTTTTTTTGTTTTTGTTTTTTTTTCATTCACCTCCTTCAGCAGACAACACAGACCTTCATCCATTCATTCATTCACTCACTCGTTCATTTAATCAGATTCAAATGCTGTAGTACTTCAGGGCAAAGTGCATCAGTTCAATTCAAACCTTGTTGTCTCTCATGAAGAGTGTCGATCAAACAAACCTAAAAACAATCACCATGGAAACACATTCAGCATGACATTAAAGTTGTTAATATGTACAAATCATTCAATGATAAAAACTAACGTCACGCATGTAACATGGAAACATGTACGCACATTTATATGTTAGTGTTTTTGGAAAACCAAACGTGCAAAATTGCGTTTTTTTTGTCCCGTTTGGTTTTCCATCCGTGTGCGGACATGTTGATACATGCGTGCGTGTGTCGTCACATTCACAAATACAACTGATTAAATGGGAAATAAAAGATGCAGTTGAGAGTCCCCAAGAAGGCAGGGCTGAACCCAGGTGGCTGATGGGAGATGTAGTCAGGCGGAAGTGGAATAATCCCTCCACAGTAAAACGACGTGAAGTTTTAAGGCAGAGTCTGACTGCAAAGACACCGGGCTCCTCTGGATGTTTTGGTTGTTTTTTTTGTTTTTTTTTTACTGAAAGAGGCTCGGTCCTGCTCCGGCTGAGCCGTGGTTTGGTTTGGTGAGGGAAGGCTGCCATCTGCTGGTCGACTGGTGGAAGTACAACCCCGCGAAGAAAAGGAGAGGAAAGGTGGGAGAAGACAGGTGGTAGAGAGGTCCTGTGTTCACCTGATAGTCCTGCTATCTGTCTAAAGAGTAGCTCTGATGTTACCCAGCTGCTGTTTGGAAGACATTTGATGCACAAACATAAATAAGACTCATGCTGGACTTCCATCGATGGGATAATTCAGATTATTTTAAGTGGGGTTGTTTGAGGCCATTTTCTATAGGTAAAATCAGTAATTTTATCTCACAGAACACAGGAGTTGCTGGTCTACTTCTGTCTCGATCTGTTAGTTTGATTGTGTTATTGTGTGACTCAGGTGTTTTAAAAGTATAGTTTGGATTCACTTAAGTCACACAATGACACAAAATAACTTAAAGATCAAGGCAGCAGTTGACCAGCAACTCCTGTGTCCTGTGAGGTAAAATTATTGATTTCGTCCATTGAGTTTGGTTGGTGATATTTTGGCTTATAACAGCTGTTTCCTGCCAGAAAAGGCTATGTGATGGCAAAGTAAAGTGGTGAAAATATTCTAAATATAGTGTAAACTTAAATTAATATTGTTTTTTTTTTTTTAGCTGGACCCTTTTTAGTGTCTAAAACCTTTGCTGGTCATCCTGCCCACGGCAGTATGTTGCTCAGCTTTCGTGCTGATGCCCCTCTGGTGCCTCTCTGGCATCTACTGTGTCTAATACACCAGCTATCGATAAGTACCTTATACAATCCCACGTCAAATAAGCCAAACTATCCCTTTAAAACATCAGGATGGCATTCAACAAACAACTCAGCCAACGCTGCACACACACATTTATAGTTGCGGATGAAACACTCGGTCATGTTTGGGACACGTTTAAGGGCATGCGGCTGAATGAGGGTGAGGGCAGGCATGAGGAGCAGAGTGGCTCAGGCAGGCAGGCAGGCAGGCAGGCAGGCAGGCAGGCAGGCAGACATCACCAACAGAGCACAGATGATGATGATGATGATGATTACAGGGTGAGCAGTGCAGCACTGACTTTGTTAGTGGCAGTAAATACTGTGAGCACAACTGACCCTTAACAGGTGACAAACCCTGACGCTCTGAGTTTAAGAACTTATTTTCTCTCATGAGGAGCTGGACCAAAACATTTGAATGATTTATAGAATATAGCAAGTGGGGAAAAAAAAGGAAACGGCAAGGAAATATTGAAATGCTGATGTGCCATTTTATTTTGAACTTGAGGATTCATTCTTGGCCTCCAAAGTAGCAGTTTGACCAAGAAATGTCTCATCTAAAGGTTCACTTACTTGGTGCTTCCCAAAGTTTTCAGCCACATCTTATAGCCTTCCTCAGCAGATGATGTTGCTCGGCTGCCATGTCATTTTTTGTGATGAGAATTTGCTACCAAAATAAGCTTCAATTGAAGCCTCTACAAAAAGGCCTCAGAGAATCTTTTCTTCCAACATTTTGTCCAGCACCAACAGAGAAGATTTGTTTAATTCATGACGGGTAAACTATCCTGTTAAAGCACAAAGCAGACAGTGAATCAATGAGGTGGGGAGATGTTCCTGATGAATCATTAAATCCAAGCCAAATCAGAGAGGAGAACCTGCCACTGCACTGCTCTTAATGAGCTGAAACCTTGCTGTCAAGAGGTAAAAAAAACTCCTCCTGAAACATCACTGACTATGCTTACATGCACAAAACAATCAATATATTTAAACACATCCACACACCTGCTGAAATTAGAGTCTTTCATTATATTTAAAAGGATGTGTGTTTCTCCTTCTTACCTTCTTCTTCTGTGAGATGCATGCACAAAAATTTTGTGCATCCCTGCAAACTGCTGGCTAGTTGCTTGCAAGGCTGTGTCACAAAATTACAGTAAAACTCCAAATGTACTGTATGTGTCCAAAGGATGATCCTAAAACATGAATCATCATATTCATAACAATTCATAACATAAAACTTACTGAAATGATTTCAGTGTATCAGTACTTTCTAAAGTAGTGACTAAAGTATCAATTTTGCAATATTGTCATATGGGGATTAACCGTGGATTAAATCAGTGAGCACTGTGCATGTAAACATAGTCAGTAGTTGCTACATACTTGAATGTTTCCACCCACAGAGAGCAGAACATCAGCAGGTTCTTCCTTCTTCAATGAGGCCGTTAACCACGTGTAGCCATCACAGAAGTCCCTTCTTTTAAGACCCTTACAGACCAGAAAGCGGCAGGCTGTGTCTTCTGACTATTTCAATAAAGTGCAGCAAGAACGAGTCCTGTCTAAAATAAGGTCTGTGGTTAACACAAACTTTAGAGATTTTCATATGCTTTGTTCTACATCATACAATATGTCAGTAAATATCTCAATGCCGAATGTTCACTGACTGAGTAAGTGTTCTTTTATGAGTTGTAATAAATCATTAATAATCTTGTAGAAGGAGCAGATAGATTTAAAACGGTTAAACTGAGCAAAATGTTAATGGAGTTTGGCAGGCAGTGAGACAGGCAGTCACTGAACTCAAACTCCAGTGTGTATTTTCGGAGCAGTGGGCTTTTGTTTTCAGGATAACAGACTTAATTTTACATTGACAGACAGGTATAAACAGCTGAAATTAAATGTGTAGTGTTGAAGGAATGTGATTTGGATTCTCCTCATAAGACTGGAGCTGAGAAATTGTTGCAAATAGCAACTCTGCTGTCTGTTTCAGACACACAAAAACCCTGGGCAAATATTGCTATTTAATTTAAAAGACTTATTGGCCACGCCAATGTCATGCATCTCTAGATCAAACCTTTGCAGCTCGATACAGAGAAGAAAACTGTGTGACTCTAGTGAGACCTGCTGTATGCAGGTTTAGCTCGAAGCTGCAGTATTTGTAACTTTCTGGTCTGAAAAGGTCTTCAAAGTCTGTCTCACCGTCAGGAGTAAACATTCAGAAACTCATGGTGGGACTCTGCAGTGGCTGCCACTTATTAAATAATATTAATGCCTGTTTTTATCTTTAAGGTCATCTATTCCTCTACTAATGACCCTCCCTTCTTGCTCAAGTATCCCAGAATGCTTTGTTGATTATGGGTATGTGAGCATGCAGACATGCAACCCTGCCACTGTCCCTCTCTACCTCTCTTTCCCCTCATTGCTCTCTTTCTTCGTCACCACCCCACCACCACCAATAATCAGCAATCAGCGTGAGCCCTCCACCAGCCAATCAAATCGCCCGGCCACCCTGCAGCCCTCAGGAACCTGCAGTCACATAGAGGAGAGAGACAGTTACTAAAAGACACACACAAGTCACACAGACACACAAACATGATGAGGTTGAGAAGGAGGGTTTTGTTTTAGCAGAAAAAAAATGTTCATAGAGACTCAGAGAGTTTCGATCAATTCTAGGGATCACAATTTTTTTCCGCTTGCCTCTCAGGAGAAGAGCTTACTTATACTTTTTTTTTTACTGCTTCCTTTTTAATCATAAATAATGTAATCATAATAAATGCATGTGTAAATCTGTCCATATTTAGTGGTGTCAAATCACCAAAAAATATCAAATCTTGCATAATGTTGCTTTAAAAGCTTTTGAAGCATTTCATATATTCAGTATAAAATAAAACTACAGGTCAGCACGTTTAAATTAATTAAAACTGAATTGACCTCAAACTCAGTTCAGTTTGGTTCGTGAACTTTTCTACATTTGCCAGCCAGCCTCCCCTTTAAACACACTTCACCTTTAAGAGCTGATAACAAATAAATGGCAGCAACATTTTCCCGTCAGCTGTTCTGTGTGTTCAGTCGCTCTGGATGTTTGTACCATTGTTTGTCCTTGTAGGTGTTGGCTGCAGTAATAAACCCTCCAGGTGTGACTATATATTGAGTCGTCACAGTGAAACTCCCGCAGCAGAAGATTAAACCATCACAGATACTGATGGGAACTCTAATGCTCAGAGCTGTTTTTAATCAGTGACTCAAACAACAACCAACAACAGTCAGTTTATGAGTGAAAGATAGCATCAAATACATGATTTGTCAGTGAGAATTATAAGAATTATTCTTACAGGCTCCTTTAACTGAAGAGAAACGGTTTCCACATGGCATTTTGTCACTTTCATAACTTGTTATTACCTTTATTTTTAAAAGCGGAGGTTCAGATTTTATAGTTAAAGGAAACAGTTGGTGACATTCTGTATTTTCTTATTGTTAAACAATACTATAAAAGGACAATCAAAACAAAACTGGTTCCCAACCTGGGAGTCAGGACCCCTGAAAGGGTCCAAAGAGAATTCTGACGGGTTGCTAGATGAATACAGGTATAGGATACACAAAATTATATTCTGATATTCTCACTTTTATCTTATTTATGCCTTTTCTTATGAAATATTGGACAGTTTGACCTCTTAATGGAATGAAACATCATTCAAACTGAACAGCCCGAGAAAGAAAAGACTGAGACTAAGACTAGGATAAACTAAGATCAAACTTCTCCTGTCATACTTTCACATTATAATAAGTTCCTTAATCGGAATTAATTTTGTGCTTAACTATGGTGCCGCAACCAATTCAATGTATATTTATATGTAATATATTTACTGGAACCAAAATATAGCAGATTTTCCATGGGAACCAACGTGGCCGTGTCTTATTCTGCAGGATGTTGTGCACGAGGCAGCGCCCTCTGTTGACGACATCCCTGATTATAATGGTTCCACTCAATACTGGTGAAAATGGGGGCTGGTTCACTAGATAGCTCCAAGGATCTTGAATGGAACCATGTCAAGAACCAGAGCTCGTTTGGTGGAAAAGAATCGACTGTGAGCTTCATAACAGTTCTTCAGAAACCTATGGTACTTTTTCACCAACATGGACCTGACTGTGTTCCTGTTCAAGGACCCAATTCTGAACCGATTGGATATTTTCACCAAAAATAAATTGGTTTGGAACCTGAAAAGTTTGTTCCCACCTGGAACCAAAAAACAACAGGTTTTCCACAGGAACCAAAGTGGATGTTTCATTTTCTACAGGTCATTGAGCACTGTGTACACTGATCACAATGGTTCTGCTCAAACCTGGTGGAAACACGGGCTGCGTCACAAGACAGCATCAAGGTTCCAAGAATCTTGAAAGGAACCAGTTCAAGAACCAGAGCTAATTTGGTGGAAAAGGGCCTTGAGTGACATCACAGAGACCACATCCAAGTTTTATAGTCTATGGTAGGAACCAGTGGGGCTAGGGATTGACTGCTTAGTGATCTATGAAACCTACACATTGTTGGTTTTGGTCTTTTCAAAGAATTTGTTGACAATAAAGAAAAAAAGCAGAAAAACACCAGCTTTGTCCTTTAAAATATCCAGTTTTGCTGTGAAACGACATCAAATTAAAAAGATTAAACAATGTCCAGTAAGAAAACCGTCTCTCTTCAGAGGCTGAAACCAGGCAGAACTCTGTAAGTATAATTCCAGTTTTAGTGTGATGGCACTGGTCAAACAGAAAAAAAAACAAATGTGCAGGTACACACACACAAACACACACAAACACACACACACACACACACACACACACACACACACACACACACACAGACACACACACACACACACATGCACACGCACGCACACACACACACACACTGCAATCTGACAGAAATAAAAACATCTTCAAATCATGTCAACACATGAATCCAAACAGCTTAAAATCAGGGAATTTTAAACGTCTCCATTTTAAAAAAGAAATAATTAAAGGAACAAATAAAAAATAAATTGTTTCTAATATATTACATAAAACAATCTAAAACACTTTGATCGATAAAGAAGTGGTGTAGCCGTGACGTTGGGCTCAAAACAGCAGTGGAGACATCATTCACACACACAGAGACGCTCCATATACATTAAATCAAATAGGTCTGTCCTATTTGTCTTTGTGCTCAGACACTCACCTCTGAAACACCAGTCCCACAGATATGAGAGGAGGACGAGGACGAACGATTACAGTTAGAGGAATGAACAGGAGGAGGATGGAGAGACAGGATGGAAATCAGAAAAGGGAAAAATGGATGAATGTCCATGCGGGTGTTCAGATGTCAGTCTTTGTTTTTTTTCCTTTTGTAGTGTTATGTTGAGGGACAGAAAGCAGAGGATGACAGATGAGGGGATGAGAGGACAGAGGACAGTGTAGCTTCAGATGTAGGTGACAGCACCTTTGCTGTTCTTCTCCAGGGTGATTTCTACGTAGGAGGTGGGGACGTAGCCTTCCTCTCCGCTCTGCTTCCTCGCCCTCGTCCAGCCATCGCCTTTATCCTCCTCGATGATGTACAACACCTGCAACGGAAAAGATAAGTTTCTTCTTAATGAACGCAGTGAGATTCTGGATGATTGATCAGTGATAAGAACACAGAAATACAACCCCAATTCAAAATAAACTTAGATGCTGTGTAAAACGGAAATAAAAACAGAATGCAATGATTTGCAAAAAGTTTCTGAAGTATAGTCAGTTAACAAAAGGTTACGTTGTTTACTAGCAGGCCGAGAAATGAACAAAATGCTACATTGTTTGCTAACTAGCCAAGACGTTAACAAAAGGTTACATTGTTTTCTAACTAGCTAATAAGTTAATGAACCATTACATTTGCTGCTAGCTAACTAAAAAGTTAGATAGTACATAAGAAATGAGCATTACCTCGTCTTCTGCCATCACCAGCGTCCCCTCATTCTGACCTGAGAGTCAAAGAAATCACAGAGACATTAAACAAACATCAAGGTTAGTTTTGGTCTGAAACGTCTTCCTCAAACTACTAATTTTTTTTTTTTTTTTTAACTTTACTCCTGTGATACTTCCCCTCGCAGTAACCCGCAGGTGTAACAGTCGTTTTGGATTTGCATTACAGCTGTGCAGTTTTTCTTCAGTCTGCTGTCATAAATGTGTCTTTCTGTGTCTCCTCACCATCAAAGGAGTAGAGCGCTTTGCAGTGTCCGATGACGGGCAGCGGATCGTCATCGTCAAACTCGTCGTCAAACTCGTGCGGGTCAGGGTTGGGGTTTCCAGGCTGTGGGGGGCCGGAGCGGTGGTGAGGCGTGTGATGTTCCTGACTGGTGTCATCGGTGTAACTGCCCTCAGGGCTGAAGGGGGACAGGAAGCAGGAATCAGTTTTGTGTTTACATGATTCAAATACATCATATATATATACAATACAATACATACAACTGTTCCCTGTTTGTATATGACAGCAAAGACACAACAGACAGAAATTATTCCTGTGAAGAAAACTCAATTACATCCTGTGTCAAGTGAAACTCTTTGACTTTTATAAAGTCCACTTGAATATGGATTTTATTATTTAATAATCAATTGTATAGACCAATAAATTGATTTTATTAGGCGCTATTAAAATATCAACTTTTTAAAAAGGTGAAATGACTGTCATTACTTTCATTGTCAATTAATATATTGATCACTGTTTCCCAAAGCCCAAGATAACGTCCTCAAATGTCCTATATATGTGGTAGACATTTGAGGACTTCATCTTGAGCTTTTAGAAAAACAAATCAACATTTTTCATATTTTCTGACATTTTATAGTTCAAACAGCACACCAACAGGCCATTCGGTATAACAAAATGGCTAAATAGCGCTCCCTACAAAACTTAAACGAAGCAGCCCCGGCGGCACTTTTCACCTACATGTACAACAATCGGTTGCCACATGTATCATGTCCAGGTGCACAAAAAAGCCTCTTGGAGCTTTAAATATTTTTAGATATGTGTGTATATTTAAATACTTTCTGTTAATATCCTCCCTCTTTCTGTATATTTTGTATACGTGTGTGTAAGTGTTTACCTCTCTCTGCCTTGAGGAGTGTGATGGTGGTTGTCAGCGCTGTGTCGTCTGTCTCCTCTGGAGCTCTGCTTCCCCTCCACCTCAGATAACCAAGTCTGTCAGCAGAGACAAACCGAGAGGAGACTTCAGTTCATATCACACATGGTATATTTAGAGTGACACAAGCATCATCTACATGTAGTATCTCACAGAATATCTGACCAAGAGATTGAGCCAGAAGCTGAATAAATCAATAGTTGACATAACTGTCACCAGGCGGAGAAAAGCTGAAACTATTTCAGCTTCGACCCTTCCTTTCATCCCCAACCCTCAGCTCATTTTGGCGTTTTCAGCTCTATTTAAATCTGAATCTTCTTCCTTTCATACCTCATTTTTGTGGATTTCTGAGCGCAGCTTCTCCATGTTACAGATGGTCTCTGATATTTTGGGCTGTAGGCTGCTGGGGTCTCCCATCTGTGGATTCTTCTCGTACACATCCTTCATCTTATTCAAGGCGTCTCTGAAAGACAGAAACAAACATGTACAGGATGGCTGATGGGATGAATTAATGATAATAAACAGTTCATGGCTCATAATGGTGAGAAACAACACAGTGCTACAGCTTCTCCACAGACATTTTTCTTCAACAGTTTTGACCATAAACTGTTTTTTCAATATTTTTTTGCTTCTTTCATGCTTGCAACCCATTTGCCATTGATCAAATAAATGACCCCAGAAAGTCTGTAGTCTAGGATCTACCTCTGGTCCATCTCTTTTTGGAGCTCTTTGTTGAGTTCGTCAATCCTCTGCTGCAGCCTCTTCCTCCTCTGCTCGGGGGGTAAATGGCTGAAATCCTCCAGAGATGGAGCCTGGTGGTAAAAAAAAACCATACAAATGCATATTTCACAATATTTTATAAACCAGCTCAGGACGAAGTGATGTGGAAAAGTGAAGCCGGAAAAATACAACATACTCTCTGAGGCTTGCACAAATCTGTCATTCCACTGAGATCACTTAGATCAAACTTACTTGAATGAAGGAAAAGTTAATACAAGGCTGATAATCACGTCGTTATCAGCACTCAGATATTAAAACTGACTGATGCACCAAACATCTTTAACATCTTGTTTTCCAGAAATAATAATAATAATACTAATAATAATAATAATAATAATAATAATAAATGTTTGCTCCTGATGTGTCTCAATTTTCCTTCTGGGACTGTCAGTACTCACAAGTTACAGAGTAGAGTGGCTGACATAAACAAGGAATAAGATGGACTAGAACTGGGGAACTATTAACTATAGTTTTAGTTAGTGAAAATACAAACCCAATTAAAAAAATGCTGGGATGTTGTGTAAAACGTAAATAAAAACAGAATGCAATGATTTACAAAAAACTCCTCACCCATACTAACGTGAATAGAGTAGAAAAAACAAGATATTTAATGTTAAAACTGGTTAACTTGAGTTTTTCAGTTTGAACATTAAATATTTTTTCTTTGTACTGTATTCACTTGAATATAGACTGAAAAGTTTTTGCAAAACACTGCGTTTTGTTTTTATTCATGTTTTATACAATGTCCCAACTTTTTTGTAATTGTGGTTGTATTATATAGATCAGAAAGTAGGAGATCTATTTTAACTAGAAGCTAACTTTAATATCTCTACTGGGTTTATATATTGGACACTATGGGAAGTCCTACAAGGTGAGGATACGTGTACGAGGACCTACGCTGGTGGGTTTTCTCATAACTACTCTACACACTCACACACACACACACACTTACCATCTTGACTGACCACTGACGTGTTAACCGTTACCGTAAAAAGAGACAAACAACATGAGATGCTGGTTAGTTGTCAGTGTTTCAAACAGCCACCAACACGGCAGTCGGTCAGCATGAAAACCAGTCAGATCGAGTTTGTCAAGAAGTTCAATGGTTCACGTTTACTAAATAACAGCTGCATGTGTTATTTAAGGGACATGAACTATTACTGATAGTTGAATATTTATATTTAGCCTGCTGCTGTGTGATGATTCACACATAAAAAAAAAAAAAAGTGTAAAAGTTGCCTTTTACTTGAGCCACTTAAATATTCAGGCTTCCACTTGTCTACAGTTGGTGGCAGCGACGTACAAACAAACAGAACAACAGGCCAAAACAGACTATACAGGGGGTGAATTTTTATATATCGCACCTGTTTAAATTATGTTTCGGTTTAAAGTTATGCATAATTTTGACCAGTGTTTACCATTTTTGCTGCCATCTTATATTATCTTATTTAAAACATATACATGTTAAATACTGTATAAATCCAAAAATAAATGCATTTGCTGAATTAACAGGCCACTTCATTGTTTTTTTTCCTTGCATCAGGAAAACAATATACACATTTTACCTGCTTTATAAAAGGCTGTCTGTATATATAAATCTTAAATTTGCTGAATCTCTTCAATAGTCTTATTTATTTGGGGACTCATCCAAAATTCATCCACTATTTTACTGTCTATGTAAATAACTAAATGTAACAGCCGGTCAGGTGGTCCACCTGTTCCTCTTGCAAGATAAACCACACTGAAAAGCAGCCAATCACAGATGGTCCTGACAGAACTGACGATCAAAGTGTTGGCTTGGCACTGAGGCCGGGTGTTATTCACAAGTGTTACACTGTCTGAAAGCAGAAGGCTCTGCTTCAGAGCCACTCCAACACACATAACACACACACAGATCACTGCAAACTCGGGACAGACCAACATCTGAGCAACACACCTGATGTTGGTAAAACATTCCCCCACACAACACTGCAACCAGAACGCCACAAAACCCTCAGAGTCCCTCACACACACACACACCATGAATCCCTGAGGATCCTCCAGCTTGTGATTGGAGCAAAAACCTGTCTCATCGATGAAAGAAGACGAAAGAAAATCACACAAAAACAAAAGAAAGAGAAACAAACCAAGAAAGACAAACACAGGAAAAAGAATAAATGACAGAAACAGTACAACAGGGTGTCTGCAAGGTTCAACAAGTTATAACTGGAGTTAACCTTTGAAAATATTAATCCAATCAGACCTGAATGAGCAGAAACCTTTGTACCTTTAAGATTAAAAAATGCTACTTCAGGTCAAGCTCTATGAGGGTGCAAAAACATGTACTGCATCACTGTTACCAAAACTAACCAGCTATGATGAAAAATTAGATGGAGGTGCCTTCTTCAGTTACTGAGGGCCACCGTGTAACGTCATCAGTCACTGTCAGCAGGCAGAAGTAGATACGGTGTCAAAAAGGAAACCTCAGGTCAGAGGGATTATTTAACCACTTTAGAGAGACAGACGACAAAGCATACAGAGCGGTCACCAGATTTAGATTTGTCTGTATGGCCACATAGTTTAGTAATTAATGTTACACAATACAATTTGTACCAGGGCGGCAACTAATGATCTGTTGATTTTCTTGATGAATCAATTAGTTGTTTGGTCCATAAAATGTCAGAAAAGGAAACACGTTAAGTTGAAATACTCGCTTTACTCGACGTGATGGCTACAGCTGCAGTGCAGTGCTTTGAAATTTCCATTCCAGACCAGAATAACTATTTTGTTTGTCCGTTTCACATTAATCAGAGTTCAAATCCATGCCGAATTTTTGCAGAATGAGTGAGTGTCTGTTTATGAGTTCTGAGAAATTGTAAAAAATCTTGTAGACAGCACAGATGTTTAGAACTGGTAAATTGAGAAAAATGTGAATGGAGTTTGGCAGACAGTGAGACAGACACTTTCAGAGCAGTGTGTTTTTGTTTTTTGTTGCACCCAAACTAATTTCAAATCATTTTATTCTGGAGACGGGCCTGAGTTTATTTAAAGTCATTCCACTGTTTCTCCAGGAACTGCAGACACCCTGTGGAAGAAATTAAAAAAACAAAATCACATCAACCTGTCTTCATCAAACACACTACTTCCAGTCTCACCCCTCTTCTCAGGCCCCTCAAATTCTGAGGGATTCTGGGTACTGTAGTCTTTATCTCAGACAGATAGTGGCTCACTAGGTCAGAGCTGAACCGGGGTGGAGATAAAATGTGGGAGGAGGACCGGGGACGGGAGGAGGAGGAGGAGGAGGAGGAGGAGGAAGGTGGAGGAGGAGGAGAGGACTGGGTGGGGGAGCAGGAACAGAGGAGAGAAAGCCAAAAGTCAGAGGATGACACACTGAGGTTTTTAGCTTTAGGGGGAAAGACAGTCTGTCATGGTCACAAAAAAACATTGTTGGAACTGAAAAAGAAACAGAATTCATCATTAAAACATTCAGGTTTACATGGATAGTAAGAACAAGATTCTCACTGTCATAAAAGAGTCACAAACATGACTCTAGCATGACTTTTCCTCTCTAAGTCAGAGCACTTTAAATCTGACTCATTCAAACTTTAAACAATTTTTAATATTCAACTATACATGTTGTCTTATGTTAAGCATGTGAAGTAAAATGGATCAGTTTGTTAAGAAAATATAACCATGATCACAATGCTAATTTTTTATTAGCATGTCAATAGCAATTCCTATTATGTATTAGCATCATGCTAATGGTCTAAGTCACAATTATTTCTAAACATAAAAAATCAATTTAGATATCCAAAAAAGTTATAGTAAGGATAACAGTTATTTTGTAACTAATATTTCAATATGCATATTTACTTTAGTAAAACAACCTTGAATAATTAATTCATATTTAGTTGAAAATGTGAGTATGAAATATGACTTAAGATAACTGATTTATGAATTAAGTAAATCTATTGAAAGGTGCCAAATTTTCCAACAGCAAAGAACAATACTTGTTACTGTTTCTAAAACAAACATATCAAATATGACACAAACAAAAATGTATATATGTAAGTGATACAGGAAAATTTCGATTTTATTTTTCAAAAGGTCCAATAAACGCTTCAATTAAAACAAATTGAATTTTCTGGCAATTATTTCCTGTGTCAGACTTTACAGGGTTAAAGCTATTACAAGGAACTTTCTTTTTTTATTTTAGAGTCCTCTGTGGACAAAAGTGGTCCTGCTTCCACTGTAATAACCACAAAATATATCATCTGAACAAAAAAGTCTTCCTAATTTACACAAGTCACACAAAGGCATCAGTAACAAACTGAGACTGTTTCATAACCAGTTAAAAACTCTTTGTAATGGCTTTAATGTTTTCAGATTTCAAGCCAAGTTTTCAGGTGCTTTAAAATTCCAACTTGTCTGGGACACACCTGATAATATTTAGGGCACCGTGTGCTAAACAATTAAACTAACCCATATACACAAACACACACCCTTATTCATCACACAGGTTCCTGATACTGTGAGGCAGCTGCTGACACGAACTTAAACCAACAGCAGATAGTTAATGATCAGCCAACATGGTCTTTATGTAGAGGACCAAGGTCCAAGGAGCGGATCAGAGACGAGATCTGAGAGCGTTGCTACAAACACGGGAAAGGTGACAAAAACCTGCGGCTCAAAGATGAGCTGAGAACACGGCCAAAGGTGCAGAGAATGTGCTAAAACATGGAGAAACAGTTGTATAAGGCAGGGATGGAGATGTTAAAATGACTGTCCAGGATGTGACTAATAAAGATGATGTTCAGCTCCAGGGTGGGGATTTTCTGTAGCGCTGAATGTAATATGTCTGAGAGAGTGAACACTGGTGCCGTCTTAAATTACATAACTGAACAATGATTCGACTAACAGCAAAATGAATCAACACTCAGTCATTGTTGTTTGTAAAATTAAATAAATGGTAAAATTCTGGAGGCATTTTCTCTGACTAATTTATATATCTGTTGTGAAGAAGATTCCACATAGGCATAGGCAATATTTCCATTCATAATGTAGGGATGTTCACGGCGACTAATTTTCCTGTTGATTAACTTTTAATTTAGAGTACCTGACTAGTCTAACAGTAAAACACTCGGAAAGCAGTTAAAATAGAGCTCAATTTATTAATTAATAATGTTAAACCTTGTCTGAAAATATGATGTGTATTAAGAAGTTGTTTTTCTGTATTATTCTTTGAAGCCGTTAATCACAGTCTAAAATTGCCAAATCGTACTTTAAATGATGCTGAAATTAACCTACAAAACATGACAACAACGCACTAAACGCTTCACCGTTTCAGACTGAACAGGATCACAGTGTCTGCAGGTAAACAACATCATTCACCCGGCGCTGACGTTAGGTGCCCACCTGACTCAAAGTGTGGCCGACTAGTGGCAGACAGCTGCATAACAGCTTAGAGGCAACAGTTAACTGGTACTGTACATTAATAAAATATCGATATGTAGTTTAACCGATTAGCGTTTCTGGTGTCAACTATTGAGGATGCAGCGTAGCAGTTTAATTCGTTTTGTTGTTGTTGAAAACAGCATTTCAAGACTGTTCACTGTCAGATTCTTTGTGAAACGACTTTTTCCTTATTTTAAGACAAACTGATATTCATTGAACTTTGACAAAATGCTGTTGGCCTGGATGATGAAGTGTTTACTTTGGAGTTATTTATCTTATGGTTATTCTATTCTATCATGTCTGCTTCAGTACCTACCTTTGGTTTCTTCCCAAACAGCCACAGCTTGTTCTTGGTTCTGCTCATTGGGTGTTTCGGGTCAGATCGTGGCCCCGGGGCCCCGTCTCTGTCTCTGTCTCCTTTAGGTGTGCTGCTGATGGTCCCATCTGAACCCGTTCTGCTCAGATTCTGACTGAAGTCCTCGAAGGGAAAGTCGCCTGGAGGTTCAAAGCCAGACTTAAACGACTCCACGACAATGGATGAATCCTGGGAGGACAGGGGGATAAAAACAGATGGACAGGTGAGCGGTGGGAGACAAAAAGAGACAGACACCCATCTTTCCTCCTCCTTTTCTTACATCTCGCCACCGCTCCAACAGCTTATTTCTTCAGGATAGTTTTCCTATAGTCTCTACAACATACCCGTCGCTCATCGACAGCTTTGGCAGCAGAAACCATTCCTTCTAGACATTTGGAAACGATGGGAATGACTCTCCGCTCTGCCTCAGCAAAGCTCCGGTACGTCTCTCCGATCTTCACTGTCCGACGTTCATCCATGTCCTGCAGATTCTGTGACACAGAGAAAAAAAATATATCTTTTTACATCTAAATGTGCTCCAGAATAAAAAACTTAACATCACCACCCAAGTCACGATCCATCATCAGGAAGTGACAAACATGTTTTTCCACTGTAAACTTGCAGTGACGCGTGGGTTGATTTTCCTGAAAATACCACTGATTTGAGCGGGTGGGTCAAAGCAGCTGTGTTAATGACTTCCAGTAACAATGTGTGCAATAATCTATCTTCGCCCCTCGCTGTCTGTTGGAATGTGGAAAAATAAGAGACATCAACACCCCCAGATGCAGTGACACTATCAAACAGGTGGTCTTGGGATCCTCCCTCATGGAATTTTGAGTCAGAATTATTTTTTCCCGCATTCTGGTGAATTTTTATGCACCAATTTGTGCTTTTACTGGATCAATTTCAAAGTCCTTTGCTACTGTGGACATGGACTTAAGGAAATGAAGAGACTAAAAGAGTATAACAGTATAGCTTTAAGAGAGTAACAGTCTATTTATTGTATCATTCATCTGCAATATTGTTTATAAAACATTCATGCCTATAAAGCATACTGAACTGACTTGAATAAAGCAGTTACATCAGTTACATTGAGGATTCAACATCAGAGACTTTGAGCAAATTGTTTGGTTTGTCAAAATAACTCCACAACTTTCATTTTACAAACCTATAACTGCTTGCATCAGGATTAACATGTTTTTGGTTTGTTTGTTTGTTGGGTTGTCAGCAGGATTAGGGAAAAAAACACAAAACACAAGGCGTGTTTTAGATCTGAAACACAAGGCGTGTTTTAGATCTGCTTATGAAATCTTGAGTCAAACAGTGACCTTTGATCACCAAAATCCAATCATACCGTCCTCGAGTCCGAGTGGACATTTACGCTTAAGTTTGAAGAAACTCCTTCAACGTCTACTTGAGATATCACCTTCAAAAGAACGGGATGGACTGACTCCATAGCTCCAAAGTACATCATGGTGAAATTAATTAAATTTCAATTCATAATGTCGGGCAGTGATGTCGAGCCAAAGTGCATAAAAAAGTAAAGCTTTAACTCAGATTTTATGTTAGTGTGCTCTTTAAACTATGTTCCTAAAATTAGATTTAAAAATATATAAATATCACCAGATTCTTGCCAATACACAGTTCTACTATTAAAGTCTTTCTGTATATTTAAATAATACTATGAATGGAAAAAATTAATTATAAGTCAGAAGAAGTAGATGAAATTTGAAGAGATCGCTCCTTAACTGAATCAACCAACAATAATTTAAGTCCCAACATGACAATAAACTCATGTGCAGCTGCAGTGCGACGTGTTTGTGTTACCTTGAAGATGTGTGGTATGGCGTTGTTGAAATGTTTCCACTGCTCTGCGTTGAAGTTCTGTAGCTGAGCAGCGTACTCGTTCTTACTCTCATCGGCCATGTGAGTCCGCAGGTAGAACTGGGCTTTGGCCTGAACAAAGAACAACAGAACCAGACATGAGAACCACATCAGCTGAAGTTCTCAACATCCTCCTATCTGTTTGTTACATATAATGGTGCTTAGATATATTATGAATCTCTAACAGCTGAAACCCAATGCTAAAGAAAGAATACTATTTAATATTTTCTCTTTAAAGGATGGAAATTCAAATACAAACAACAAATACACAAACAAAGCTTCATGTTTCAAAATCTGTCACGTGTCTGTAAGTAGACTTGGCGTCCTATATAACCTGGCTGAGCCAACAAAAAACGATGTGCAGCATAGGGTACAGTGAGCAGGTCATAATTGTGAAATAAATCCCGACAGGATGATGCAGGACTCTGACATGAACACATGACATGGTCTGACATGGTTACTTAAAAAAAATAGTTAGTACACATTTATATGCGAGAAAATATTGTTTTTATGGCTTCATTTTGCCATAGGGACCTGTTCACTGTATAATATCCTGCTTGTTACATGGTTATGTACCAAAAGATAACAAATACTTTGACACAAAAGTGATTTAACAATGATTTTATTGTTCCTCCAGAGTCTATCATCAGACCTGTGTCCATAGCAACAGTCTGTAATTGACCAATCAGAATTGAGTATTTAAGAACACCATGCAATAATTTAACTTAACACGTCTCCTTAAATTCTGATGACATATTGTGGTGACTTAAGATTTATTACAGTAAATATATTACAGATTTCTCCTTTAACATTGCAAGGTTGGTATTAGCCTTGGCAGAGGTCTGTGCACTCAGAGTGCCCCTTCTAGTTTCCATAGTTATTCTGTTAAAAACAGTTATATAGACAGTACCTCATCTAAAAACAAGACTTACTGGGCTGCTCTTCAACCTCTATATGGAAAGGTTTATTTTCCTTCAAGCTTTAACTTAATCCACGTAGTCTAATTATACAGTGAGTGTGGGGGAAAAAATGATCTACTGTATAATTTCATAGGCAACAATTATACACCGCTAACTTTGAGTAAAACAAAATACTAGGTATGATGATGTTATTCTGTGACTGAATTGTGGAGCTTTAAATATGGATTTTAACGTCAAAAGATGAAAGACGTGTGAAGCATCCAGTGACTTACTGTCTCAAGTCAGATGTCTACTATAGATTGAAAGTGAACATGCTGGTATTTTCACTGATAATTAAAGAAAAAGGAGAAGCTGACGACGGTTTATCACACTGGTTTAGAGAAGAACAGATGATTGACAGCAGGTGAGCTGCAGGTGGGAGCCTCCTACCTTCTCCACCTCTGATTTGGTGGCGTTGATGTCATTATCTAAGCGATCATAGGTTATCTGAGATTTCTCTGCTTCTTTACACTCTCTCTCGAACTTCCTCTTACTCTGGGAAGAAGAAACAAAGAAAAAGAAAGGAGGCACAATGTTAAATATTAAAGGGATAGTCTGGATTATTTGAAGTGGGGCTGTATGAAGTACTCATCTATAGACAGTGTATCAACTACAGTAATTGCGTCCGGCACGCTCCCAGTTTGGAGAGGGGTCAGCAACAAAATGTATTTTAGCCACATAAAACTATATCAGTATTAAGTGTAAACTATATTTAGAAAACTTTTACCACTTTATGTTGCTGTCAGACAGACTTTTCTGAAGGGAAACTGTCATTATATGAGCTAAACATTGCTCTCTTCAAATCAACCAAACTCCATTGGGAAAATCAATAATTTTATCTCACAGAACAGAAGAGTTACCAGTCTACAGCTGCCTCGAGCTGTTATTTTGTTTGTATTATTTTGGGACTTCAGTGCTTTAAAAAATAATTTTGGTTTCACCAGAGTCACAAAACAACACAAACAAACCAAGAAATACAGGCAGCGGTAGACCAGCAACCCTTGTGCTCGTGCTCTGTGGAGTTTGGTTGGTTTGAAGAGAGCGATATTTGGCTTATTTAACAGCTGTTTCCTGTCAGAAAAGGCTGTCTGACAGCAAAGTAAAGCAGTGAAAATATTCTAAATATAGTGTACACTTAAAATGATATTGGCTTTTTAAGGTGGACCTTTTTTAAGTGTCTAAAATACCTTTAGTTACTGACCCTGTCCACAGCAGGACATTGCTCAGCGTGCTGATATTCCTCTCTGGTTCTCCAAACTGAAAGGCATCTAAGAATATACTGTGAAACCTCTCCATTATAGTCCTCTGTCTCTGTTTCCTGTCATTTTCAAACAGTTCTCAGTAAATAAAACTACAAAAATATGTGAATGAGATGTTAAAAAAAAAAAAAGCCATCGAGGGAGATGAATCAGACAGAGAGAGATAGTTTACTTCCTGCCAGCCCATCTGGGTCACATTAGCAGCAAAGGAAACACAGTGAATAGCTGAGACATTACAGTCCAGTCACTAAGTAGTCACTATTAAAGTCACGCAGACCGCACACTGAAACACTCCCCATCAGATGAACCAGGGGAAAGTAACTCAACTAATGGGCTACAGGCCAAAAAATGCGACTGAACATGTAATAGTTATACATTTAACAAGCAGCGATTAGCCTTTCAGCCCTTATGAAGTTGTGGTGGTTAATTATAAGTCTTCTAATGAGCAGATTGTTTCAGAACAACTCAGCAAATGCAATTAAATGACCTCAGAAGTGAACAAATGGAATCTCTCTCTGGAGTCTTTTTAAGAACCAAAATGGAGGTTGTTGAGGGCCAAATGTGGCACATGGGCCTTTGCTGTGGATTGATCAGGGAGAGGCTGGTCTGCACTGAGGCCTGTGTGTGTGTGTGTGTGTGTGTGTGTGTGTGTGTGTGTCCTGGCCCCTGTCCTTAGTCCCTACGGACTGGGACGTTTGCCAGGAAGAAGAAAAAGGACACTGCTGTCTTTTCACAGTCAGAAACAAACATTTGAATATTATATACTCAATACAAATATAAAGGTTTGTGTTTTTTGCTTCTATTTTTCATGAAATTGAACCAACTGATGTTAAAAAAAATAAAAAATCTAAAACTTTCAGTGCACACAAAAGGAGTATTTACCTCAAATTTTGTTCACAAATTTGCTAAAATCTGTGTTGTGAGCGCTTCTCCTTTGTCAAGATAATCCCATTTATGATGATGATTTTATGATTATTGCACAGGTAATAAAAGGACAAAAAAAATACTAACTATAACAATAATAAAAATTGTCTTGAAAAAAAGATTGAACTATTGCTAAAACTGCACATTTTAGGGTCTGTCCACACCAATAACGACAACTTTAACAATAAATATATATATATTTCTCTCTATCTTCCACAAAGCAACACACAGTGCTGCTCAGTTGTCATTGCTTTCTTGTGACCGACACAGTTGTCATTTTAACGCCCAGCCCCCACGTTGTGCAAGTACTTGTGTCCATCTGTGCGCCCATGGGCGTTTTTTATATGAGGTGTGGCAGGCAAATTGCTGCTACATTGCTATTTCTAGGCAACAGAAAGAGAATGCAGCACTGACCAACAAAAACCTGGTCTAAAATCAAAGGTGCAGTATTTTTAGTTAAAAGATGCACACACACACACACGAGGGGTCATATCATATGTAAACTCTGCTTCTAGAGTGCTGCAGTTAAACCATGCCTCATAAAATATATATACATATATATATATATATATATATATATATATATATATATATATATATATATATATATACATATATATATATATATATATATATATATATATATATATATATATATATACGTATATATATATATATATATATATATATATATATATATATATATATATATATATATATATATATATATATATGTATATGTATATATATATATATACATATGTATATGTATAGTCACCTGTGCAGTAATACAGCTGTTTAATCTGTACCTCTATATGTCACACCTGCTAGGTGGATAGATTATCTTGGCAGAGGAGAGGTGCTCACTGACATGAATTGATCATTAATCATTTATTAAATTAACTTCCAACTATTTTGATAAATAATTTGAGGAATAAAAAAAACGTGTTCCTTAAATGTGAATATTTTCTGGCTTCTTTGCTCCTTATTGACAGATGAATCTTTTTGGGTCGTTGACAAACCCTTTGGATAACAGTGATCAATGTTTTTCACCATTTTCTGACATTTTATGGAACAAACAACTAGTTGATTAAAGGAGAAAATAACTGACAGATTAATTAACAATGAAAATAGTCGTTAGTTGCATTCCTAAACAAATTTGTGAATAAAATTTGACTGAAATAAACCTTCTGTGTGCATAGAAGAGAGGTCATATGAAACTAATTTTGCTATAAAAATGCACATAAGCACCTCTAATGCCATATTTGTCTCTTCAATAAAAAAATGGTATGTAGAATTTGGGGGGAAAAGCGGACCCCCGTTTGTCCTGCAGTTACCTTTGTTAGCATTTCATGCATTCCTCACACAAACAAATATGAGACGAGTACAGCTGGCTGTCGCTACCAGAGAATATTTACACTAAACACTTAATTCTTTCTCTCCTCCTCCTCCCTCCACACTTACATTGTCCATCTGTTTCCAGCAATGATCCAAATACTGCTGAGCCTTCCTGCCCTCCTGTAGATGCTGCTCATAGACACACACACACAAACATACACACATAAACCAGACATTTACACAGAAACACAGAGAAATACACATAAATAATGTATATAAGAACACATTCATATGCACATACACAAAATGACTGGACTTAAAGTTTGTGTCACAGTTACAAACACAGTAACAGTCCACTGGAGAGAAACATGCTGAGGCTGCAGCCACAGATTTAGTACCAGGAGTCTTGTGACTTAAGTTACAAAATAACAAATTAAGACTTAACTGCAGTGAAAACTAGTCACTTATTACAGAAGACACTATGAACACCTTTTCCTTCAATGTGCATTTTCAAGCCTTTCTAGCACTTCAAAGCTGTGGTAAAACACACATTTAAACACATGCACTCAAAATGATTATTTCACTTCTTCATCACGTTAAATCAGATGTTATTTTGCTAAAAACAACTAAAATTCTGTTTCATGATGGCTCTCTACAGACGGGTGGCAAAACCCGAACTATTCAGTCAGGTAGAGATTTATTATGAAAGTAATGTAATAAAAAATTTATCAAAAATAAAAGCTCTTTTCAAATCTTAAAAACACTACATTAAAATTCAAGTGTTTTTAAAAATTTCCACCAGTCAAGCAAACCCTGAACTGAAGCCAGTCATTGGAAGTTTTGCGTTCCTGGTTAGATGAAGATATTTCATACTATATTTTATTTTAAAATATATATATGTAGGTCACTTATTCCTGAGAACTGGGACAAAACTATATTTTGAGGGTAGGGTTTCGATTTTTACTCTTCAATTATGCTGGAAAATATATTTTAAAGGATCAGATTTTTGGCTATTAAACCTTGTAACTGGCCAATCTTCTAGTGATTACATTTTTTTTAATTAAAGGTAGACATCAACTCATGGAAAATCCAGCAGAGTTGACATTTTACAGAGTTGACAAAATGTTAGATTTTTTTTAATTTCACAGCATAGTCATAGTGAACAGTCATTTTATTTTTAAAGATGCTGGAGTTGCTTAGAGTTCTCTTAATGCTAATCGAAATACACATTTTTAAGCCATAATTCTTATTCAGCTTTGATTTAGAAGGGCTACAGAGTTGACATGTTACAGTTGAGACACATCTGATAACAATATTATTCAATGACTTTGTCTAAAAAAATAGAAAGTTTACTAGTGCTTGAGCAGAATTACCACCTTTTTTAAACCAGGAAGTGAGACAGGGGTCCTTAGGGTATAGCTAACCCTTTTTATGCCTGATTAAATCAGGTGTTTGTACTAATCTGATGGCATTGACAGAAATCTGGCACCCAACATTTTCAGAAAAGTCAATCTTAAAACAAAGAACAATTTTTCATTTTAACTGAAGAAAAAAAAAAATTTAAATCATTTTGATGTGATATTTTTTGGTGCCTGTACCAAAGTTTTCTTTCATCTGGAGAAGATTTTTTGCCCGTTGTCATGGAGACGGATCTGTTGACATGTGCTGATGATATGATGCATGTTAAAAGGATGGGAGTGGACCCTGACTTGGGACAGTTTTGTCAAAGGACTATTTTCAAAAATCAAGAGTGAACTTTGATGCAAAACTTTTAAACCAACACTGGTCTCCATGACTGACTGAGTAAACTGCTCATTAAGACCATGTGATGTGATTAAAAGCTCCACTAAAAGCTAGTTAGTAAACCTCGAGTTAGAGCTGTTATGTTCCATTAGGTAAAACTTATAATTATGATAAATATTTATATATAGATAATAATAATTATTACTCTAACCAATTCTTATAAATATTTAAATATTCTTTAAACCTAAGTTTGCTTGCATTGGACCAACAATTAGTGGACTGTGAAATAAAAGATGTTTTCCTCTTGGTAAGAGTGGTAAGAATGAGGACCACTGACACACTTAGGTTTACTTGATTATGCAACAATTTAATTTAATTTGTGTTTCTTTATGCTTCAGTAAGTAAGGCTCAGTACTAAAATAACAGAAATATTAGCAACTCTCCAGTCATGAGCTCATATTATGAATCAAGACTTTTCATTTCATCATCAGGATTTAGATTGTTGGCTGTGGGATTATTTCTACAGTTTAATTTAAGACATCAATGTGACAAAACCAGAAGTGGGAACAATATCACGTCCTGTGAGCCATATAAAGTGTCAGTGAGTGAAATTTAATGGGATGTTTTGATGCTTCACAGCACAAAACAAGAAGAGGGCGCTGTTCTTCCAAATCACATGGAGCTTAAATTTTCAGCGCTTATAGCTTCAGCAGATGGTGGCAGGAGTAAGAGACAGATGGTTAACATGACATCCAACATATTTATCCTCTTGAGAGAAGCCAAACAGAAAACAAACGCGTATGAGTCGACACAGAGGGTAACGAGGGCAAACAGCAACATCCAATTTATGGCAGGAAGCAACAGGTATCCTGAGAAATGTGGTTTTAATCATCAGTAGATGCACTGAAAAGAATAAACCTTTTATTCCATAATATTCAGAGAGCAGTGATGTCTGAACTTACGTGCTTCCTCTCAGCCTTGAGGTCTTGGCTGTACCTCATCAGCTCTCCGTACACCTTGTGAGCCATCTCCTCTGCCACCACCTCCCTCTGACCGGCATAGTCATTGAGTTCGTTCAGTATGGCGTAGAAGGACAGACATGATGTGAATCTGCACAACAGACACACATTAAACACACGTGATTGAGCAACAAGCTTCTTTTCTGGTCCGATTCTCAGATGCACCTTCAATCACAGCGTGAAGATTATATGATAGGAGCCTATATGATACACTAATATATCAAATATATTTAGATTAATTGCATGTAGGATTATATATCATAAATATATATATGATATTTTATATTATTGCATGGATATTTGATGTAGCTGCTTCAAGTGCACTTAGAGAAAATAAGCAATATGCAACAGGGATATTCCCTGATTCCAGAAAAGCATCTGACCAAGATTTACAAATGAAAGAATCATGAAAATATGGAATTAGAGGGGTGGCACTCTCTTGGTTATGCATCTACCTGGAAAATAGGTACCAGTCCAAATAAATAAAGAAACTTGTTGGGTTCCTCGGGGCTCAAACAGCATTAGCTTACTGCCAAACCCCTATTCTGCAAAATGTCTTTAAAAACCCAAACTTGACTGCTTCTTTTTTTTCTAGGCTCTGTAGGGTGCTTTTGTTTAGGTGATGCTGAAGTTTAGACAGTTTTAAGGTTTTATTTGGCCTGGATTTTTGTCAGCTGGACTGTTGGTTTGCTCGTCAGGTCTTCTTTTCAAAAAAAGAAGTGTCCATTTTTTTGAGTTTGCTCTAAATTTCAGCAGCAGAGCAGCTTCACGTCAGTCCAGGTCAACACTGACAGCTTATGATGTGATCAGCTTCAATATGTTATACATTGTTATTAATTTTATAATAATTCATTTAACAATAATTTAATGTAATTTATTTTATTTATTTTTTTCAGCATTTTACTGAGGCCCCTAAGGGGGAAAGGGCTCCTACTTTGAAGATCACTGAGTAAGATTTTTGAGGCCGATGTCGATATTAGGGAGCATAAAATATCTGGAAGAATTTCTTATTTAAATATTTTTAATCCTTACCTGAGTCTCTTTATGGCCCAAATAACTAATTGATTAACTGAGAAATGATTGACAGATTAATTATAGTGAAAATAATTGCTACAGGAAAGACTTGATCGGATTGACTATTGACTCATTCTTTAAATTAAAAAATGTTCAAATTTCCTGATTTTCCTCCTCTCTGACATCACAATGGATATTTTTGGATTGTGGACAAAACAAGGTGATGAAACACTGATCAACATTTTTCATCATTTTCTGACATTTCATAGAGCAAACAACCAACTGATGAATCAAGAAAGTAAGTAAATTAATCGATTAGTTGCAGCCCTAAAACTGTCCAAGTTAAAATCTTTTCCTGCTTCTTTTTCACTGGCTATTATACAACTCACTGTAACTTTGGCTGGGAAAATGTAAACGCAGGCTCATTTAATCTGATTCCAGAGAATCCGACCTGGTAGCAAAGACATAGAAATAGTCAGTCTTCTCACAGATGATCTCGTTTGCTTATGTAGGTCAACATTAAATTGAGACTGTTTCATAACCAGTTATAAACTCCTTGTAGCAGCTTTAAATAAAGTTTTCCTTGAGTGGCCATAAACACTTGCTCAGTGCACTGTTGTCATTAAACTGTTTAAATCTGCAGACAGAACCACATCAAACCTAGAGTCTGAACCCTGAAACCGAACAGTCAAATATTATTTCCAACTCCACAGAGGGATAAAAATATACTGTCTGAAAGGGCTTTTCCACTCTTACAACACGCAGACGTTCAAGAAGTGAATAAAAGCATGAAGTTTGCTCACCTTGGCTCCTCATCTTTAGAGCGTTTTGGACAGTATTTCTTCACCAAGTTCCTGAAGGAAGGACAGAGAGGGAAGGTTAAAAATACTGTCTGATATTTGAAGCCTGGTGGAGAGACAGAAAGGCAGGCAGACAGACAGACAGACAGACAGAGAGAGAGATAGAGGATCTTGGAATTTTATTAAAGATCAATCAAAAATTTAAACATGAAAGTGTCTGCCTGTCCAATGCCTCAGGCTCAGACAATACAGCAGCGAGTTAATGATTTAACTAGAGAGCAGAGGAGTGTGTGTGTGTACGTGTGTGTGTCTGTGTGTGTTTCTGTCTGATTTACTGCGATCTAAACTACACGTACTGTAAAAACATACACACACACACACACACACACACACACACACACACACACACACACACACACACACACACACAAACACACACAAAACAGAGCTCCATCTTTGATCATTCTTCACACCTACAGTGGCAGCAGAGTGTGTGACTGTTTGTGTGTGTCTGTGTGTGTCTGTTTGTGTGTGCGTGTGTGTGTGTGTGTGTGTGTGTGTGTGTGTGTGTGTGTGTGTGTGTGTGTGTGTGTGTGTGTTCTGAGGGGATTTCCCCTCTTTGAAATCACAACCACTGGGACTGTACTGGTTTTTTATGAAGATTACTGGGCTTGTGCCTGTTTAAAACAAGACAAACAAAATATAAATAAATAAATAATGAGCTCATCTCCTGATTTGATACAATCACAACTAGAGCTGTAACGTTTAATCAATTGGTAATTGACTATTAAATTAATCTCCAACTATTTTGATAATGAGTTAATCACTTTCAGTTTTCTTTTAATAAAAAATGTCTAATTCTGATTTCAGCTCCTCAAATGTGAACACTTTCTGTTTTTAATCCTCTCTGAGAGTAAACTGAATATCTTTGGGTTGTGCACAAAATAAGACATTTGAGGACATCATCTTGTCCGTTGGAGAACAGTGATCAACATGAGTTTTATGGACCAAACAATTAATCTATTAATTGGGAAAATAACCAACAGATTAATCATTATTTGCTGCCCTAATCATAATACTTTGGTGCCAATCCAATCTGCAGAACTAAAATCGAAACAGCTGCTATAATTTGATGGTAACGCTCATAACGCTTTCTGTGCAGAGGGAGGAAGTGGAGACAAATCATCCATCTTTATTTTAGAGGTGTAATGATATATCAATCTGTGTTAGCCTTTATTTTGAAAGTCACACGCACGTTTGTCTCACTGTTTCTATCCAAGAGCACCTCCTTCCTAAACATTCAAAGCACCAGGCAGATAATGACAAGCAGCCACGAAAAAAAGAAAGATGAAGATATTTACTCCTCTCTCTGGAATAAATCAGCAGTGTGCAAATATATGCAAACGATGCTGCTGGTCAGGAAACACAACAAACTTGCCCATTCATCAAGTATGCTAAATTGTTGCTCTCACTACAGCGATAATAGCTGCTCTGTTTCATCAATGTTCCACTGAAAAAACACCCATGCCTGCAGGATGAAATTCAATGCTGGTTTTCTGTCCAGAGATGCAAAAACCTAAATCAAGTGCGAGTAAGAAAAAGCATAAATCATACTATTCAGGGTATATGTCAGAGGCTTCAGCTACTAATTGTGACAAGCAAAAAACAATTATTTTGTATATGAACTTCAACAGTTATTATTGACTTTAACTTTACAGTTACAGTAACCTTACCCAAGTATGAAAATATTAAAGTAATGTAACTTGATTATTCTCTGTAGGTTGGGATTACCTCACTGACATTCAGATTATATAAATTCAGATTAACCGTGGTCATTATAGACACTGAAGCGTACTTGAAGTACGATATTCATACTTCACCCACAAACTTCAAGTTAACTGTATATACAAGTCAACCAGTAAGGAAGTAGTGGTAGTACTGACAGGTTAGCAGATAACTGGATTTCTATGTAGCTATTGTTAGCAGTTGGTTTGTGTAGCTAACATTAGTTGTTGGTTTGTGTAGTACGTGACATTGAGATGTATCTGTAATCTGACTACATCTTCTTTTTCTGTAAGTGTAATGGAACACAGTTACCCTCATTTGTATCCTAATTATGTAATCCTGCAACATGTAATCAGTAATGGTTGCAATCGAGAACCTCACCTCTAGATGTCCCTAAATCCTACACATTGGTCCTTTAAATGTCTGTAGATTATTTATGCAGGAAAATATGAACATCAGATCAGTGGTGGGAGACAGTTTGTATTAAATGACTCAAATTTAATTTAATAGGAGAAAGATTAAAGAGACAAAAATGTGCTGTGCAGCTGTACAGACAAAGCTTCTTTGTTCGTTTGTTTGTTTGTTTGTTTGTGTATGTTTACCGTAGCTGCTTGGCGTAGTTTTGCTCTATGTCCAGCCTCTCCTTGACAAACTTTGCGTAGCGCTCGAGAAAGTCGATCCCCCACTGGGTGTGTTTGTCCAGATTATCAAACTGGTCCTGAGGATGAAAGAAGAAGAGAGAAAATTCACATTAATGCCTCTGAGCTGACATTAAAGGCACATTTGAAACATAAAAGACACATCTGAGAGGATTTGAGAATGAACAAGCTACTGGATGGAAAACTTGTCTTTATCTTTCCAACACGTGGGGTTAAAATTCAGGGTTACATGACTCAGCAGTCCAAATATGTCTGCTCTTATTCACACAAATAAAATACACATGTCCTCCTGCCAGTGACTCAGTGGTAAGGGTGTTACTTTGTCTGATGTGAAGATTTAAAGGGACACTTCACCCCCAAAAATCAAAATTACATATACCCCCTCTTTCCTGCAGTGCAATTCATCAATCTAGATAGATCTGGTACAAGTTGTTGAGTTTTAGAGATCTTGATGGATGGATGGATAGATAGATAAATAGATTTCTTTATTAATCCCTGGAGGGAAATCAAACTGTCATAGCAGCAAAAGCACACGCAATAAATACAAAGACAAAATACACAAAAAATATTCGACATGTACACGGGTATGCACAAGATACGCCCAGTGGCAATGTGAATAAATAAGTAAGGTGCAGGTAGGTAAAAGCAGCTAAAATCATAGTAATAATAGCAATAGTAATAACATGATATTATTAGTATTTTGTTAATGTGATTGAGTTGTTTTTAAAATTAAATGCTTTTAAACAAACTGTCTCATTATGATTAAAAAATAAAATTAAATAATGAGTTTAAATATATTATGATGGAATTTTTACGACCGTGTCCATCAAAGTGACAGACAACAAGAAAGTCAACCTCCGTGTGTCTGTCTGTGTGCCTCCAGGACAGACAGACTGGCAGCAATGACTCTGCCCAACTGGAAAAACACAATTATTTACAGCCTCTGAACACACACACACACACACACACACACACACACACACACACACACACACACACACACACACACACACACACACACACACACTCAAACACTCACACAGAGGAATCATAGCTGCTGTGTATTTGTACTGACAACAAACATCTCCACCCTCTTCCCACCATGTTCTGTGTGTGTGTAGAGTGTTAGATTTACAGTCAGATCTAAATGTTCAGGTTGACCTGAATGCTTCAAAGCTTCTACCGTTGCCATGGTAATCGACGTCCAAATCAGCATCTGAATGCTTTGTTTTTGTGTTTTTGTGTTTTTTAAAGAGAGGAAGCAGACATCGAGTCGGCTGGAACAAAAGAAGAAAAACACAGATCAAGAGTGAGAAACTGAGCTCCTCCATGGCGTCTGATTGACCCTTTCTTAGTCCCACCCCTTTTTGCTCTGCACTCCAATAACAGCTGGGCAAACTTGGTACCTCAGTCAACCTTTTTCTTTTCCTAAAAGCAACATATAGTGTTGCATCTTAAGTTAGCAAACTAGCTAGCTCATGACTGATATACATCAACTAGCTTGTTAGCTAGCATATGGCTAATAGTTAATTTAAGAAGAGATTATATGTCCCTATTACAAGTTCCCATCATTGTCTTTCAACAATCCTCAAAATTACTTTTAAAGAACAGACAGGAAAGGAAAGGAAAGGAAAGGAAAGCAAAGGAAAGGAAAGGAAAGGAATCCAGAGAGAAAGAGCAGCACATTCTGCCTTGGTTGCAAGATGAAAATAAATTTAATTTTAAGGAGCATCATCCTCACGTTTTTAAAATAGATTTGAATCATAAATAAATCTTTACGGTTGAGATGTCAGTCTACAGGAGCCCATGCAGATGGCTGCTGACAGTCCGCGTGTCTGTGTTTAGTGTGACAGCATTGTGTTCCATTTATAGTTATTTAATTCACAATCCGAATTATAGACATAACATTAAAGGATAAATCTGTAATGTATTTACAGTAATCATAAGATGACCGTGACATGTCATCAGAGATCAAGGAAACATGTTCAGTTGAAATACTCCCTTCTCGAACAACAATGCTACAGCTGCGATGTCCTCATGTGAAATTTCCTTTCTAGTTTTCGCAGTTAAACCCCAAGGACAGAGCGAATGTCACTGCAGTGTCCAAACAACTGCAGACTTTATTTGAGCTTCTTCTCAGCAGCAGTCTGCTCCACACTCTGGGACCTGCCCAGCACAAACACCATCTTATCTGTTGCCCACTGTGGTGGTTTCTCATCACTGAAGTGGTTTGTCTAAATGCACCACAGTGGTGGTAATAAGGGAGGGGTAGGTGCTGCTAATTTGCTTCTTAAAGGGACAGTTCACCCAATATTTTGACTTAAACTGCAATTTGTGATTAGCTATTATGCGATATTTATTGACGTCCAACATCCGTACGGCTGATATCTCCAACACTCACTGACTCAGCTTCTGGATGTCTGTCTGTGAGCTGCTTCACTAGGTTAGTAAGTTGGAAGTGTTTCCTCCTCTCATCCAGAAAGTTTGATGACAAAGTTTTCATACTGGTTATTTCTAATTTTTTATTAATCCCTGATGATCTTCCATAGACAGGTCTGTTCACCGTTTTTCTTTTCGACATGACGAGGCAGAGCTGCACATGTCGCTGTCTTACATGTGTAGTTGTTATTGTTCCACCATGTTTTCTTCATCCTTTGGTATCCAACAGCCGACTACAGTACCTGTAGACATATATGCTGTTTCTGTCAGGTCAGGAAGAATTACATCTCCAGTAAAAAAAAAAAAAAAAAAAAAAAACAAAAACAAACAAGTACCGTGATGTTTCAAAAATTTTGGCATCAAAGCTGGTACAGAAGTATCAGTTATTGTAAGATCCCTAAAGCCAAGTGCCATCTAGTTCTATTATATTTGCAGGGTTCCTACACATTTTCAAATCAAATTTAAACACAAGTCAAATTTAAACACTGTTTTCAAGGTGCAAAAACAACTGTATGCAGTTTCAAGCAACTTTAAAACATAACATTAAAATTCAAGTGTTTTCGAGGATTTCTCAATAGTCATTTGAACATGTTTTTCATCATGACCTCTAATACTGTAAATTGTATCACAATTGCAATATCATTAAAAATCAGTGTAATTACATTTTTGAAAATTTTGTTCAATTGTTCAGCCTTAGGGCAGACATCTCTATGGCCAATATCTGCAAAACTCTGCAGCTCATACCAAAACTATCTTGATGGATAAATAACTCTAAAAGAAGAAAAATTTGCATGCTTGATTTTGGGCTGAACTGTCCCTTAACCCTGAATTCTCCAGCAAGACTGAAGATCAAATCTTCATCTTTCCACCGCTGCCCACGAAGAGACAACAAAACCTTCTAAAATGATCAGGATTTGGTATAAAGTAGAAGACAACAAGCTCTAGATGATCTGTGAGATTTCTTGGTTATGAAAACAACAAATGGATCTTAATCCAAGTCAGCATTGTGACACATGTGGTACATCATGTGGTAAATCAACACCTCGACTGTTTTGAGCTACAGAAACTTCTCAGTTACTGCAGGACAATCCAAAGCTGGAGATAATCCATTAAGTGTACAGCCCTAGCTACCACTCTGTGTGCTTCTCTCTGCCTTTGTGTGTGTGTGTCAACATAAACTGAGGCCTGGACCGGAGCAAATAAGGGTCGCCAAGTGAAATACGAGACAGCTGACCTCTTTGCTCGTTCAGTTATCATTTTCTTCAAATACAAAGACTACAGGGAGGCTTTAAAACAGCAAGGCTGAGCAGTATTGTGTCTTTTACCTTAAGCCACTCAAACGGGCCTGAAACTAAACATTATTTTCATTTTCCATTTTCATTTTTTTTGATAAATTGATTCATTCTTTGGTCCAAAAAATGTCAGAAAATGGGGAAAAGTGTTGATCAATGTTTTCTAAATCCCAAAGTGACGTTCTCAAATGTCTTGTTTTGTCTACAAGTCAAAGATATTCACTTTACTGTCAGAGAGGAGAAAAGAAACCAGAAAATATTCACATTTGGCAAGCTAAAATCATAGAATTTGAACACACGCACAGACACACATATATGTAAATAATTAATTGTTAGTCTGTTAGCTCAATGCTAACAATGCTAAATGAGATGGGCACAGCTGTACTTGTTCTAAGTCTATGTACACAAATAGCAACTTTTAAATCAACATATTTCTTTGCTGGATGTGAAAAAAAACATGTCAACTTAAAAGTAGCTGTGACAATAACGGCATTATCACTGTCATGTGATGCGGTCATGGGATGCCTACCACAATTTTAAAGAAAGAAAATTGACAGGACAGATATGTCAGTCTGATTTGTCTGATTGATATGGATAAAACCAAACCAGAAACTGGCTAACATGAGCACAATATCAGACTGAATGAAGGTGCTTTAAGGTGCACCATAAGTGATGCACTCAAGGCTGTAACTTGGACGTGATCTGGAGGAGAGACTTTGACTGATTCTCAAACTGAAACCCAGAGAACGCCTGCAGTCAGAGAGCAGCTGTCGGCCGACAGAAGAACAGACAGAATTAGATGGAACCACTGAGACAAACAAAAGCAGCCCTGCATGTTGAAACAAACCAGTGACAGGGTGAAACATGGACGGGTGAACAGCATCTACAGTGGGTCTGCAACTAACGATTATTTATCATCATCGATTAATCTGTTGATTATTTTCTTGATTAATCACTTAGTTGTGGATGAAGATTAATTATGGTTAATAACTGTAGTTTAATGTTCATAACCGTCAATGACCATAAGTGACCATTAACAATGGTTAATCAAAGTTAATGACTGTCAATGAAGTTAATAACTGTTAATAACTGTCAGTGATCGTGAATGACCATCAATGATGAATTGTAAAAACTGTTAATAACTGTTAATGACTGTCAAATATGTAACTGTTAATAATTGTTCTTAACTGTTAGTGAATCAAAGAAATAGGAGCTTTTTATTAAAACAATTCAAACCGATTAAGCAATGATCTGGTCTCTACTGGTCTCTGCCAGTTTTCATCAGCAAGAAAGAAGATGAGAAAGACCTCAGTGGTGCAAACAAGTGCCACGTGTCTGGCTGCCAGTTTCAAGCATATTTAGTAGTTCAAACACAAAGATGCAGCCAAGATGTGACAAACAACAGACAGCAACAAAGATCAGCAGCTGCTCTGCAGGATGTTGCTCAGAAACATATCAGGATGGCTATTTTTTTTTTTTTTTGGTTCTCTCATTATCGTCCACATCCTGCTGCTCTGTTGCCTCGGGTGAAAGCCTGCCGGCCCGTCTGTTACCAGCCTGGCCTGCGAATAAGCCTGTCCACCTCCTTTCAGCCAGTGTGTCTGTCTGTGGTTGCGTCAGCCTGTGTGACGGAGTCTATGAATAAGTAATAGGGTATGAGCTCATCCTGTAGCTCACAGGGGAAATGACAACATCGTTGGGCTCAGAGTCCCTCTGCTTACAGGGAAATTCGTAGGAGGATTAAAATAATGATGATGATTTAAACTGAATGTGGTGACTGATGCTGCTGCAGCACCTGCACTGTAACTGATCCTATTCAGACAGTCCACTATTTCTACTATGAGCTCCAGAGCTGGACGACATGGCTTAAAATAACAGATATTTATAGGCTAATCCATGTTATACAATATAGATGTGGATATATCTCATTCTGGAGAATTTGGGATAAAAACATAGAGTGTGTTATGATTTTTATTCTTCAATAACGTATTTTAATATGTTTTAAAAGATCAAACTCTTGGCTATTAAACCTTGTAGCAGGCCAACCTGATTACCTTATTTTTTAAAGTGTCTCAGAGTTCTCTTAATGTTAATCAAAATACATGTTTAAACCATAATTCTTATTTAGCTTTGATTTAGAAGGGCTACAGAGTTAATATGTTACGGCTGAGACACATCTGATAGCAATATTGTTTAATGAATTTGTCGAAAAATAGAAAGTTTACCAGTGCTTGAGCACTTTTCCCACCCATTTTAAACCAGTAAGTGAGACAGGGGTCCTTAGGGGTAGAACTAACCCTTTTCATGCCTGATTAAATCATGGTTTTTTGTGTGTGTTTTTTTTTTTTAATCTGACAGAGTTGATGGGAATCGGGGACACAACTTTAAAAGCAACCATTGTCAAAAAAAAAAAAAAAAAAAAAAATCTATTCTAAAACAAAAATTATATGTTTTTACATCTATGTCATCATATGTTCTCTGAACATATTGGAGAGAGATACACATAAAGTGTCTCTCAGAAAACTGATTTCATTTTAATTTACTAGCTTTATAGGTACAATTTTTTAGCATATTTGATAACATATTCAATATATAGTTTTTTTTTTGCTTTATCTATGTTTTTTTTTTTTTTTTCATTTATAGTTATATGTAACTATTAAAAATACCAGTGAAGGTTTACCATTTCAGGGCCCTGATATAATTTTCGACAATAAGATTTGTTGTTAAACTGTAAAATATCCTATTATATTTTCTTTATAAAGAATATCGATAAACATCTTTTTACTCCTCAGTATTGGCATCGGTTCCAAAAATCCAATATCTGTCTGGCCCTGGTAGCAACAACACAACATCCTGTCTCATAATCACCATATAATCACAGGAAGGATGCAAACAATAACAAAACACAACAATAACACCAGAGCCTCCATCACAGGGCACTGGAGCAGTTACACAATGTGCACGTCTGTGAACTGAGAATAATACTTACACTCTACAAGCAAAATAAAAAAAACTATTTTTGTCTAAACAACAAATTCAAAAAGTCTGAATGCAAATACAACTACAACACAAATAAACTAAAAACACAGAAATGCATTAAGTTGAGGCTTTCTCAGAAAACTGAGACATCATGAAAATACTGATACTAGTCAACATAAAACACCCATTCTACAGAATTTGGACAAATCTTGTCCTACCACAAATACCAACACTCAAATAAAAAAAAAAGAATAAAAATTTAATCACTGTGACATTACAAGGTTTAAAAGCCAAGAGTTTGATCTTTTAAAAATATATTTTTCCAGCATAACTACAGAGTAAAAATCAACAGCTCTTCATAATAGTGTATAGTTCCCATTCTCAAGAATGAGTGAAAAACAAAATTAATCTAAGTGATCCTTATCAATCAACTCTTATGAATTAACAGCAATCTATATATCATCCAGAATCAGAGAGGCTCTACTTTTAGCAATTATAACTACACTATGCAGTCTTTATGACACCACATTCCTAATTAGACACATGCCACTGTGACCAGTGAACAATAACATTTGTTTGCTTTCCAGATTCAAACCCAAAAATGGGTCACAGGTCTGAATCTGCTGCGTTTCATACTGACAAAGCCACTGCCCCGCTCTAACGAGGTCTGATCTCAGGGTGAGAGAATAAATTAGTCATTTAGCTTTCAGATGACGAGAGCTGAAGACGCCCAGCCGAAGCGCTCTTCTGTGCACCCTCATGACCAATCAGACGGCGAAACAGCCCCTTCCCAGCCAATCAGAGAGCCAGACGGCCTGTGTACATTCCACTAGAGAAGGGTTAATTAGCATAGAAAATGCTGGTAGGACAAAAGACTAATTACTGAGGCATTCCAGAGCACAGACACATACACACAGAGACAGACAAGGCAGAGACTGGGTGGGAAATGTCAACTTGTCTAAAACACTGGCATCACTGTGAAGACCCCCAGGCTCTGTCTGCACAGTGTGTGTGTGTGTGTGTGTGTGTGTTTACTACATCTCTCTGCGTTTATCTTCCTCCAAAATAAGCAGGAAAAAAAGTTATTTTCCAAGACGGTGATGGCAGAGAGGAGGCAGGATTTGTGCGTGTGTGTGTGGTGTGGAGTGTGAGGGAGGAGATGAGTGGCATTTGGAGAGGGATTTTGAGAGGGGAGGTAAGAAAAACAAGAGGCAAGTAGGAAGAATATTGGACCGGAGAGCAGGCCTGCATCTGCTGTCATCAGTCTGCATTTTAACAATCACATTCCTCAATTAAATAACAGTCTTTAAGTAGGGCTGCAAATAATGATTAGTTATTTGGTCAATGAATCGATCGCTGCCTCCCAAAGCCCAGGATGATATCCTTAAATGTCTTGTTTTGCCCACAACCCAAAGATATTCAGTTTACTGTCAGAGAGGTGTAAAGAAACCAGAAAAGATTTGCATTCACTGATTTTTTTCACTGAAAATCAATGAAATCAGAGAATTTAGATTTTTTTTTCCCCTGAAGTAATCTATTAATGGTTGCAGCTCTTTCTTAAAATAGTAAAAAAAATTAAGTAAACTGAATTCAATAGTTTTCAATCCAGGATTAATCAATTTACTGTCAATGCTGAGAAACAGGAGAGGTCTTAGAGTCCCACATGTATACCTTTATTATCTTGCATTTAATACCAGATATCTTCTAATGTGAGGCTCTAAAAAGATAAAAGACAAGAGTCAAAGGCAGTTGGGATTGGCTGGAGGAGCACTGTAAATGAGAAGAGGAAATCGATCTCATTATCATCACTATGGTATCATCCAGCCCCGCCTACTAAATTAGATAATGGCATGGCATAATGGCAACCAGTTAAACACGTCCTAAAACTCACCCAAAAACGGTGTATTTTGGTTGAAATTTACTGGGAATCTTGAGAAAATGAAAGCACAACACAGATGTAGTATCAGAATCACTACAGAACCAAGGAAAAAGAGACCAGATAACAGTAACTAATGTATAGGCAGATAACTGAGGGGTAAAGCGCTGATCACAGCAACTGACCCTCTGCTAAGCACCACCCTCCTTAGTTACTGTTGCTAAGCCAAACTTTTCATTTTTGCACTGCATTTATGCAGTTTACATTGATAATGGTAGCAGGGTTAACATCAACATTGGGAGTAATTGTTGGAACATGAGTACAGTAAGGGGAAAAAATACCTCACTGCATATCATTTCATGTCAGATTTTGTGCCAATTATATACACTGCACTCTCATTTTCTATTGTTTACAATAGACTACAATGGATTTGATATGACTGGACAATTCAATAAAGGTATTAGTTAGGGCTTTTGGACAAAAAAAACATTTTAGTAACAAAAGAAAGAGCTGACCTGCAGACATTTGAACTGTGAGCAGAGACCAAAGCACTGGGAGGTGAGCACATATAATTTATACCTGTATGTATCTCTCTCTCTCTCTCTCTCTCTCTCACACTCACACTCTCTCACACACTCTCTCACACACACTCTCTCTCTCTCTCTCTCTTTGATTTTTCCTTTATGAGAGCATCTGGATTTGAATAGAGTTGGATTTGTTGCTAAAAGGTTGTTGTGTTGAAAAGTCTCGCATTGCCATCTTTGGTCAAAACAGACAGGAGCACTGGCACACTGCTGACCTCACCCCGCTCACTGCTCTGCAGGCAGGAGGAACAGCCAGCAGCTTCCTCTACAGGTTTTAGCATCAGCAGGAGGTCTGAGGTTTGATAAATATTAAACTACGGCTGCAACTAATGAATGGTTTCACTTCTTTCACTTACTTTTTTGATTCATCAATTAGTTGTTTGCTCTATAAAATGTCAGATAAGAGTGCAAAAATGTTCAAGATGAGGTCTTCAAGATGAGGTGGTGGTGGTGAGTGCTGCACAGTATTGAAATACTGGGCGTCACAATATTGTATTGATAAACAGATGCTAAGTATCCATCTATGTATCTATGTATGCAAATAAACATGTTTGTGGGGAAAAACGAAAAAAACAAAATCAGAGATGCACCAACTCCAATTTACAGTTTTTCTAAGAACTATAATCGACAGCAATCACAAAGATTTTTGAATTTTCTTGTAAATTAAATCGGATGTTCATAATAAAACAGGGCCTAAGTAGTTAACAATCAGTTGTAGACAGCTTTTTTTAAGAGGTCAGCAGAGTTCACAGTTAGTGTCAGTCAGTTTGACAATCCCATTTAATAGACTCACTCAGAATTATAAAAATTTTGGAAAACAATTAAAAAAGAAAATTCTCTAAAGAGGTGGCAAGTAATCTAATAATTGATTCACGATTAGTATATTAATCATTGCAGCTCTGGGCCAGAGGGTGACATTTTTTCTTGAATACCATGGGATATGGGATTCCTGTGGGATTCCTGTTGGATGGGTGTCACTTTCACTATTCATCGTAAGACTGGGACGGGACAGGAAAAAAGGTCAAGGGGAGCGGACAGGAGCGGGAATCATACAAACATACGACAGGAGTGAAAATCCACTCCCATGTCACCCTCTTCTCTAGACCACGGTCCCTCCTGTCACTGCAGTTTTCTGTGTTTTGCATGATTGTCAAAACTGTTTCCTTTGACATATTTAATTGTTTTCTTTTTGTTCCACCTGTACTCTAGATACAGATCATTTAATTTCTTTGTAGCTCTGTTTAATGTCTCATGTTGCTCTGAAAGTCTCATAAGAGCTGATAGCCTATTTTACAGCTGTTAAATGATGCTAACTGGCACTCAAACTATTACAACCCAGTGTTGTAGCACTGTTGCTAATTGAATTACTTTAGAGTTAAGATCAGTTTTAAATTAGCTGCTAACACCTTTTAATCTACGCCAAATAAACACACACACACACACACACACACCTCTGTCACTCTTTGTTCTGCCTTGCAGGATGTATTTTCATGTTTTTTCTTTCCCCTGCGGAAACAGAAAATACTACATGTCTGTGGCACTACACAAACACAGACACAAGCCATGAGGAGGAAATATGTGATTCATCGTTGTGCAAATTATAGATAATTCTAGTGGATTAAAATGAATCAGAGACTGGGTCTCAGGGATCACAGTCAGCTCTGAGTCAGTGAGCTGCTTCACTCCTGCAGCCACACTCACCATTCATAATGATCCTTAAAACTTAAAGGGATAGTTTGGATCATCTGAAGTGGGGCTGTATGAGATAGTCATTGATAGTCAGTGTATTAGCTAAAGAAGATGGCAGTTGGCACACCACCAGTTTGGAGAAGCAGAGAGGGTCACCAGCATGGAAGCTAAGCGATGTCAGCAACAGGATGTATTTTAACAACTTAAAAAGTTCCACTTGAAAAAACAAACAAACAAACAAAAAATAATAATAAATCAATATTAATTTAAGTGCATGCTTCATTTAGATTTTTTTTATTAGAATATATTTGTACCACTTTACTTTGCCCTCAGATGACCTTTTCTGATGGGAAACTACCATCATATAAGCCAAATGTCGCTTTCTCTCTAAACCAACCAAACTCCAGTGGCAAAATCAGTCATTTTATCTGGCAGAACACAGGAGGTGCTGGTTTACCACCACCTCGATGATCATACAATCCCACATCGAAACAATCTGAACTATCACTTTAATCATGCTTCCTTTGGTAATTTGTGTATCCCAGAGTACACCAGTGCAATCAAATGTGTTCCTGTGTTTCAGCTACTGTCACACCAGGCAATACATTTGTTTACATCAGTTCAAATGGTTCAGCTGAAGAGAATAAAAGGTGTTTCTTCCTCTTATGTAATAGCTGGAGCTTTAGTTTCCTAGTCTGTGTGTTGTTCATTGTTGAGCTGCGTGATTATCTCAGAGTGCACTGATTTACACCTCGCTAACAGTTGTGCAGATGTTACAGAGGAAATCTGTTCATCTGTTTCAGATCACAGTCACAGAAACTTTGTATCCACACAAAGTCAAATCTCAGAGCCCGTTTCAGAACTGAAAATCGTGCATTACTGTAATGTCTTTTGACAGACTCTCCGCTGGAATGCGTGCTTTCACTTTCTAACATGGGTGGAACTCTGCCCGTTCACCCAGGAGGTGATTTAACAGGAACCTGTGCTCGTCGTGTGCCAGCAAACACAGCTCAGGGGAGAACATCAAAAACTCTTTCCTAAAACCCAAAAGGAACGCAGAAGGAAAAAACATTGCAACTGCTAATAAATACCTGAAGCACACACATTTCAACACTAAAACTGAATGGCAGCTGGAAAGTTGTAACAGATGTTTGGATACAAATGTTGATGACGGTCAACTCCATGTTTTCACTTTTTGTAACTAAACTGAAACAGAAACAATGACACAACAGGAGGTCTATCTTCTAGTCTGTTTTTCTTTTTAACAAGTATAAATTCATCCCACTCTAGTCTACAGCTAAACGATTAGTCAATAAAACAATTAGCTAATGGAAAGAAAATGAATTACTTTATAAGCAAAAATGCCAAACAGGATTCAGCCTCTTAAATTCAAGAATTTTGTGGTTTTAGTCCACCGCTCAAACATAATCTGAAGACTAACTTGTGATGGGCATTTTATTATTGTTTGTTTTTGATTATTGTTGTGTTTTACTTTGTAGTCTGACTCAAAGGAAGTAAGCTGTAGGTATAAGCCTGCCATGAACATGTGTTTCAGGTGGCATATGTAATATCCTCTGCTAGCATTTTCAAAGTCTCACATGACAGTGAAGTACTCTGTCAAAATGGCAAACTTTGGGCTTAACTTTACATTGACAGACAATTGATAGTTATAAACAATTGATTAACTTACAGGGAGCACTCATTGTTGCTTGTTATTGTCAATTTATGATGCTACGTGTGTCCTGCACACCTGCAGAACTCCTGAAAATGCAAAGCCTTCCCGGAGTCTGTGAAGGACGGGGTGCGGGGGGTAAAACAACTCACTTCAACCATAGATCGTATACATCAGACCAGTAATATGTCATCCAGCCCGAGTCGACATGGCCACACACTCCTCGAGGGGAAAACTCACGTTTTTTTTTACGAAAAAAGGAAAGTGAAAAAGGAAAATGACAACAAGCTGCTGTGTAGGAGGTTGTAAAACTATTAAACATAGAATTAGAGATTTTTTCCAAATTGTTCAGCCCTAGTTTTTAATGACCCAAAAGGGGAACAGCCTGTTTTGACAGAGTACTCGTATATGCCAGTCTGGTGTATATTAAACAAGATTTCAACTTATTTAACATATTATTAACATATTGTCTACAGTTCCAGCTTGTTATTTGGACTGTTGTGCTCATTTTTGCACGTGCAATTGCTGCATATTACTCCTTTAATGATTAATTCATTGTCAGCATTTTCAACCATCAGTTAAGGTAAATGCACAAAATGTGCAACCCTACTGGGATGCATCACCATTTAACTGTTTGAATTGTCATATTATGTCTCTTTTAGGCGAGTTTCAACAAACTATTTCTGCTATGGGGTGATTTTCCTGAGCAAGTGGGCCCTCTTTGAATGAACACAGATGAGGCCCATCAGGAGGCGTCTGTGTCTGAGTTGGAGACAGGTTAGTCAAACATTAACCCAACCCTCCCACAGTGGACTCCGTTCCACTTAACAACCTCGACAGTGGCCCGATTATCTCTGCAAAAGGCATCCTAGTGTTGCTGCTGTACTCACATAGCGATATTTAATAACGCAACAGAACTTTTTTTGATAATTCTGTGGTGTTGGGTCACAGTTCAAATCAAACATGCAGGTGTAGGAGGAGGACAAAAGTGCAAAATGTCACTTTGAAGAGGTCCCTGCCTTCAATACAGCCATAAATCCGGGACTGTCACACTTTAACCAGTCAGTGCAAAGGAAGCTTTTTGCTGACGGACTGGAAAGAATGACACCTGGTTAGTAAGAGAGGAAGAGAAGGGGGGAGCAGCGAGAGAGACAGGCAGTGCACATGTGTGTGTCATGTGTTGATAATAAACATGGATGACACCGACTCCATCATCTGACCTCCTTTACCACAATAAACACTCTGTTGCTGCAGCTAGCCATGCATGCATACACACTGTCTCATTCTGTTCTATTAACACAACAATCAGCAGTTCTGTATATTTAGGCCAATAATGTTGAAAGACAACAATAACTCCTAATGAGCATTATTTTGCTTCAACTACAATTCACTGTTTCTCCTTTACCCTCTGCATTTAAGCTCAGCTCCAACACATTTTCATGACTGAAATTTGCAAGATAAAACAGGTCAATTGGCTTAGATTTATAAAATTTCATGGCAGTAATGGGCTTAAAGGTGACAGGTCACCCTAAAATCAAAAATATATATTTTTCTTCTGGCCTGTAGTGCTATTAATCCATCTAGATAGTTTTGGTAAGAGTTGCAGAGTTTTGGAGATAGAGGTGTCTGCCTTCTCTCCAATATAATGGGGACTAAATGGCACTCAGATTGTGGTGCTCAAAGCTCCAAAAATACATTTGAAATATGCAAAACCAGCATCTCTTTACAGAAAACATGACCCAGTTACTCAAGATAATCCACAGACCTTGTTGCTGCGTCTGGACGAATACATCAGCATTTGGCTGAGGTGAACTTACCACATCTTATAGGCCCCTTTTTTGTTGGTAAATGTTGTTTTTTGTGGGCGGAGCTTAGGTGGAGGCAAAACAACTCCCTAAACACGTTTTATAGTATTTTTTGTTTAATTAATATTCATTTAATGGTAGTTGCTCAGCAAGGAAAAGCTTCCACATTGGTCCACCGATATAACCTCTGATATTTTGCATCATAAGTCAAGAAATTCATGTAAACGTGCAACGGTGTGACATTTAACAAGATCAAGTACCATGCATAGCTTTGCATAACAATTCTAACAGTAATCACCTCTTCACATTTATCCCAATGAGGATTAATTGAGAATACACTGTCTGCAATGTGTCAGGCACATGAGGCAACACTTAACTGTGCTAAAGACTTTAAGGCCTTTCGTCAGGGTAATTAAGCATGAAAATCATGTTAGTCTTTCAGGGATTTGCAGAGAGAATAAGCAACTGGTGACTGAAGCAATGCTGGTCCACTGAGACAGCTTCCCAAAGCTATCCAGGCCGTTCCTGCTATGTTTACTACCTGTCTGTGGAAAACACACACACACACCTGGACACTCCTGTCTGTGGCTACCTACTTGTCAGGTTTCATAGCAACCTGATCCCCTCTATTGTCTTGCTCTCCCTGACAGACTGGTTAGGTGACAGAGAGACAGAGCGACAGGGAGATAGATGATTGGATATATTCACATATATTCATGCCTCAGCAAGCACAGGAAACATCATATTTTCAACACTTAACCAAGCTACCAACATGTCTGTTTTCAGTAAACACTCACGTAGACATACAGGTGAAAAATTACACTGGTAAAAGTAGAACTGCTGATTCAACTTCTTTACTCAATTTAAAGTAGAAAAGTAAAGGTTCTGAAATGTACTCAGAGTAAAAATTCGTCCTCTGAAGGACATTTCTATGGACTGTTTCTGTGCAAAGCTGACTGAACCTCAACGTCACTCAACAGTCGAGTCTCTCTGTCTGTTTTGTCTTCTGTCTTTTAGGTTGTTTTTGTCTTCTTATGTCTGCTTTCTCTTTTTACATCTTACAAGTCGTTTTTGTCTTGTTATGTCTGTCTTGTCTTCTTAAGTCTCTTAGGGTCATTTTTGTCTTGTTACATCTTTTGTCTTCCTCTGTTTTTATGTTGTTTTCGTCTCGTTGCTTACTTTCAAATTCTGTGGATCCTCAATCAGAACTAATCAGTTGATTCATAAAGACACACACTTCTCTCTCTCTCTCTCACACACACCCCAAATAATCCGAACACACACACACACATACACACACACACACAGATGGCTCATTTCAGCACAGTCAGTTTCAGTGGTTGTCCACACTGTTAACCACAGTGTTTCCTGTGTGTGTGTCTAATATGAAAGAGCAGGATGTGATGATTACTGTATCTGTTCAACAGTCCATTGAGCTGTGTCACCAAACCATATGTGCATGTCTGTGTGCGTGTGCGCACACACACACACACACACACACACACACACACACACACACACACACACACACACACACACACACACACACACAAACACACACAAACAGCTCATTCATCTCAGAAAAAAAAGCCACAGGATCCTTGATTTATCTTACCGCTGACTCAAGTGCCCTAATCACAGTCAGGCTTTGGCATGAGGCTCCCAGCTGTGTGAGTGTGTCAGAGTGTGTGTGTGTGTGTCTAAGTGTGTGTGTTGACCATGACACCTTCTCACAGTGTTCATGCTGGTTAGTGCGGTTGACTTCAGGCTATGACACTTGGTTTGGGTGCTGACAGCTGGCACTATTTTTAGGCTATGAACACATCAGTTTAGTCCATTCAGTGCTGACAATCAGAAAAAAAAGTATTTATACTTGCTGCTATTCTGACAGCTTAAAGGGACAGTTCGGATTATTTGATGTCAGGCTGCATGAGGTATTTGTTGATAGTTTGTGTATTAGCTACAGTAGATGGTGATCATCATGCTAAAGCAATCAGGCCCTCTGACTTATTCTTTTCCTTTATCTAAAAGTGAAATATTCAGTCAAAGAGAAATTTATTATGAAAATAATCCAAATACAGTTTCAAGCACTTTATTTAAGATAAAAGTGCTGTTCAAACCTTAAAAGCAAGTATTTCCAGCATTGGTAAAAACCCTGTGCTTTTGCTTTCATAAAAAAGATTATAAGCCTTATAGATTTTATTTTGAATCTTTGTTAATTTAAGTCCTTTATCCCAATAAAAAGTGTGTCAGTTAGCTTTAGCATCAGTGGAATATTCCCCACAGTGTTCCCTAATATCCAGCAGAAATTCCTTCAGCATTCAGTGGAAACATCTCCTCAGAAAAGTCTTTACCACAGTATAAAGAAGCATGTAGATTCAGAGAAATGCAGGGAACGACTGAGCATGACTGCCCTCATCATGTGACGTGCTGACAGAGACTCTCTCCACGGTCTACAAGTTTTCATTTTGTTCCTGTTGTCAGCATTTTAAAAAGCAGAGAACAACACACACTCACCGGCAGAGTGTACTTTGAATGTGATTAATCATAAACTGAACATCATGTGACTAATATATGATAGTGTGCAACTACTGTAGTAATTCGTAGTTAACTGATTTGTAATTAATTGTTTACTGATTATTAACATGTTCAACTACCATTTAAAGGAAATGCACAAAATGTGCAACCTCCAAACCTGTGATTGCAACAATAAACGCAAATTCAACAATTACCTTTGAATTCTGCATGGCCTTGCAATTTTGTACAATCACCTCATTTTTTTCTGCAAATTTGACCAATCATTGCAACTTCCTGTGAGTTCCTCTAATCACAGCAAACATCAATGAACTCATTCATTCATTCATTATCAGGTGGGGGGTGGAGCCTATCACAGCTGACACTGGGCAGGGTACACCATGGACAAGTCGTCAGTTCATCTCAGGGCTGACACATAGAGACAAACAATTCACTTCAATTTAAAGTCACCAATAAAACTACTAACCGATTCAGCGTTTCATTAGTTACTATCTTTTGTGTATTTTTGTAAAAGGACACAAGGTTTGTCATTGCTATTGACATTTATCAATGCTCTATGCACTTTTATATTTTATAATTTTGTGCTTTCTTAACTGAGTTTGAGCTCCATAAAGATTATGCTTCTTTGTGGAATACCCCCCAGGCGCAGCTCTTCATTGACAAATAATACTTATTTTGTCAGTCTTTTTTGGTAAGGTTGCTTGGAACATTCAGATCAGAGTGTGGTTTTATTCCCTCTGGAACAAACAGCCTTTGCTTTTTAATGAATTCTGCAAGAAAAAAAAAATCACAACCTTTTTTTTTTATACTAAGCTGTATTACTAACAGCTTAGTTATTTAAAAGACGGAAAAAATCAGTAGGACTGCTATCAGTATCGCCAAATAATCAAGGTTGCAGTATCAATTTTGAACATGAAAAAGTGGAATCAAACTATCCATAGTTCTAATTATGTTCATCTTATTTAAGAAGCACCCTGTTGACTTGTGCACCTCATGCACTGAGGCTGAGACATTCCCATCTTCAGCTGTCTTATCAAAGGCAAAAATATATATATATATATATATATATATTAAAAAGAAGAAGGGACAATGCACATTAATTAACATGATTAACTTGAGTCTAATCACATACATGGTCCAGATTTAGCCACATCTGTCACTCTGCAGCATGTCTCCAGCCAGGAGCATGGGCCCACAGACCATGTTTCTGTTGCGTACTCGTGAATAACAATTTGTAAACATTAAGAGGGTTTAAATGAACAATGGCAAGTCTAGTCTAGAAAAACACAAAGCAGTGTTTGTTTAAGACTGCTCTGGGAGACAATAGTGGGTCACATAGTGAGTTTAAATGACTGCAGAAATCTGAATCCTGATTGAGACTATTGTTGTCATTGAATTGTGAAAGTTTTTCTACCCGTTGAGTCACGAAAAAAAGGAAAATGAAAATATGTTTTCACCTTTCAAAAGAAAAGGACAAAAACTTTTTGACCTATATTCAATTGAGGACAGTACAAAGACAAGATATTTCACGCTGAAACTGATAAATGTGTTTTGTAAATACACCCTCAGGAGAAAACGGGAGAAAGGTCTGTACTGCAGGCAGGTCAGTCTAGTACCTGAACTCTTTTAATATGAAAAAGTATTCACAATACACTTCTCGTTCGACTCATGAATGCAGTTATTTAGACACTAAATCAAAACAATCTTGCAACCACTGCCTTTTGAGAACAGGAAGTACATCTCTCTACTAACAACTGATAACTCTAGCATGTGTGCTGATGATGGTACAGGTCTGCCTGCCTTACATCCGTCAACATCATGTTAATTACCTTTATTGAAAACTAATTTTTGACAGTTACGAAGCATTTCAGAATCTTGTATGTCCACAGAATCAAGTATTTCCCACACCCATGCTGTTAGATTATTTTTCCACATAAAAATTCACCTGTGACGTCACTGTTTCTTTCATCCATGCTTTTAACATTTTGTTGTGAATTATTATCATGTTGCTTTTTGTTCAAGCAAAGTGAAGACTATCATGGTGCAGTCAAAATTCATACTGGTGTACTTTCTATGCCGGTTATACCAGGGGTCTGCAACCTTTACTATCAAAAGAGGCACTGTTGGCCGAAAACAGAAAAGAAAAATCGTTCTGGAGTTGCAACTATTAACATCTCTATTTTTCTCGGAGACTTTTCTGGTTTTGGATTTGGCATTCATGGCTCGCCTTGGGTGACATAAGACTAGCTATCAGCAAAATGAAGCCGTAGACATAGGCTTAGTCTCTCATTTGGTGTAGGCTACATATTTTAACAATTGCAAAATGCAAGAATTACTTTAATATGTTAAAATAAGAACCATTACTCTTTCCATTTAACTTTTTGTCAAAGCCACAAGAAGCCATAGAAGAGGGGCAAACGAGCAATAAGGAGCTCCAGAGCTGCAGGTTTCTGACTCCTAGTTCATACACTCACTCATACTTCTATCTCTTAATTTTACAAAACTGTAAACAAACCCACTCAGAGTCGACCCGCTGCTCAGTGTGTTAACATCCTTTATTCTGCACTCTGACTACCTGACATATTACAGTCAGAGGTACCCACGGTAACCAGGGGGGTACACTGTGTACTTCATGGACAGGTTACCTAGGTAACCAGAAACCCTCCATGCTGAGTAGCTACCGGGTTTGTGTGTGCAAATGAGCTGCATAGAGCTGAAGGAAACGCAGAGCAGTTTTATTGGTCTCTGAAACTTCACTCACCAAATAAACAGCCTGGGAAAACTCCTCTGTTGCTGGAATTAACATTGTTTCCTCGTATGCAAACAGGCTGTGTGTCAGACAGAGAGGGAGACAAGAGGAAGGCAAGACGGGAGGTGACTGAGAGGAGAGGGGGTGGGGCTGTGTCCTAGTTAGGCTCATCCAATGTATATATACATTTCTGCACACAATGTCTGTATTTATGGCACGTGCATTGTGGCAAATTCCTGCCAAAAGCCAATGTTTCCCATACACACATTTATCAACCACAGCAGCAAAAAAAATGCACCACAAATAGATTCTGCTGGCTGATAAGGCTGCATCGTAAAGTTGCTTTTGTATTGCTTGTACACAGTTCAGACTACTGCATCAGCACAAGGCAGCAAGGACCAGCGAAGACCCACGAGACTGCTCCTGGAAGTCAAAGACAAAGAGTAACCTTGAGGTCACAAGCCCATGTGGGTTTGATATGCAGCTGCAGCAGAGATTTCTAAGATTTTGACTTTTTATTTATGTATTTTTGTAGGGCTGGGACTATACACTTATCTCCTGATTCAATACTATCACAACATTTGGGTGCTGATATATATTCTAATTCTGCAAGCATTGTGATGATATTACAATTTATTGCAATTTTTGTTTACTTCTTTATCACTAGACCATAGGAAAAAGTTTAATCATGCACTTCTAAAGGCTCTATATCATGATTCATATTTCCAAAAACAATGCACATTACATGTTCAAATATTTGGTCAACTTGAAAATTTTATTCGTTGCTCACTGGGCCATGTGCTGGAGAATTTTGTCTGCTCCTGAGGGAAAAGAGACAGCGTTTGTTGAGGGGACGATGAGGAGGAGAGACGAAGAGTGTTGGCATCAGAGTGGAGAGGAAGGGAGGGATGCAATTATCAACTCCACAGTGGGATAAGAGGAGTTAATGGTTTATCGTCACATGGCAAACACACACCCGCTGGTTGTTACTCACATGAACACACACACACAAACAGGGAACAAAAAGGTACTCGGTTCATTCATGCCTGATTTATTCTGCGTGCTCTAACACTGGTAGCCAAGGGAAGTGACTGAAGAGAGAGAGAGCCAGATCACTAAACATGGAACTGGACCAACAGTCAGAGGACACAATGAAAGCTTTTTCTTGAGTGTTATGTTATGCCCATGTCTCTCTGCCTGAATGTCACCAAATCCTTTGGTATTGTGTCCGTCCACAGAGCAGATAGCATCAGTGCAGCAGAGGTGAGCAGGGACACTGATGTTTTTAGTACACAGCAACCAAAGGACATCAGCTGGAGGACATCTCACTGCTACATTACCAACTTGAAAAGCTGTTGCAGGTTTACAACAGGGTCTGCAACAATATGATTATTAAACAGGCAGGTGAAAGTGGGGAGCTCATGTACAACACTCATTCTTGAGAACTGGGACTAATCATGTCCTACCAGACAAAAACCAGTCAGCCCTAATGATGGTAATGAGCCCAACCCATGGTAAGCATCACATGGCTGCAGTATTGTGGTAATATTGGAAGGTATGGTGGCAAAGGGTTTAAGGGAAACATACCTACACCACCACAGTGTAAAAGAAGTTATGGCAAAGATTGGTATATTGACATTACCAAACTCTTTTCCTGGGTGTTGCAGCTAATAAACAGGGCTAACAAAAGTGAAAGCCATCAGTATAAAGCCCATGCTTCTGTCTGTGAGCATGCTACACAAGCAGGCCTCAGATTGACAGCGGCCAGCCATCCAGCAGAGGCTTAGTGTAATGACTGGGTTGGAGATCTGGGGAAAATTCACCAGAAAAATTCCCGACATCTTCCAATTTTCCACGTGTCCTGAAGCCTGCATTTTTATCCGCTGGCTAATAAAGTAACTGACTAATAAACAGTTGACAGACAGACTGACTCCTGGAAGATGGCTCAACAGTGAATGCAGCTGCAGCTTTGACCAAAAACCCTGCATCTAAACAAGTCATGGCTCTGAGACGTCTGGAACAGTTTCCATCTGTGGTGATTCAGTTTTTACTTCCTGGAAAGAAATTATAATAAACACTGATGTGGCAACAATAAGATAAAAATTATAAATAATGATGATAATTTATCTTTATGATTGAGGGAAAATAATGAACCAGAAGTTAAGAATACGTGGTGCAAATATCTCCCACAAGAATTTCATTCACTTCAGCGTCACATCCACCAATAAGCCCTGATTGGGAGGAGGTCATATAACACGACCCATTTAGACTGCTGGAAAGCAAGTTTATCCAGGGTCACTGAAGAGCGTACAGGTGTGATGGTGTCTGAATCCAAGAAGAGCTTGACTGCCAAACAGCTGGCTGGGTGGATACAGCTGTGACCGCATCCAGAGGGAGCACAGGGAGCGAGGCAATGGGAGGATGAGAGGAAGGAAGAGAGGGATGGAGGGAGGGAGAGGAGCAGTGGAAACAGAGGAGGAGGTCAGCAGCTCTGTGCTTGTGTGTGTTAGTACATAGTCCCTTAGTGTGACATTAGATTCAGAGGACCAGTATGGACTGGTCATACTCTAATTAATGTCTTCCTTTTGGTAGTGATTTGTTCTGTCTTTGTCCACATGTTATCTGTTATGTATGACAACATTCATCAGATTCTGATTAAAGATACTGGAAAGTGACTAAAAATATGCTCTGAGTTTGTCACACCACAGAAACATGTTATTATCCACCCAGCCAAATTTGAACAATTGAAACAATTGCTTATTGTATAAAATTAGGTATCAAATTCACGAAAAAATTAAACACTGGAGGCCTGTCCACTCCACTGTCATCAGAGTAACCTGAAAACAACCTGAAACATGGATGTTCTGTCCAGCAGCTTAATTGGACATGACATTTTTCAAATCTTTCCTGTAATGATTATTTTCATAATCAATTAATCTGTCAGTCATTTTTTCTATTAATCAGTTAGTTGTTTGTCAATAAAATGCCAAAAAATGGTGGAAAAACTGTTAATCGGTGTTTCTTCCAAGTCCAATGTGACGTCTTCAATTCTCTCGTTTACAACCTAAAGATATTCTGTTTATTGTCATAGAGGAGTAACCTGACAAGCCGGATGGTTTGTTCTATTTTTTCTATATTTTTCAGTGTCGTTTTTTTTTTTTTGCTCTTCTTTCAATGAAGAAATACTCTCCATTTATGATATGACTGATGCTATCACAGCATCTATCCTCTTCAGGAGCCACCATTGTTTGTTTGTAAAATATACACACTATCTCATGCTGCCATTTTGCAGCTATTGTTGATGTTTGGATCTGTTCATACAGGGTCAACTCATTCTTCTCTCCTCTGACTGACAGCCCATTCTTTCTTGAAGTATCCTGTTACTACTCACTGTTGCAAAAGCCAATTTCCCCACTGGGATCATTAAAGTTTCATCTAATCCATTATGTCTGTCCACATGTCTCCGAGTCCATCAGCCTCAATATGAAAATATCTCCCTTCTCTCTCATCATTAAGCCTCCTCCCTCCCTTCCTCTTTCCTCTCCTTCAATCTTCTCTCACACCTCCTTTCCTCCCTGCCTCCTGCAGATGTGTGTTAGCACGTTTTTGTTAATTAAGAAAGACATCCACCCTCACAAGCAGGAGATACACAAAGTACTGTGGGCTTCACTTCTCACTGTCACACATCCAGGCCTGAAAACAACATGTTTCCTTACTCACACCCACAAAAAACACCCCCTCCACATACACACGTGTTGAAAAGCTTGGCTGGACTGGACATAACAGCTTGTCGTGTCCAGCCCAGTGCCCTCAGCTCCAACATGACTTCATCCACACCCGCTGTGACCTGCTAAGAACCAGACTCTTCCACTGCCACACGTCCACCAGCCAAGACGATACAATAAATGGTAGAGCAAGACTCGCTTTGTGATTGCTACACATCTGCAGGCACCAGACAACACAATACAGAAACCCTGCGTCTAGAATCACTCCAGACCCTGATATACTGCAGGCTAAGATCTATAAATATCACACAAACAGGAGAGGGGATATCAAGCACTCTGAGTCTGATGGCCACCTGATGCCAAGAATACAAACAATCCTCTTTCTCTGAGTATGAAATATGATTCATATGTAACCTCGCGACTCCACACTCCTACAACACCTCCCATAGGACACCTGAGAGAACAAAGTAAGAAGCATTTTCCAAATACGCCCGATACGAGAAAGAAAGAAAAGCAAACTCTTGATCTGTAAGACAGATGCATGAGATTTAGGGTTGGGTTCCAATATGACCAATACCTGCTGGACCGAAACACAACACGGATCATGGTGCCTCATTTCAGTGTCACACACCCGAGCTGTCTATTAAGATAGTTACCCTCTAATGCGGACATTACAGACTAGAGTTGGGCGATTGGACAAATATATATCACCTATCAATGATGGCTGATGATGGTCAGTTAAAAAATTGTAACATATCACCCAACCCTAGTGCAATATTCATACTGCACAGTGCAAAGTGCCACATGTTTCAGCAGCATTTAAAATACAATTTGGTCACTAAACAATATCATTAACAGTTTTGAAATGGCTCTTAATAACACTGCACACTGACCAGCTACAGCAATGTTAAACTCAAAGTTCCCAATGGATGCTAGGATGTTAATTTAAAGGGTCATATTTGTGCTGTTTACAGCTTTTACGGGTTCCATTCATTTTAACCTGACATCTTTTTATCATCTTTTCCTTTTTATGTATCATTTTCTTATGGTACCAGCTTGCTAATTTCTTGCAGCTAAATGTAGCAGTTACTTCAAAAAGTATTTTATTTACTGATGTGTGATGTGCATTGTTTTTGGAAATATGAGTCATGATATACAGTCTTTAGAAGTGTATGGTTTAATTGCTTCCCTTAGGCTAGTGTTGAAAAAGCAAAGAAAAATAGCAATATTTGCAGAATCGAAATACATATCGAACCTGCACTTAAGTATCGTGATAATATCAAATCAGGAGAAAAGTGTATCATCCCAGCAGCAGAAATTAGTCGCCAGGAACATCTAACAACTCTGAATCTGAGTCTCCCCAGTTGGTCTAAAGTCTCTTATTCATTTAACAGCTGACACACTTCAAAGACAAATCAAGAGCCCAGCCAGGCGTTTAGAGCCTGTCCTCTTTCCTCTACCTTTCTGTCCTTTATCCCCTTCTCCCTGTCTTTCAGTTTGGCCGATCAGTAGAGACGACTGCCCGTCAGCCTCTTGTCCTTCAGTCAGACTTGGCCGCTCCACTCTGCTGGCCTCCAGCTCACCTCAACCAGACAGACCAGAGCACAGCATGGCAGCATCCTGGCACTGAGCGCACACACACAACGCAGACAGAGCTTTAATTCAGACAAACACTTCCTACTTTATGTGTGTGTCTCGGAGGGCAGGAAGCCAGCGCGGTAATAGGATGTTCCTCGCTTGCTTTGTAATGTCTCAAAGAGCTGGTTTGGAGCCAAAACACAGGGCAAAAGCAAAGGCACCAAGCTACACTGAACATGCTAATGCTGCCTAGAGTGCTAGATGCTTTTTATTAGGGCTGCATGATATGGTAAAAAAGTCAATGTCATATGAAATTGTGACATGTGATACAACTAGTGGGAACAGGAACAATAATTTTTGCATCAAAATTTTCATTTTTACAGAAAGAAACCTCAATCATGATTGTTGGGAAACAAACATGTATTTTTACACCTAAAGAACAAGATTTGTAGACAAGGGCATAAAAAAACCCTGCAAAAAATGGCAGGGTTCTGCACTTTGTATATTGCTCTTGGCCATATTACAGTTTCGCTAATATTGTGATTACTTGTGCAGTCCTAGTTTTTTTTTTTATATATCTATTGATGGATCAGAGTTTCTCAAAGCCCAAGATGACGTCCTCAAAGGCCTTGTTTTGTTTACAACCCAAAAATATTCAGTTTACTGTCACAAAGGCCTAAAAAAACCAAGAAATAATCAGATTTGAGAAACTAAAATCAGACAATGTGGAGATTTTGTCTAAGGGTCAAACAATACTGGATTTTTGGGGTTGCAACTGATATCAATATTAAGAATTAAAAAATATTCTGATAGATATATTGGTTGATATTCTTTATATATAGATAGTGGACAAATACAAATACCATTTTCGAAGAAAAAAATACATTTATTTATGTAGCGGGAAATCTTATTATATCACCCCTAATGCAATACTTGACCACTTTTTTTAAAGATATATGATGTTGGATGTTATATAGTTCTCTCTGAATTAAGAAAAAAAAAGATTAAATATACATAAAATCCTGCTTAGAAAACTAAAAATGAAAATGTGTGATAATGACAGGTTGCAAGTTGACATACTTTAGTTTATAGAGGTCAGAATTTGGACAGTTTTTTTTCCTTAGAAATGACTCATATTGATTAATCAATTCAGAATCAACTTATGGGATAACTGTTGCAGCTGTAGTAGACATCATCCAACCGTAGTTGCAGCCATTTAGGGTGAATAAAATAGCAACAGCTGTTGAGTGTCATCTGCATCCATCATCATACATGAGACAACTAATTACCTAGATAACCACAGAAATGGTATTTGGCCAACAACTGTAATCCCTCCACTGGAGAGCCAGCCATGTTTCATTTGAGCCAAACATCTTCTGAGTCATTTATAGTCTGTAATATGAAACTGACTGACAATATTTTGTAAAGTCAGTCATTCGTGAAAAACACACCAGCCAGTCATCTGTTTTACATCCCATCTCACGGACAATAATCCGTAATCTGACATCAGACAGCCAATCATGTGTAATCTGACATCCGACTGCCAACACATTAATCTCATCAGGGGATTATGACGGTCCGTCAGCCGGCGTCTCCACTCAGCAGATCACTGCGTCCTTTGCTTTGCTACAGCACTGATGAAAAGATGACGCACAGACAACTGAAAACAGGTTTAATGAGCGAGTAAAGGAATATCTGCCACTGTAAAGTTGAGTTATTTCCCATTACCAGTGTATTCCTTGGACAGAGTTATGTTATTGGACTTCTGATGGTGGATTTGCTGCATTAGTTTTGGATATTTTAAAATCCTGTTGTTGAATTTTAATCCAACTGTGGTATTTCTCATTGCTACTGGGACTACACGATATGGCAAAAATGTCATATGGCGATCGTTTGGTCCTGCGTTTTTTTTATTTTGAACTTGACCATATTGTGATTGATTCTGCAACTCTAATGTCTACTAACTGTTAAAGCTTGTTGTGTTAATTTCTTTTCTTTTTGTCCACAGGGGGCTCCAGCATCAACACTAATCAACTAATTGATTAATTGTTGCAGCTTTAGACATTTTTATAAGAACACTTATAGATACACTTAACAAAACTGAGGATATGTGCTAAAACAATTAGTCAATAACAGTATTTTGTTGATTAACAAAAAATAAGTTTCTTATGATGTGCATTTTTGGTTTTGTTTTTTGTTTTTTTGACATTTGACATATGTAAATGAAGTACTGATATAGATGCAATAATACCAAAACCTCAAGGTGCGATAATACCCTATAATACAATACAACACAATATTTAGTAAAATGTACACCATTTTTTGGTCATATAAAATTTTGTTTTCCTTTCTACTTAAAGTTCTTCTGCTTTTCTTCTTTAATCAAATTAAATATTACTGTAATTATTGTTACCACCATCATCACACAATTATTCTTATATTATTCCAATGTATGCCTTGAAACTTGCAATAGGGAAAATAAAATAAAAGTAGCCAGCCATGATGTAAGCATGTGCAAAAAACTGGCATGAACGGTCTTTACCAATAAATGTCTGTATGTATATGTATAACTGTAGAACAAAAACAATGCGGCAGTCAGTAGCAGTCCTTCTATAAAACAAAATATAAATAATAAAAGAAAATAATTAACCATGTAACACCATGATAGATATTGTCACAGTCCAGTACAGTATTGAGACATTTTTTATTGCGATGTTGTGATATTCAATATATTGTCACATCCCTAATAACTGATCACTAAAGAGTATCAAATAGTGGACAAATCAACAGATAATGAAAATACGCATAAACTGAGGACCAGTTTAAATACTTTTCTTACACCTAAAATGTTCATGCAACTGAATCAAATGGTAGCAACATGTAGAAACAAAGTGTAATCTAATCTTTTTCTGATAAAGAAATGAACTGAAACCACATTCACACCTTTAAAAACAGACTCAAGTATTTTATCAGTTACATTAAAATTTCTCTTCCAGTCTTAAACCAACAGTCACTCGCCAGGTTCACCATCTGTCTAACTGGGAACACAAACTTGACACAGCTGATTATATCCTCTCATCCTCGCCAGGGGGAAAAAAAGGAAGAAAACCTGAATGGATAACATGAATGGGAGATCCAAAAAAAACACTGATATCCTGAAAAATCACTTCTGCACTTGTGTGTGCACTCTTTCACAATCCTTTGGTGTCACAGACAAGCCAACAGTTATCTCTTTGTCTGAAGCAGCATAGTCGTGTTACAACTGAGGGCTGAGCAAGCAAAAAATTAGCTTATATTAAACTGCAGATAATAACCAGTGAGGTCAGCAGGAGGAGTATCATCTCACTTGCGCGCGCACACACGCATGCACGCACGCACGCACGCACGCACGCGATGATGCCTCTCTGGTTACAACAGATTGTGATAGCCAACACCCCAAAAACAGAGGCTGGAGTTAACCACACTGTCAGCTATGGCTGTCATTCAACCAAATATTTCATAAATGAACCCCATGCTGTGACAAACAATTAAACCACTACATCATAATAAATAACCTGAGACATGGAGCTGATGTAAAATGAGATTCACTCGCTCTGACATCTACTGTACTTGACAAAGATCAGCGGCAGCAGCTCACATTTGAGTAACTTAAGTGATAAAATCGAATACGACTGACTTGTGCTTAGCTATTCATTGAGTTAAAATAGAAGAAATGACTAATGTTGTGAGGTGTTTAGGGCTGGGTGTCGTTCAGAAATGTTCAATACTGGTACTTGTAGTGCTTTTTATACTCTGATACTGGTTCCTGAATGATGCTTTTATTCATTTTAAAGGAGCAATATGTAGCTACTGTACGTGCAAAAGTGAGTACTGCAGTCCCAATAGCGAGTTGGAGCTGCTGACTGGTTAATAAAGCTGAACAATTTAAAAAAATATATCTAATTGCGATTATTTTGAATGACACTGCAATTTGAAATATTGGAGCTAATGTGTTATGTTTTTTTCCAGGAATTTGTACTATATGAAGATGTATCTTTAAGTCTATAGAATGTGATTTGTAGGACATAACATCTCTGCCTCATAACAACAAAAACTGATGATACTCATTTTTTCACAGTCCCATAGGTACTGGAGATCCATTTCTTCTGGACATGACAGAATAAATACTTACAAATGCTGTAGTGTGCTGTTCATTATCAGAGGAGGGAGAAGAGTGCCTACGAGCACTGAACAACAACTACATGCACATTTTCACATGTTGACTAGCAGTTTGAGCCTGTGGTTATGTGCATAATTAATTCATGTTTTCACTTGTGTGTGTGTGTGTCTGCATGTGATGCATCTGTCCTGTTTGTTGTTCTTGCGCCCCACTCTCTTCTTGCTCACGCTCTCCCAACTCTGTTTTTCACACTAGGTATAATTGAATCAGTTAAAGGTTTAAAGGTCGTTCATCTTAATATTCTAATATGAGCCTTCCCTCAAAAACTGATCTTCTCAGAACTTGGGTTACACTTTATAAACCTAATATTATCACCGTCTCTGAAACATGGCTACATAGTAAAATCACTGACAATGAAATCAAAATTGATAATTTTGTCTTGTATAGAGCTGACAGGTCTTCTAGAGGAGGTGGCGTGGTCACATGTTGATGTAAATCTTGTCTCTGAGTGTGTCATTCCTAATGTTGAACCAGTTAATTTTGAAGGTCTGGATTGAGTTTCTAGAAAATACTGCGGGTTATGGCGGGCGGGTCAAGTGACAAAGCAGCAGTTGGTATAAATATCAATGAGTTATGCTTAAAATTGTAATACAAAACTGATCATTTCTACTAATTCTATTGCATATCGCAATCGCAATTTCAGTCAAAATAATTGTAGGATAACTTTTTTTTTTTTTAACCACATTGTGTTGCCCTAAGCCGAACAACAGGCTAAGAAATACAGTGCAGACCAACAGATGTGAACTACTATTCTGTTTAACTGTAAACATATGAAGGGAAAAAGAGAAAGAGAATGAGAGAGAAAAGCAACATACTTAATATCTGAGCAGAAAACACTTTTGCATGTCTTTCCAGACATGGCAACATGTTCTCCTGACAGTTATTAATCGATAGGCTAATCGATTCATCAAAAAAATAATCCTTACTCATTTAAAAAGTAATCATTAGGTGCAGCCCTATATAATACCCTATTGTTTTCTATTGTTACTGTAATTTTAGAGCAATATCTGTCACAAGAAAATCCTTTGGGATTTATACAGTCTCTTATTTACCTTAATAGAACAAAATAAAATAAAAGTAGCTAGCCATGACATAAGAACATGCAAAAAATTGGCATGTCTTTGGCAATGATTGTTTGAATTATGTATATGCAATTGCAAAACAAAAACAATGCAGCAACCAACAGCAGTCTTGTCATAAAATAAAATACAAATAATAAAATAAAATAATTTTAATACTGCAGTATATATCGTCACGGTCCAGTAAGGTATCAGGCATTTTTTTCAATCATGATATCCAATATATTGGTACATCCCTGACCCTTTCTAATCACATAGAAGTTAAGACAAAAGACTTAATAACTGGTATCATGGAGTGATGTCATGTCAAACAAACGGCTGTTAAGTTTTAGGGTTAATTTTCAGCAGACAGAGCAGCAGGACGGGGGTCTCTCCCCGAATCAAACACCGTTCCTCCACCCTGCCAGCTTCTCTTTGAAACAGGGTGTGACACACAATAAGCCGTCAACATACAACTTCCTAACTTGCCAGTCAAACAAAAACATCAACCGAACAGCACAGATATTATTCAAGTTGACGGGTGGTAGGGCGGAGGAGGCAGCGTGACCCCCGCCCCGGCTGTCGTGCCCGTGTGTCTGCAGACTTGCTGCCTATTGTTCCGCCGCTGTCACAGCCGTTAGCCGATTTTCTTTTCCAGGATGCCGAAGGAATGACCCGCCCTACTCTGCCTCAGATTGGCTAGTCTTCGCTGGCTCCGTTGGTGGTTTGGGCATGAAGTGTGATGATTGGGAGGGTTAGGATGAGACTAGCCAATCATAAGCTGAGTAGGGCGGGTGGTTCCTTCGCCATCCTAGCAAAAAATTATGTCTCTAGCCGTTAAGGTAGGTGCACCGCAGATTAGCTTTAGCTTTAGCCCCGCCGGCTAACAGCACAGCCGGCCAGCTAGCGTCAACGTTAGCCGCTCGCCTTTTTACACAAAGCTAAAAGGTAACACGGCACCTTTCTTCCATCGTGTTTCCCTGAAGTCGTGTGAAAACACAAACAAGCCGAACAAACAAATGGTCAGAAACACAGTTTAAAGAGTTTAAACATACCCAGAGCTCCGTTCCCCAACTCATTGCGGATTCCCCCGTCTGACTTCTCCCGTACTGAACGCAGTTTTCCCCCGCTCAGACTCTCCTAAACTGCCGCTGGGACTCCGGTTCTCCTGACTGACTGTCTGCCGACAAACACACACTCCTCCTCCTCCTCCTCCTCCTCCTCCTTCTGCTGCTCTCTATCCGACTGAATCAGCAGGGCCGCCCACACCAGGGGCCCTGGACCATAGTATCCCTGAAAATACTGTTACTGTTAGTGGTAATCCAACTGGTTTGAGGACCAATGAGTGACAGATAGATATAAAGCATGTAGTACCAGTGCACAAACAAAAACTATATAAATAATCATATATAAAAATTATAGAAATAAAATAAATAAAAAAATGCATATAATATAAACAATACTCCACTTAAGTGAATGTCAGTTACAGAAACCCTTGAAAAAGTTCCTTTATACAGAAAACCCTGCAAATCCTGTGACTTGTGAATAAATGTGATCTGATTAATTTGCAATAGGTAATACTATGTCAATTATTGCAAAAATTGATAATTATATTATGTCGCCCTTGCTAATTATGACTGATAACATTAGTTACAATGACAGTAGTTACAAATATATGTAAATGATATGAAATATAAATCTAAAAGAATTTAAATTAATTATTTAAGTAAATAATAAACAATTAAAGATGAAAATTAAATACTATATTAGATATTATTCAATTCATTGTAAATCAATTAATAATTTAAAAATAAATAAATATAAAAGTATGAGATATAACACAATATAAGATAAGATAAGATATAATATATAAGATACATATACATATACACAGTTTCTCAACTTTTTGTTTTTACTGTATATATTATTTTTCTTTTACCTATAATCAGCCATGTTTTACACTTATATGTAGTTTTTTTTTCAGTTTTTTTGTTCATTTGTTTAGCCACAGTATAAGCCATTTTTTTCCCCAATAACGTCTTAATAGTTTTTTACTTAACACATACATTTCTATACATTTATCAGTATATACATATATTTATACATAAAGAGGAAACATACAGGACACCAAAGTTTTAACTCACACATGATCCACCCCCTACTCTCCTACACAACAACAACAAAAACAAACAGAAATGATTTTTTAAAATGAATAAATAAAATGCACAAAAGTAACTGTGTAGATTACATCTTGTAATATATACTTAAGAATGAGCAGAAGTAGAGACTTAAAAATCTACTCATAAAAGTACAAGTACCCAAAGAGCTACTTAATTGCAGTAATTTTTAGTATTTTTAACTAGTTACTTCCACTCCTTCTTATAACAAAACTTTTTCTAAGAAAAACAACTTTTATCCTTCTACTGTTATGATTAGGAAGATATAAATCTACGATAAAAGCTTTGGGTCTGGAGGATAATATGTCCTGGATACACTCTCTCACTGCTTCCCAGATCTCTTTTATTTGATTACACTGCCACAGACACACAGTCACACTTGATACATATATCACGTATGGCACTATTGCATTTATAAAACCTCTCTGGGGTTATATATGTTCACATCAACCAATTACACTGCAGTAACTTCAGGACATTTTAACTCAATCCCTGCTCGCCTATAGGATCAAATAGCTGATACATGATCCTGCAGACATGCAGGAACTGAACAAAGCTGAAGGCGAGCACCTTCTCTGAGAGGAGCCCAACAGTCTCTCACACGGAAAACCCCTGTTTTATTCCTTTTACTCACTGCTGAGTTTTGGAGAAATCACCTGTAGAGATCCATGCCTTTTCTTCTGCAGAAGAAGCAGAGATCTGCCACAGAGGAGCAAGACTGTCTGGTGTTTTCTATTTGTCTTAGTTTGAGCCAAGCAGCTGAGAAAAACTGCAACAGGTCATTAAACAAACCCTCCAAAGAGACAAATAAATACAGTAAATGTGAAAATAGATGTGAAATTAAACACTACAAATTCACTGTAGAGTCTGTCTACAGTTTGTTGTATCTGACTATATATTTAGACATTTATAGTGGGGTGCTTGTTCTTTAATCTTTGATGGTATTATTACAATATTTCTAACACATTATCTAAAACCTGAGGCTGTACTCACCGCCTTACAGTAATAATTCAGGAATCACATGGGACAAAACATAGGAGTCTTCTCTCAATTTAGGTCAGTAGCATGCTCAGAAAGCTTCCAGATATCTCTGTCTGATGCAAATTAAAAACATTTATGGTTTATTTAAATCAACTGATCCACATGAAAAAAGCACTGCAGCTAAAACTGACTTTGATGGAGAGAGTTTTTGAGAAAATCAGCTTTATTTCAGGACAAGATCTTCAATTAATGACATATCTTTGTGAATCTACAGTCACTCCATTGATAGTATTATAGAAGTCAACCTCATCTCACTGGTTTGTGTTTTTATGTTGTAAATGTTTTAAATTCTTACTGTGATAATAAACAATCTTTGGACAGAAACCCAACTCATTGATTAGTGAATGAGCAGCTCCCTCTAGTGGCCAAAATTCAACACTACAACTGTAACAGACACTGAAGTCCTGCATTAATTACTATTATTATTATTATTATTATTTTTTGTTAAAGTACTAAAACCCAAATATATTCAATTTACTATCATTTATCAAAACAAAAAGCATCAAATCCTCACATTTGAGGAGCTGGATGACAGACCAGCAAATGTCTTTTAGTTAAATTCTCAGAACAATTAGTTTGCCGTTCACAACAGATTTGAATCTCTCATTCCTTCAATCCAATTGCACACGTCTTGGCTCATGTGTGCAAAAGACCAAAGCTTTGCTTGTTGTTAGCTGTTGGCTGCTCAGTGCTACCTTGCTCAAATAACTGGAGCGCACGGCAATAGTGTTATCAAACACTACAGCTTTTTCAGGTTTTCCAGAAATTCCTCTATTACTCCACACATTTGGTCCCTGCCTCTGTTCTTAATCTTCTCCAGAACTCTGATGCTGCTGTCACGAAAGTAAGATTGTTGTGGAATCTCTGCTGCCCTCATGTGATATTGTATTGACCCGCTGTAATCCTGTTGATCATAGCATTTATGTTTTGCATAGCTGTTGTAAATCATCTGTTTGTCTGCAGGTTCCAGATCACTCTCTAGCAGTTCCTGGTATATCTCCTCAGCTTTAGCCTGACTGTGATTTGACTTTGCGTACATGTTTGCAAGATCTAGTTTCTTTGCAAGTGAAGAATGAGGGTAAACAGAAAGCACCTCCTCATGGAGACTGATTGCTCTGTCTATTGTGCTTTGCTTTGGGTGACTGACGATAATAATTATCCATTTATAACAGAGTGCAGCACAGCTCTTCAGATAACGAACATCTGGATGTTTCTTCAGAGTTTCCTCTGCCAAATCAATGGCCTCATCAACAGATACATATTTTCTGAAAACCCAAAGTAATGTTTTCATACCACTGTAGCTGCTGACAGGATTTCTTGAAACCTTTTTAGCTAAGTCACGTGCTTCATCTTCAATACTTTCTCCTTTCATTCCACATTGCTGAAGGAAGTATACAGCGAGGTACAAGTTCCCTGGATCCTGTTGCTTGGCAATTCTCATTTTCTCCAAGATTTCAGCCTCCAGCCCTGTGTTGTTATAATTAAATCTTTTGACTAAGGCTATGTAATAGCTGGAGTTCCACTCCACCACGTCCGGCTGCATCCTGATGGCTCTCTGGAAATATTCTTCAGCCAACAGCTTTTTGTCTGGACTTAAGTTCATGAGGGTCCAGGCTTTTTCAGCGTAGATCTCTGGATGGAGCTCATCCTGGGATGGAGATGGATATTCATTCATCAGGGCGTCAACCTTTGACAGGTAAGCTTGACTCTCCTCTTGTTCTCCCAGGTGATGGTGCAGCCAAGCCAGGTTCCCGTAGTTCACCACTAACCACGGACCCTCATCTCTGCTTCTTGTCTGGCTAAATGCCTCTGCAGCCTTGTTAAACAAACTCTGGGTGTCTTTTGTGAACCCCAGCTTGTGCTGAATGTACCCCTTCAGGTTGTAAATGTGACCCAGCCAGTAGTTTCCCTCCTCGGTGCCGACGTCCTCCAGTTTGTCTCTGAGACGTAACAGTCTGGGTCTGCTGAGGTCCAGGTCCCAGGTGAAGTGGCACTGCAGGGCGTCCAGTTTGGACTCCAGTGTTGTTTGACCCTGATGACTGATGGCGAATAAAAATAAGAAATGTTAAAGGACATCATCAGTAGGTTCATACAATATGCTCTAGCATGTTTGGATAAGGACTATAACAAATGAATGAGCAAATCAAGACAGAAAGAAAGAAAAGAGTATTAAGCATCGAATAGAACAAGGATATAAAGAGTCAAGGACATAAATAAGTCTGCTTCAAAGCAGGTTGGCCTCATGGCTTTCTTGCAAACTATTCCATGACTCAGGCAGAGGAAGAAGAGTGCTGATCAGGCCGTATTGTTACGTGGTGGTGGACAGAGCACTTTGAAGTTCCTGAACCTGACCTACACATCCCCTGTGGAAGAGGCAGAGTCTGAAGACTGGGGGAAGCCTCACCCTTATCCCTGGCAAAAGAAGCTCCTTGGTTGCAAGGAAATGGGTGTGGATGAGATTCGCCATCAGATGTTGCATGCATCGTTGGGCTGTCTTGGCTGACATGCCTCTTCAGTGTTGGGTAGAGGTCAGGGACAGTGCCTGTGAAGTGGCAGACTAGGGTGGTGGTTCCCATTTTCAAAAATAGGGACCAGTGGGGGTGCTTCAGTTATTGTGGTATCACACTGCTCAGCCTTCCAGGAATGTTTGCCCCAGGGTGCTGGAAGGAAGGATCTGACTGACTGTCAAACCCCAGATATGAAAAGAGCTGTGCAGACTCCATCTTCCTCCTCCTCCTTAAACCCCCTATGTAAATACAGTGGAAACACACGTTTGGCTGGAGGTAAAGTTACTGCAATTAGTAAGCTAACGTTAGTTAGCCGGACATGCTTACATTCATAGCTTATGTTAGAGCTGATAAACACCAAGTTTAATCCATTCCCCATGTGTGTACTCTTGTGTTGCACATTTTTGAAGACCTGCAAAAAAAGTTGCTGAGTATTGCCGGTCTCAGCGTCTCCTGCACACCTCTTCAACATGTAGAGAAATGCAAAGCTCGACAGGCCTGTGGCACCCTTGTTATGGTTGCTAATCAATGAATAAAGAGTTGCTGTTTGGAGGTGGGGCTTAGCAAAGGATCAGTTGTTTTTGTGACCCATTTTTACTTTTTTAAATACAACACCATCTGTGACTGATTAGTGGACAGTCTACCTTTACTCTCTCCCTCACTCACCTGTCCACTCTGCTGTGTAAGAAAGATCTGACAATTATTTATTATTCATTTAATGTTTATTTGTACCATAGCATTTACAGTCTAAGCTAATTTGCAATCCCTGTCCATATCTGGGCCTTAAGATACAAAAGACTCAGCAACAAAAACACAAGTAACAGTGCAAAATACAAACAATGAAAAATACAGAACAATACAATATACAAACTACAAAACATAATTAACACCATAAAATAAGAGGCAGAGGATTATTCATGACTACATGACTGATTCCTCTTCAAAAACAATTTGAGTTTAAAGTGTCTAAATCAGGATCCACTTTGAGTTCCACAGGTAAATAATTCCAAATGTTAATTCTACGGGCAGAAAAAGCTGTTTGTCCAAATGAGGATTTACACAGGAGAACCTTACAATTCCCACTGGATGGTCCACATGTTACTGAGCCTGAAACTGTTAGCAGCATGAAATGGGAGACAGTCTGTGATAAGTCTAAACAAATGTAAGTGTGCTTTTGCGATCCTGCTCTCCATCTTAACACCATCTTAACATGCTTGTTAAAACTCAAAATATCAAGGCAATGGACTGCAGTAGATTTTTGAGGCACTTAAAAAAAGACAAATCAGGTTTGTTTTTTTAAAAGTTCCTAAAACTCAAAGATTCAAATTTATCTCAAGAAGAAAAGTAAATGATCTCAACTGAAGATTAGAGGCAGTGTGTTGCCTTGAAATTTTAATTGTCTCAGCTTTTTTTTTTTTTTTTTTTACAGTGAAGGAGAGACAGAAGAATGAAAGGAAGTTATAAATGAGGAAAGAACCAACTACCACTGAGGAAACACATTACAGGTTTTTATGGCTGATTCTTTCCTGTTGAGCAAAAATTAAAATACAGTAAATATGTGGAAAATAATTAATAACGAAACAAACAAAATAGATGGATTTAGTATTTTCTACCTGAATTATATTCCTGGCAGTGTGTGATGTTCAGAAAACAATCAATCTGTGACAATTATTAAAAACGTACGGACAATATCCTGCCTGAGAGGAAAGAAGGAAGAAAGAACAAGAAACATCAAAGTGAAAAAAATAAGAATAAAGAAAGAAAAGAATGAACACACTGTCATTGACTTGTAGGGTAAATTAATTATAATGATATTAATTATTTACTCCTACAATGATATGAAATGTAGAAGCAGCTACTCACTTCATCTTACAGCTGTGTCTTTGACTCCAGCTGATTTGTGCTCTTGATGCTGCTGTTGGTTCACTGGAACAACATCTGTGATATCCGTTTTCTGTGTCGCTTTAAATACTATGTGATGTTGAACAGGTGGGCCTATAACTTGTCTTAATATGGTCATAATTATTGGAAACTAACTTTTTCTTTCCATATAAAGTCAATGGAGAGATGCAAACAGACCAGACACTTCCTTTTAAGGAAGCCGGCCCTCATCCTTATCTAATGCACCACTCAGGGGTGGATGCATTGAAATATTAAAAGTTACTATTATTAAAAAAAAAAAGTGCTTCAACAAAACAACTACGCCACTATCCATCCGCGGCTGTTTTGTATTGTTGCAGATGGTGATCCTACACACATGCATACCAGAGTTAAGTGAAACTGAAATTTAAGGGTCTATAGGGAGCATCATCTCTTGCTGCATTCACTTGCACTTAGACAGTGGAGCTCTGCTTGCAAACTATAGCCACAGCTTGTCATATATTCTGTTTAAATTCCATCATCCAGTACTGAGGTGGCACCTCTAGATACAGCCCCGGTACCACTACCATTTCATGATTATTAAACTCATCATATTAACAAAAGGAATCACTTACTTGCAGGTACATAAAAGTTTTCTGTGTGCTGGGGGATATAGACATTTTACAGGTTGTAAGGGGAGGGATCATTAAGTAGGTGCACTTTATATCATGAGACACACTTCATCCCAACATTCAAACATATAATCATCATTTGTATCAGTGTAAAGACACTGGCCATATATGGGTGGTTTGCGTTTTAGATTTTTTTAAGGCTAAATTATGTTCCTGTCCAAAAGTACTTATTTCCATTTTCAGAGCTTTGATAAATATCTGTATCCTGGAAGATAAATTGTTCAGAGACAGTCACTCACATATTATATTCTACACATAACCAATAATATAAAGGTGTGAAATTTTGATTACTCTTTTTATTTACGCAAGAAAGGGACTGTAGCCAGCAAAATATTAGTATTAGTATGGAACTGACATACAGGTTAACATGCTTTATGTGAATTACGTGAATTGAACTTTATGTGACAATTACATCATCAATCGGTTTTATTTTTTGTACAGCAATGCAAATTCCATGTAGAGTGTATTATGTTCTTATGTAAACTTTGTCTCATCAAGATTTGCTGAATGTTTTAAAAGGTGTTGGGCTTTTACCACGAGAGCAACGGGAAAGTATCCCAAGCTGTCTAAAACAAACCCTTTCCAACACAGCTGGGTAGGCCGGTTTACCACAGGCAGCAGCAGATAACAGATTTTCTCCTGTGTGTCGCTGCAGTGTTAGAGGTACAGAGGGTGGCTGCATCTCAGGGCAAAGACAGGCAGGAGAGAGAAAGGCAGGCAGACGAAGAAAGAGAAAGAAGAGAAAGGGAGGAAGAAAAAGGCCAAGCAGGAAAGAGATAGAGAGGCAAAGGCTGACAGGAAATAGATAGAGGCTCAGAGCAACCAGTTTTCATTTGAGCTGCAACAATTCAACTTTCCACAAATCCCTCTGATGATCCAATGCTGCCAGTTCAAGTTAACAGTAATAATGTAAAAGCCTCTGAGCCTGTGTCTACTCCAACATCTGTAGTCTCTGGTGTTGTTATCACCTCAAACTGAAATAAGTGGTGAAGGCACAAATATGCATCACTTGTTTTTAATATCTGATAAGAGCCCAGTTAACCTCATAGGGGCAGGATTTGCTTTGTAGGCTTTGCACAACAATTCGCTGTACCCCTGTATGGTTTGTTTTTAACCCTACCTGATGATAAAGCAGCTCAAGCATTTCAGTTTTTGCAGTCCACTGTTGACTGTTTGCATTGTTGAACATTGCCAGATTGCAACATGTCTTCTATTTCAACAATGTCCAACACTGATAAAAATGCCAAAATGTCACCAGCTTGCGTGTCATTGATGTGTGCTGTGTGTCCTCTCCTGAACTTTCATTGTACAGCAGTATTTAACCCTCTGGACACTCGAGATGGGTTGGAGACTTAGTAATGTTTGTTTGTCGGTCCTCAGGGGTGCGCTATTCCAATCCAACTGTCGGACACAATATGAATTTATTGATGTGAAAGATTATTTTCCACACATCACTGTGGCTGTTAGGCTCGCAGTGAGCCAGAGCATCTTGGAAAAATGATGGCTCGATGCCAAGCATTGATAGCAGCAGTATCAGCCTCTCTAACCTAAAAAATAACATAAAGCACATTTGTTATGTATCAGCCACCACCTTCTGACTTCCGTAAAGGTTGTTGGTAAGATGCCCTGGATCCACGCAAACACATTCCAGAATCCTACGATGACTTTAATCCATTTGTTAGAACAAGTGAAACCATTCCTACTAAAGACCATTAAGGTTTCCACTTATAGAGATGTTGGTTGTCTCTGATGTTGACGTTGAGGAGGACTGTTGGGGTGCATGCAGTTACACTGCCCCAAACCAAGTAACGTGCCAGCAGATAGCTGGTGTCAACTATGAGGGCTCCACGATGGAACACAGGCCTCCACCAGGCTACAAATTTCTACAACAAACATGGGTTTGGACATCACTGTCCCTGAGGAATGGGAGGAAAGAGATCTCAGACCTTGCACATTCATACTTCCTTTGTTTTGGATTTGCAGACCAGGAGACTCCCCAGAGAAGCACAACTCCACAACTGAAGGGCACATCAGGACAAACCGTGTACTGATTATTCTTTCAGTCTCTTTGATCAAGTTTCATTGAACCAGGTTAAGTGTGACACGTGCACTTTCTCCATTGATGTATGGGAAGATAACAATCCCAAACAAACTTAAAATACACTATCAAGAAAAAAGAAATCAACACAACAGGAATATAATAAATGCCATGGTTACATGTGAGATAAAAACTGATGGGCTCATAAAACCCGAACTGATTGATGAGTCAAAACTCCTCTGATAGCTTCGGATCAGTGAAGTCTGTAGATGACGTTGACTTGTTTTTCAGGACTATTAGCCTGATGGTCTGGAAGGAGTTTGCAAAAATGGGATCTTGACAAAATTGAGAAAAAGTAATAAAAGTTGCCATTTTTGAAGTAGAGGACTACTTGAGAAAAAATACACATGAATTGAATAATTAAAATGGTGAAATAATTTTGAGTCTAGGCAGAGCCATTTTAAAGATAACTGTGGAAATGTAAACTTGACCATTACAGCGCCACTTTGGGGTCGATGAGTGTCATTTTTGCTGCCTGAGCAGTGGGAGGAATTTGCAACCCACCTGCTAATTTTGTTGAATTTTCGTTTTACAGTTTTTGCTGCACAAACACTTACAGCAGAAAAGAATATTAAGAAGAAAGAAAGAAGGTAAGAAGTAAAGAATCAGAACAAAAACATTTAAGGTCCACATCCAGGTGGACATGGTGACTATTTTGTATTGTCTGGACGGTTTCCAGTTGCCAGTCAGTGACACTGTTCTTACAACCAGTGACAGCAGGTGACACACCACACAAGGCCCTACAGTGCCCTCTCCTGGTAGGAACAATTTTCTGCACAAAATATAAACCTCACCAAAGACACCACTGATAAACAATCCTATTTTAAGGAATACTGACTGTATAAACATAAAATATTGGCATAAATAAACCTTTTGGAGAGGGATATGCACACACTAAGCAGGCAAATAAAGAGGGAAAAGAGCAAAAGAGAGAAAAATACTTTGATTTTTTTCTTTCAAAGTAACCTGAGTGTGATTTTTAGGTTTTCCTCATGTCAAGTTGCTGCTCCCACTTCAGCCACACTTCGTTGTTGTATTGTTTTTCACCATTCACCTGTTCCTCATTCCCAAATTACCTCATGTCAGTATAAACCAGTCCATCTGTAGGCTTGTGGAGTAATGGATAACATGTAACAGGTAGGTAATCCAGATACAAAAGAAAAAAAAAATTAGCAGGATTACAATGTCAAAATAAAGAATGATATACTGATATCCATGATGTTATCAGGTCATCCTGTTCATATGGACACACTGAAGGAATTTCCTGCAAACTTGGCACAACTGACAACTTGGACTCATGGATGAACGGACTCAACTCAATAATTCATACACTACAAAAAATAGAAAATACATCAAAATAAATGTTGTTGCTAATCACTGACATATCCCAGACTCTGACTGAAGTTGGTTAAAAGATTTAACCCCCCAAAAAGTGGAAAATAATATTACTATTTAATATTTTTATTGCAGTCGCTGGGATTCAAATGTGATTATTTTTTACACTGCACAAAACATATCTCTTTTGTTTCAGCTACTTTACTGTGATTGACAGGGATAATACTCCATAATGCTGTAGGAATATCACATATTCAAATTAAACATTTACAAACCTCCTATGATTGTTTATTCTGCATTGTGAGGTTATAAACTAAACCTTAGCTATAAAACAACAGGTTATACTTTTCCTTTTGGTTTCATTGGATTAGCATTTTGATTCATTTCAGCCATCCTGAGCCACAGTGTGATTTTCTTTCTTCCTCTGATTACACAGAGGCTTCTGAAAAGTTTAATTTATAAAACGTCAGTGCAAAATTTACCATGTGCATGTTTAATATTGCTTGGTACCGGTCACTTTAGTTGAGGCTATTTTCATCAAATTTGCCATATTTTATGGTGGAAATTCATGCCTCAGTATACTAATATACCAAAACCTCCCTCAAATGTTTGGGTACCTGTATAAATGTTAGTTTAAGAGATGATTCATGATTCTAAAATTCGAGCTTCCATAATGATATTGTTTATGTAAAAACATACTTAAACAGTATGGTGCTCAGTTGTGGGAATCAAAATCATGTTTAAGGTTTAGACAGCTGGACTGCAACAGTATGAAGGAGAGACGTACCGACAGATAATCAAGGATCAATAATCAGGCTAGATCACAGTCCATTTTGTCAGATAATTTTTCAGACAAATAAATTCAGCACAAGAGGTACAAGAGGCAAGGCAGATTTATTTACAAATATACAATGCATGTTTGGATGTTGCATGGCAGAGAGCTGAGGATGACTGAGGCAGTCTCACAGCCTGAGGGAAGACGCTGCTCCTTAGTCTGGGAGTACAGGAGCAAATACTTCTGCATCTCTGAACAGGCTGTGCGTTGTTCCTGTAGAATGACACACATCGTTTCAGTGGCGGTGGCACAATATGAATTAATTTATATATCAGACACATATCTACTAAAACAAAGACAACTTTCAGAGGTAAAAGGTCCACATTAAACTTACATTGGTTCTCTCCGTGTTCTGCTTGGAGAGAAGAGGCAGATCTCAGAGAGTTGAGCAGTGGCACCTTAATAAAAAGACAGTGGACAAAAGAGAAAGTGAGACATACAGGCTACTTCTCAAACCAAAACCATAATTTTTCAAAATGATACAGAAAATCTTAACATTTGGTGAGGCTTTGGCAAACTTACGAGAGGAATAGTGGAGTGGAGCACAAAGATGGTGATTACAATGATGATGATGATTGGTGCCTGTTGTGGCATCAACTGTGGAGACATACAGCACAATCCTTATAGTTTTTCTTGAACCAAAAACATTATTTCTCAAAACGATGCAGAAAATTTTAACATTTCACAGGAGAGGTGTTTAATACTTACAGGAAGAGGAGGAGGGCAGAAGCTCATAGCTGCCAGTTGTGGCAACAAGCTGCTGTGTTTGCAGCAGTGAGTACAGTGAGAGAGGAATGTGCTGGTACCTTAAAAAATGGTAGAATACAAAGAAGAAAGATGAAGTGAGAGATAGAGTCCAGTCCTTAAGATTTCTCTTAAACCAGAATGTAGAAAATCTTAACATTTCACAGGAGAGGTGTTTAAATACTTACAGGAGGAGGAGGCTGAAGGCTCACTGGACACCAGTGTCAGATGATGAGGAGCTGTAGCTGCTGTCTTTTCTGAGGCAGCAGGTTCGATGAGGGAGGTGCCTTAAAAATTAGAGTGGACAAAAGATAAAGTGAGACATACAGAAAATCTTAATTTATCAAAATGATGGAGAAAATTTTAACATTTATCATGAGAGACTTTGAGACACTTACAGCAGGAGGAGGAGGCCAGAGGCTCACAGGAGCTTGTTGATGGATACCAGTGTGAGAGAAGGTCAGCTGAGGTGTTTGTGGAGGAGCTGTAGCTTGTGTCTGTGCAGAGAAAGTGAGTATGATGAGGAAAGCCAGCCAAATCCTTAAGATGTTTCTCAAACCAAAACCATAATTTCTCAAAATGATGCAAAAATTGTTAACATTTCATAAGAGAGGCATTAAGATACTTACAAGAGGAGGAGGAAGCCAGAGGCTCAATGGTGCCTGTAGCTGGACACCAGTATCAGAGGAGGCCTTGATGTATTTTTCATGGTCAGAGGACGGCATTCAATGAGATACCTTAAGAATTAGAGTGGACAAAAGATAAAGTGAAACATACAGTCCAATCCTTTTTTTTTTCTCAAACCACAATGATGCAGAAAATCTTAACATTTCATCAGAGAGTTTTTAAAATACTTACAAGAGGAGGAGGAGGCCTGAGTATCATTGGTGCCTGTTGCTGGACACCAGTGTGAGAGGAAGCCTTGATCCATATTCCTCAAGGTCAGAGGAGATGTTTACAGAGGAGGTGTAGCTTTTGTTTTTTCAGAGGCAATCGATATGGTGAGGGAGATATTCAGGGAGGTACCTTTAAAATTGAAATAGACAAAGAAGAAAGATAAAGTGAAACATACAGTATTATCCTTCTTCAAACCAAAAAGGTTATTCCTCAAAATTAGGCAGACAACAGAACATTTTGGTTCTGACATACTTACAGGAAGAAGGGATACTGGAGTGGAGCACAGTGGAGACACCCAAGTTGTTTTTTAGCCACAGGCCAAACTGCTGTTGGTCTCCAGAAGAGCTGCAGCAGTACGATTGCAGCTGTGCAGAGGTAATGAGGAAGGAGAGGCAGGGCTTTGTCTTGACTGTAGGAGAGCATGTAGTAGGAAACTGGACGGATTGCAGTTTCTGTGGTTGATGAGGTGACAGCTGCTTTGTTCTTTGTTCTTTGTTCTTTGTTCTTTGTTCTGGCACAGAGGTAGGCCTTTGCTCATAGTTGGTCGGTGGTAGGAGGATTTGTCCGACCAAAACGCCCTCTAGGGCCTTTGTAGAGCAGGTAGGGATCTTGGAATTCTTTGAGGTAGAAGGCCTTCATACTGTCAAGGCGTCTCTAGTGCCTTGCGACCACTCCCAAGCCCGGGCATTTTTTTTTTTTTTTTTGTAGTCTATGCCTTACCAGACTACACTTTGTGAGTGAGAGCACAAGGTAACTGAGGAGTTGGTACAGGATATATCTTAGCCGAAGCCAGAAACTGACCTGGTGCTGGAGAGACTGGCGGTGGGAAATTAGAAGCCAGCTATTCATTAGACAAAATGCATTAAACCTAGCAACCCACTGGATCAGCTACTGGCTTGACTGATCACAAGGTTCCCAGGATGGTAACTGGCACACTGGGGCTGACGACCCGCAGACCAGCGACTGGCTCGGCTGGTCACTGTCTTCTGAGGATGGTCACAAACAAGCCAGGAGTAGGCACCTGTTGAAACAGCTACTGGCTTGGCTGGTCCTTAGCTTCTGAGGCTAGTTACTGACATGCTGAGGCTAACCAGATTAGGTACTAATGGTTGCCTTCTTCTCTTGTATTCATGAGAGCAGGCATCGCTTCCCTGCTCTCATGTCTGTGAAGATTCGCAGTCACCCAGGTCATGGCATTCGTAGAAAAAGTAATCTTAGGAAACTGGACTTGGTTGGGTTTTTGTAGACGTTTTGCTGACTAGTTGGTTTAACTTCTGAGGGGTTTTAACACCTGAAGGCAAATCGAAGGCATGGCCCGGCACGTTTGCTGTTTTGTGCTCGGCGGACTGGAGTAACAATCACAATCACAAAACAACTTCATTCATGGTCATTCGCTTCCTCACGCAGGAATGTAGATTAGTTAAGTGTTATTTGAACATATTTTCTATCAGCAATAAAGTGTAGATATTGAAGCTAAAAGCGTTCGTATATGTCTCACGCACACGTCACTACAATCACTTTTCATAAATGTTAAACAGCCGTACGCGCATGTGTCTTTAAAGATAATCTCACAAATAAGGAATATATATAGACATAAAGCCTAATAAATCTAAACTGACCGGCAAAGTGAGCGTGGGCGGGATCACAGCTGTCAGTTGACAGCGTGATCACAGCTGTCAGTTGACAGCGTGAGCTGCAGTGTTTGTGTCTGCGTGTTTGTTTTGATCTAGAAAAACAATGACTAAACTAAATTATGATCTATAACATACAAAACATGACTACATCACACTATATCTGACCACCGCATGGGCAATGAGGTACCGGCAAAGTGAGCGCGGGTGGGATCACAGCTGTCAGTTGACAGCGTGATCACAGCTGTCAGTTGACAGCTCGAGCAGCTGCAGTGTTTGTGTCTGTGTGTTTGTTATGATCCAGAAAAACCAACGACTAAACTAAATTATGATCTATAACATACAAAACATACAAGACACTATATCTGACTACACGAGTCCGGCCCAACCCGCAGAGAAAAAGGTTATGTGTGTGCACTTCCCACTTGCGCTTTAGATCAACGTAAGATACGGCTCTAAGACTTCACAGACATGAGAGCAAACAAGTGATGCCTGCTCTCATGAATACAACAGAAGAAAGTGACCATTAGTGCCTAATCTGGTTAGCCTTGCCATGCCAGTAACTAGCCTCGGAAGCTAAGGACCAGCTGAGCCGTTAGCTGCTTCAGCGGGTGTCTAGTCCTGACGTGCAAGAGACCATCCTCAGAAGATAATGACCAGCTGAGCCATTCATTGATCCAACGGGTTGCAAGCCTCAGTGTACTAGTTGCCATCCTGGGAAGCTAGAGACCAGTCAAGCCAGCAGCTGATCCAGTGGGTTGCTAGGTTTAATGCATTAGTTGAATGAACAGCTGGCTTCTAATTTCCCACCGCCAGCCTCTCAGCACTTGCTTATCATTGGCCAGATCAGTAGCTGGCTTTAGCCTTAATTTTTTTCCCTGTACCTTGTACTTCCTCAGTTAGGATTTAATCTATTTCTACTGGGTGCTCTCATTTCTTTCTTTTTCTTTTTTTTAAAAGAAAGTCTACCGGGCGTGTAAATAGTTAGTGGGAGTGGTAAAATTTAGGCCTACCTCTGTGCCAGATCCCTGCTCTCCTCATGACTGTGTTTACGGTCTCCTCACAACCGTCCAGCTCCATTGCTCAATGTCCTGCTCTTGGTTAGTTGTGTCAGCTGAAATTAAAAATGTATGAAATGTTAAGTCTGATGTTCAGTTGTGGGCCAGAGATATTAAGATATTCACAGTTCATACAAGCCTTGTAACTAACGTAAATGAATTAGATAATTTAAAACACATGCCAAATATTCAAGCCTACTCCACATTAAAAAAGACAATGCAGACTTCTATGAAGCTTTAACTGGAAGTATAAAAATTGACTTTCTTACCAGGTGTGCAGGAGGCCTCAGTCTCAACAGTGCTGGGTTCGAAAGAAACTCTGTTGGTCAGCACGACATGGTAGCAGGAGTAGCAAGCACGTCCAATCAGCAGGCCGATCTTTGAAGCCTTGGACCTCTGCTGCTTTTTTGCCTCTTTTGCCTGCTTTTCTCTGTCCTCCTTCTCTTTTTTGAGTGCCATTTTCTCTTCTTTTTCTTGTGTTTTTCTCTCCTCCTTCACCCTCTTGTATGCCTCCTTTGCTTCTTTCTCTTGTCTTTTTAGCTCCTCCTTCCTCCTCTTGTATGCCTCTTTTTCTTGTCGTTCTCTCTCCTTCTTCTCCCTCTTGTACGCCTCTTTTGCTTCTTTCTCTTGTTTTTTTATCTCCTTCATTCTCCTCTTGTGTGCCTCTTTCTCTTGTTGTTCTCTCTCTTTCTTCTCCCTCTTTTGTGCCTCTTTCTGCTCCTTCTCTTGTCTTTTTTTCTCCTTCACCTCCTGCTTGAACGCCTCTTTCTCGTCTCTCATTTGTTTTTTCTTTCGGGCCATCCAGTCTTTCAGGGTTTCCTCTTTTTCACCCTCGTCCCTCTGCTGGCTGTCTGATGACAGTGTCTTTGGCCTCCTCCTGGCCCAGTCCAGGACAAAGGACCGGGCCAGCCTTGTTCTTGCATCCTGTTCCCGTCGGCGTCTCTCCTCATCCTCCTGCCTTCTCTGTATCAGCTCCTCCCTTATCTTTGACCACTCCTCCTCAAAGGAAAGAAGGAGCTCGACCAGCTCTTCCTGCTCCTCTGTGATGCAAGACGCACTGATGGTAGACTTGCTGGTGTCCTCGGGAGGCAAAGGGCTCTCACCCCTTTGCCTCGGTGCCCGTGTGGTGGTGGACGGGCTGGTGTCCTCCGGAGGCAAAGGGCTCTCACCCCTTTGCCTCGGTGCCCGTGCGGAGGTGGACGGGCTGGTGTCCTCCGGAGGCAAAGGGCTCTCACCCCTTTGCCCCGGTGCCCGTGCGGAGGTGGACGGGCTGGTGTCCTCCGGAGGCAAAGGGCTCTCACCCCTTTGCCCCGGTGCCCGTGCGGTGGTGGACGGGCTGGTGTCCTCCGGAGGCAAAGGGCTCTCACCCCTTTGCCCCGGTGCCCGTGCGGTGGTGGACGGGCTGGTGTCCTCCGGAGGCAAAGCGCTCTCACCCCTTTGCCCCGGTGCCCGTGCGGTGGTGGACGGGCTGGTGTCCTCCGGAGGCAAAGGGCTCTCACCCCTTTGCCCCGGTGCCCGTGCGGTGATGGACGGGCTGGTGTCCTCCGGAGGCAAAGGGCTCTCACCCCTTTGCCCCGGTGCCCGTGCGGTGGTGGACGGGCTGGTGTCCTCCTGAGGCAAAGGGCTCTCACCCCTTTGCCTCGGTGCCCATGTGGTGGTAGATGGGCTGGTGTTGTCCCAGGACAAAGGGCTCTCACCCCTTTGCCCTGGTGCCCGTGCGGTGGTAAACGGGTTGCCATCCCATGGCAAAGGTCTGCCACCCCTTCGCCATGGTGCCCTCATGGTGGTAGATGGGCTGGTGTCATCGTCCCAAGGCAAAGGTCTGCCACCCCCTTGCCTTGGTGCCCTCACGGTGGTAGATGGGCTGATGACGTCACACGGCAAAGGTCTGCCACCCCTTTGCCAGTGTGCCTTCACCGTGGGAGATGCGCAGATGTCATCCTCTGGCAAAGGTCTGCCACCCCTTTGCCAGTGCGCTCCCACGGTGGTATAACGGTTTGAGCCTCCACGAAGCAAAGGTCTGCCACCCCTTTGTTCGTGCGCCTTGGTGGTAAGAAGGTCGAGGCCTCCAGGAGACGAAGGTCTGCCACCCCTTCCTCCAGGCTCCTCCATGATGTTAAGAGGGCTGGTGTCTCCTGGAGACCGAGGTCTCTCAATGGAATCGAATCCAGAACTCATGCTCTTAGTACTCTCGAACCGACTTTGAAGAACTGCAAACACAAACACACACTGATTATTTCACTGATAAACAGTTTGCAAACATCCTGCTTCACTATCCTCTTCCAACCTACAGTGACTGTGAAACAAGTAAAAAACGAGACAGGCAGTATCTGAGGCCAGTGTTTGTTTTGTCTGTTCTGGGCTACAGCAGAAACATGGCGGTACAACATGGCAGCCTCCATGGAAGAGAACCCACAAACTCTGTCCCATGTCAAATATTGTTTTACTAACTAGTCAATCACAAATGTCACAACACTTAAACCAATAGAATCACTTTTCAAGAAAGCCAAAAATCATCACTGCAAAATTCTGGAGAAACATAACTTGTTCAGCTTTGAGAATTTTAAATACTTTAAATATGCTTGTTTTATATGTTTTATATGTAAGGTTTTGCCTCCTTGTAAGATTTGCTGTAACATAAGATTCAGGTCCATAATTGTGCTTGATTTGAATATATATTCATAATTTTCATTTTAAGAAAATATAATTTAACCATTTTGACTCAAATCTAGCAAGTAACTTTCCTCTGATTACGTTTATGCTGCATGTTAAATTATTCCTATACATATATTGTAACTCAGCTTCCTCAAAGATATCTTTAATCTCTTTAACCCAAGGAGAGTTTTGCAATTTACTCCAGAGAAAAATCTTTTTATTGATCCTGTTTTCTGACATATTAAGCAAACGATTCCACAGTCAAATCATCTCACATTTCCTTATTGAACCAGGAATCCAACCCAAATCACCCTGAACAGCCAAAATAGCAGCAAACTTATGAACACCTAAAAAACAGCTCTGTTCTGTATGGAGTCTTCTACTTTACATCCTTTAAAGCCCCATATCTACACAATGATTTTAATGCTTTATAAAATCCACCGCTGCATTTAAAAGTTTTAATTTAAGTAAATCTCTCTGAACCCAGTCAAAAACCTTTTGAAAATCAACAAAACATACAAAAGTAGAGTTATTTTCAGCAAGCCTGATTTTGGAATGGGTTTAATGATGGATTTATACCAAAGAGAAGGAACAATACTGTGTTTAAAGCAAAATTTAAACAAACAAAAAGGCACATTTAGAAGTTTACAAATGTAACTGATATTAGTGAACATCTAAAATCATTCTGTTTATTAACATTTTTGCAACTGGTACCATTAATGCATCAAATGATGCTGATAATAATCTGGTAAATATCTAAATATATAAACAAAGAACATGACAAATTATTAATAGGTGCATTCTGAAAGATTATTGTCGATTGAAATAATAGAAATACAACTCCATTATTATTATAAAACAGTCACAGCTAACAAAATTTTTTAAATTGTTTTAATGATATTAGGCAGTATTTGTGATAATATTAAAAAAACAAAACAAAACAAGCATTACAAACATTGAAAAACTGTAAACAGGAATTTAAAAGAAGTGTTTTGGAGTAATATTTATGAAAATACACATTAAACTAGCTTCAATTCTCATGGCATCTGTAAAAGTACCAGCAGAGGGACACGAGTGCAACGACTGCAAACATTTCACTCAACATGAAATTTCCTCTAGTATTATGAAGCCACCATAAATACAGTCTGTTTTGAACAAATGCATTTTAGAGAGCAAGTAAAACAAGTTTAGTTTTTTAAGTTGTGTTGTGTGAGACAAAAAGTGCAGTTACATTTCTCTGATCACAGACAAAAGATGTACATTTTGCTGCAATGTTATTTGGAAAGTAACTCATAAAAATGTATTTACTTCACATAAAGATGCAAAGAAAATACATTTACTCCTTTCTGAGCAGAATACAGTTCAATAAAACCAAAACACACGAGCAAAGAAATTCATGTCTTACCTCGTCAAAGGTTGGTTTGGGAAGGAGGCCCAGAATTCTCGGAATTCTATTTGAAAAAGGTTCCGTCGTGATGTCACTGACCCTGACGTGATGTCACTGTCAGAGTGTTCTAATTCTAACGACAGTTCTAATTCCTTTTAAGGACCGGCAGCCATCTCGTCACAAATTCGTATTAAAACAATTAATTTCTAAATGACATTTTAAAGTAAACTGACCATATTAAATCAGTTTCCTGATTTAATATCTGTCTCTGAGTAAACTGTCAGTCCCTGACTAAGTGACATATTTAAGCATGTTTCATATTATATTCAGTGCATGACAATAACCAGAAAGAACAACTGTTTAACTTTACAATGAACCAAAATAAAGAACACAGTCACTGCAGGAAGTTTAAAATGAGAGACTCTGATGAATATATTTTGCAGTGAATATTGCATCAGAGATGGTTTTCCTGATATCTTCTCCAATTCTATAATACAGATGCATTATGTTGTTGTATGTTGCATTGTTTTTACAATTATGCATATTTAATAGGCTTCTTCTTTGACAAATTTCATATTTTCTTTTGCATGATGTTTGGGCCATTATTCAGTTACATCTCTGGTTGTTTTGACTGTACTGTTCTGATGCAGGATGAGGCTGTTTATCAGAGTGTGAAGGCTCTGTGAATATAGTTTATGTTCAGGTCTGCAGCCTGTCTTTATCCTGTCAGATATAATTTAAGTTTATACTATTAAGTGTAGTTGGAATTTAAAGATAAATTGTTTGATTTGTTGTCACAGAAAGTTTCAGTGGCTTCATTTTCTATCAACACTGATGGGACGTCCTCATATAAATTTTCCCTTTAAAATCAAGAAGACCTCGTGACCCCCTGTGAAGCTTTGGCAGCCCAGAGTCGGGGTCATGACCCACAGGTTGGGAACCAACCTAAATCACTTCTGTCACTGCCCGAATCAGAGGCTTTTAGAGGTGGAGTCAACAGAAGTTGTTGTCAGAGGCTGTATGATGTCAAAAACAGCTCAACCTATCATTGACATTATTTTAGCATTTTAACCTCTTGAGTCATCTGAGTCTGATCTGTTCTAAAATTGTTAAATTTTGTAATTTTTGCAGCCTGCTTGGACCCTGTTAAAACCTGTTTGCAGGTCTTGTCTTCTTATAATTGTTTTTTTAATCAGTATTATTATTTTTCTCCACTAAAAGTGTTTGTGCAGCAAAAAATTGTAAGATGAAATTTCACCAAAATTGGCAGGTGGGTTGCAAATTCCACCCACTACTCAGTTAAAAAAGATGATACTCAATGACCTCAAAGTGGCACTGTAACAATCAAATTTTGAAAACGGCTCAGTGCGGACTAAAAATTATTTCACAGTTTTAACTGTTAAATTCATCTACATCTTTTCTCAATTAGTCTTCTGCTTTAAAAATGTCAACTTTTATGACCTTTTCTTATATTTTATGAAAAACCTTAATCTGTTTAAAGTTTTTTAACATCCCTCTCAGGGGCGGATCTAAAGAAATATTCACTGGGGGGCAAGAGGGTGGCATGGAGACTTGAAGGGTGGCAAAACTTTAACTTTCAAATATTACATTATTGTGGCGCATGAGTAAAGCATTGCAGAAGTATATGATGGTGCCATTAGAAATGAATAAATTGTTTTATGTACAACTCTTGCAACATTTTTCCATTATTGAATGAAGTGTACGGGTGGGTTGCCAGTTTTACAACATTCCAGGTGATGAAGATCAAGAAGCACATGAAAAGCAAACTGTGCGATAATAAGGCCACTCCTTTAAACAATAAATTAAACAGTTTCCTGCTTGTCAAAGCAACATCTGACAAAATGATATGATCATTGGTTTTGGCATCAGGGACATGCATGTCAAGGAAATTCTTATGTTTATCACTTGTTGCTGACTGATGCATGAAATGAAACAAAGATGCTGGCATAACTGCTGTGCCACACTCCAGCTACTTTGTAAGAGATAAATAAAAAAGAAAACACACCCTCAGATCAATCTGTACTCGATGAACAAAGAAAACACTGTGGTTAGTCTCTGATATTTTAAAGAATGGCTGCATAAGTTTATGCTTCCCAGTCCCTTTCCTACTAGTCTACATATACAACAAAACCAGGTCACAAAGAGAGGCGAGAGGCGAGTGGCTCATCTTTGCTGTCAACGGCTCAAGTAGTTGTGCAGTTTCTGTAGTTGTATTAAAAGGACTATGAGTAAAAAGCACAGTGTACAAGACCCACAGGAGTGCATGAACTGGTAAGATGGTGAGGTTATGTTAGGCAATACTGGAACAGATATTATAACCCAAGTATATGAACTGTACAGTAGAGTCCTACACCAGGTGGATTACCTGTAGATGCATGCCAGGGGTAACATGACATGCCAGATGGTTTGTTACACAGAACCATCTGGGAAGCTGGTGATTGGATGAACCATGTGTCTATCATGTCTAACACAGGCTAACTTCGACCAGTCAGATCAAACTCTTGTCAAAACCAGTTGGGAGAAGAGCGAAAACATTATTTTCCTTCAAGAAAACACTGCCGTGCTTTGCTCTTCTTTAAATGAAGAAATGCTCTCCTGATATAACTGATGCTAACGCAGTATCTACATCAACCTCTTCAGGAGCTACAATTGTTTGTTCGAGATGGGTCGCCTCCATGGACGCTCCTCGCTGTTGTCACACCTAAAACCACGCCCATAGCTGCCAGTAGACCCTCCCAGAATGCTGATTGGCTGCACCACTTTTGTTGTGGATAACTGTTGAAGATAACTTGAAGCCTGGAAAGATGGATTCTCACATGATCTTGCGAATCCAGCTGCCTCATAAGATAATAGGTGCGTTCAAGATGAACTGCGCCTTGCCTGGAAAATAAACAAGATCACGAGCCACAAGATATCTGCTTGTTGACAGATTAACATGTCATTGCACAACATAAGACTAATATATCCAGCGTTAAATACTACAATTACACATAAATTAGTATTATATACAACACGTGCTGTTTGTTGTCAAAATTAAGAGGCAATCAGAGCCTGTCAGCTCATCAATCAGGTGACAGCCAGGCGCTTGTAGTTGGTGGAAAGCAACTGTGGCGCCTGGCTCTTCAAACTGCGGCCGCCTCGATCTCGCGAGCTTACCGTTGCCCATATGTGCATGATGTCAGAGCAAGTCGGGATCAAGTCAGACACAAATCTAACCGGCATGCATTGTGCGGCGATCACTGCTGATCGATTCTGCGCAGGCCTGGCTCATCTCAAACGCACCTAATACCAGGGGGTAACTGCAAAAAATATAATGCAAGGGGTAAAACACATATTTATATAAATACACAGGCACAGGTAAAAATTGACTTAATTTTTATTGTGGAAAATCAGAGGATGTCACCGATCCAGTATTTAAATACAGTACCTTTTACTTTTACTCTTTACATTTGAACACAAATATCTGCATTTTCTACTCCTTACATTTTCAAAACAGGCTCATGACTTTACTTTTAGTTTTAATGCATTTGAAAAGCATTATTAATTATTTTTATTTTGCATCATTGTGTGTGGTCTTCCCAACATAAAGACTGAAAAGAGACAAAAAGACTCCTTGTGTATTCATCAGTGCAGATCACACTCAACAGACGCAATGAGATTAAAATTATGTTAAAGACGTAACTATAAGAAATAACAAGATTAAAACTAGTATTAAAGACTTGGCAAGACAACAACAATGTGACAAAATGAAAATGACACAACGAGACATAATAAAACAAAAATGACATAACAAAATGAAAAGATGCAACAAAATGAAAACACTGTAAAAAAATGTAACAACACAAAAAAAGATGTAAATGACGTCAGACAAAAACTACATAACATGACAAAAAGGACATAACAGAACATAAACAATGTAACAAAAGGAAAACAATGTACCAAGACATAACAACGAAAAAAAAAATCATGCAACAAGATGAAAAACAGACTAAGACATAAGAAGATGAAAAGAATGTAACAAGACAATAACAACTGAACAGACATAACAAGACAAAAATGATGCAACAAAACAATTTAACATGACATAAGATTTAACAGGACAAAAAAATATTACGCTTCAAGATGAAAACAATGTAAAATACGTAACAAGATGAAAAGACGTAACAAGATATAAACAACGTGAAAAGATGAAAATGTTAAAGACTTGATCGTGGAGAAAAGGTGTGGTGTGGTTAGCTTGGTACAGAAGCAGCGAGGGAAACCTTTCACTCGTGGACTTTAGTATATTTCCGAGTTTCAAATGTATTTTTTTGGTGCTTTGATATTTATTATATTTGACAGAAGGCAGAAATCTCTATGGCCAAAAAATAAAAATAGTATAGCCAGATAAATAGCACCACAGGTCAGAGGAAAAAAAAAAGTAATTATGGTTCTCACACAACTTTCTCAAACTCAACCATGATAAAACTGAAGCACTCCTTGTTGACACTAAATCCATTCTGGCTTAACCTGATCGTTTCTCTCTCACCATTGACAATTTCACAGTCCGTCCCTCCCCTCAGGTGAGGAGCACACTGTCCTTTGAAGGCCACATTGACTACGTTAAACGGCCTTCATGCTTTCTTCTATGCAATGTCAACCGTCTTCATCCGTTGCTCTCACCACCTCATGACACCGCTGCTCTTGTTCACACCCTGATAAAATCCTGTCTACTTCCTCCTCTGTCGTCTCCCAGAGACTTACCGCTGTTATTGTATATTATAAATTCTTATTATTACTTGCAATCAAAATTTTAATAACAATGTTATTACATCTTTGACTAGGAGAGCAGCGGACAGTGTGCAGGAGTCTTTTATATTTTAGATTCTGAAAAAGCAAACTCATTACTTTCCTTGTTTTTACATATTTGCATATTACATAATTCCATATAATTCATATTTCATAATTTGATGTCTCCAGTATTAATCTACAATGCAGAGAAATAAGAAAATAAAGAGATGTGTCCAAGCCTTTAACTGCTACTGTGTGTATATTAAAAGATTAACAGAGGCTCATAAAAAGGACATGACCTCTGTGTCCTCAATGGTAGATAGAGGTTTGAATCCATATCTAACATTAGTATAAATGGTGGCAGACTGGCAGTCAGCCAAAATACCAGCAGCTCAGCCTCCAGAACACCTGTTTCAGCGGTGACAGCAAAACTGCAGAGATATTGTGTATCTGATATTATGTACCATAGCAAAAGAGAAACTAATCTGAATGTGGAATGTCAGTTACAGTAAATCTGGCCTGCGTGATGAGACTGTATCCACCAGTGGTATGCAATCATGTGTAACTAGCTCTTCATCTAAGTTAACCAACGGGAGCCCTAGTTATATTAAAAGATTAAAAGCCCTATGAACAGAAATATTAGAGCTGGAGAGAATGGTGGCTTCAAAGTGAGCTGCATGTCTCACGCACATACAGGTGAGAAGTTAAAGTCTGGCAAACCCAACACTGGCAGATGTAAGAGCAGCGCTCGAGTCTGTGAATGCAGCTGGGGCGTTCAGGTGAAGAATCCAGTGTGGCACGACGAGTTCATTGCATGAAGTTGTAAATCTTCCTGCAGAAACAGTTTCACAAGAAGGTAACTCAGTGCCAGAGGTGTCGACTCCCAGGAAAACTGAGTGCATCCCCACTAAAATGTGCATTTATTTTTTCTTTTTTTGGCACATTACAGCGTTAAACTTGTATCGGGTGTTATATACTCATAATAATGATAACTGTGTATTTTATAAGCTTAAACATCTGCAGCAGGGATTCAACATTAATATTAATCCTAAAATATCATATACAATCATAAAATACTGATCAGGGACCATTTTACTGCACACTGTTATTAACATTAACAGTGGCGCTGGTATTAGTACTTTTGCTTGAGTAACGATCCTGAATATCCACAGCCTCACTGCACCTGACCAAAGATAAATGGCTGAGGGCAGACAGGTAACCTAACAGAAATAATACCCTTAATCCCCTCCTTAACAGCAGTTAAGGAGCAGTGAGGCTCAGAAGCAGACCCAGAACTTAATCTTATCGTACAGTTTAAGAATTTTAACTTGTTTTCTAATCTGTCCTGCATAGTTTGTCTTTATCAGCTCTACTGAGGAACATTTAAACATTTCCTCAAATGACATAAAACCATCTGAGGGTACAAGCGACAAGTATCTAAGTATGTAACATAAGTCATATGATGTTGAACGTGTAGTCAGGCACCAAAATTACTTTGGTTTTTGGAAAAGGGTTTGGGTTAAATAAGTATGTTATGCTACCTTACATTACGTTACCTTATGTTATCGTACCTCATGACGTAACATAAATCAAGAATCTTAAAACTTCAAATAAGTCAACTTTGCCTTTTGTTTACCAACAGGACATAAACTCAGGTGTCCTGGATGAAACTTTTGTGGTTGTTCCATCCATCCCATCCCCTTCATATGCCGACTCTCTTGCACAGACGACCTATACAGTCATGTTTCTGGTGAGGTACTGCACTTACATGGTACTGCGCTTACTGCAAGAGTTTTAGTGCTAACATGGTTTTTTTTTTAGCACAGTGCTTCATCTCCCTTTTGACTTCCATCTGTGTTCATCAGGATGGAGAGACAGTTTGCCCAAATAAAAGTAAAATTACTTTTACTCTGAATGAAGATTGCTGCACAACATGTTTAAAAAAGGTATACCTAAGTGTAAGGCTATGCAATAAAGTGCATAAATGTGTCAATGTGTACACTAGTGAAACAACGTCACAACACGGCACGCTGCTGGGAAGTAGCTGGGTTTCATTTCAGGGTTAATAAATTGTAAAGAAGACAAACCTTGCATAAAAATGAGCAACAACAAATAAAAACTAATAGAGACACCGGCTGCAGCAGTACTAGACTTTATGAATTAAAGTCAATGCAGTGCTTGTTCTCAGCTTCTGCTCAAACACTCTCTGACACGTGCTGTCTGTATTTTTGGCTGAGCGCCAGTCCGCCACCATTTACTACATGTTGATTTGAGATATCAGGCCTGTAGCTACCATGGAGGACACATGTGAGGTCATGGCCTTTTTTTTTCTTTTTTTTTTCAGGGTCTTGTATGTTGTGTTGTGAACAGGGGTTGGCATCATTTGGCACATGGAGGTGGTCTTTTCGTAACCTACATGTGAGGAGTTGCAAATACACAGTTTGGTCCTGTATTATTGTTTAATATATATATATATATATAAAATTAAGTTCCAGGGACTTTATTTTACCTCCCTAGAACATCCCTGCTTGAGGAGCAGCACTTTCCAAAAGTGCACAAACTTCTGGGGGATGCAGCACTGAAATTTTCTGATTGGTTGAGTATTTCAGCTACTTTTTTTTTAAACCAGCAGCCGCGAAAGATGCTTGTTTTTAATTTATTGTGCTTTGATACATCAACATGGAGTTTCAGAGGAAATCGTATGGCATATGAACTGACATTAAAGTCCAGGCATTGGTGTTGCAGTCACACACTAAAAACTGACGTAAAAACAGCTGTCAGATGTCAGCGGACTAATTTCCCTAATCTTTGCGGGTCTTTAGAGCGCACTGAAAACTCAGACAACAGTGGAAGATCCTTTAGTAGTAGTTCCTGAGACTGAAAGTTCCAGGTACTTCGGGTGGAAAAGATGCAACAAGATGTAGTCCTGTTCTCTTGGATCCTGTGTTAGATTAAGATTATATGATAATATTCCATAAATTACATGAACAAAAAAAAGTTTTTATATAGTGAAAATACATATGCATAAGATCTGGTTATTTTTTTACTCTTTTGCTGATAAATTCAGTTTTGGTTTTGGTTTATTGAGAGCATTCTAATATATCTACATAATATATTTACAACAAATCAGACTCTCGGGGATAGAAGAGTTCAGTCGACAGTTAAATTCTTTCTTGTCTCTGGTTTTCAGAGTCCACCAGCTTTTATCAAGATGGAGACAGGCACTCAGTGTCTGATTTTAAGATATACTGAACTAAAACTGAATTGTATGAACAAAATATCCACAAAATCTTTTCAGAGATCAGATTTCATATTTTTGATTTAGTGCACAATCCTGCAAACCAAATGTTAAAATTAAAACCAGATATGGGCAGATGTGGTCACATGATGATTTTTGAAGTAACAGGCGAGTATCTGAATAGTCACGCTGTAAAGACTGGACCACACCCCGGCCCGGAAGTTTTTAAACATGCATCTGTCGTAAATTTGTTCAACACGTGTACAGTATATTAAGTGGAGTGATGCTGATAAGGTTTAGTTGTGTCACCATCCAGGGGAAACTATAACCTACAGTATTCACCTGTTCATCACGATGAAGCTGTTCCTGTCTCTGACTCTCAGCTGGACACTCTTCAGCACAGGTAACTCTACTCATTCTTACAGCACAGAGCAACAGTTAAAACATTTTGCACTTTGCCAAATGTGATTTTAGAAAGTACTTCAAATTAAAATAAAAAATAATAAATAAAAAAAGAAGGAAAATCAGGCAGACAAACATGGAGAAAACAACGCTATTTATTTTTATTGTCAGAGCGTTTATGCACAAAGACTAAATATATGTTTTCTTTTTATTATTTGAGACGGATTGCCTTGGTTTTTTTCATGTTTTTGTGTACTTGCACCTGTCAGATCATCCATCAGAGACATGCAACACTTCCGTTTTTTAATTTTAAAAGAAAATAATTAAAGGACATTAATAAATTACATTAAATAAATTACAATGCTTAGGTGATATGACATGACTTGAGTAGTGAATCTGTGCAAGTATGTAGGCCAGTTATCTAGCCTTCTGAGATAATGCCTGTGCTCACGATGCAGATAAACAAAAACTGTGTGCAGGCACATCTGCAGGACACATCTGGAATGATGTTAGCAAAGGTGGTGAAAAAATACTGCAAATCTCATTCATCCTGCTGTAAACGTTCTAGATGTCTAAACATCTTTTCTAAATGTTGACACGTTTCATGTCTCCATCTTGAATGACAGCAAACCCAATCTGAACCTATAGAATAATGCATCTGAATGATTTTGCTTCTGACTTACTGTGCCCTGCTCTCCTTTAAAGAGACAGTTCACCCCAAAATAAAAAAAAAAAAACATTTTTCCCCTGGCTTGTAGTGCTAGTTTTGGCGATATCAGCCGTTGAGATGTCTGCCTTCTTTCTAATATAATGGCACTAGATGGTATTCTGCTTGTGCTGCTCAAAGCACCAAATAAAAAAAGCCATTTGCAAAATTCAAAAACATTATCACTTTCCAAAAATCAGGAGCCAGTTATTCAAGATAATCAACACACCTTGTTGTGAGCAGTTTCATGTTGGAATTACTTTCTGCTTCTGTAGAATCTACTGGAACTACTTTAAAATCTACCGTAGAAAAGAGAGTAGTTCCTACATGAAACTGCTCACAACAAGGTCTGTGTCATGATTTCTGGAAAGACACATAACTGTTGAGTTTTTTTTAAATGTATTTTTTGGGTACTTTAAGAACCACAAGGCAAGTGCCATCTAGTTCCATTATAGTGGGGAAAAGTCAGACATCTCTACGGCTGATATCTGAAACTCACTCCAAAACTGTCCAAATGGATAAATAGCACTAAAGGATTGAATTTGATTTTGGGTGAACTGCCCCTTTAAATACCAGTAATGTTCAGAATGAATTGAAGTATGAGATCTCAGACTTTTTCTGTGCACACAAAACTTTTTTTTTTCTTCTTCTCTTTTGCCGAGATAATCCGTCCACCTGACAGGTGTGGCACACAGAGAGATCAAACTGTACATTTTAGAGTGACTTTATACTGTGGGCAGTCCAAGGCACACCTGTGCATAATCAGCATCTCCGTGTGCCATGCCTGTCAGGTGGAAGGATTATCTCGGCAAAGGAGAAGAGCTCACCGACAGAATTTGAGAGAAATAAATCTTTTGTCCGCACTGAAGATCCTTTTCTTCAACTCATGAAAATGTCAGCAAAAGCAAAACTGTTAACTTTATATTTCTGTTGAGTGCATCCATCTGAAACTAAGGTAACTCTGCACATATATTAGATTGTACTGTGCATGGAATAGTGAGATTATACAAGCTTTTTCTTTGATTTTTCTTTCACATCAGCATTGTATATCAGCCACTGGCTGCCCTGCACTTTAAATATCGACACTGATTTTGACAACTAATTTTGAATACTGCACTTTTCACTGGGTGGTTAATAACATGTTTATGTGTTGTGACAAACTCAGAACACACATTTATTGTTGCTTTACATGATCTTTAACCATTACAACCCTTGGGTCTTTCTATAAATGCTTTTGCACAACAATAATAAGAATTTTCAACCTTTATACAATTCAGAGATTTCACTTATGATGCGATCATTTCATTGATTATTTTTCTCCTCCATGCAGCTGGAGCACTTCAGTGTCAAACTTGCACGAACTTGCTGTGTTCAAGCACAGCACCACTAACATGCACCTCAGAGACAGCATGTATAACAGCTTCTATTCAAGGTCAGGCTCTTATGTTATCTGTTAAATTTCAGCGAAATACATGCGTTCCAAAATCATGTGTTGTTTCCATCAAAATTAACAATGTGCACTTTGATTTTTTTAGCCTCTTCAGGTAGTTTTTCAACACAGCAGATCTTCAAGGCGTGTGCGTCGCCCTCCCTGTGTCCAACCACAGGCTCTCAGACGTATTCAGCCAACTTTGGTATTGCAAGTGCACTTGCATCAGTTCGGTGTTGCAACACAGATAACTGCAACTCAGAAACTCTATCTTGTAAGTACACATGAATAAGTTGCTTGTCTCATTTATGACTGGAAATTGGATATAATTATATAAATTGGATTGGATATATTTAAACAAACAAACAAACAAACACTGGCATCCTGCCATATTATGAAATGCTATATTCTCATTTTTGCAACACCAAAGTGTTCTCTCTTCCTTAAAAAATATATATATTTTTTTATTTTATTGGTTTAATTAACAGGGCCAGTGCACATTAATAAACATTACTGTAAATGCACCAGAGTTAGTGAAGAGGTTATTTTTCATCTGTAGTCTGTGGACAGATGTTGCAAAGTAACCCTAAAAACAGCAATAAAAGCAAATAAAAAAGCAATAAATGAGGAATATTAATGTTAAAAGAAAAATGGACTAAAAGGGACATTATGCTAGATTGTTAGACACTAAAACATGCAAACCAAAAGCACAGACATAAAACACAGCAATGAAAGACATGCATGCAGGTACATGAGGGAAGACTTGTGATAGCAAGATAGAGACAGGTGACAGCAGACAGCAAGATAAGTTTGGCACCGACAGGTTATAAAGGACAATGAGGTGCAATTCTGTTCTAGTGACGACAGAGCTGAGTACTGATTAGCCATGTCTTTGAACAAGCTTTAAATAAGCAGAATGTGTCCATTTGTGCCTTAATTTGTAATTAAAATCTTCACTAGTGCTTTCTAATTACTTTGAGAATATTTGATCGTCTTCCTCAGTGTTTATTCCTGACAGTAGATCATCCCAGTCAATTTGTTGAGCATCATGTTTAAAGCTCTCCTGTTTGTCTCCTGTTTCTGTTTCAGTCCCTGCTGATCAGTCACCCAACAGCCTCCAGTGTTTCACTTGTAATGCCACCACCTCTGAGTGCATTACATTCACTCCATTACAATGTGTGGGTGTGGAGAACCAGTGTGTGCAAGGAAATGGTGAGTTTTAATGATGCATCGCTTCTCTCAATCTGGGGCAAAGGAAAGCAATGTATTACATCTACACAAGTACTACACTTTAGTGCAGGTATGAGGTACATTTACTTTACTTTTATGACAGATCATCATTTAAAAACATTATCAATTCAGCCCACAGTAGGAAGAAACGTGAAATTAGTTCCACTCTGACAACTAGGAATCCAGTTAGAGCTGCAGATAGCAATTATTTTTCTTGACAGATTAATCCATTAGATTAGAGCATTTAACTGCATTTGCATTTAACTGGCTGCTGCAGCAGTCTGTGAAGTGCCACAGGAACAAAAATGGGAGCTGAGACGCTTTTTAGCTTGTTAGCATAACACTGTTTGTTAGCATTTAGCAGCAGGCATACTGGGGAGACATGGCCTGTGAGTCATACATAATAGTCTCTCCCAAGTTTCTGCAAAATCAAAGTTGCTATAGGTTGAATTCTCCCACTTGTGGCCTCACAACGCTTTTCCAGACCATCAGCAACATGTACTGGTGGAGCTTGTTCTCAGGACAGGGTGAAGAAGAAGATAGATGAGGACTGACTCTGCGCCTCAGCTCTGCCCTGATCCTTTCTATACTTGTATTTTCATAGCAATATAACTTTCCCTCATTGAGGCACCTGGAAACTTTGGGCTGCAAACATGCTGGATTCCCGCATACTGATCAGTTGTTACTGTTGTTTCCTTGGCAATACACATTTGTGAATTTGGGGGATTGGGCTTCTGAGGGAGCGCTGATGGGAGGGGTGGGTTTGTATGACTGTTGTGTTCCAATATCAACTGAATTGCTCTAAAATGATTCACCCCACCTTTAATTTGCAAACATTTTCATTACATTACAGTGACGACTGGGATCAGCACTACTCCATACTTCGGCTGTGCATCTGCAAACCTCTGTGCAGCTGCTACCGGCCTGTTGAGCCTGCCTCTCCTACAAGGCCTTGGCAACATCACAGCACCAATCTGTTGTGGGACCAATTTCTGTAATGGGGTAGCACCAACCGCTACCCCAACAACAGTAACCACTGCTGTGACAACAGTTGCAACTACCAGCGAGGCCTGCTGTGTCAGACTGGCTATGATCCATCTGCTGTTCGGACTCTTTATCTTTACCCTCTGTTAGAGCACAGAAAAAAGTGTACGCAGCGCCTTGTGCAAAATAATTATCTTTTATAATGTGACAACACTGATCTGCTTAGGTTTAGGGACAGAAACTGCTTGGGTAGAGTTAGGAAAAGAATTTGTTTTGTGTAAAAATGATCAGTCTCCAGAGATCTTTTGTGGTACCAGGGTTTCTACACTTCTACACTTGGGTTTGCTGATCACCGCCATCTTTACGAAGCAGCTACACTGGCTAGAAAAAAGAGTCACTTTATTTTACAGTGCACTAATAAGCTGAAACAAGCTGTAAAAAAAGACAAATAATACGTTCTTTATTAGACAGCATTAGACCCTTTATTAGAGAGCAATTAGGGACACATTACAGTAGAACTGAATCATAAAATAAAGTGAAATCACATATCTTCTACTGAAGACACACCTTTGGGTGGTCGCATACAACTGGCAGACTAGTCAAAACTGATGCCGACATCTGTGATCAAATCATATTACCTGTCTACAGTATTACAACAAGTCTGTGCACCTGATTTCACTTTAGTTTACAGAACACTTCTGTTTTAATGTGTCCCCTCTAATAAAGTCTGATAAAAGTCTGACAGTGGTAAATAATAGTTTACAGTGCAGCTCTGTCTCTTATCCTCTAACAAAGTCTAATAAGGCTCTAATAAAGGGTCTAAACAGTCTTAAAAAGAACAAATTTCATGTAGTGTACAATAAAATAAGTTGCAACTGATAAAACACATTTAAGGTAAAAGGGGCATGGAGTTCTGGGCGAAGCTGAGGTGAGACAAGTAGGCAGCAATGTAATAGACACACATGTACATGTTAGTTTTTCACAGCTTTGATTTACTTGGTACATGTTCAGTTGCAAATTGTGCAAATATGATACAATACTTATTGAAAATAAATAAATAAAAATCTTGTAATATACATATAATAAAACTTATGCCTGAAATTAATTTAGAGGAGAGGAAAAAACGGGCCTTGTGTCATCTGGTGACTTTTGTTTTATCTTGTCAAGATGCTGGTCAATGACTGTTCTTACACTGTTAACAGAGCACAAAACTATTAAAGGAATAAGAAAAACGAGGAAATAAAAAGTGCCAGCTGCATCAAGGTAGGGCCGTATCTCGCTGCCAACAGCATCTTTAGCCAACTTTGTCAAGACATGAAACGAAACCATGAATGACTGCATATCTGGAATGAGGACAACAGAAAAATGTTGAATTTTATGTACAACAAACATCCCAGCTGAAGTTTACATTAAAACAAAGCTTTTCTGAAATACATGAGCACAGCCTTACATACTAAAATTCCTGATTTTATCTTTAATACTATATTATTTCATTCTTGAATGAGAGCATCTGTAATGTGACCAAGTTCCCCGAGGGATCAATAAAGTATCTATCATTCTGATTCTGTTTTACAAATGGTTGGAAGGCAGGTCACTGTTTTATCATCAGCTTGTGTTATATAAAATTGCAAATTAGATTTTGTATCATAGCTGTTAAGAGGCAATAATTACATTCTGATTGGCAGTTTATTATTCCACACATTTCAGAACTTTTTTGTTTTGTACATCAATCCATTTTATTTCTCACACTTTGTTAATAATTAGTTTGCAAACAATGTCAGTTCCAAACAGTGTCAGCTCTGCATTAAAATCCATTAAGATCCACGCACCTGAAACATACACACCAAGAGAACCCACCCAGAGTGTTCTACCGAGAAACCTTTTATAATCCAAAAGTCTTAGAACCCTCCCCCAATGAAACAAGACAAAAAGAAACACGTAGCTAGGTGTGTGAGTGATTTAAGGTATTTTCAATGACACATTTTACACTGAAGAACACTTAATTGGGTGTGACATTATATAGGCTTAATTCATGACTTGAATAATACAGGCCAGTATCTGAATTACAGTGACCCATTATTGAGGTAATACCAAGTGGCAGTTGCGTCAAGATGTCAAGATGCAAAACTAAACCATGAGCGACTCTACACCTTTAATGAAGAGAACAGAAAAAATCCCTGTACAACAAAAGTCTGAGCTGAAGTTCAAGGACTGTTTAAAAACCCCTGAGAGTAACATTAACACCCCAGCCTGGAAAATAAAATTAAGCACTAACCTACAATGAGTTTTTAAATTATTTAAAAACAGCCTAACATACTAATATTCCTGATTTATCTTTAAAACTAGAAATGGCAGAGTTTTGTAACTATCAGAACGACCCTAAGCTGTAATTTTGACCTCCGACCTCCAAACTCTATTGTCTCTAATGATAAATAAAAGACAGAAAGATTGATGCTTGATATCTTTTTAAAAATGAAACAACACCAAAGTGTAAATTTTGTAAAATGTATTCTATATTTATTAGGGGTGTCCTGATCCGATATTGATATCGGATATCAGTCCGATATCAGTCAAAAAACGAGTATCGGATTTTATCGGACTGCATCTAAAATCTCCGATATAAGTGCTCCAATAAGCAGTCCATTTTCACTCCAGCACTTCTATCCATAGGTGACTCTGGTTGCTGACAATTGTTCTGTTTGAGGAACATCATTTGATCAAGCCTTTTCTAACATTCCACACTACAAAATAAGTAATAAAAGTATGTATGATTCGTGCTGATATCGTATCGGACAGATATCGGTATTGGCCAATACCCAAGGCTGCAATATTGGTATCGTATCGGAAGTGAAAAAGTTGTATCGGGACATCCCTAATATTTATCAATATGCAGCTATCACATGTAGTAAACTGTCATGATTGCAGATATTCACAGCAGTATTTTTCCGCAGGATAATAACCATCAGTGATGTGATTCAATTTTGAGTATCATCTAGAAATACACAGAGATTTTTTAAGATTATAAACACATTATTTTAACATTAATAATAACAGATTTGCATGTAGAACTGTGACAAAAAAATATTTATAGTGTCACGTTCACTTGAAAAGCAGGATAGGACCCAAGTGCAGATGAGGGGATAAGGGATAGTTCATATTTTTTCAGCAGGGCTGTATGACGTGCTCATCCATAGTTTGTGTATTACCTACAGTAGATGGCGGTTGGCACAACCCCAGTTTGGCCTTTTCCAATAGGAAACCAGCATTATATATCACTCTCTCCAAAGCAACCAGACTCATTCAATTTAAAAAACAAAACAAAACAAAACCAAAAAAACCCCCAGTAATTTTACCTCAGGAGTTGCTGGTCTACTGATCTAACACACCTAGAATTATGTCAGTGGGGTAACATAATAAACCTATTTTTCATTTTTGTTAATTTTTTTTTTTTTCAATTTGGCACAAATATAGCTTAATATCCAGTACAATATCCAGTATATATAATATTAAAGTAATATCCAGAAGTCTGGAAGTTGGCATTCTGGTGACATAATGATGCCATTTTTCATTTTTTACTGGGTGGTTTTCTGTGGGAAAAGGCTGTCTGATAACAAAGTAAAGTGATGAAAATATTCTAAATATGGTGTACACTTAAACTTCTATTTTTTTAGGTGTCTGACACATAGGAGCAGATAAATATAGGTGCCAAATATTTGGCAGCATTCAAATATTTAGCACGCCAGTTGCAAACAGTGAAGCCTGCAGTTAACGCTGTCATTGTACAGATGTGTTTCCGGTTCCAGAACATTTCAGATGATGACAAGCAAGAAGCACATGTGTTGCAGGTCCCAGGCATGCGACCACATAAACAGTTATCCTGATAAAACAAAGTTGAAATGAGCAGACAGGACACCGTTAAGCTGTTGCTGCATTGACCTCTCATAGCAGAATTTTACTTTCATTTTTTTAATACTTCAGACAGCCAAACAATTGATTTTTCTTAACAACGTCAGCGACAAGAAAATATCTGTTGTAGTGTCCTTTTTTTTCAACAACAAATACAGTGACACTCTTAAATGCTGCCTTAAGCCCTTCTTAAGTATTAACAGACACCAGTGTGCAAAATAATGCTATATGTTGAAGTGAATCGCACATATGGGTGATTAACTTGTGCAATATGGTTTTTAATAACAGAGCCCTTGAGTTTTCAACCCCAAAGAAATAAAGAGGAGGTACACACGTCAACAAAAGGTTAAGCTGCTACGCTAACAGGACTAGTAGGTCTGACATTACAATCCAGAGGCACGAAACTAACTAAAATACAACTCTGAGCTTACACACAGGTTGAAGTGAGCAGACAGGACACCGTTTAGCTGTTGCTGCATTGACCTCTCATAGCAGAATGACGGGAGAGCCAACAACAGTACAAAACAGGAGTTTCAGACAGCTGCCCAATGAACTGCTGCCATCTACTGACGCTTTTGTTTGTATTGCCCCAAAAGAAAAGTCCATGAAAACTGAATAAAAGCCTCTTAAGACTTAAAAAAAAAATCAGCAAGTGCTGGAATAATTATACAAAAACTATTGACCCATATGGTAGGTAATAACATTCACAAAATGTGACCACATCCTTTGTGTGTCACACGTGCAAAGCAAGTCATGTGACAAAAAGGAAAGGTGTGAGTAAGGACTGACAGTTTCCTCCCTGTCTGAACAACATGTACCACTATGACATGAAGACTGGCTTCTGCATCAAGGACATGCTTGTTCTGTTTGAATTCAATGATGCATCAAACAAAACAAATTATGACTACATGAAAAAATAACTTCTTTGCTTTCCCTGTACTGAAAAAGACATAAAAATGATCAAAAGTCACCCATATTGATATACAGTGAAAATGCACATTGGTCAGAACCGTTTCACAACTGTTTGCTGATAAAAATCACTTGTTTCGGTTTACTGACTTATTTCCATTGTTGCCAGTAGTGTTTACATAGTCCATTAACTTTTGTCAAGATGTACACAGGCATTCGGTGTCTGACATTAAAGGGATATTTTGTATTTTTTGAAGTGTGTGGTTGTATGAGGCAGCCCAGTATAGAGAAGCAAATAGGAGTATCAGCATGGAAGCTAAGATAATATACTGCTGTGGACAGGCTCAGCAACAAAACACATACCTGAAAAACATCTATATCAGATAAAGTGTATGCTATATGTAGAATATCTTTACTAGTTCACTTTGCTGTCAGACAGCCTTTTCTGACAAGAAAGCCAAATATTATATAAGCCAAATATGCAGTATATATGCAAATATATTATATAAGCCAAATAAGCTCTCTTGCTCAATCAGTGATGAAGATATTTGTTTAAGAAAGCACTACATTACAGCCACCTATGAAAAAATTAATATGAGAAAATATATTTGCAAGATGGTGTTGAGTTGGATTGAACTCACCAGAGCAAAAGTCTTATGTCAATTTAAAGTGCGCGGTTTAAAGTGCATCCTGCAAAGGTTTTTAATTTATTCAAAGTGTGTCCAAATCCAGCTTTACCATCTTGCACCACGGAGAGTCAGCTCTTGTCACCTTTAAGATGCAGGTGCTCCGGAGTGCAAGCATCTGCAGCATGATATTTAAATTAAACCTGAGTATTGTGGTCTGCAGGATTTTTGTAATAGTTCACTCTTTGAATTTCCTCCATGCAGGATTAGTAAGACTGATGTCATGAGCCCCAAACTGCAGAAAAGGATGACAGAAATATAAATCTAGAGGAGATATTACATGATGTAAATAAAAGCATGTGTTTCAATTGTTCTGAATATTTTGTTGATTAATCATCAATTCATTTTGTGTATGAAATGTCCAAAAATCATACCTGAAATGCTAATTAAAAAGAGGAGACAAATTCAAATGTTGGTTTTGTTCATCCAACAAAGAGAAACCCAAATATAGATTATTAAATATAAATACATCTTAAATTATAGCAACCAGTCTTCTCACTAGATAAACTGGAGCCTGCAAAAAATTTGACATTATTTCTTGAAAAGGAAAGTATTCTAATTTTAAGTTTTGCATCGAAAAAAATTAAGAGACACAGATCTAGGTAGCTTGTGAATTTCACAAAGGAATCAAGAGCTTTGTCTTTAGCCACAATAATTAATCATAATTTATTTATTGATTATATTTTGTGTTACTAAATAACTCAGAACTTAAGGCATCAAACAAATGTAGAAGAGTGAAAAGTACAAGGTTTCTCTCTGAACTGTAGTGGAGCAGAAGTTAGAAACAGCAAAAAATGGAAACTCAAGTAAAATACATGAATTTGTACTGAAGTAAACTTGAGTAAATTTACTCAGTTACTTTGCACCACTGTGTGAAACAAACACAGTAATGAACAAGGCATTAAGAATAATGCACTCAAATAGGTGTGTTTGTGTGTGTGTGTGTGTGTGTGTGTGTGTGTGTGAAACACAGCCTTGGACGTCTTTATTTTACGGCTTGAATAATATACGCCTGTGTCTGACTTTCAATGACCTATTATTGAGGTAAAAATAGAGAGTGACGTCAACTGAACAACAGCAGGTGGGGCAATATGTCGTCTCAACAACACAACGCTGTCATCAACACAAAACTGAATCATCTGTTAATCATCTTTAACTTCTTCAGGACACAAAAACACGAGTGACTGTGCACCTGTAACTAAGACAAGAGAGAGAGAGTAATTTAGAGAGTAATTAGGGACACGTTACAACAGAACTGTGCTGTAAACTAACGTGTAATTTCCTACTACAGATCCTTTATTAGAGGATAATTAGGGACACATTAAAAAACAATGGTACTGTAAACTAAAATGTATCATTTATCAAACTTAAATTCTTATTAGAAGGTAATTAAAGACACATTACAGCAGAACTGTCTTTGGTTGGTCCCATATAATTGGCAGAGCAGCCAAGACCAGTGAGAAAATATTTCTTTACATCTGTACTTGATATATCTGGGTCACACACATTTAAAGTGAAAAAAAAGGTTGCATACATCTTCATCTATCACTGATTTAATGCACCAAAATTATTCCAAGATTATGTAGAGTTTCTAGAGACAGAATTGTAAAGTAAAAGGATGTGGAAATATTTAATTATAGCACAGTTTTAAATATTTTTTAATTATTTAATGCTTTGCCCAACAATTGCATTACCAATGAATTGAATATTAGGTTAGAAAATTAAACATTTGCCTGATTTAATGTGACTTCCAGTAAACCCAGACGGATAATGACATCACTGTGCACTTCTATTGGTCGATACAGTAAGAAAAACTTAATACATTTCCACAAATACAGTGACAGGAAGGCCAAACATGCACAAGTGAGTGACCACTGCATGAGTAGAATATGTGAATTCATGCAGACTGGAGAACACAAATACATCAACAACATACAACAACCTCAGCTAAGTAAAAGAATAAAAAAAAAATAACTTAGCACTGAGACACAGAACAAAACAAAGAGAAACTTACATAAAAGTGGCAACAAGAAGTAAAAAGCAATAAAAGCCACATTTTAAAAAAGTAAACAGTTAAAATGTAGAACACAATCAGGTGAAATAGGAACACCTAGTCATAAAATGTGACACAGTTAAATATTTAAATTGCCCTCAGCCGTCAGCGTAATCCAATCACTGGACCAAGTTTTGGTAAGAGCCCACATTAAAAGAAAACACTGAACTGGTGCTGGAAAGTAATAGACCAATAAGAGTTTTATAAGTAAATAAAACCCAGTGTCTTTCACGTCTTATCCAGAGAGAGGGCCACCCAACCTTAGTACACAGGTCACAATGATGGGTGTCATAACTATCTCCAGTGATGAATCTTAAGGCAAAGTGATAATATAATAATATACTAGTCAGATGGTTACTGTAACCTACAAAAACTTTGTCTCCCTTCAGAAAGTAACACCAGAGATTCAACTGTTATTCTGCATATTTGGATATATGATTTATGCAGAATTGAAAACTGAGTGTGTGGCAGAGATTGAGCTGCAATGTTGCAGGCTTGGTTTAGGAATTTGTGCATGAGTTTCAGATTTCAGTGACCGTGTTTCAATTTCCAATTTTAATGTGTAAACATGTCTGAAAAACTGTAATTGTGTGCAAATGATGACAGTTGTTTGGTAGTTGTGTTCAGCTTCAGTGCATCAGAGTGCAACATTAAGTCTTATCGAGTGAAAATGTGTTTAAAGTTTTGCCAAAAGATTGATTTGAGCTGAGCATTTGACTCAGAGAACGGGGTTTAGCGTTTTAGCAATTGTGAAAAGCTGCAATCTCACTGCTCTTCCACACTTTCCAAATGTTATCGGATCAAATCCTGATTGTAAAACATGTCATTTTGCACGGCTGTGACCCTAAAAACTATATCTGCTAATTTACAACCATTCATTTTATAATATAATGTCACAATGCTGTTTGGTTTGAACAATTTATTCATGACTCGTGCATCACTATGTTTTGACTTCTGCTTGACTACATTTCATACAGAAATATTGTACTTAAAATTGTTTGACAGCTATAGTGATCATCTGATATCTTACAGAATCATTGCAGATTAAACATGCAATGAAGGACAATAAAATGACATAAGCATAAATAAATATTAGCAGAACTAAAAAAAAATTTGGTAATAAAAAAGGCTATTTTTGATTCTAAAGAGATATTCTAAACAAAAGGTTCTCCATGAATATCAAATGTTCTTAATAAATAAAAAATGCTCTAAATAAATAACAAAATATTAGAAATAAATAACATATGTTTAAACTGAGGAGTTTGGAATTATTGTCCCATTGTTTTCTTATTAAGTTTCTACATTTGAGTGAACCCAGGGCTCTTAGATATAATTCCATTACTCTATTCTATGTATCTTAGACAAAACTGACACCATACTATACAAAACACTTCTTTCAAAACTTTGCAAATCTCCACTGGCTGCATCTTTTGGTGACATTGCAGGAGGTGCTTCACCATCTGCTGGAGATCGGAGCTCTACTGAATGCACTCTTCTAGTAATAATAAGCAACGGTGCAGCCTATGCATTTCATGTCCGTGCCATCATTGAAGGGTGTGTTCAGATGGACTGCCAGTTTCACAGCACTGATGTGATGTCGGGTGTGAGTGAGGACATTCCTAAACACAATGTCAGAACAGTTTCCTCCCGGTCAAAACAACAACTAACACAATGACAAGTCAGTGGTTTTTGCATCAAGGAAATTCTTACAGTGTTTTCTTTCATCATGGGTTCACTGAGGCATGAGAACAAACAACAAACAGCTTAGAAATAAAAAGAAACATTCCTGTTGGTTCGGGGAAATGCTCAAAAGTCACACACATTATATTATATGATAATGTTCCATAAATTAAGTCACATGGGAAAGATTTCAAGAGTAAACAATGCACATTGGTTAGTACCACATACAGCAACTGGTGGTCTGTGGACTGAGTCCACAATCTGGCCCTTTGATAAATTATGAATGTTAAAAATGTGTGTCATTGAGATGTAGGATGGGTGTTTATATTGTTTATTTGAAGATCATCACTTTACTAGTAGGCTAATTAGCCTACTAGTTTAAGCACAGACAGCTTATTTTAAAAAAGAGTAAACTCTATTGAAGCTGAGGGAATTTAGGAGAAACTGGATGAAAGTAGATGTTAAATGAAACACTGTGTTTATTAAAACAAGCTACTTCTAATCTGGAATTATTGAGGTATATTGTTTTTTTTTTCCTGTGGTTTTGTACATGATGTTTCCCCCCTATTTTGAGACCAAATAAACAGGAGACAAAAATAAAAAAAAGCTGCATTGTTGTTGCATTTAAATTCCCTAACTGTACAGGTCAAACATTGGAAAAGTAAACCTCAGGCTCCTTGGCACTTTACTCTTTTAAAATATGGGTTGGTGTGTTGTTTGGTCCGTCTCTGCATCCTGATCTCTTTTATGATACCTTTGAAAACATCATTAGCTGAGACGACTCCTGGTTCACACATTGAATTCCACAAATGGCAAATTGGAGGCTCGTTGATACAACAATTTAAACCAGCCTGCTGATGCTAATTGAGCTGTCAGTTTCATTTTAGATACCATCAAAATGTTATGAGGCCTTTATTCCTAAAGGGTCGGTCCTGTGTTCATTGATAAAGATAATTAAGTACCTTTTATATGAAACTTTACCAACTCGGTGCTGTATATCCATGTTCATTACCTTGTTCTTCCTCTAGTGTTGCTGCTGCTATAATTGCAGCCTGCATTTGGCTCGTCTTGACCCGTCCCGGCTGCCCAGGACAGTCCAAAACACTGGGTGAGTGCTGGGTATAATATAATAAAGTGCCTCACCAAAATAGCATATCAGACTTTGACTTTAATCACTCTTTCCCCCTTTCCTGCCTGTTTCTAGCCATCCTGTTAAAAATGAATAATAAATGATATACTGTGCTACAAAAACAGAATCATCATGAACAAATCATCCGTGATAAAAAAGCATCAAAGACAAGCAAACAAGAAATCATGCTCTCTTAAATCCAGAAATCTTAAAGTATTTAGATTTACACACTCTTTTTTTTGGTACAGATTCCAGAACAAGGAAACATTGTTAAATTAAACGAGGGTGTGGGAAGGTGTGTTGACATGATGATAGTCCAAGTAACAGACAAAAGATGAGTTGAGCCTAAAAAATGGGAGCACACCCATTCCTTACGTATTTATTCACCAGCTGTAGAGTATATAAAGTGCAGGGGTGCTGGTGAGGTGGTACTTTCACCATCTGCCATCCAGGACGACTAATTTACAGTATTCAACTGTTCAACCTCATGATGAAGATGATTCTTTGTCTGACTCTCATCTGGGCACTCTTCAGCACAGGTAACTCCATTTATTCTGACACTAAAGTTTCTTCAGGTTCTAATTAACTTTATTTAAGTTTTGATAGATTTGTCATTTTTCCATCAACAATTTTAGAAAGGTGTTGAAATTTTAGAATTAATAATTTAATTTGCTTCTGAAAAACTTTTTTTTTCTTTTGAAGGGTTTGGCAAGTTTTTTTTTTAAGATTAAATGTTTCATTAATAAGCCTTTTCATCCAAAGAAACCTTTATGAAAGAGTTCTTCAAGGATTGCAAAATCTTTGAAGAACTCTTTTGTGGGTTCCCAGTAGAACCCCTTCTCCAGGCTCTAGATAAAACCCTTATAATATCAAAAGGCTCTCAATAGAATATGTTCTTGATAAAACCATGGCAATATAAAAAGTTGTTCACACCTTTAGAAGGTGTAAAGGTTCCAAGTGACACCTTAAAAACAGGTTCAGTCAGAAGCCAAACAGGGCTCCCCTATGGAGTCAAGCTGAAGAACCCTTTATGGTTTTAGTTAGCAGTGTACAGCAGAACAATAATCAGTCTAAAGAGGTAGGAAACAGGTAAAGACAAATTAGAATAATGTTATGAAAACTTTAAATCATTTTAATATTACAAACTCATGTCATTTAAAATCTTTTTTTCACAAGAATAAGAATAAGAAGAGTTTTCAGCTTTTACAAACCATGAAAACACTTCAAACATTTGATTTGACATTTGAGATGTGATCTTAATTTTTATCCCCATTGCAGTTGGAGCGCTTGTGTGTCAAACTTGCACAAAACAGCAGTGTTCAAGTACAATACCAGTGACATGTTATACAAAGACGATGTGTATAACAGCCACCATTAATGGTAGTGTTTTTTTTTTTTTATCTTTATCTTTATTATTACCTTTACCTACCTACTACCTACCTCCTACAACAGCTGCCCCGACAACAGCTGCTGCCACGACCACAGCTGCAGCCCCAACAACAGCTGCCACCCCGACAACAGCCGCAGCCCCAACAACAGCTGCAGCTCCTACAACAACTGCTGTCCCAACAACAGCTGCAGCTCCTACAACAGCTGCAGCCCCGACAACAGCCGCAGCTCCAACAACAGCCGCTGCACCAACAACAGCCGCAGCCCCAACAACAACAGCAGCCCCAACAATAGCCGCAGCCCCAACAACAGCCACTGCACCAACAACAGCTGCTGCCCCAACCACAGCTGCAGCCCAGACAACAGCTGTAGCCCCGACAACAGCCGCAGCTCAAACAACAGCCGCAGCTCCAACAACAGCTGTAGCCCCTACAACAGCTGCTGCCCCGACCACAGCTGCTGCCCCAACCACAGCTGTTGCCCCATCAACAGCCGCTGCCCTGACAACAGCTGCTACCCCAACAACAGCCGCTGCCCCAACAACAGCAGCAGCCCCGACAACAGCCGCCGCTCCAACAACAGCCGCAGCCACAGCTCCAGCAACAGCCGCTGCAACAACCGCTGCAAAAGCAACAGCCGCTGCAACAGCAACAGCCGCAGCCCCGACAACAGCCGCCGCTCCAACAACAGCTGCTGCAACAGCCACAGCTCCAGCAACAGCCGCTACAACAGCCGCAGCTACAGCAACAGTCACAGCTCCAGCAACAGCCGCTACAACAGCCGCTGCAACAGCAACAGCCGCAGCTACAGCAACAGTCACTGCACCAACAACAGCTGCAGCCACAACAACAACTACAACTGCCAGTGGCGCTTGCTGTATCAGACTGGCAATGATCCATCTGCTCCTGGGACTCCTTATCTTTCTCCTCTCTTAAAACCCAGAAAAAAAAGGAGGAAACACCTATGAAGCTACCAGAATGACTCTGAAAGGAACTTTTGCAGCCTGGACTAGGGTTTACTGCTCACTGCCATCAATAGTTGGCAGCTACAAGGGCTAGAAAAACCACATGTTGGGAAAACTGGGTGGAGTATTGGTGAAGCTGAGGTGGAATTAGTGAGCAGAAATGTACACAAATACATGTTCAAGTACTTCTTTTTACAGCTTTAATTACGTTATTTATTTATTTATTTATTTATGAAGTTTATTTACTTATTAGCTGGGGATTTTCTCTCTGTGTGCATTTTAGCTGTATTGAGCCTCATGTTATTGTTTTGTTTTGTTGCAAATCTTCCAAATAAATCTGTGAAAAAATAAAAACCCGCCTGAATTTAATTTGAATTCAAGACCCAGTGGGGATGGTAATGAAAAACAAGAGAAATTTTTATGACATAATTTTATTCTTAAAGTGGACCTTATGTCATCTGGTAGCTTTATTTTACACTATCAGAACAGCTGAGCAGAACAATCCACAAGGTAATAATCAGTGACATAGTTTTTGCAACCAGTGACAGTGAGTGGTAAGAAGGCACAAAAGAATGTCTTCTGGTGCCCCCTGCTGGTGGATACAACTTCCTGCAAGGTCACTTAAAAATTAGGTCTCATTACAGATACTACTGATAAACAATATTGTTTTTTTTCTAAGTATAAATAAATCATTATTAGATGTCCCATGTTTAGTTGACAGGTGTGAAATGCCTCCTTTCATAGTTACCTTTGACTACATCAACAACAGAAAAGAGAAAATAATTAAATCCAGTTTTTGACTAACTTGAATTCAGTGCTTTTTAAGACTTTTCAAGACCTGAGGACACTTTGTACCTTGTGCTCTATTTGATCTATTCCTCTAGAAGTCAAGTTTAAATAAAACTTGAGTCCTGTGGTCTAAAGTCCAAACCAAACCAAAGTTGGCTCACCGAAATGTTAGATTTGGCCCACCAGTTTCTAGCTTTAATTAAGAACAAATATATAAATAATTATTTATGCTGTTTTATTTTTGTCTGTTGTCTCCTTTGTCTCTCTCACCTTTCCAGTCTACCTTCACCTGTCTTGTTCAATAGAGGCAAAAGCCCCCATATGTATACATATATATATATATATATATATATTTAAATTAGAAATGAGAAGAAACATTCCTGCTGGTTTATGAAAATGATCAGAAGTCACACACATATTATGTGATAAAAATTGCATAAATTAAGTTAAATAGGAAAGATCTCAAGAGTGAATAATGCACATTGGTCAGAACCACATACAGCAGGTCTATTTAATCCTTAGATCATTTATAAATATGAAAAAAAGAATATAATTGTAATTTTATTTAAATAGTGTGCTAACATTCTATGTTTGAGTTTTTATATTATTTATTTGAAGATCATCGTTTTATTAGTTGGCTAATTAGCCTATTCATTGGTTTAAGCACAATTATTTTTAAAAAGTGTTAAGTCAGGCTGTTGAAGCAGAGAGAGAGAGAGAGAGACTGGATGAACATAGATGTTATGTTATTTACTAAAACAACAAGCTACCTCGAATCTAGAATCACAAAGGTTCACTGTTTTCTTCACTGTACTTTTGAAGATAAAGTTTCTTTTCCAACTGTGAAAACTAATAAAGTGGAAAGAGAAAAAAAAAAAAAATTGTTTTACACCTTTGTACAGGTCAGACTTTGGAAAAGTTATCATTCACTTGGCTCTTCACTTTTTTCAAATATAACCCTTTTAAAAAGGGAATTGAATACATTGATACAGTCTCTAAGATGTGATTATTAAAGCATTGGACACAAGAGGGAGTGCTGCTGCACTGAATATCAGCACAGCTGTGATGAGGTCACCTTTGTGCTGGTCTTCAGGTGAAACCATAGGTGGGTGTGTTGTTTTGCTTTTCCCTGTATCGTGATCTCTTTTACAACACCTTTGAAAACATTATTAGCTGATACAAATTCTGGGTCCTGCATTAAATTCCATGAATGGTGAACTAGAGGCTCATTGATAGAGACATTTAAACCAGTCTAAAGCTGCTGATGCTGTATAGCATTACACCGTTAAATGTTATCAGGCCTGTAATCTGAAAGAGGTTAGTGCTATGATATTAAACTGTATATGTTATTTTAAACTAACTTTATCCAGTCAAATTCTGTATTTCCATGTTGTTTAGTGTGTTTGTTTTCTACTGTTGCTGCTACTATCGTTACAGCCTCTATCTGGCATGCATGGTAAACTGCAAAAAGTTTTAGACCGTGCCGAGCAAAATAATTTACCCTTTGGTTCCATAACATGGCAGCTCAGAAAGAACCCCAAAAAAGGACATACAATGCTAGAAAAACAGAACTATAAAACTAAATCATATGAACAAAACATCTATAAAATTGGAACTTGTCAAAAGAATCAAAGACATCTTACAAAGAAATCATTCTCATGTAGAAATTAAAAGTATTTAGCTTCATATGCTATATATATGCACACTCTTGCGCAAGTAAACATCGCCAAACGAGGGTGTGGGAAGGTGTGTTGACATGATGATATTTCAAGTAACAAAAGGATGAATTGAAAACACACCTGTCCTTGAAGTATGCATGTGTTAAAAAAATGGTTCAACACCTGCACAGTATTTAAAGTGCAGCAGTGCTGATGAGGTGGTAGTATCACCGTCCAGGACGACTAATCTACAGTATTCAACTGTTCATCAAGATGATTCTTTGTCTGACTCTCATCTTTGCACTCTCCAGCACAGGTAACTCCATTTATTCACTAACGTTTCTTCAGGTTCTAATTTAACTTTATATAACTTTTAAAGGGTTTGTCATTTTATTCATCAACAATTTTAGAAAGGTGTTGAAATTTTAGAATTAATCATTTATCATAAAAACTGAACATAAGACTTACATGATGCCCCAGAGGTTAAATCTATGTTACTGTAGAACAATAATCAGTCTAAAGAGGAAATGGGTAAAGACAAATTAAAATAATGTTGTGCAAACTTTAAATTATTTTAACATTACAACCTCGTCATTTAAAATCTTTTTTTCACAAGAAGAAGAACAGGAAAATTTTTCAACCTTCACAAACCATGACAACACTTCAAACATTTGATTTGACATTTGAGATGTGATCTTAATTTATTGATTTTTTTTTTTATTCCCATTGCAGCTGGAGCCCTTGTGTGTCAAACTTGCACAAGTCAGCAGTGTTCAAGCACAATACCAGTGACATGTTCTACAGAGACGATGTGTATAACAGCCACCATTAATGGTAGTGTTTTTTTTTTATCTTTATCTTTATTATCTATTATCTTTTCTCCTATCTTTTATTATTAGGTTTCAGTGAAATACATGCACTGTAAAGTCATGTGTTCTTTCCTCCAACATTAACAATCTGCACTTTGATTTTGTAGCCACTTCACCTCAAGGTTCAGGGACACAAATCGTCAAGGCGTGTGCGTCGTCCCTCCTGTGTCCAGTTGCAGGCACTCAGACATTTTCAACCGACGTGGGTGTTCAGAGTGCACTTGCATCTGCTACGTGCTGCAACACAGACAACTGCAACGCACAAACTCTGCCTTGTAAGTGCAGATGGATAAGTAGCTTATTTTAAAAAATAATTATTAAAAAGACAATTGGCATTGTGCCGTCTTCTGACAGGTTTTGCTTTCATGTCATCTCTTCATCAGATAAATGATGTTGTTCTCTTCTGTTTCAGCCTCCACTCCTCAGGCTCCAAACAGCCTAACATGTAACGTTTGTGACCCCGTCACCTCTCAGTGCACCACGCCATTTCAGTGTCAGGGAGCGGAGGACCGCTGCTTTCAAGCAACTGGTGAGTCTTTATGACACGTGGTTTAACAAAGTTTGTCTGTAAATGTAAGATACAGCTTTATGATGAGGATAAGCACCTCAACATGAACCATCTCATTTCCAAAATGTGTTTTACTATTTCAAATTACTGTTGTGCATGTGAGATCTGGAAAATAAACCAGTGGCGAAAAGTAACATAGAAAATTTACTCAAGTACTGCATCATGTTTATGTTCTGATGTACTTTAACTTCTGTAATTTCTACATGTAACTCTCTGTTACAGAATATGCTCTGACCAGTAGAGTCATCTAAAGCAGTATCTGAGATGTGCTAAATATTAGACTGGGATACTATTTCAATGTTCAGTCAACAGGATCCTGAGTTCTCACTGGTTGGTGTTAAGCTGGCTAAATTCCTAATTTACCAAGAGATGTTCAATCAGACCTAAATGAAAAAAAAACAGCAAACAAGGTACAAATAATAATAACCACATGATGTATGAAGTTAAAATTTAAAGTGAATAGTAGTGGAAGTATTAGACTCACACACTATGAGCTATGGTAAGTATCTTAAATCTCAGAATGTAAACCTTGGACAACAATGTAAAGGGAATATTAAAAGAAAAATACATTTATTTTCTTGTATTCTTGTGTATATTATTCTCGCGTTTCCTCTGTGAAAGTGACGCCTTGTGTTGACAGTATCAGTATCAACACACCTCTCTCCTCCTTTCACATTTGCCTGGAAACTGTTTGTCTTTCATCTTGACCTTTTCCCCAACTTGAAATTAATCTCTGTTTGGCTTAGAGTACTTCACTCAAAATAAACTGAAAATACATTGGCTAATAACCAGAGGGGTATTCTATCAATATGGATAAAGGAAAAGCCAGCTATTTTGATGAGTCTGGATAATTTAGGTGAGAGATCTGTTCCATGACTGTGGCTTAAAGGAATCCCTGCTCAGTAACCATGGTAACTGATACCACTGAACGAGCCTGCTCTGTGCCAGGTTAAATGTTGGCTTAATTTAGCTTTGTGTCAGAGATGTCCTGAGAGACAGAAACATAATGTAAAATAGACAGTTGCATCAAGTGTCTTTTGTGCTCTCATCACTTGTGTCCATGTGAAAACACAAGTTCAGACTTTTTTCTACATGATCAAGCATGAACTTATATATTTAATTTAGTTGAAAAGAACATGTTAACTTAAAAAAAGTTAAGAAAATCATGTCTTACAACTTTTACTATCTTCAAAGGCTGACAGGTTATTTGACACAGAGTTTGCCAATGTTTTAAACAAGTTATTTATTTAGTCACTGATTTGCTCAAGCTGTAAAGACAAAAAAAAACCCAAAACATTTACAGTATGTCCAAAGTCCAAACCATGACTTTCTGCTGTGTTTAAATTGATTATTTTCCAGTTTCTTTATTTCCTACTTCAACTTAAAATGTTCACATTTTTCTGCTTCATGTACAATTTCTCACTTCCATTGCCAATGAGCAGATGATGCTTGTAAATCAAATGTACATCCTGTGAAAAAGATAATGTTTGAAAGAGCAGCGGATTATGTAGTTGATTATAGTAACATGAACAGTTAATGAATCATGTCCTGCAGCATGTTGAACATTCATAAGGAGGAATGAGAGAGAAACGGCAACATGTAGGCTGGCCTCAAGTTGAAATTGAATCCATGAGGCCGATGTTCTACCAGCTGCATGGGCATAGCACCAGATGCAAGGATCCCAATATTTTCACTTTTTTGTGATTGTAATCTAAAAAAAAGATTAAATCAAAGGCAACTGGAATTGTTTATATGTCTCTGAAAACATTTCGTCTCTCATTCAAGAAGCTTCATCGGTTCATGCATGTCAGTCTGAGCTAGTCTAACTAAATGGTGAGAAATACAGGTATTTAATATGTGTACATATGTGTTCACCAGGCCATAGGTGTTAACGGCTCATTGGTGTGTAGGGTTTGGTAATGACAATCGATGGAGTCAACTTCATAAGTGCTCCATTGAGTTTTAATGACAGTCATTCGGAATTGTTAGTCATTGGGTGTCACTCGAAACCAGGTATGAGTGTTGTTTTGACTGTTGTTTTGAACAGCACACAGAAGGTTAAATCATTAAAATTATCTCCACCTTATTTTATTTAAGTGAAAATTACGAATGCATCTACTTGAAACTGGCCAAGTCGAAACAATATAGCTTGTGTAGTAAAAAGTTACTTTTTCATCTACAGTAACAAATTCAGGGAACACCTCTCCAGTCTTTGGCTGTGCATCTGCAAACCTGTGTACAGCTGCTGCTGGCCTGGATTTTCTTTTGCAACAAAATGTTGGTACCATCAGCAGTGGACCATCATGTTGTGGGAGCAATTTGTGTAATGCTGTTGCAACAACTGCTGCTCCGACAACAACAAAACTTGCCCAAACATCAACGACTTCTGGACCAACCACAATTGCCACTACCCTGACAACAACAACTCCTGCCCCAACAACTATCACTGCCCCAACGACAACAGCTGCCCCAACAACAACTGCTGCCCAAACAACTACAACTGCTACCATGACATCTACTGCTGCCCAGACAACAACTTCTGCCCCAACAACTACAGGTGCTGCCCCAACAACAACTGCTGCCACGACAAAAACTGCTGCCCCAACAACTGCTGCCCCAACAACAACAGCTGCCCCAACAACAACTGCTGCCCCAACAACAACTGCTGCCATGACAAAAACTGCTGTCACAACAACTGCTGCCCCAACAACAACTGCTGCCCAAACAACAACTACTGCTGCCATGGCATCTACTGCAGCCCCAACAACAGCCATTGCCCCGACAACAACAGCCCCAACTACTGGTACCCCAACAACAACTGCTGCCATGACGTCTAATGTTGCCCAAACAACAACTACCGCTTCCATGACAACATCTACTGCAGCCTCAACAACAACCATCACCACGACAACAACAGCCCCAACTACTGGTACCCCAACAACTACAACTGCTGCTATGACATCTACTGCTGCCCAGACAACAACTTCTGCCCCAACAACTACAAGTGCTGCCCCAACAACAACTGCTGCCACGACAAAAACTGCTGCCACAACAACTGCTGCCCCAACAACAACAACAGCTGCCCCAACAACAACTGCTGCCCAAACAACAACAACTGCTGCCATGACATCTACTGCTGCCCAAAGAAAAACAACCACTTCCATGACAACATCTACTGCAGCCCCAACAACAACCATCACCACGACAACAACAGCCCCAACTACTGGTACCCCAACAACTACAACTGCTGCCATGACATCTACTGCTGCCCAGGCAACAACTTCTGCCGCAACAACTACAAGTGCTACCCCAAGAACAACTGCTGCCATAACAACTGCTGCCCCAACAACTAGTACTGCCCCAACAACAACAGCTGCCCAAACAACAACTACTGCTTCCATGACAACATCTACTGCAGCCCCAACAACAGCCATTGCCCCGACAACAACAGCCCCAACTAGTGGTACCCCAACAACAACTGCTGCCATGACATCTACTGCTGCCCAAACAACAACAACCATCATGATGACAACAACAGCCCCAACTACTGGCACCCCAACAACTACAACTGCTGCCATGACATCTACTGCTGCCCAGACAACACCTTCTGCCCCAACAACTACAAGTGCTGCCCCAACAATGGCTGCCGCCACAACAACTGGTGCCCAAACAACAACAGCTGCCCCAACAACAACTACTGCTGCCATGACATCTACTGCAGCCCCAACAACAGCCATTGCCCCGACAACAACAGCCCCAACTATTGGTACCCCAACAACTACAGCTGCTGCCATGACATCTACTGCTGCCCAGACAACAACTTCTGCCCCAACAACTACAAGTGCTGCCCCAACAACAACTACTGCCATGACAAAAACTGCTGCCATAACAACTGCTGCCCCAACAACTAGTACTGCCCCAACTACTGGTACCCCAACAACAACTCCTGCTTCCATGACAACATCTACTGCAGCCCCAACAACAGCCATTGCCCCGACAACAACAGCCCCAACTACTGGTATCCCAACACCTACAACTGCTGCTATGACATCTACTGCTGCCAAGACAACAACTTCTGCCCCAACAACTATAAGTGCTGCTCAAACAACAACTGCTGCCACGACAACAAGTGCTGCCACAGCAACTGCTGTCACAACAACTGGTGCCACAACAACTGGTGCCCCAACAACAACTGCTGCCCAAACAACAACTACTGCTGCCATGACATCTACTGCTGCCCAGACAACAACTGCTGCCCCAACAACAACAACAGCTGCCCCAACAACAACTGCTGCCCAAACAACAACTACTGCTGCCATGACATCTACTGCAGCCCCAACAACAGCCATTGCCCGGACAACAACAGGCCCAACTAGTGGTACCCCAACAACAACTGCTGCCATGACATCTACTGCTGCCCAAAGAAAAACAACCACTTCCATGACAACATCTACTGCAGCCCCAACAACAACCATCACCACGACAACAACAGCCCCAACTACTGGTACCCCAACAACTACAACTGCTGCCATGACATCTACTGCTGCCCAGGCAACAACTTCTGCCGCAACAACTACAAGTGCTACCCCAAGAACAACTGCTGCCATAACAACTGCTGCCCCAACAACTAGTACTGCCCCAACAACAACAGCTGCCCAAACAACAACTACTGCTTCCATGACAACATCTACTGCAGCCCCAACAACAGCCATTTCCCCGACAACAACAGCCCCAACTAGTGGTACCCCAACAACAACTGCTGCCATGACATCTACTGCAGCCCCAACAACAGCCATTGCCCCGACAACAACAGCCCCAACTATTGGTACCCCAACAACTACAGCTGCTGCCATGACATCTACTGCTGCCCAGACAACAACTTCTGCCCCAACAACTACAAGTGCTGCCCCAACAACAACTACTGCCATGACAAAAACTGCTGCCATAACAACTGCTGCCCCAACAACTAGTACTGCCCCAACTACTGGTACCCCAACAACAACTCCTGCTTCCATGACAACATCTACTGCAGCCCCAACAACAGCCATTGCCCCGACAACAACAGCCCCAACTACTGGTATCCCAACACCTACAACTGCTGCTATGACATCTACTGCTGCCAAGACAACAACTTCTGCCCCAACAACTACAAGTGCTGCTCAAACAACAACTGCTGCCACGACAACAAGTGCTGCCACAGCAACTGCTGTCACAACAACTGGTGCCACAACAACTGGTGCCCCAACAACAACTGCTGCCCAAACAACAACTACTGCTGCCATGACATATACTGCTGCCCAGACAACAACTGCTGCCCCAACAACAACAACAGCTGCCCCAACAACAACTGCTGCCCAAACAACAACTACTGCTGCCATGACATCTACTGCAGCCCCAACAACAGCCATTGCCCGGACAACAACAGGCCCAACTAGTGGTACCCCAACAACAACTGCTGCCATGACATCTACTGCTGCCCAAAGAAAAACAACCACTTCCATGACAACATCTACTGCAGCCCCAACAACAACCATCACCACGACAACAACAGCCCCAACTACTGGTACCCCAACAACTACAACTGCTGCCATGACATCTACTGCTGCCCAGGCAACAACTTCTGCCGCAACAACTACAAGTGCTACCCCAAGAACAACTGCTGCCATAACAACTGCTGCCCCAACAACTAGTACTGCCCCAACAACAACAGCTGCCCAAACAACAACTACTGCTTCCATGACAACATCTACTGCAGCCCCAACAACAGCCATTGCCCCGACAACAACAGCCCCAACTAGTGGTACCCCAACAACAACTGCTGCCATGACATCTACTGCTGCCCAAACAACAACAACCATCATGATGACAACAACAGCCCCAACTACTGGCACCCCAACAACTACAACTGCTGCCATGACATCTACTGCTGCCCAGACAACACCTTCTGCCCCAACAACTACAAGTGCTGCCCCAACAATGGCTGCCGCCACAACAACTGGTGCCCAAACAACAACAGCTGCCCAAACAACAACTACTGCTGCCATGACATCTACTGCAGCCCCAACAACAGCCATTGCCCCGACAACAACAGCCCCAACTATTGGTACCCCAACAACTACAGCTGCTGCCATGACATCTACTGCTGCCCAGACAACAACTTCTGCCCCAACAACTACAAGTGCTGCCCCAACAACACCTACTGCCATGACAAAAACTGCTGCCATAACAACTGCTGCCCCAACAACTAGTACTGCCCCAACTACTGGTACCCCAACAACAACTCCTGCTTCCATGACAACATCTACTGCAGCCCCAACAACAGCCATTGCCCCGACAACAACAGCCCCAACTACTGGTATCCCAACACCTACAACTGCTGCTATGACATCTACTGCTGCCAAGACAACAACTTCTGCCCCAACAACTACAAGTGCTGCTCAAACAACAACTGCTGCCACGACAACAAGTGCTGCCACAGCAACTGCTGTCACAACAACTGGTGCCACAACAACTGGTGCCCCAACAACAACTGCTGCCCAAACAACAACTACTGCTGCCATGACATCTACTGCTGCCCAGACAACAACAGCCATTGCCACGACAACAACAGCCCCAACTACTGGTACCCTAAAAACAACTGCTGCCATGACATCTACTGTTGCCCAAACAACAACTACGGCTTCCATGACAACATCTACTGCAGCCTCAACAACAACCATCACCACGACAACAACAGCCCCAACTACTGGTACCCCAACAACAACTGCTGCCCAGAAAACAACTGCTGCCACAGCAACTGCTGCCACAACAATTGCTGCCCCAACAACAACAGCTGCCCCAACATCAACTGCTGCCCAGACAACAATTATTGCTTCCATGACAACATCTACTGCAGCCCCAACAACAGCCATTGCCCCTACAACAACGGCCCCAACTACTGGTACCCCAACAACAACTGCTGCCATGACATCTACTGCTGCCCAGACAACAACTTCTGCCCCAACAACTACAAGTGCTACCCCAACAACAACTGCTGCCACGACAAAAACTGCTGCCACAACAACTGCTGCCCCAACAACAACTGCTGCCCAAACAACAACTACTGCTGCCATGACATCTACTGCAGCCCCAACAACAGCCATTGCACCGACAATAACAGCCCCAACTACTGGTACTCCAACAACAACTGCTGCCATGACGTCTACTGTTGCCCAAACAACTACTACCGCTTCCATGACAACATCTACTGCAGCCCCAACAACAGCCATTGCACCGACAACAACAGCCCCAACTACTGGTACCCCAACGACAACTGCTGCCATGACGTCTACTGCTGCCGAAACAACAACTACCGCTTCCATGACAACATCTACTGCAGCCCCAACAACAACCATCACCACGACAACAGCAGCCCCAACTACTGGTATCCCAACAACTACAACTGCTGCTATGACATCTACTGCTGCCCAGACAAGAACTTCTGCCCCAACAACTACAAGTGCTGCCCCAACAACAACTGCTGCCACGACAACAACTGCTTCCACAGCAACTGCTGCCACAACAACAGCTGCCCCAACAAAAAGTACTACCCCAACAACAACAGCTGCCCCAACAACAACTGCTGCCCAAACAACAACTACTGCTACCATGACATCTATTGCAGCCACCTCAACAACAACCATCGCCCCGACAACAACAGCCCCAACTACTGGTACCCCAACAACTACAGCTGCTGCCATGACATCTACTGCTGCCCAGACAACAACTGCTGCCCCAACAACTAGTACTGCCCCAAGAAGAATTGCTGCCCAAACAACAACTACTGCTTCCATGACAACATCTACTGCAGCCCTAACAACAGCCACTGCCCTGACAACAACAGCCCCAACTAGTGGTACCCCAACAACTACAGCTGCTGCCATGACATCTACTGCTGCCCAGACAACAACTTCTGCCTCAACAACTACAAGTGCTGCCCCAACAACAACTGCTGCAAAGACAAAAACTGCTGCCACAACAACTGCTACCCCAACAACTAGTACTGCCCCAACAAAAACTGCTGCCCAAACAACAACTACTGATTCCATGACAACATCTACTGCAGCCCTAACAACAGCCACTGCCCCGACAACAACGGCCCCAACTACTGGTACCCCAACAACTACAACTGCTGCCATGACATCTACTGCTGCCGAAACAACACCTACCTCTTCCATGACAACATCTACTGCAGCCCCAACAACAACCATCATGATGAAAACAACAGCCCCAACTACTGGTACTCTAACAACTACAACTGCTGCCATGACATCTACTGCTGCCCAGACAACAACTTCTGCCCCAACAACTACAAGTGCTGCCCCAACAACGGCTGCCACGACAAAAACTGCTGCCACAACAACAGGTGCCCCAACAACAACAGCTGACCCAACAACAACTACTGCTGCCATGACATCTACTGCAGCCCCAACAACAGCCATTGCCCCGACAACAACAGCCCCAACTACTGGTACCCCAACAACTACAGCTGCTGCCATGACATCTACTGCTGCCCAGACAACAACTACTGCAGCCCCAACAACTACAACTGCTGCCCCAACAACAACTGCTGCCACGACAAAATCTGCTGCCACAACAACTGCTGCCCCAACAACTAGTACTGCCCCACAAACAACTGGTGCCCCAACAACAACTGCTGCCCAAACAACTACTACTGCTGCTATGACATCTATTGCAGCCACCCCAACAACAACCATCGCCCCGACAACAACAGCCCCAACTACTGGTACCCCAACAACTACAACTGCTGCCACAACATCTACTGCTGCCCAGACAACAACTTCTGCCCCAACAACTACAAGTGCTGCCCCAAAAACAACTCCTACCAAAACAACAACTAGTGCTGCCATGACAACATCTACTGCAGCCCCAACAACAGCCATTACCCCGACAACAACGGTCCCAACTACTGGTGCCCCAACAACAATTGTTGCCATGACGTCTACTGCTGCCCAAACAACAACTACTGCTTCCATGACAACATCTACTGCAGCCCCAACACCAACATCTGCCCCAACAACAACTGGTACCCAAACAACAACTACTGCTGCCATGATATCTACTGCAGCCCCAACAACAGCCATTGCACCGACAACAACAGCCCCAACTACTGGTACCCCAGCAACAATTGTTGCCATGACGTCTACTGCTGCCCAAACAACAACTACCACTTCCATGACAACATCTACTGCAGCCCCAACAACAACCATCACCATGACAAAAACAGCCCCAATTACTGGTACCCCAACATCTACAACTGCTGCTATGACATCTACTGCTGCCCAGACAACAACTTCTGCCCCAACAACTACAAGTGCTGCCCCAACAACAACTGCTGCCACGACAACAACTGCGGCCACAGCAACTGCTGCCACAACAACAGCTGCCCCAACAAAAAGTACTACCCCAACAACAACTGCTGCCCCAACAACAACTGCTGCCCAAACAACAACTACTGCTACCATGACATCTATTACAGCCACCTCAACAACAACCATCGCCCCGACAACAACAGCCCCAACTACTGGTACCCCAACAACTACAGCTGCTGCCATGACATCTACTGCTGCCCAGACAACAACTTCTGCCCCAACAACTACAAGTTCTGCCCCAACAACAACTGGTGCCATGACAAAAATTGCTGCCACAACCACTGGTGCCACAACAACAACAGCTGCCCCAACAACAACTGCTGCCCAAACAACAAGTACTGCTGCCATGACATCTACTGCTGCCCAAACAACAACCATCATGATGACAACAACAGCCCCAACTACTGGTACCCCAACAACTACAACTGCTGCCATGACATCTACTGCTGCCCAGACAACAACTTCTGCCCCAACAACTACAAGTGCTGCCCCAACAACGGCTGCCGCCACAACAACTGGTGCCCAAACAACAACAGCTGCCCCAACAACAACTACTGCTGCCATGACATCTACTGCAGCCCCAACAACAGCCATTGCCCCGACAACAACAGCCCCAACTACTGGTACCCCAGCAACTACAGCTGCTGCCATGACATCTACTGCTGCCCAGACAACAACTTCTGCCCCAACAACTACAACTGCTGCCCCAACAACAACTGCTGCCACGACAAAATCTGCTACCACAACAACTGCTGCCCCAACAACTAGTACTGCCCCACAAACAACTGGTGACCCAACAACAACTGCTGCCCAAACAACTACTACTGCTACCATGACATCTATTGCAGCCACCCCAACAACAACCATCGCCCCGACAACAACAGCCCCAACTACTGGTACCCCAACAACTACAACTGCTGCCCCAACAACAACTGCTGCCACGACAAAATCTGCTACCACAACAACTGCTGCCCCAACAACTAGTACTGCCCCAACAACAACTGCTGCCCAAACAACAAGTACTGCTGCCATGACATCTACTGCTGCCCAAACAACAACCATCATGATGACAACAACAGCCCCAACTACTGGTACCCCAATGACTACAACTGCTGCCATGTCATCTACTGCTGCCCAGACAACACCTTCTGCCCCAACAACTACAAGTGCTGCCCCAACAACGGCTGCCGCCACAACAACTGGTTCCCAAACAACAACAGCTGGCCCAACAAAAACTACTGCTGCCATGACATCTACTGCAGCCCCAACAACAGCCATTGCCCCGACAACAACAGCCCCAACTACTGGTACCCCAACAACTACAGCTGCTGCCATGATATCTACTGCTGCCCAGACAACAACTTCTGCCCCAACAACTACAACTGTTGCCCCAACAACAACTGCTGCCACGACAAAATCTGCTACCACAACAACTGCTGCCCCAACAACTAGTACTGCCCCACAAACAACTGGTGACCCAACAACAACTGCTGCCCAAACAACTACTACTGCTGCCATGACATCTATTGCAGCCACCCCAACAACAACCATCGCCCCGACAACAACAGCCCCAACTACTGGTACCCCAACAACTACAACTGCTGCCCCAACAACAACTGCTGCCACGACAAAATCTGCTACCACAACAACTGTTGCCCCAACAACTAGTACTGCCCCAACAACAACTGCTGCCCAAACAACAAGTACTGCTGCCATGACATCTACTGCTGCCCAAACAACAACCATCATGATGACAACAACAGCCCCAACTACTGGTACCCCAACGACTACAACTGCTGCCATGTCATCTACTGCTGCCCAGACAACACCTTCTGCCCCAACAACTACAAGTGCTGCCCCAACAACGGCTGCCGCCACAACAACTGGTGCCCAAACAACAACAGCTGGCCCAACAACAACTACTGCTGCCATGACATCTACTGCAGCCCCAACAACAGCCATTGCCCCGACAACAACAGCCCCAACTACTGGTACCCCAACAACTACAGCTGCTGCCATGACATCTACTGCTGCCCAGACAACAACTTCTGCCCCAACAACTACAACTGCTGCCCCAACAACAACTGCTGCCACGACAAAATCTGCTACCACAACAACTGCTGCCCCAACAACTAGTCCTGCCCCACAAACAACTGGTGACCCAACAACAACTGCTGCCCAAACAACTACTACTGCTGCCATGACATCTATTGCAGCCACCCCAACAACAACCATCGCCCCGACAACAACAGCCCCAACTACTGGTACCCCAACAACTACAACTGCTGACATGACATCTACTGCTGCCCAGACAACAACTTCTGTCCCAACAACTACAAGTGCTGCCCCAAAAACAACTGCTGCCAAAACAACAACTACTGCTTCCATGACAACAACTACTGCAGCCCCAACAACAGCCATTACCCCGACAACAACGGCCCCAACTACTGGTACCTCAACAACAATTGTTGCCATGACGTCTACTGCTGCCCAAACAACAACTTCTGCCCCAACAACTACAAGTGCTGCCCCAAGAACAACTGCTGCCACGACAAAAACTGCTGCCACAACAGCTGGTGACCCAACAACAACTGCTGCCCAAACAAGAACTACTGCTGCCATGGCATCTACTGCAGCCCCAATAACAGCCATTGCACCGACAACAACAGCCCCAACTACTGGTACCCCAACAACAATTGTTGCCATGACGTCTACTGCTGCCCAAACAACAAGTACCGCTTCCATGACAACATCTACTGCAGCCCCAACAACAACCATCACAATGACAACAACAGCCCCAACTACTGGTACCCCAAGAACTACAACTACTGCCATGGCAGCTACTGCTGCCCAGACAACAACTTCTGCCCCAACAACAACAAGTGCTGCCCCAACAACAACTGCTGCCACGACAAAAACTGCTGCCACAACAGCTGGTGACCCAACAACAACTGCTGCCCAAACAACAACTACTGCTGCCATGGCATCTACTGCAGCCCCAATAACAGCCATTGCACCGACAACAACAGCCCCAACTACTGGTACCCCAACAACAATTGTTGCCATGACGTCTACTGCTGCCCAAACAACAACTACCGCTTCCATGACAACATCTACTGCAGCCCCAACAACAACCATCACCATGACAACAACAGCCCCAACTAGTGGTACCCCAACAACTACAACTGCTGCCATGACATCTACTGCTGCCCAGACAACAACTTCTGCCCCAACAACTACAAGTGTTGCCCCAACAACAACTGCTACCACGACAAAAACTGCTGCAACAACAACTGCTGCCCCAACAACAACAGCTGCCCCAACAAAAACTGCTGCCCAAACAACAACTACTGCTTCCATGACAACATCTACTGCAGCCCCAACAACAGCTACTGCCCCGACAACAACGGCCCCAACAACTGGTACCCCAACAACTACAACTGCTGCTATGACATCTACTGCTGCCCAGACAACAACAGCTGCCCGAACAACAACTGCCCCAACAACAACTGCTAACAAAACAACAACTACTGCTGCCATGACATCTACTGCAGCCCCAACAACAGCCATTGCACCGACAACAACAGCCGCAACTACTGGTACCCCAACAACAATTGTTGCCATGACGTCTACTGTTGCCCAAACAACAACTACCGCTTCCATGACAACATCTACTGCAGCCATGACATCTACTGCAGCCCCAACAACAACCATCACCATGACAACAACAGCCCCAACTAGTGGTACCCCAACAACTACAACTGCTGCCATGACATCTACTGCTGCCCAGACAACAACTTCTGCCCCAACAACTACAAGTGTTGCCCCAACAACAACTGCTGCCACGACAAAACCTGCTGCAACAACAACTGCTGCCCCAACAACAACAGCTGCCCCAACAAAAACTGCTGCCCAAACAACAACTACTGCTTCCATGACAACATCTACTGCAGCCCCAACAACAGCTACTGCCCCGACAACAACGGCCCCAACTACTGGTACCCCAACAACAACTGCTGCCATAACATCTACTGCTGCCCAGACAACAACTGCTGCCCCAACAAGTACAAGTTCTGCCCCAACAACAACTGGTGCCCCAACAACAACTGCTACCCAAACAACAACTACTGCTGCCATTACATCTTCTGCAGCCCCAACAACAGCCATTGCACCGACAATAACAGCCCCAACTAGTGGTACCCCAACAACAACTGCTGCCATGATGTCTACTGCTGCCCAAACAACAACTACCGCTTCCATGACAACATCTACTGGAGCCCCAACAACAACCATCACAATGACAACAACAGCCCCAACTACTGGTACCCCAACAACTACAACTTCTGCCCCAACAACTACAAGTGCTGTCCCAACAACAACTGCTGCCACGACAAAAACGGCCCCAACTACTGGTACCCCAACAACTACAACTGCTGCTATGACATCTACTGCTGCCCAGACAACAACTTCTGCCCGAACAACAACAACTGCCCCAACAACAACTGCTACCCAAACAACAACTACTGCTCCCATGACATCTACTGCAGCCCCAACAACAGCCATTGCACCGACAACAACAGCCCCAACTACTGGTACCCCAACAACAACTGCTGCCATAACATCTACTGCTGCCCAGACAACAACTTCTGCCCCAACAACTACAAGTGCTGCCCCAACAACAACTGCTGCCACGACAAAAACTGCTGCCACAACAACTGGTGCCCCAACAACAACTGCTGCCCAAAAAACAACTACTGCAGCCATGACAACATCTACTGCAGCCCCAATAACAGCTACTGCCCCGACAACAACGGCCCCAACTACTGGTACCCCAACAACTACAAGTGCTGCTATGACATCTATTGCTGCCCAGACAACAACTTCTGCCCCAACAACTACAACTGCTGCCCCAACAACAACTGCTGCCACGACAAAAACTGCTGCCACAACAAAAACTGCTGCCACAACAACTGGTGCCCCAACAACAACTGCTGCCCAAAAAACAACTACTGCAGCCATGACAACATCTACTGCAGCCCCAATAACAGCTACTGCCCCGACAACAACGGCCCCAACTACTGGTACCCCAACAACTACAACTGCTGCTATGACATCTATTGCTGCCCAGACAACAACTTCTGCCCGAACAACAACAGCTGCCCCAACAACAACTGCTACCCAAACAACAACTACTGCTCCCATGACATCTACTGCAGCCCCAACAACAGCCATTGCACCGACAACAACAGCCCCAACTACTGGTACCCCAAGAACTACAACTACTGCCATGACATCTACTGCTGCCCAGACAACAACTTCTGCCCCAACAACTACAAGTGCTGCCCCAACAACAACTGCTGACACGACAAAAACTGCTGCCACAACAACTGGTGCCCCAACAACAACTGCTGACCAAACAACAACTACTGCAGCCATGACAACATCTACTGCAGCCCCAATAACAGCTACTACTCCGACAACAACGGCCCCAACTACTGGTACCCCAACAACAACTGCTGCCATAACATCTACTGCTGCCCAGACAACAACTGCTGCCCCAACAAGTACAAGTGCTGCCCTAACAACAACAGCTGCCCCAACAACAACTGCTACCCAAACAACAACTACTGCTGCCATGACATCTACTGCAGCCCGAACAACAGCCCCAACTACTGGTACCCCAACAACAATTGTTGACATGACGTGCACTGCTGCCCAGACAACAACTACCGCTTCCATGACAACAGCTACTGCAGCCCCAACAACAACCATCACCATGACAACAACAGCCCCAACTACTGGTACCCCAACAAGTACAACTGCTGCTATGACATCTACTGCTGCCCAGACAACAACTTCTGCCCCAACAACTACAAGTGCTGCCCCAACAACAACTGCTGCCATGACAAAAATTGCTGCCACAACAACTACTGCCCCAACAACAACAGCTGCCCCAACAACAACTGCTGCCCAAACAACAACTACTGCTGCCATGACATCTACTGCAGCCTCAACAACAGCCATTGCCCTGACAACAACAGCCCCAACTACTGGTACCCCAACACCTACAACTGCTGCTATGACATCTACTGCTGACCAGACAAAAACTTCTGCCCCAACAACTACAAGTGCTGCTCAAACAACAACTGCTGCCACGACAACAACTGCTGCCACAGCAACTGCTGCCACAACAACTGCTGCCACAACAACTGGTGCCCCAACAACAACAGCTGCCCTAACAACAACTGCTGCCCAAACAACAACTACTGCTGCCATGACATCTACTGCAGCCCCAACAACAGCCATTGCCCCGACAACAACAGCCCCAACTAGTGGTACCCCAACAACAACTGCTGCCATGACATCTACTGCTGCCCAAACAACAACTACCACTTCCATGACAACATCTACTGCAGCCCCAACAACAACCATCACCACGACAACAACAGCCCCAACTAGTGGTACCCCAACAACTACAACTGCTGCCATGACATCTACTGCTGCCCAGACAACAACTTCTGCCCCAACAACTACAAGTGCTGCCCCAACAACAACTGCAGCCACGACAAAAACTGCTGCCACAACAACTGCTGCCCCAACAACTAGTACTGCCCCACAAACAACTGGTGCCCCAACAACAACTGCTGCCATGACATCTACTACTGCCCAGACAACAACTTCTGCCCCAACAACTACAGGTGATGCCCCAACAACAACTGCTGCCATGACAAAAACTGCTGCCGAAACAACAACTACTGCTGCCATTACATCTACTGCAGCCCCAACAATAGCCATTGCCCCGACAACAACAGCCCCAACTACTGGTACCCCAACAACAACTGCTGCCATGACGTCTACTGTTGCCCAAACAACAACTACCGCTTCCATGACAACATCTACTGCAGCCGCAACAACAACCATCACCATGACAACAACAGCCCCAACTACTGGTACCCCAACAACTACAAGTGCTGCTATGACATCTACTGCTGCCCAGACAAAAAGTTCTGCTCCAACAACTACAAGTGCTGCTCAAACAACAACTGCTGCCACGACAAAAACTGCTGCCGGAGCAACTGCTGCCACAACAACTGCTGCCCCAACAACAACAGCTGCCCCTACAACAACTGCTGCCCAAACAACAACTACTGCTGCCATGACATCTATTGCAGCCACCCCAACAACAACCATTGCCCCGACAACAACAGCCCCAACTACTGGTACCCCAACAACTACAACTGCTGCCATGACATCTACTACTGCCCAGACAACAACTTCTGCCCCAACAACTACAAGTGCTTCCCCAACAACAACTGCTGCCACAACAACAACTGCTGCCCAAACAACAACTACTGCTTCCATGACAACATCTACTGCAGCCCCAACAACAGCCATTGCCCCGACAACAAAGGCCCCAACTACTGGTACCCCAACAGCAACTGCTGCCATGATAAAAACTGCTGCCACAACAACTGCTTCCCCAACAAGAACAGCTGCCCCAACAAAACCTGCTGCCCAAACAACAAGTACTGCTTCCATGACAACATCTACTGCAGCCCCAACAACAACCATCACCATGACAACAACAGCCCCAACTACTGATACCCCAACAACTACAACTGCTGCCATGACATCTACTGCTGCCCAGACAACAACTTCTGCCCCAACGACTACAAGTGCTGCCCCAACAACAACTGCAGCTACGACAAAAACTGCTGCCACAACAACTGCTGCTCCAACAACTAGTACTGCCCAAACAACAACTACTGTTGCCATGACAACATCTACTGCAGCCCCAATAACAGCTACTACTCCGACAACAACGGCCCCAACTACTGGTACCCCAACAACTACAACTGCTGCTATGACATCTACTGCTGCCCAGACAACAACAGCTGCCCCAACAACTACAAGTGCTTCCCCAACAACAACAGCTGCCCCAACAACAACTGCTACCCAAACAACAACTACTGCTGCCATGACATCTACTGCAGCCCCAACAACAGCCATTGCACTGACAACAACAGCCCCAACTACTGGTACCCCAACAACAATTGTTGACATGACGTCCACTGCTGCCCAGACAACAACTACCGCTTCCATGACAACATCTACTGCAGCCCCAAAAACAACCATCACCATGACAACAACAGCCCCAACTACTGGTACCCCAACAAGTACAACTGCTGCTATGACATCTACTGCTGCCCAGACAACAACTTCTGCCCCAACAACTACAAGTGCTGCCCCAACAACAACTGCTGCCATGACAAAAATTGCTGCCACAACAACTGCTGCCCCAACAACAACAGCTGCCCCAACAACAACTGCTGCCCAAACAACAACTACTGCTGCCATGACATCTACTGCAGCCTCAACAACAGCCATTGCCCTGACAACAACAGCCCCAACTACTGGTACCCCAATACCTACAACTGCTGCTATGACATCTACTGCTGACCAGACAAAAACTTCTGCCCCAACAACTACAAGTGCTGCTCAAACAACAACTGCTGCCACAACAACAACTGCTGCCACAGCAACTGCTGCCACAACAACTGCTGCCACAACAACTGGTGCCCCAACAACAACAGCTGCCCTAACAACAACTGCTGCCCAAACAACAACTACTGCTGCCATGACATCTACTGCAGCCCCAACAACAGCCATTGCCCCGACAACAACAGCCCCAACTACTGGTACCCCAACAACAACTGCTGCCATGACATCTACTGCTGCCCAAACAACAACTACCACTTCCATGACAACATCTACTGCAGCCCCAACAACAACCATCACCACGACAACAACAGCCCCAACTAGTGGTACCCCAACAACTACAACTGCTGCCATGACATCTACTGCTGCCCAGACAACAACTTCTGCCCCAACAACTACAAGTGCTGCCCCAACAACAACTGCAGCCACGACAAAAACTGCTGCCACAACAACTACTGCCCCAACAACTAGTACTGCCCCACAAACAAGTGGTGCCCCAACAACAACTGCTGCCATGACATCTACTACTGCCCAGACAACAACTTCTGCCCCAACAACTACAGGTGCTGCCCCAACAACAACTGCTGCCATGACAAAAACTGCTGCTGAAACAACAACTACTGCTGCCATTACATCTACTGCAGCCCCAACAATAGCCATTGCCCCGACAACAACAGCCCCAACTACTGGTACCCCAACAACAACTGCTGCCATGACGTCTACTGTTGCCCAAACAACAACTACCGCTTCCATGACAACATCTACTGCAGCCGCAACAACAACCATCACCATGACAACAACAGCCCCAACTACTGGTACCCCAACAACTACAAGTGCTGCTATGACATCTACTGCTGCCCAGACAAAAAGTTCTGCTCCAACAACTACAAGTGCTGCTCAAACAACAACTGCTGCCACGACAAAAACTGCTGCCGGAGCAACTGCTGCCACAACAACTGCTGCCCCAACAACAACAGCTGCCCCTACAACAACTGCTGCCCAAACAACATCTACTGCTGCCATGACATCTATTGCAGCCACCCCAACAACAACCATTGCCCCGACAACAACAGCCCCAACTACTGGTACCCCAACAACTACAACTGCTGCCATGACATCTACTGCTGCCCTAACAACTACCGCTGTGACAACACCTGTTGCTCAAACAACAACTGCTGCCACAACAACACTTCCTGCCCAAGATACAACTGCTAGACCGACAACAACTGCTGTGTCAACAACAACTGCTGTACCAACAACGACTGCTGCCACAAAAACATCTACTGCCAGTCCAACAACAACAGTTGCCCCAACAACTGCTGCCCCAACATCATCACCTGCCAAAACAACATCAACTGCCATCCCAACAACAACCACCACCCCGGCAACAACGACTGCTCCAACAACAACTGCTGCCCCAACAGCTGCTGACCAAACAGCAACTACTGCCACAACAACACTTGTTGCCCAAGATACAACTGCTAGCCCAACAACAACTGCTGTGTCAACAACTGCTGCACCACCAACAATAATGACTGCTGCCACGAGAACATCTACTGCCACCCTGACAATAACTGATGTGTCAACAACAACTGCTGTACCAACAACGACTGCTGCCACAAAAACGTCTACTGCCAGTCCAACAACAACAGTTGCCCCAACAACTGCTGCCCCAACAACAACATCACCTGCCAAAACATCATCAACTGCCGCCCCATCTACTGCTGCCTCAACAACTGCTCCCTCGACAACAACTGTTGCCCAAACAACAACTGCTGCCACAACACTTGTTTCCCAAGATACAACTGCTAGCCCAATAACAAGTGCTGCAACAACAACCGCCACCATGACAACAACTGCTGTGTCAACAGCAACTGCTGCACCATCAACAATGACTGCTGCCACGAGAACATCTACTGCCATCCCGACAACAACAGCTGCCACAACATCAACTGCTGCCCCAACAACAACCACCACCCCAACAACAATGGCTGCTCAAACAACAACTGCTGCCCCAACAACTGCCACCATGACAACAACTGCTGTGTCAACAGCAACTGCTGCACCATCAACAATGACTGCTGCCACGAGAACATCTACTGCCATCCCGACAACAACAGCTGCCACAACATCAACTGCCGTCCCAACAACCACCACCCCAACAACAACGGCTGCTCAAACAACAACTGTTGCCCCAACAACAGCCACCTCTGCCCCAGCTACAACAGCAAGTAGTGATGCCTGCTGTTTCAGACTTAGCACAATCCATCTGCTTCTTGGACTCCTTGTCTTTATTCTCTTTTAGAACCCAAAATCCAAGGATGAATCACCCATGAAGCCACCAGACGGACTATGTGCAGACCTTTTCAAACCTGGACTTTGGCTGATGGCTCACTGCCATCTTTAGTTGGCAGTTACAGTGGGAAGAAAATCCAAATGTTGGAAAATATGGAATGGAAAGTGGGCGTGGCTGAGGTGGGGTCAGTTGGCAACATACTAATGGACATATACACAAGGGAGCATTACTTTCTGTCCACTATATTTGGGAAAAATTTTTACATAATACATAATAAGTCATGTGCTTAATAATGAGGGTCTTTAGTCATTAGGTCATTTAGCTGAAAATAATCCCCACTTCTCTGGCCTGTCAGGATTGAGTATTGTAATGCTCTACTAGATCATATAAAAGTATAAATGTTATTTCATAATTTCGATATTTATTTAATTGTGATCTATTTGTCTGTTGTCATATATCGCTTACTCACATTAATTTATATGATCTATATTTGTATTTAAATATCTGTACATTTTTTGATTTCTCTTCTTTGCTTTATCACATAAAACATACATCATGCAGTAATGTAATGTGTTGAGCTCTACTTTATATTTAAATAAATACATATACAATTCATAATCTATTTAATAAACAGCAGCAACAAAAACAACAGCAGATTGGGGCTTATCTAAGGTATTTCTATCCATGACGAATCAATGACATGTGCATAACAGTTTTATACTTTGGTGTCACACAAAGTCTGGGCCCTCTACACATATTTAACTTTAGGGAAACTAACTGAACTGAATCAACACATAAACACACGGATCAGTTGTGATTATAAATGTAATCAGTAATAAAGTATAATTATAATGCATTTATGAAAGTATGCACAATTTTAAAGGAGCAAAATGTAACAACTGCACATCCACGATCTGTGGTTGAAGCAACTTGTTTCCCCAGGCCCCCTCCTCCCCAACCATGAGGATGTTCAGGCAGCCTGCAGCAGCACAGCACGAGTGCAATATAATATTTTGACAATAAAAAGCAACAAGTCCTAAACTGCAGCTGTTTATAACAAATTGAATGTCTGATAATGTAAAGTGAAGCCACAGAAGAAAGTGTGCACCTGCTCATGGCCATTTCCTCGGCTGGGCTGTAACCTCTCATCCATGAGTAGATGCACATTTCCTTCTGCGTGGTGATTTGGTTGGTGGATGTAGTTTGGTGCACTCTGAGAAACAAGGGTTTCAGACGTGTTCTTTTTGAAAGCCTGAGGTTCTACCCAAAGTCATTTGTTTTTGAAAAACCCTTTTATGAAGGTAGGTTTTGTCAAGAGTTCTAATGGATCCATTAAGAACAGTTTTCATCAAAAGAACCCTTCAAGGATTGTTGACATCTTGAACTCTTTCATCAAGGATTATTTGTAGCATCATATAAAAAGGTTCTCTGTAGAACCTCCTGAGCAGGTTCTCAATACAGCCCTTGAAATATAAAACAGTTCTCTGTAGCACCTCTGAGTGGGTTTTTGATAGAACCCCACGGGTAGGTTCTAGACAAAACCTTTTTAGTATAAAAAGGTTCTCTGGTGGAACCCCTGTGAAGGTTCTTGTTAGGACAATTAGGAGGTGGAAAGGTTCTGTATAGGTTCTGGGTGGAAGCATTACACCATAGAAGGGATCTCTGTAGAACTTCTCATAGGGGGTTCTGGGTGAAACCTCCCACAGAGGGCTCTAGGTATAGCCATTCATGTTGGGTTCTAGTTAGGGCTCACTGAAAAGGTTCGAAGTAGAATCTTTATAAAAGGTTCTACCAGGAACCAATCACTGTCCTCCTATGGGGACAATCCAAAGAACCTATGGTTCTAGCTAGCACCTTTTTTTTCCCCAAAAAGTGCAGAAAGAAAATAGTTCCTTCATGAAACTGCTCACATCAGGGTCTGTGGATTATCTTCAGAAAACGGATTTCTGAAAAGACACTGCTGTTGATTTTTATTTATTTATTTATTTATTGACATAGAGCACCACAAGCCACCTAGTTTCATTTACTTTTTGATTTTCGGATGAACTGTCCCTTTAGGTTTACTTGTGCTGACCGAGGAGTTTTGAAAGCCTGGACTCAGAGTTTGTTGCATGTAAATAACAAAATGTTACAGCAGAAAATAAACCTTGTTTAAGGGCACAGTACACAAAGATAACTTTGTGGGATAAACAAAATAATTATATTAGCATCATGACCAAACATTTATTCTGCCTGTAAATCAGTGAATACTTTTTTTAAACAGATCATATGACAAATTACCATGGCATTGGCGTTCCCAAAACAGTAAATAATGCAGACGGTGACACCTTACCCAGCAGGTTTTACTTGTTTAACAATTTTCAGAAGACCATTATTGCATCAATAATAAAGAGTACAATAATTTGAAAATACAGGGTGGAGCTGTGGCACTTCAAAACAAGGTGTGGTAATTTTCACACAAACCTGGAGCAACTAAAATTTTTAGACTTCTCCCAGATTCATTGGCAAACTAATTTCAAGGTGTGTTTTACTGTGAATGTTTTGTAAGGCTCAGTTTTTAACTTTCTTTCAATTTGAGATGAGTGGTACACATCAAGATATGTAGTGTAAATAGGCCACAAAACATATCGTTAGAGGTGGAGGACAATGTAGAAGGTAATTATTTTATTACCATAAATTAGGATTATAATCTGATAGTCAACAATTTGAATCATTAATTGGAGCCCCATGTAGGGAGGCCACCTTATCTCAGGCTGTTATCCTGGTCCTGCTTAACAGGAAAGATCTGACAAAGTGTGACTTGTATAGTTCTGTGCCTATAGGCTGTTTTGCACAAGATCAGTATGAAAGGTAAACTGTTCTTAGGTAACTTTCGGCATCTATATAACATCATTTATTCAACCCCTACCCCAGAGGTCCTGGTCTTGTTAGACAAACACAAAGCATTTGACCACGCTGAATTTGACATTAAACCTCTGGAAATATTTGGCTTCGGCTTCAGTTTCTTCTCTTTGATTAAGGTCCTATACTCTGCACCACAGGCAGCTGCATGCTTCCTCTTCCAGTGGGGTACAAGGCAAGGTTGCCCCTTGTCCCCCACTTTTGTTTGATAATCTGATAGAGCCTTTAGTGGTCGCTCTCAGGGATCGGGTCGATTTTGTCGGTATTGAGCAGGTGTGTGTATACACATAAGCTAGCCTTGCTTGACCTTTTATTGTACTGCTCAGACATGTGTAGGTCGATTCCAACTGCACTTGATCTCTTCATTAATGCAAAAGCATCCCAAAACTCCTACACAGAGTTCTGCATTAAAGTTGTCGATGGCACACCTCAAATTCATCTCAAGCCAAGGAGGTGTAATGCCTGCTAAATTACTCTGTGAAGTCGTGGATGTGACTGTTCCTCTTGATAATTAACAGTTCATTATCCTCTGGCAGCCACCCAATAACTTTGATGACTGCCTGTGTGCAACCACTTATTGAAGATCTGGCATCAACCTGTCAGAATGCAGCAATTACAGACTGATTGAATTACCTTTTTTTGTTGCAGACTCCTTTAGAAAACGGTTTCCTTACAAATTGTCAAAGTATTGAGACAAAATGAGATTTATGAAAAATTTCAGTCAGGTTTTGGACACATCAGTATCTTTTGATATTAATTTTTCACATGTAAATTAACAGTTAATGCAGTTTATGCAATCCATAACAGTAGATTTATCAGTATAATACAGTATTATTTCCAAGAAAATCAAAATCCAGAGTCCAGTTGCAGATGGTTGAGTTCAGGGCCAGGATGTAGACCGTGGACATTTGAGTGCTGTGACAGTGTTGAAGGACAAAGGCGAGCTTCCTGGTGTAGGTCTCTGGTCTTTCCAAAAGCTCCACTGCAGTATGAGGGGCGCGGCGGATCACATCCCCTGTCGATCTGTTCGTCCAGGATGGCTGGGATGATGCATTTGACACCAAAACCATCCAGTGGTTATTAAAAAAAAAAAAAAAAGATGTCAGCAAATATTCTCAAATTAAACTCAAAATTAAATTCCACAATAACAGCAACACCTTTTTAAATTTCTTGAGTACAAGAAATCTGATTGAATTGACGTTATGTCATGACACCAAAGAGGTCAGACATTATATTGTCATTGAAAGGCTAATAATAGCTCCAAAGATCCTGTTCTACTGTCTGTATGTAAGCATGTCCAACACCCTGACTGTGTCTGGTGTGTCATAATCAGGGTTGGGAGAGTTACTTTTAAAATCAATTCCAATACAGTTGCTAATTACCTGTTTAAACATGTAATCAGTTACCTAATTCAAGTATCACAATATTAAAGTAAAGTTGCTTGATTACTGTCCATTATTTTTAGATTACCTCAATATAAAATATAGTGAAATTGTTTAGCCTAATATAGTGTTGGGCTGTAACTAAGATTATTTTAATAATCAATTAATCAGTTGATTGTTTTCTCAATTAATCGATTAGTTGTTTGGTCCATGAAATGTCAGAAAATAGTGTAAAAGTTCAAGACGACACCATCAAATGTCTTGTTTTGTTAACAACCCAAAAACTTTCAGCTTGCTGTCAGAAAGGAATAAAGAAATAAAAAATATTCACATTTAAGAAGCTGAAATCAGAGAATTTGGATATTTTTTAATTTAAAAAATGACAAAAAAAGATTAAATGATTAATTAATCCTGTCACAATCTTGTTAGTTGAAAAAAAAAAACTTCAAACATGGAGCACACAGATTTTTCAAGTATTTCCTTTAATGATTATTTTCATTATCAGTTAATCTGTCGACCAATTTCTCAATCAGGTCTATAAAATGTCAGAAAATGGTGAAAAAAAGCTCAAAGATATTCAGTTTACCGTCAGAGATGAGTAAAGAAATCAAAAAATTATCAAGTTATAGAAGCTGAAATCAGAGTGTTTGGAAGAAATGACTCAAAACAGTTGGCCGATTATCAAAATAGATGCAGATTAATTTAATAGTTGATTAATAATAGATGAATTGTTGCAACTCTAAGTGTTTTTAAGTGCTGTTACTTCTTTTGCTGTGCTTTATTTATTGATTCATTGATTTAAGCAAAAAATGGCAGAATTTTCACCCAGTGAAGCATTTTTAATGAAATGGCCATGGTGTGTTCACTGTGCATGGGAATATTTTGTTCTTAATTTTAAAATTGTGATCCTAATAAAACCCCACATTTTCACTAAATGTATCTGTAATCTGATTATATCTTAATGGAATATAGGTACCCTGTTTTGTGTCCAGATTAGGTAATCCCATTACATGTAATCAGTTACTCCCCAAGCCTGTATACTAAAGATTTCACTTACTGCTGACACACAGGGCAGCCATACCTTTCATTTTATTGATGTATACTGTGAATTGCAGGCGGCACGGTGGTGCAGTGGTTTGCACTGTTTCCTCACAGCAAGAAGGTTCTGAACTTGAATCTCCAAGTCAACCTGGCGCCCTTTCTGTGCGTGAGGTCTCTCTGGGTTCTCCAGCTTCCTCCCACAGAGACCTCAATCAATCAATCAATCAAATTTCATTTGTGTAGCATCTTTCATACAATTCAGAGTGCAAATCAACAATGAAACATAACATGTAAAATACTAAATAGCAGCCATATATGACACATAAGGTTGAATAAGATAAAGTAAAACTCAATTAAATTAATAAAATAAAATAAAATATAGATAAGATTAATGTCTTAATCAAAAGCCAGACTAAAGAGGAAGGTTTTAAATTTGTGTTTAAATCTTCACCACCTCCAGCTGACCAGCTGGACCAGCAGGTGACTGGTTGTAGGTGTGAATGGGAGTGTGAATGTTTTTTTTGTTTTTTGTTTTTTTTTTGTCTGTATGTGTCACCCCTATGATGAAGTGGCAACCTGTCCAGGGAGTACACCACCTCTCACCCAGTGTCAGCTGGGATAGGCCTGAATACTGCCTATTGCACTGTTTTATCCTTTACGTCACCCTTTCCTTACATTTCTATACTTTGGTCTACTCATTGATGTACCTGTTTTCACAGTAGTGTTGGTATTGGTATTATCTTTATTCTTTTCTTTCTTGCTTGTCAAGTTGTCCTGGTATGTTGAAGTGGTTGGTGCCCTGACATGTGAAAACGCTGCTATATGCAGCTAAAACATGGCAACCATCTCAATATAACTGCATTCAAACCACAACAATCCAAAAATATAACTACAATAGAAACAAAGGCAGTCACCTCTAATTATTTTTAAGATCCTCTGTCTCTCCTGCAGCACCACCCAACACAAACATGTCAATATGCGCACATAACATTCCACAATAACAGCATCACCTTTTAAACTGAATATGGATTTGATTGATGTGATATCACAATACAAAAGCAGTGACTCGTAGTTTATTCATGCATGCTATTGTTTCGTCCTGGCATTGTGACGTCAGACACAATATTGTCCTTTACGTAACAGGCTTTAATTATAGCCTCAATTGTCCTGTTCTTTTGACAAGTAAGTCAAAATGTTTAGTAACAATGGTAAGGAGGTCAAAATATTGAGAATAAAGTTAAATCAGTGGAGATTTTTATTTTGCATTTTGAGAATAAAGTGGAAATATCAAGAATAAACTTGAGATTTCAAGATTCTCTTACATCAAACTACTAACTAGCACATGACTGCCAAAATGCAGATCATCTGTGTCTCATTAGTCACCTGAACCTCTCTACTAACTTTGATGGTCAAAGGTTACTGTGACCTCACAAAACACATTATTCGCCATAACTCAAGAATACATACACTAATTTCACATAAATGTCTAATAAGATGTAAGCAGTGCTGGAGAGTAACTGTTTACAAGTAATTAAATTACAGGAAAATGAAATAAACTGAGAAATAATGTGTAATTAAATTACAATTACTAATCAAAATGTTGTGATTAAAATACGGTTAACATCGAAATATTGTTTTCAGGTTGCCTGGTGGAGATCTGCACTCTACTGACTGACCCTCACCTTTGTTCCCCAATAAAGACAAAAAAAATGAAGATTAGAAAAATGATCCTGGCAAAACTTTTTTCACCTTGTAAGTTTTGTTTCACAGTTAATAAAAAATAAGACATTATCCAGATTTTCCCATTTGTTCTTCTGTCATGAACACAGGAGTGAAAACAACTTAAATCTGATTTTTCTTCCTCTCATTTCACCTCTTGCAGCTTCTATACACAGAATGAAGGGTTTTCAAGAAGTCACAAAAAATATTTGCATTCTGAAAATATCTATAAAATAAAATAGTGTAAAATAAACCCAAAAGCAAGGTGTCACTCTCATCACAGTAAACTTTTATTCCACAATTCAGAATGAACAAAAAACCAAACACATAATCCACATGACTAACAGAGAGGGGAACAGGAGCTCTTTGGCTTAAAGCTGACAAAACTTGACATTGACCTTAAAAACATACGTAGTGGTGTTTCATCAGTGCTTCCAGAAAGCAAGTAGACTTTGCTTTCACTGTGTGACTTGATTTAAATGTTTTATTCTAGCAAAGCCTGATTGTACAAGCAGAATAAATGTGTTCAGTTCATCCCTTTGGTTCATGTACTGATACATTTAAATCTCATACTGCAGACCGCTGAAGGCTCCTCTGACACGAGGTTAAAGCTCTTCTTTCTTCTTTAAGATGATCTGCCGCACCATTTCAGCTATTTTGGGTCGGATTTCTTTGACCGAAACCTTTGGTCCCCATGCATCCACCACTTTGCCGCTTACATCGATCAGATACTTCCAGAAATTCCAGTCGGGCTCTTTTCCAGAAGACTCTGCAGAGAACAAAAGCAGAAAAAGTTAAAATCATTCTTTTTAACAAAAGCGTTTAAAACATTTTGTTTCCATCTGGGCTTCCACCCAGAAACACTCCCATCTTTCTTTCTTCCTATCTTCCAAACCTTTTTTTCTGTTCTTTGTTTTTCATTTTGTTTCTACAATACAATGATCAAATTTTGACAGGTTTTTATCAGCTGATAATATTGCTTTAAAAGCCCTCCAATCAAAGACAGCCAGGAAAGCTTTGTTTCTTGGCAGCCCAAGTCTTCACTCAACAGCTGGAGCTCTGGGTCATTTTGATTATGCTGCCATCTCCTGGTACGTCAGATTATCACAACTATATTGGTCTGGGCTGCATGTGATGGATTTCCTTTTGGTTTACTTTGATGCAAATGACATGTTACCTCCCAAGATAGTTTCAAGTGATTTCACCATCACCAACTATTGAATGCAATATCCCCAGACTCCCTTAAAAAAGTGAGTTGTTGAGTGAGGAGAAACTTAATAAACTTTGCAAAAAGGCTTGCAAATTGTAAGTTTTAGTTTTCACAGTTTACAGAATGTAAAGCTCCCTGAGGCAAACTGAGATTTGCAACATTGAGGATGGTACACTTTTCAATTACAGCAAATTGGTTCGTCTCTTGTCACTTGTGGAGAAAATCAACACTCTCCTTAAAAAAAATCCAACAATGTGAGTTGTTGAGTATGAGAAAACTTCTTAAATTTTGTGAGATGCTGTTAACAAATTCTTAATTACGTAGACCTTTTAAAATCAGCAAATGTTATATGTGAATTTATTCTTTCTTTAAGTAAAAAAAACATTGTGTCTATTAATCCCAGCACAACAACCTTTGCAAAAAAAACCTTTGCAAATTGAAATGATGTAGCTGCATGTTTTTTTTTCAGGGCAAAGTGAGAAACAATCACAAAAGGTCACTCAGTATGCATATGGAGACACCTTGTAGTGCCAGGTGTGAACTGATGTACATAGAGCTGTCCATTTGTGATTGGTTGATGCAGGACACATGTTAATACCAGGTGTAAACAGGCCATTGCACCAACAACACCACAGTTCACTCACCAACAAGGTACTTGTACACATTGTTGGCTCCTGTTCCGACGACAGCGATTTTACTGAACAGAGGGAAGGAGACCCCGTAGACTCTGCGCACGAAGCTGTCGATCTCCTTGTCGCTGCCGGGCTCCTGCTGCCCAAACTGGTTGCAGGGGAAGGCCAGCACGTTGAAGTGGTACGGCCCGAAGTCCCGCTGCAGCTGCTGCAGGTCTTTGTAGTGTTCTTCAGTGAAGCCGCATTCACTGGCCACGTTCACCACCAGGGACACCTAAAGCCACAGAGACACACTGTGAGAACAGTACAGCAACCATCCTGACGGTCAGCAGCTACTGTAAACAGCTGTTCACATCTCTGAATGAGGGACGCTCTTAGAAATACAGATTCCCAAACGGTTCTTCCAGAAAGGCTGAGGTTCTACACAGAACCATTTGCTTCTGAGGAACCTTTTTTGAAGACAGAGTTCATCGAGTATTGTTGAAATTGTTGAACTCTTTGATTGAGGTTTCTTTGTATGAAAATATAACAGGAATCGATGAGTTGGTGGTTCCAGATAAAACCCTTGGAATATGAAAGTGTTTTTGGGAGAACCTTTTTTTAAACCAGGAAGTGAGACAGGGGTCCACAGGGTCAAGCTAAAACTTTTAAATCATGTTTTTTATAAAACCAGAGTTAAAAGTAATCTGAGACACAAATTTAAAGGCCCAACATTTTCATAAAAAAATCATTTTAAGACAAAGATGATTAAAATAGTATATCTTTACACCTACGTCCCAATTCTCAAAGATGTGTGATGTATACATATATATGAAAAAATACCACAGCATAGAAAAATAGTATGATAAAAGTATGTTAGTGCAGGTTAATACATGTTAATACTTGTTACAGCTTGGACAGGTGGATCTTGTCTAGATGAGAACCTTAAACCAGACGGGAGAGCAGCTCATCACTGCAAAAGGAAGCACATGCATTCAGTTGGACTACAGAGACTAACAGCAAGATGATCCCATCATCCGCTGACATCTAGTGTCATGATGAAGCAGCTCCAAGTGTGATGTATCTGAAAACCTCATGGAGCTACAAAACATATTGTAGACACCTAAAAAACATCAACATCAGCTAAAGTGTAAAAAAAAAGTGAAATTTACTGCAGGTAATACAATGACTGTGGAAAAGTAACTCATAAAACCCCACTTCAAAAAATCAGAACTATCCCTTTAACCGGGGACATTGGGTAGGATTATTTTCTATTTTTTAAAGGGAGCATCCTTTGAGGTTTTGTTTGTTAGGACAAGTTAAGCCAAAGCACACAAACTCTGATGTAATTTTTAATTCACATGTAATTTTATTTTCATTTAAACAAAATGCAACTGGCTGATTGCAGGAAAGAAAAGCGATAAGGGCTGCAACTAACAATTCGTTTTATTATTGATTGAACTGATGATCATTTTATGGGGAAATCGGTTTGTTGTTCAGTCCATAAAATGTCAGAAAAGTGCCCTCTGAAGTGCCCTTCTAGATGACAAAACACAACCAGATGCTTTCTGGGGTGCCCTTATTGTGGACAAAATGTAAAAATGTGAAAAAGAATGTAAAATGTAAAATGTACCCTTGTAAGTGTCCTTTCATGATAAAATATCCTCTGGGATGCACCTTCAGTGGATAAAGTGGGGTAAAGTTCCCTTTAAAGTGCTCTTTCAGTGGGCAAAACATGATGTAGTGTCCTCTGAGATGACCTTCTAGTGGGCAAAATGCAGTAAAGTGCTCTCTAAAGTGCCCTTTAGTCAACAAAATGTGGTAAAGTGTCTTCTAAAATGTCCTTCTAAAGGACAGACAACAACAAAATGCCCTCTGGGCTGCCATTCCATTGGACAAACCATGACAAAATGCCCCCTGGGGTTCCTTTTGAGTGGACAACATGCCACAGAGTGCTCTATAAAGTGCTCTTTCGGTGGACAAAACATGATGTAATGTCCTCTGGGATACCTGTGTAGTGGACAACTTGCTGTAAAATGCCCTCTGGGCTCCCCTTCTAGTGGACAAAATGTGGCAAAGTGTCCTCTAAAGTGCTCTTCCAGTGGACAAAACATAAAATGTCGTCTGTGATGCCCTTCCAGAAAATGTGAGTCTAAATCCACCACAGCCTTTTAATCTGAACTGCTGAAGGAAACCTGACTGACTAATGGAGAGAAAAAACGTAAAACAAAACAAAACCTAAGTTTGAACCAAATCGTGTCTTTTAAATGTCCTTTGATGACTAAAATAAACCCTGCAGTAGCTCCAGGTAGTGAACTGTATCTATAGTCTATTGTAGGCAGATTAAGGTTAATCCGGTGTAGTGATCCGTACCTGGTTTGAATGAAACCGTGTGGAGCTCCTGAAGCTGCAGCGGCTCTGCAGGCCTCCTGCCACGTAGGCTAACGGGGCTACAAGACGGGACATCCCGAGCAGAGCAGACTACAGACTGATCTACAGGAGCAGGAGGAGGAAGAGGAGGAGGAGGAGGAAGAGGACTACAGTGTGTTATAACATCTACAGACAGACTGTTAAGTGGCAGTAAAGAAATCGACGTGCTCGTGCAGCGTTCATTCATGCAGTCAGCTGACGTGCAGAGAGACTGTGTTAGAATATCATCACTGTTAACACTGAGCTGTGACACTTACCGAGCCCCGGTACTTTTCCAGGGACACTAACTTCCCTCTGCTGTTCACCACTTTAAACGTGTAAAAGTCTTTCTGTTTGCTCTCAGTGAGGCTGAGGAGTAACGTCAGAAACACGGTGAGCGCTGCGGGAAGCATCTTCACTCTCAGACTGCCAACGCAACAACAGCAGCGGGGAAACTTCTCCCAACTCCTGCGGATCGCCACACCGGCGGTCAAGTTACACACGGGAAGGAGGGACTACACTTCCTGCACCGGCCGCGCTTACAAAATAAAAGCCCTGTGCCCATGCTGGGGTTCTACGGCGAACCCTTTTCCATTATGGTATACGGGGTTGGAAGGGTCACTTTATTCTCATAAACTACTAATTACCTGTTAAAACAAGCAGTCGTTAACTTAATCCAACATCACAATATTCAAGTAATATAACTTGATTACTTTCCGTTACTTTTGGATTACCTCCATCCAAAATAGAGTGAAATTCTTTAGCCTAATATAGTGTTTTTAGCACTGCAGCTGACAATTTTTTTTTTATTATCATAATCTAATAATAATATCATAATTTAATCAGCTGTTTACCCAATTAATCAATCAGATGTTTGGTCCATGAAATGTCAGCAAATGGTGACAAGATTATGTCCTCAGATGCCTTGTTTTGTCCTCAACTCAAAAATATTCTTTCCTTTTTTTTAATTAAAAAAAAAAACTATAAAAGATTAATTGATTATCAAATGAGATGCAGACTAATTAGTAGTCAATTAATAATAGATTAATTGTTGCAGCTCTATGTGTTTTATGGTCACTCTTGTCACTGTTTACTTTCAGAGAGGAGTAAAGAAACCAAAAAATATTTAAATTTAAGAGGCTGAAATCACAGAATTTAGTTTTTTTCGATTAAAAATTACAAAAAATGATGAATTGAGTAATTAATTCTGTCACAATCTTGTCAGTTGAAAAAATGGGTCCGGAACATGTGGAAGACACGGACATCTTTCCTGTCATGATTATTTTTAAATTATTGCTTAATCTGTCAATCATTTTCTCCATTAATCAATTAGTAGTTTGGTCCATGAAATGTCAGAAAATTGTGAAAAGTGTTGATCAAAGACAAAGATTATGTCTTTAAAAAAACGTTCTTCAGAAGCAAGGGGATCTGGGTAGAACCTCAACCCTTAAGGAGGAAACCTTTTGGGAGCACTTAATTCTAACAGTGTACTGTGTCTACTGTTGCAGGTGATTAGTCTGAAGCTTTTATTTTGAAGGCGTATTATGATAGAGCAGTGCTGGAACTGGAACGAAAATTTGTCCACCTCTCACTCTCAGCTCATTAGGCAAATGAAGGTATGCACATCGTGGCCTACTTCTTTTTGGGGGAAAACAAATGAGCACAAGCCAAAAATACAGAACAAAATCTAAATTGTGCTCCTGTGTAAGAGAAAGTTTTCAAACTGGGTCTCATTGGTGTGAAACTAGGCTATGTCACATTCCTAACCTGAGAATAATTACACAGACTTGAGAGGAGGTATATTTTTACATTATTATATTTTTTATTTTGGTTCTGAAATGTACTTTTGGTTTGAGTGAATCGCCTACGGTCTGCCAAAATAATAATAATAAAAAGATCAGATACAGTATGTAAATGGGGGGACCAGTGGAAGGATGGATGTCTTTGACTGAGGACATCAACTTAGAATGTAGAAAGTAAAGGTTTGAAAAATACAAAATATGACATGTTTAAACTCTAAATAACTAAATGATGTCTATTTCCAATCATTCAAGTTTACATCAGATTGTACGAGCAGATGCAGCTGGAGGAAAAAAGAGGAGAAAAGAGACGATAGGTCTGAATTTGCCTCAGTAAGATATTTGCAATCACCCTGCTTTTCACATAACCTGGGTGTAACATTCACACTACATTTATAAATAAAGCCCTCATATAATTACAAAAAAGTCAGGGAGTCTATAACAAAAATCATAACTTACTGTTGAATGGTTCAATTTTACTTTAAATATAGACAAACAACAATAACAACAAAACAAATTAATGCTGTCATACAGATGTAAAATATATTTTTAAAAATGCTAATTTTTTGCCATTTTTCTCAATATCTTTTTTTTTTATTTTGTGCAATTTTACTTTTTTGTAAGTTTTTAAGTTTTCAGTATGACAGAAAGAAAGAAAGAAAGAAAGAAAGAAAGAAAGAAAGAAAGAAAGAAAAATAGAAAAATAGAGTACGGGAATAGTGTACTTTAGTGTGCTAGATAGAGATTCTGAATGGTATGTTTTTCTATATGTATCCTTACATTTTTATTTTTATTTACATGTTGGAAAGGAAAGAAAGAAAGACAGAAAGAAATAGTTTAGGAATACTGTAGTTACAGTAGAGAGTTTCGGGGCAGTATTTGAACGCAACACGTTACACGCCCCTCTTCATCATCACAGGCTCTGACTCCCACAATGCAGCGGGGTAATGTATTAATATGGCGTCGCTGGTTGCTGTTTTGAGCAGGGCCGTGGGATTTGAAAAACATTATTTAGACCAGAACCATGGAGGCAGCTAATCAATAATCTGAAATCAACTTTAGAGCTCGAGAGTGAGTTAGCACGCGCTCCTGTGCGCTGTAATGGTGGAAGTGGGTTTCATCGGTTTTTAATGACTTTAATGGTGCTGCTGCTGTGTGGAAACTGTGTGTAGACAGTGTTATTTATTTCCCGTCAGCTAGCTCAGCAGCCGGACGACCGACCGGGCACAGCGGCTAACGGTGGTTAGCTTACGAAGACTGCTAAGCTAACAGCAAAGTCGGCTAAGCGGAGAGTCCCCGGGCCGGGAAGTCAACGCGAGTCCTTCGTATAACACAGGAGACACCGTTTGGTTTTAATGGTGAGCATTTCTTTCACTCGATAATATCTGCGTGCATGATGACCCCCTTTACGTTCCTGTTTGGGAAGTTGAGCTAGCGATAAGTCCTGGTGTTGTGTCGAAATCTGTGTCCTCCTTGGTTTCGTTTACTCTTAACTGAAACGAACATCAGCCGCAATCCAACCACTCGTCTCTGCGACGCCTTACCGTTAACTACCATTATCACAGATTAATCCCTCACACCGACCGACTGCGCAGGGTTCACAGGTTGAAGGGGAAACAGACTTCGACACAACATCACTTCGCTGTGTGCTGTTGCTCTGTGCACAAGAGATGGTTTAGTTTTTAGAAGGTCAGAAAACAACACTTTCTACGTTCATATGAACGCAATATTCAATTTGTGGCTCTAATTCCGAAAAAGTCCATATTCCGACTAAGCTGTTTACATGGTTAATGGGAATGAATATTCCTCTAATGTTGCATTCAGCTGTGCATACTCTGATTATGGACGCTGCTTTCGGTCAATATAATAATTTTTCAAAGTTTTCCACCTGTGGCGGACTTGTTTGACAGTGCGAACACAGACTCAGTTTTTCATAGCTTTAACCACCTTCTTGAAGAGGTCAGCACTGCAAGACTTGCGGACATTGATAACAAATAGGTACGTTTCTCCCCACGACCACAAATGTGAGATTTTCTTTTGTACACACATCTCTACCCTAGTCCTGCATACTGCTGGGTAGTTGGTTTGTTTACAGCACAGAGCAGAAGATGTTATGTGTCACAAACTGTTGTAAAAAAAAAAAAAAACTCCAACTGATATGCAAATTCTGAATTTTCTGGTTACATGTCCAAAGATCGCTCCTAAAACCAGAATAATATCAGTATATATCCCACATGTCTAATTCAATATCCAACTAGATAATGCTGATTATATGACCTGTATCAAATTGGAAATATTGCCATAGTCTGAATAGTGGAAAAAAATTGCACTCAAACGTGGCTTCTGTTATTTTAACCTTTTCAGTAAAAAGTTGCTCAGTTCAGTGATGTTTAGTGGCACAAACCCTGCAAAATTTGTAACAAATACTGTGTAAGCCTGCAACTAACGGTTATTTTCATGACCCTGCCAATTATTATGTCGATCTATCAGGGATAGATGCTAATATTTTTAAGACACATTTCACCCCAAAATCAAAAATACATATTTTTCCTCTTACCTTTGGTGCTATTTATCCAGCTAGATTGTTTTGATGCGAGTTGCTGAGTTTTGGAGATATCTACTATAAAGATGTCTGCTTTCTTTCTAATATAATGGAAGTAAATGGGACTCGCCTTGTGGTGAGCAGAGTCTGAAAAAATACATTGTAATTTCCAGCACTGTTTTCCTGTGAAACTACTGTGTGTTTTTTGTGGACGAAAAAACTAAACCCTACCTTCAAATGGCATGAGGGTGAGAAAATAATGACTGGATTTTCATTTTTGGGTGAACTGTCCCTTTAAGATAATCCCCAGACCTTGTTATGAGCAGTGCCATGTAGGAACTACTTTCTTACTGTGGTAGAATCTACTGGAACTACTTTCTTTCTGCAGAAGACTTAACCAGAACTACTTTCTTTCCACAAGAAAGAAAATAGTTCCTGCACGAAACATCTCACAACGAGGTCTGTGGATTATCTTGAGTAACTGAGTCATTCTTTCTGGACAGTGCTGTAGAGTTTTTCAAATATATTTTGTCTTTGAGCACTACAGGCCAAGTGGCATCTAGTCCCATTATATACGGGAGAAGGACGGCATCTCTACCATCCAAATCTCGGCAACTCGCACCAAAACAAAATAAAAATATGTAGTTTTGATTTTGAGGTGATCTGTCCCTTTAAGCACTGGACACCAGGAATCCACCAGTAGATATTTCTAAACTATACTGCAATATATGATATATATCACATTTTCTCTGAAATAACATGCTGTAAATTTTCAAATGCTGCAAACATATTATGATTACATTGCTGGGAACCATGGACAGAATCAAATATCACAATATGTTTTTTTTTTTTTTACCAAATACCTTAATATTGATATTTATCAATCTTGTGACAATATTGCAATGAGTTTTGATAAATAGTCATCAGTAATGTGGATATAATGATGAAGTGGGCAAAGGCAAATAATAGATCACTCTGGTAAGTTCAGAAAATTACGTTACTTTTCTATAATGCAACACTTCTGCTATATCATGATATAAAAATATACAAAATCTCAGACAAAATCCAGTCTCAGATCATAATATCTGCACAGTATCAGTGTAACATCTTTATATCGCCCAGCCCTACACGAGGCCCCTAAATTTGGTGGCCACACAACAACTGACACGTAGTAAAGTCTTGTAAAACATGTCTTTCTTTCTCAGTACTCAGGAGATTTACCTCTCACTTTCATTTCCGCTGAACTGAAAAAAGCATTAGCCCTCATCTCAACTGCTGTAACTAGTACAGGAATTATATGACATGACCCCAAACAAGAAACTGTTTCAGCTGTTCTAGTCTCATAAATATGTCATTTATAACATATCAAAAGTCTTGAGAAATCCAAGTCAGGAAAGTATTGGAAAAACACTAAAACTGATGATGTCGTCATTTCTCATCACTGCCAATTTAAAAAAAAAAAAAAGAAGGAAAAAAAAGGTTTTGTGCATGTCTTCTTGTTTGATGTCCACACACAGGGTTCTTTGCTGTCCACAATCAAACAGAAACTGCAGTTACATGGAGGTGGATTCAGTACAGTGAATGTGCAAAAGAAAATTATTAACTCTTAGATGCATGAGTGTAGAGCTGTAATAATTAATCAATTATTAAATTAATCGGCAACTTTTTTGATACTCGATAAATCAGTTTGAGTCATATTTTAAAGAAAAAAAGTCAAAATCCTTATATTTTCTGGTTTCTTTACTCTTCTCTGACAGAAAAATTGAATATCTTTGGGTTGTGAGTAAAACGAGACATTCGAGGACGTCATCTTAGGCTTTGGGAAACACTGATTGACATTTTAAAGTAAAAAACTATTGATTAATTGAGAAAATAATTGACCAATTAATCGACTGAAAATAATCATTAGTTGCAACCCTGTATAAGTGGTTAAAATTGACAGAGTGGGTTCATCTTCTTGCAATATCTTTGTGATGACATCATTTTTTAAAATAAGATTTCTAAGTTTTTTTTCATTACTGTGAATTTATGTTGATTAGTGCCGTTTGATTAGTTTGAGTTTGTTAATCTTACAGTTTGTGTGAGGTTGACCCACACGTTTGGGCAAAATGCATGGACTAATGTATACACACACACATTTAGTAAGAAGGGGAAACAGACTTTGTCTCATCATTGGTAACATCACTACACTGTGTGCTCTGGCTCTGTCCACATGATGCGTTTAGGTGCAGAGGGTCGTGAACACCACTGCCATTTAAGCCTTGTCATTTAAAAATCACTCTTTTGATGTACAGTGGCACAAACCTCAGGGAAATTTATGTTTGGCACTGTAATGGGGCTGTAACTAGTAATTATTTTCATTATCAATCAACCTGTTGTTTATTTTGATCTATAAATTATTTAGCCCATGAAGCCAGGATGCAAAATGTGGATTTTCTTCTATCTATGATAACCAACCTGCTTTTCATGGCTGATACAGATAAGATTTATGTTTCTTTATTTTAAAAAGTCCAAAAGCTGTAGTTGTATTGGTTGAGAAAAGAACTTTTGGACGCATGTGTGAGCCATAGATCTGCATCTGATAGACTGTGCAATGCAGCATGATGCTAATGATCTCTTTGTAAAGGCAAATCATGGAGACATTTCCAATCATTCATTTGCAGTCTAATTTTATTATATTGCACACCCTTACATAGACTTTCCGCCGTTCACAGGTTCCCATTCCCTTTTTATAGGAATGGGAATGGCAGTGCTTTGTAGAGTAAGATCTGTGTCTTGATTTCCTTCTTTTTTTCGCTCTGTCCTTTAAACAACTATTAATCAAGAAAATAATCGACTATGAAAGTAATTTCTGTTTTTTTTTAAACCTAGACTGTAGGTGGCCTGCCTCCCTGGTCATCCTCAGCGTGGTGTTGACTCCACCAGGGACAGGAGCAGCAGGACAGGAGGGATGGATGAGTCCAAAAGTCCAGTAAAATCAGGCAAACAGTCTCAGCCCAGAGGAGCTAAAGCTTTGTCCAGTGAGAAGTCAAATAAAGAGGCTCCTGCGCAGAGAGAGGCTACAAAGTCTGCACCCCGCAGACAAGAAAACCTCACTGCTGCAAAGGATGAACATAATATAGGAAGCCGTGGTGCAGGCAAGACTTTCACAGATACCCCCCAGGACAAGAGGAGAGGACGGCCCTCCAGGCTGACCAGACTGACGGGAAGACCGAGTTCTGGGGAGAGAGGAAAAGTAAAAGTGGCAAGCTCACAACAGCAGCTGGTGGCACAGGCTCCTGACTCCAGGGTGTCTGTCTCTGCAGACAGCAGCCCCTCAGCAAACAGAGAGACCAGCTCTCTTGCGGTGCCCGGTACACCTGAGAAAGGCCTCACAGAGCAGGCCAAGAGCTCCACTGCAGCTCCAGCAAAGGAAAAGTCCCATGGTGAGTTTGCAAGATGTGTTTCCTCAGATGGTTCTGTCTCCTTCACCAAATGTATCTCTTTTAAATGGCTTGGCCTTTGTGTGATTTTAGGGGTGAAAGCTGCTGCACTGATGCATCAGTCTGCTGAAGAGGGCACAGAGGTGAGGCCCACTGTGGAAGAAGGACCCCTGACAGAGCAACAGCTGGGCCTCCGACAGGCGGAGGAGCGCCTCTACAGAGACTACATCCACAGACTGTTGAAAGTAAGGAAACAGTTCAGTCATGCTGGATATACAGTGACAGGGAGCTGCCATGTCGTCTGTCTTTATATGTAGATGTCAATGGTACCAATCCAAATGAGACTGTGTCTGCAGTCAAAGCTGTTTTGTGTAAAGAGCAAATTAAACATGGATGCGCTGTTTTGTGTTATTTTGATAAATAGGATAATAATGGATCACTTTGTTTTATCTCTTTGCCTCATGAAATCATCACCAGTGTTTTTCTTGCATTATGGATTTGTTTGATATTTATCTCCACTTAGCATCAGCAGGTGGGTTTATTTGCTGTGATTAAGATCAGGTGGAGGACAAAATAACAAATCCCCAAATTTCTAACTGAAAAACGCTGAGGGAACATGCACGATCTGATTGCTTTTGCCTCTCTCTTTGTTTTCACAGCAGTCCCCTGAGTACCCAAACTATCAATACTTATGCAAGCTCTGTTCTGTGCACATCGAGAACATTCAAGGAGCACACAAACACATCAAGGAGAAGAGACACAAGAAGAACATAATGGTGCGGAAATGTTAAGTTTGTGGTCACTCATCCCAGGGTTTATGCTTTATCTATGCTCTCCTGAAGGAACCTCAGGTAAGCTGAAGAATATTAAATATTCTGCTTCTGGTGTATCAGGAAAAACAGGAGGAGAATGAGCTGCGCGCCCTCCCGCCCGCCTCTGCTGCCCAGCTGAAGGCCGTGGACGCGGCCGTCCTGGAAACAGCCACGCAGCACGGGATCTCAGAGGAGGACTTTGAGGTTCGGAAGGCCGTGGTCACCAGGATGGAGGAGATCATCAAGAGGCACCTCTCAGGTTGTATGCTGTGGTGTTGAGTTGTGTAAAAAGAGGAAATGTCTTGAAAAACATTTGAATTTCAAGTCCTGACTGATCCTCAGTGTCTAGTTTACTTCTGTTTTTAATAAGATGTTTGTGACAAATTTGCAATCCTTCTTAGTGTGGATTATACTGCAGATACTGTACATTTATATTCCAATATCTTTTTTTGTTTTGTTTTCCAGCTTGTTCTCTCCGTCTCTATGGTTCATGTCTTACCCGATTTGCCTTCAAAACAAGTGATATCAACATTGATGTCACCCACCCTTCCTCAGTAAGTCTACTTCTGTTTTTTCACACAATACAGGGTTTGTACAAAGTCTGGGAGGTGCTTGATTTTTAGCCGTTGTTGCCGTAAGTTATGAATATGTGTAAAATTTGAATATGCCGAACATAACCTGGTGTTTCATGTAGAGCAGGTATTCTCAAACTTTTGTAAATGAAGACCCATTTCTCACTGTTAAAAAATTCCAAGGAGCACCTTCCCCAAAAACATAAAAAAAGAAGATTAAGATATATAACATGAGAAAAAATTCAACTGGTCTGTTATTGATGCAGGATTGTCTCCCATAAAACTTGTTTTCTAAAAGCGATTAATTTTGTCTCGCTACATTCGAGAAAACGTTTGCTAGTAAAAAGTGGCAAAGTAACTTTGTGTCAACCTGATGATGTGTTGTGATTGGCGTGGTGATATTTAAATGTAACTGGTCATTGAAATTATGCAGTTTAATTTGATATTTTTTATTTGTGAATCCTTGAGCACATGTAGATTTTTTTTAGATTAATTTCTGTCATTAATTTTGATCTAACCATTTGAGTATACCACTGCCTCCATGGAAGGGGTGAGGAATGTGGCCAAAATCTTCACTTTATATTACGGTAAAAGTAAATATCATGATACAGTAATTGTTCTTTAAATTCAGTTAAGGCTATGAGGTTCCAAATACAAGCAATCATTTCAAATAAGGCTACATGATATGGTAAAAATGTCAGATTGCAATTATTTTGACTGAAATTGTGACATAGAATTAGTGGAAATAATTTTATTATAACAATCTTAATTTTTACTGAACAATATAATAAAAATCACGATGATGTGATTTTTGTTCGGGTCTCTACCAAACAAACATGTTTACTTTTATCTGAAGAGCAAGATTTTTAGATTAGAGCATCTCTGTAGCACTGCGATACCTCCTTATAATGCTGATTTCTCACACAGTTTTCCTTTTTAGAAAACTTTGCTATTTGGATCTGACTCTGTGATTTGGATGTTGCACTTGACCATACTGCGTTATCGATAATATTGCAATTAACTGTGCAGCTCTTATTTTAAGTGTTACAAGTATTAAGCTGAACAGGTGCAAAAAAAAGTCAGCCGAGTTGGGATCAAGGAAAGTTTTTAAACTTTTCTGCTGTAATCATGTGAGATCACATGAGAAAAGCTCACGTGATGGAAACGGTATCGCCAGATTTCTACAACTTAACCCAGTAGATGGTGCTCTGAGGCCCCCCAGGGGACCGTGACCCACTGGTTGAGTATGGCTGATCTAGAGCTGAGACAATTAATTGAGTATGAATTGATTACTAAACCATTTGCCAAGTTGCAGTTATATTTATATTATTTATTGTGTCACAGACTAAGAGTTTGTAAATTTTTGGTTTAGGTGCCTTGCAAGTGGTTGAATTTTACTCTTAAAAAGCTGTATACCAACCTGAAAATAGTGATGTATTTTTCTCTTTTAGAACATTATAAATCAGCAGTGACATTCAGTCTCACTCTCTCTCATCATTTCTGTCTGTTCAGATGACACAACCTGAGGTCTTGATTCAAGTGCTGGAAATCCTTAAAAACAGCCGTAAGTTTTGCTTGGTTCATCGTAATTTTTTTCTTGACTTTTGGACATGATGAATTGTTAATAGGTTTCATAATGTCACTGTTCTGGTTTGTCTGGAATTATTGGTTTTGCCTTGTTGGTTCACATAGCTGATAGCATTTGCAAATTAGACTTACCAGAACAAAGCAAGAAGCACATTGCTGGAAATTCCTTATCTTCTTTGGTCTTGGGCCTCATAAATGCTACTTTGTGTAGTTTATGTTTTACGTAAAAGTCCTGCAACTAATTTGCTTTTGTGAAACTTTCTTCAAGGTCATTTACTGTTTTATTTTCTCCTTTTATGTCTCTTTTCCAGCTGAATTTTCTGAGGTTGAGTCAGATTTTCATGCCAAAGTTCCTGCCGTCTTCTGTCGGGATGTTTGCAGGTGTGTGTTGGTTTAAAAGCATCAATGCAGTTTTTAAAAAAATATTATATCTGTATCTCCAAACTTCCATTCCAGGCCAGAATAGCCGTTTTAATTTGCCTGTTTCATGTTAATTAGAGTTCATATTATTGCTGAATGAGTAAGTGTCTGTTTATGAGAAATAAGAAATCATAAATAATCTTTTAGAAGGAGCAAATGTTTATAACGGGTAAACTGAGCATGGAGTGTGGCAGGTAGTCACTGAACTCCAGTTCTCTATTTTCTGATCAGTTTGCTTTTGTTTTTAGTATAAGCATTCATTTTAAAGAGCTGATCAGCTTATAGTGAAGGACTCATTGTTGCTTGTTAATGTCATATTACAATGTTGCACTCGTCTTGCACTCCTGCGGTGTATATTTCTGTCAGTGTGCTCTCATTGATGTTTAAATTATTAAGTTTGAGTTTGACTTTTGTAAAAATTTTCTAGTATGTAGTTATAATGTATAACGTATATTTGTGATTTTACACCATTGATTAGACTCAGGAAATGTTTTTAGGACTGCGACCTGGTCTGTTTGAGATTGTGTCAGACAGCACAGAGTCAGCCTTGTGAGATGATCTCTTATGTAACTGCACATTGTTACAGCACATATCAACTCCTACTTGCCTGACCTTTGGAGACCTGCAGTTTCAGCACTAATTTACAATCTGCTGCCCCCCCCCCCCTACAAAAACAAAGAGCAATATATCACACATAAAGCCTTTGGTGTAGCATAGGTGTGTTTTTCATAAGTTTATTGATTTGTTCACCTCGGTTTCTGTGCAGCGGCCTGTTGTGCAAAGTGAGTGCCGGTAATGACGTCGCTTGTCTCACCACCAATCACCTGGCAGCCCTGGCTAAACTGGAGCCCAGATTGGTTCCACTGGTGCTGGCCTTCCGTTACTGGGCAAGGGTAAGGCTGAATACTGACATAAAGAAAAAAAAATGATAAAGAGCTTATGATGGGTTTCACTGTGTTTTTGGTTGTTTTCCATACATGTTCCTATGCTTTTCAAAAGCTGTGTGTCTTAGGTCAAGTTTTACAAACACTCTAAAAAAAACTACAGGTGTTCTCACACATACCTCTTTTGGTCTGCAGTTTGTGGTGTGCAGGAAAATGAATCATCCACAGGTTTTTATGATAGAAGATGTGATTTTAGTATGATTTCAAAAGCTAAACTGCTAATAAATTAATCTGCTGATGGTGAAATTTGTTCAGATGGTGATCATATAATTGATGTGTACAAGCCAAGTAGCCCATGTTTATGGAATTTATTTAGTAACACGTGCACTTGAGGATATTTTCCCTGATTAAAAGGTCAGAATCTGGGGCACCCTGTTGCACCGTTGCTAGATCGTGCGCCTCATGCACTGAGGTTATCAGTTCGCCGCAGGGGCTGCCGGTTCGACTCCTGCCTGCAGCCCATTTGCTGCATGTCATCCCCACTCTCTCTACCCCCTTTCCTATCTTAAGCTGCCTCCTGTCAAATTAAGGCCCAAAGCCCAAAAATTATCTTAAAAAACAGGTTAAAACTATTGTGCTTGTGCTTGTATCCCACTCTGTGTCCTTTGGCTGATTTAAAAAGTGTGTGACAGTGAACCCACTGTAATACATCTGTATGTCACACACATGAAAAACCACATGGACAGATTCACTCCATCCCTCTGTTTCTCTATGAATGAGGATAAACAAATTTCAGTGTTGTCTGCGTGTTCTTTTCGTCTCTTCCCAAAATTTGTACAAACTCAATGTAGAAAAATATACATTAGGGCTTCAGGCGCAGCGCTGCAGCGCTCTGTCTCTATGAGCCACTGCAGGTTAACAAGGTGGCCGTCACATATGTGCACAGTGTACTGTAGGCTGGTAGACACCTCCTTTTCTGTTATTCATAACATGCTGCAATTTGCTAAATAATGCTTAAAATTGGTTATTTCATTGTGTGCTCTAAAATGTACTCAACAGGATGCAGGATGACAGTCACCAATACTGTCCAATCAAAAAGTTATCTGCTAGTCTGTAAAACTTTATTTCATCCTCTTGGTTCGTTGTTAATAGGTGAATGTGAACACGAACTGGACCAGAACTACAATGCAGTCATGTTGATTTTTTTTTCTTTTGAATCAGACCAAATGAACCAAAACACCCTGATATACAGATCCTAGACACTTAAATTTTAAAGCTGGCAGAGAAGAATGCTTTTTGTATTTCTTGTCAGATTACTCTTTTTAAATAAGCACCTCTATCTCTGCACAAACAAATTATATCATCTGAAACTGACTTAATGTTTAGACCACAATAAATTTTATAATTGAACAAATTAATTTCACAGTTTGGATTAAGGGTAAAATGCAAACTAACTGAAACCAACTTTTTCCTTGTATGTGTTTCTCTGCAGTTGTGTCACATCGACTGTCAGGCTGAAGGTGGCATCCCCTCGTATTCGTTTGCCCTCATGGTCATTTTCTTCCTGCAGCAGAGGAAGGAGCCCATCCTCCCCGTCTACCTGGGCCGCTGGGTAGGTGAAATGTTCTTCAGGTCTTACGGGCTGTGCTTGCCAAAGCATTTTTTTCCCCTGCTGACAACATCTGGCACTCTTCTGAGAATGAGAGCACTGTTGAGGCTCAGTGTTTTTCCATCTGAGATGTTTTGGTTGCTATCATAATATCTGTGGCATTAACGATTAATTACAAGTAGCTAATTTTGTAAACAGTTTATGTTATGAACAAATTTTGATCTCATTATATATTTGAAAACTTTATCTCATTATATATTTTATAGCACTATGCTGCATGCATTTGTATATTATTGAGGAAAACAGATAGGAAACGGCTACAAATCATTAATTTATTAAAGATTCATATCATGAAAATATTTAATGACCCATTACGGCACAAAATTAGCATACGAGGAGCTGCAGAGTCGATCTGTCCATTTTAAAAAGTATCAGAACAGTCACATCTTTGCTTACTGTTAGTTCTCCTTTGTAATGTTTTACTTTGTCCTCGTTCAGATCGAGGGGTTTGACGTGAAACGTGTGGATGAGTATCATCTAACTGGAATCACATTGGACATGTTTGTCCGATGGGAGCGCAGACCTCCGAGCTCCACGGAGGGACGAGGGGAGAACCGCAACGAGGCCAGAGGAGAGGGCCGACCCAAACAGGAGCAGAAAAAACCTGATGACGCTCATTTTTCAGAAGGCATGGTGAGTCTCACTACAGCTCACAATCATATTGGGAGTTTAGATCGCCTTTAAGTGAGATTTCAAATCCTCCTTTTTTGGAGGATGGTGTTGATCTTCCTGCTCTTAATCCTCCATCTGATACTTTCCCGTATAGACTCGCCTGACCTTGGACCTGGGTAAAGGTGTGTCGCTGGGTCAGTTGTGGTTGGAGCTCTTACGTTTCTACACACTGGAGTTTGCTCTTGAAGAGTACATCATCAGCATCCGCTTAAAGGAGCTCCTCTCGAGGGAGGTGAAGAACTGGCCGCGTCGCAGGCTCGCTATCGAAGGTGAGAGAATGCCCTGTTTGAAAACTCATCCTCTCACAATTATAATTATTTTATTCCTTTTAGCTCTCCCCAACATGTACTGCGGATTCACAGAAAAAGTTCTGGTCCTCTTTTGATGCTCCAGAATCAAGATCAAGTTGGAATAAGAGCATTAAAGCTTTTTGTTGAACATCATGATGCTTTCAGAGTGTTTTCCGCCATTTAAAACAATGGGTTTACTTCAGAACGCATGTTTAGTGCATTGGTGCCTTTTGACTCAAGGATGAACTAATTAGAATTTTGTGGTCAAAGGTCATTGTGACCTTAAAAACATGTTTTTGGGTTACGGAATTCATATGCTGACTGTCAAAATTTCACACAAATATCTAATAGGATAAAATGATGCAATTATGATATTTTATATCCAAAAGATCAACTTCACAGTGACATCGTAATGTTAAGCTCTTGATCAGTCCTTAGCTTTAGCTGTCTTTAGCTGTAAAAATAGTCTCTAAGTGAAGACGGCATGTCTCTCACTGGGAATTATTCACTGTAATCACACGTCAATACACTGAAAACATCCAAATTTGCAAAAATACACTTAATATTTTATTAATAATATTCTATTAAATTCCTTCAAAGTTGCAGGTAAATATAATTGTAAATTCCTTGAAAGTTTTCACTAAGTACATTATGAGTCTGGACAGATTGACACATTTAGGGACTTATTCTGACCTTATATCTGTAATTCAGTCCCATGCATGCTGCTCTGAGTAATCACTATCAGCAGCTCCTCTGGCAGCTGCACAGGGTCACCTCTCCTCACCTCTCCTGTTGCGCTGTGCCCAGGCAGTAAGGTGTGGCATGTGGTACAGACAACTTCTCTCTCTGTATTTCTTGCCACATATCTGGATATGTAAATAGTCCAAGTATGTCCCTGTGGTGAGTTTGATTACTTGGCTAAAGGTTTCTCTCTCTATCTTTTATATGGCTTAAGGTGAGCTCTCTTTCTTAAGGTTGCTGCACCTTACACAACAACTCATTACAACTGATCGCCTTCAGTGTTTTAATCTGTCGAAATGACAGACTGCTGTTGGATTTTTTCATTATTGTTAAAAAGTTCAGTCAATGGTGGAAAATGTTCTGTTAACATGACCTCTGTCCTACAGTTTTGGAGAAATTCACTCTTTATGTCTTTTTCTTCTGTTTTGTAGATCCTTTTGCCTTGAAGAGGAACGTTGCACGAAGCTTGAACAGCCAAATGGTGTTTGAGTACATCCAGGAGCGCTTCCGTACAGCTTACAAATACTTTGCTTGCCCTCAGAGAAGAGGCACCGGGGGGCACCAGAGAGGCAAGAAGTCAGGCAAGCAAGGTGCAAAACTGGAAGAGGTGGAGAGGAAGGAGGCTGCGTTTGTGAACAAGGAAGAAGACGACGGGAAAGGTGAAAAGGGTCAGAGCGCTCAGAGGGGACACCGGGGCCAGAAGGAGGAGGAGGAGCCCGACAGCGATGATGAAGATGGTTCAGATCCGTCCACAAAGAAGGATGAGAAGACTTTAGATGCCAGCCTCATGGACATGGTTCTCAGTGAAGGGAACAAACCGTCCTTCTCCCCCAACGGCCTGCTGGACAGTGACAAGGAGGGGGAGGATGAGGAGGATGAGGAGGAGGAAGAAAGTTGTGTTTCAGACAAGGACGGTCCTGTTACATCAGAGGATCTGCACTATGTGTTTGATAAGATGATTTTCACTGGTGGGAAGGTAACTACTATGATCAGCAGTCACCCTCTCTGTACATGTTTTTAATAGAATCAGGAACAAGTAATTTTGTTAATGAAGATATTGAGATACTGAAGAATTTAAATACTAATGATATTTTTACTTTAACTGTGTCTAAAAGACTAAATACTTCATGTAGTCCGGGGTGGCTACAGGTCCTTAAATAGTCTTAAATTGTGTTTGGAAAGGTCTTAAGTATTTATTTATTGAATGTTGTAAGCATGGACCAAAATTTACTCTCACAATGCAAGCACATTTAATCTTTGGTGAAATCAAAGATTATCCTGTTACAGTTGGTACAGGTTTTTCTACATGTGTTTGCACACTTTGTCCCCTGGTGACCACCGTAGCGTCTATATGGATGGCATGGTGGAGCCAGCTCGTTAGCTAATGTGTTAAATATATTTTTTAGGGTTTTTTATGCCTTTATTTAGATAGGACAGCTGAAGTGAAGACAGGAAAATGGGGATAGAGAGTTGGGGAAGACACGCAGCAAAGGGCCGCAGGCGGGAGTCGAACCCACAGCCACTGCAGAGGACTCACAGCCTCGGTACATGGGGCGCATGCTGTACCAACTGAGCTACCTTGCCACCCCCTAGTTGGCTAATTTTAACCTGTCAGCGTTTCAGTTTCTGTGATTTTACTTACTCACAATTTTAACCCTTCTCCAGTGCTTCTGTTTAGCCTTTAGTATTTCAGAACAAGTCTCATTCACGTCATTGCACCGGTCAGCTCGACCTGATAATTGACATCCCACAGTCCCTCACACACTTTCCATTAAGAATATAAATACGAGGAACAGTATTGGCTAAATTATGTGGATGAAACATTGTAAATGGACAGCAAATAATTAGCCAACTCCAGCAATATTTGAGCAAAAAGCACTCGACAGTCCAGTCTACAAGAGGAAGGGACAATGTGACAACATAATGGTCTGCAGACTAAATGAGACAGGAAGGCATTTACAAACTTTGGCTGTAAGACAGTTGCAGAAATTAGTATCACTTACAATCACTTATGGACAAATGCTGTCTAACTCAACCAGTTATTGTCATGTTGCGACTCTTAAAATTTTGAACTCACAATATAGACATCAAATTTGAAATTACAGACATACCGTTCTCAGTAAATAAATAGTTTCATCACAAAATTGTCTTTAAATTTGATGAAACAGTGCCATTAAAAGTCTTACATTTAAGTTGCTGATACAGTAATAGTAGTGTTTTATACAGTATAGCTCCTGAACTGTGTGTGATAGAGCAAATTTAATAAAAGAAAAAAGAAATTGGAGATTTCAAGATTTGAAGCAGCATCATGTCACATATCAGCATTGATGGGTTAAAGTGAGGGAGGGTCTTTGTTGACACATAAAGACAGTCCATACATTGGCTGGTAGAGAACGTAATTTCAACCCTTTTTTATTTTCAGGTTATACAACATACAACAATGTCCCACAGAAATGTTTGATCACAATAATTTTCTGCGCCCAGTGCATGATGGTTATAGCATGTTGGAATTTTTATTTACGCCGTTATCTCGCACTTCCTTTGTGTTGTTAAAGGCCGTCATGTCTAATTGATCATTTAATTTATGGTCTTTCATCTTTCTTGTTCCAGCCTCCAACTGTCGTGTGCAGCATCTGCAAACGAGATGGTCACCTGAAGGACGAGTGTCCTGAAGACTTTAAGAAGATTGAGCTGAAGCCTCTGCCCCCTATGAACGACCGCTTCAGAGATATCCTCGATGGGCTCTGCAAACTGTGCTACTGTATGTATTCAGGAGCGCAATTCAGACTTTTGCTCTGAAACTTTAGTTTTATCGTCCTTGGGGAAGAGTCTGAGTAAAACAATAGAAAGTTGTGCTCCTCACATACAGCTGCCACTGGCTATTCATTCTGTAGCAGCATGAAATTGATAACCTGATCTATATCATTAAATCTGTATTAAAAATTCAATATTAAATGGTTCTAGGGCTGCAACTAATTATTATGTTCATTGTAATTGTTTAATTAATTGTTTGGTGTACAAATCATTGGAATAATGATAAGTTCCCTTGATAATATGTTGGACTTTAGGATATTGTGAAGAGAATGGGGCATCACTTTGTGCTTATAGAACCTCATCAAATTTCTTGTTTTATCTCAACCAGTGTTCCAAAACCTCAAAATATTAAAATTTTCTGTAATTGAGACAACAACAGACAAACATCATAAGCAAATTCACATATTTCTAAACCTTGAACCAGCAAATGTTTGGCATTTTTGCTCAAAAAATTGCTTAAAATTAATTGGCAACTATTTATATTGAATTAATTGTTTGCTTTATCAAATTGATTTATCAGCTAATCATTGTAGGTCTTTGTGACTGAGTTTCTTTTCTGCTGTTTGTAGATGAATTGTCGCCTACACATGCAGAGCAGCAGAAGAGGGAGCAGATCCTCGCCGGCCTGGAGAGGTTTATCAGGAAGGAGTACAATGGTGAGCATTAAGCATAAACTACCACAGATGACAAATTTTCAATTAGTGATGAGAGCCTTTATGTGTGTTGCTCCAATGAAAAGAGAACCAGGCCTCTTTTCTCATGTTTGCCATGTTTATTTATTTATTTATTTATTTATTTTATGTTTTTAAGTAGGTCTGCAACTAATGATAATTTGATTTGTCGAGTAATTTGTCAGTTATTTTCTTGATTAATTGATTACTTATTTGGTTCATAAAATGTCAGAAAATTGTGAAAAATATCAATCATTGTTTCCCACAGCACAAGATGACGTCCTCAAATGTATTTTTTGTCCACAACCCAAAGATATTCAGTTTTACTTTCAGAGTTGCAAAGAAACGACAAAACATTGACATTTAAGATAATCAGCGATCATCAAAAAAGTTAGTGGTTGACAACTAATTGATAACTCGTTGCAGCTCTATTTTTATCATAACATTTTAGCAGCAAGACTTCCTATTTTCTCCCTTTTGCTGTGTTAAGCTCTCCTGCAGTTGACAAGACACTGTAAGACATTTACTTAGAACGATCTGCAGGAATTGAATTTCATTAACAACAGCTTAACCCCACCAGTGCAGTGATGTTAGTAGACATGCATCCTGCTTCTCTGACGCATTAAAATCCATGAGATGCAGTAAACTCACTGTCACTATTGATGGGCGACAGTTCTGGTGAACATTCCTGCAGTCAACATGCGAAATGCACGCTCTGCAAACTTATGACATCTGTGGCAGTTTGTCATGTGACAAAACTAAACATTTTAGAGTGAGTGTAAGTGCTTTTTAATACGGATTTTAACAAATATGTGAACAATATTTGAGAGGAATAAACCTGAAGACGTCATAGATCTTTTACTTCAACGCATGAACTTGTTGTGAAAACAAAAGAGACATGTTTATACTTTTGTTTAGTGTATGTAATTTTGTGGATTAATATTACTGCTATATTAATGTGTATGTTACATTTTATTCTGTAGATGTTTAAGGCTGTAAAAATAACAAGAATACAACCACAATTATAACCATAAAATAATGTCAAACATGAATGTAATACTGCAGTTGATCAAAAAACACAAATTGTATTGGGGATCCACTCAAATGACCAGAAGTAGAATGAATCAGAATGAATAAATTAGACAGTGAGAGCAGAATTTCTGTACAACAGTGTGGTGAGTATGACATAACTGGCTATTATTTGAGAAACCATTTTTTATGTAAGAGTTTCTGATAATGACACACAATGTGTGTTTTACATTTATAAAGAAATGAGAATATCTTCCTCTGTGTGTGAATCCACAGATAAAGCTCAGCTCTGCTTGTTTGGTTCCTCCAAGAACGGCTTCGGCTTCCGAGACAGTGACCTTGACATCTGCATGACTCTGGAGGGCCATGAGACTGCAGAGGTAGGCTGACTAAACACACACACAGACAGACACACACGCTGCTGTTTAATGCAGCTCACGCTTCCTCAGTGGGACTGATATTTACTGACCCTGAAATTCCTTCACTGTTGCATTTAATTTCTGGTCTGTCTAAACAGAAGCTGAACTGCAAAGAGATCATTGAAGGCCTTGCAAAGGTGCTAAAGAAGCATACAGGTGAATTTACGTTTCGCTAATCATATCTAATCAATCTGTATACGTCGAGGGCAGAATCTAACTAGTTGTGATCTTCCATTTTCCCAACATCACAGGTTTGAGGAACATCTTGCCTATCACAACAGCTAAAGTGCCTATTGTGAAGTTTGAACACAGACAGAGTGGTCTGGAGGGAGACATTAGCCTTTACAACACCCTGGTGAGTGAACGCGGCCTTGATACAGAACCTGCCCTCACCGTTATATAAAGTGCTCATGCTTAATTTATTTTAAGTTTTTAATGAATTACTTTGGACACCATGTCTTTATAGGCTCAACACAACACCAGAATGCTGGCTACGTACGCAGCTCTGGATCCACGAGTGCAATTCCTGGGGTACACAATGAAGGTCTTTGCAAAGGTACATGAAAGTACACAAACTGATTACTGAGTAACTCTTAACTGACTGATTTTGGAGAGTTCAGTTTGCAGTTTTCTGTTCTAGTACTACCTTCAGGCATTTGTTAGAAACTTCTCTGACTAACTTTAATTAAGAGTAACTCGACACTTTCTGAATCTCTGGTCTTTGCTGACCTCCAGTTTTAATTTCTCATGTCACTGCAGTGATGTACAGATGAATTTGAGGACACTGTGACCTCACTGTTCATTGTGGTTACAGATGCAACAAACCTGACTTTGAGCAAAATACACTTAAGCCTGGTGTCCAGCTACTCTCTAAGATCTAATGCCTTTTTCCTGATTAAAAATGATGATGTGCTCATATCTCACTATTCACCATATCGGATGTTTCTGAGGAGCACTAGAAGACACTGAGTTGTTTTTTTGTGGCCTCTTACTGTCTAACTCACCTGCCTCTGTATTAACAGCGCTGTGATATCGGGGATGCGTCCAGAGGAAGCCTCTCATCTTACGCTTACATCCTGATGGTGCTCTACTTCCTGCAGCAGAGGCAGCCGCCAGTTATCCCCGTCCTGCAAGAGGTACTAGTCACTGATTAATGACCGTACCCTTTAAAATGAGGAGCTAATGAACTCTACTTAAACATAAAGGGATGCTCAGCTTTGACTAAAATAAAATGAATAGCTCTGTATGATGTCTTTTTAGATCTTTGATGGGACGACTGTTCCCCAGCGGATGGTAGATGGCTGGAATGCTTTCTTTTGTGATGACCTTGAGGATCTGGTGAGTTTAATGAAAGGAACACTCCTCTTAATCTTCATTAACCTCAGGCAGTATTGCATTATCTGACATTGCCTTAAGGTAGTCTAGGTGTCACGTATCGTCTGCTACTCCAGAATTTAACGGTGTTGTGTTTTTGGGTTTTTTTGTGTCTCTGCAGCGTCGGCTTCTCTCCGAGCTGCAGCCGAACACAGAGTCGGTGGGAGAGCTGTGGCTGGGACTCCTGCGCTTTTACACGGAAGAGTTTGACTTCAAAGAACACGTCATTAGCATCCGCCAAAGGAAACGCCTCACCACCTTTGAGAAACAGTGGACCAGTAAATGCATCGCTATTGAAGGTGCTCAAACAGACCTGCTCATACCTCTGTTTTCATCTGCTTCTTAACGTTACGGCCAGAGTCTTCACTTCCACTCACTCATCTGCTCTTCTCCTCAGATCCCTTTGATTTGAATCATAATCTTGGTGCTGGAGTTTCTCGCAAAAGTAAGTGCTTTCGTCCAGTGTACCAAAATATGTTTTTTTTCCACTAAGCTGAGGGCCTGTCCAGATATTTCTGGTGTGAATTCTTTTATTTTTATTAAAGCTACTACAAGGAGTTTTTAACTGTCTCAGTTTGACACTGATGATGCGCAAACAAGAGCATCTATGAGAAGATTGACTGGTTCTATGAAGTAATAATTGATTAATAATCCATTATCGGTTGCAGCTCAACTGACAATGTGCTGTCAGTTTCATGTAGCCCAATAACTCAGCTTACTTTCAGTATTTCATGATGTTGCTCTGACATGTTGCTTTACTTGTATTCATTGTACCACTGTAATGTTGGTAAAGACTTGTTTCTGTAATAATCATGTTTGGAAATTAGCCTTTGTAAGTAATAAGCTAACTTATTAGCCCGGCTAGCCTGCCCTGACATGGTTAACATGGTCATGCAACAGTTGTTTAGTATTTACAAAGTATGCAGATGTATTTTTACAGTCCTTAAATGCTCTTAGTTACTGATGATGTGATCATCCACCTCTAATTTTGTGAAAATGTTCCTACTATTCTTCCTCTAGTGACAAACTTCATCATGAAGGCGTTCATAAATGGGAGAAAGTTGTTTGGAACTCCATTCTACCCCGTCCCCGGCAGTGAAGTGGTACGTCACTCTTGATTCAGCCAGACTGGGAGAGAAGTTAAGAATTTGAATGCTCTCTGTTGTTTCCCCTGAGGAAACTGTTATTTGTCTAAAATATCTGCCGTTTCTTTTCTGTTCTGCTGCAGGACTACTTCTTTGACTCAAAAGTGTTGACTGACGGCGAGCTGGCGCCAAATGACAGGTGCTGCAGGATCTGCGGGAAGATTGGACATTACATGAAGGACTGTCCAAAGAGACGCAGGTTGTCCCCTCTTCATGCATGGAAATATTGCTCTCACCCTAGTAGATTTCAAAGAAGAAACACTAGAACTAACAAGTAATAAATACGACTGTTACTTATGTGTTTTCTTGCAATCTAAGAAAAGTATGTTTTAAACTGTATAGGAATATTTATTGAAAAGCATCACTGTCCACAGTTCTGCTGCTTCACACATCAAATATATTAGGAAGCAACACAGTTTTGATGCCATTCCTGTAAAATGAGAAGGTAAACATGAGCATATGGCTGCCATGGCAACAGGGACTTACTGATATTCAGAAATATAAATGTTGTGTTGTTTTAACTGCAAATTAAAACAAATCTTTACCTCGTTTTGCCTCAAGTTGAAAAAAGTCCCTGGAGTAGTTCATGTTTTTCCCATTATCCAGTCAGAGTAATTGAGAGGCAGACCTTCTGTGATGGTGAGGACAAAGTGTTTGGAAATAATCATGGATGACAAACTAGTGCTGGCTGGTTTTACCAACCATAGTTACAATGATTTGAACTATTTAATTTTAATGTGATGTTTTCAAGGTTTTGGATGAAGTACTTGATATTGTAATTGCATAACTTTAATAATAAATCACTCTGTGAAGGATTAGTTTGCTTTTAGATAAAGAAGTAAGTTGGTTATTGGCTCAACAGGGTTTTAGGATACAGTCTTTTCACAGTCATGTGATGTATTTTAAAACATGAAGCTTTGTTGTTTTCCTTTAATTTATCACCCTTGAAAGACCCAAAACATAATTCTGGTTATTTATATCACAGTAATTCCTGACTTAATGTGACTGAGAATTTATCATTTTGAGTACATATGTACAGTATATAAATGTGTAATTTACCACAGCTGTATGGTGCTGGAAAAGCTTGAAAATGCACCCTGCATGCTTGAAAATTACTTTGAAAAAGGTGTAGGAATTCTGAAAGCTAACCACTGTGTTTCGCCCAAAAGAAGATATTTTTATTAAAGGTTGTTTCAGAGAGGCATGCCTTTTATATACTGTATAGGAGATTTTTTTTATCTTCAATCACAAATCACAATTAATTTTTATTGTAAGAATTTAGTAGGTAAACTGTATGTGTTGTTAGTTAGTTTTTTTATTTTTTTAATTCGAATTCAAATTTTTCTCTGCAGGATAAAGAAGAAGGAAAACGACAAAGATGAGGACATCAAAGAGGAGGAGCGGGAGCCGAAGGACAGACGCTGTTTCCAGTGTGGGGACATGGGACACGTACGGAGGGACTGTCCTGAGTACCGCCATCTCAAACAGAGGACCTCTGGAGCACAAGGTAATCAGATAGATCATCTCATCTCAAGACACAAAGTGTGAAGACAACCACAAAAAATATTTCTTTATAACAATTTTCATGGTTTTTCTGTCGTCCTCATGGAAACTCTTATTTTGAAACATTTATTTACTAATTCAACTAACTAACTCAGACCATTAGAAGGTGTAAATAAAACTGCTTACATGGTGTTTTATTCTTCCCCAGCTCCTCACATGGTACGACCCGCAGCAAGTTCTCAGTCCATCCCCATCCCACAGGCAGCTGCAGACGGTCCCGGAAGGACCAGACAGCCTTCTGAATGTGTGAGTACAATAATGAGACATTACACTGGGGTCAGTTTGCCCGAAGTACATAAATGTACTCTCACTTATACCCACAGTGACTTCTGCCTCCATCCAGATACAGTGCAAGTGAATGGGATTTCATTTATTGGTGTCATTTGAAGGGCCAACAATCCAAGACTTCAATGCTGACGAGCCAGGCTATCTGTGAAAACCAAAATTTGAAAGGGACAGAACAGACGAACAAGCAGACAGTGACTTGCTGGATTTATTTTTGAGTGATCTGTGAACAGCAGATACACTACCTGTACATACTTTTGTACAACAATAATTCTGTTAAGTTTCAGATAAAACCAAAACTACAAAGAATTTGCTCAGTTACTAATTCTTTATTTGTCTTTCTTCTCAACAGTCCGACAGTCGTCAGACTCCGCCCTACTCCCCACAGCCTACAGCTGTCCCCCAGAGTTCGTCCCAGTCCTCCAGTTCCCCTCAGCCCTCCCACAGTAAGACCAGTTCCGCTGGTGCCCCGAAGCAGCCTGCTCACCCGCAGGTCCCCCTGTCTCTCTTCAGCTTCCCGACCTCCCACCCGGGCCAGTACCACCCAGGGACGCTCACCGCACTGGGGCTTCTTCCCTCCCACCAGCACCAGTCACACCACTCCCAGGGGCAGCCTCATCACCCAGTCCACATCCCCTCCACCTCCTGGCCCATCCACGGACCGGTCCTCACCACGTCCTCCCCCACCGCCCCCTCCCCTCCCGGCCTGAAGTTCGCCCTGCGCTCGGCATCGGGGAACGGGAGCCCCACGGGCTCCGGGGGCAACCCCAGCCCCATGAACCTGAACGACCCCAGCATCATCTTTGCTCAGCCGGCGGGGAGGCAGTTGGGCATCGGCGGGCCAGGACGGGATGGACACTGGCACAACCACATGGCACAACCTGGGTCACTCATGGGAAATGGCACTGTGGTGAAATCAGGTATTCACTGGGTGAACTCTGGTGGCACCGTCTGTGTTTGTCTTTGTGTTGTTCTGTTTCTCCTTATTTACATACAGATTTAATTATATGAACAGTCATTTTCTTATATTATCAAATATTTTTGGTCCTAGTCTTTAATTAAATTCAGTTCAACTTTATTGACATTAACACAATGTGCAGGCACATGAAAACGAAAACGAGGGTTACGGCTTCACTAGGACAGTGCAAGAGTGTAGATGTAGGAACATATGTGCAACATATGTGATTTTGGGTCCTGGCACTGCTGCACAGCTGCACGGCTGCACCAAGACTAACATTAGAATTCCCTGATCTTCAAATGACTGTTACCTGACTATAGATGAATTCTTAAATTGACAATCATAATGTTATACTGGAAAGTCTAACTAAATCAGGGGTGTTGTGGTAAACGCAGTAATACAATACTTATTTTCCCTCATTTATTGATGCAGTTGATTTTAAAATATGTGATAGAACTCCCAGCAACATTTCAAAGAGGTGTATGAACTGAGTTTACTTGGGTTTAACCCCCTGTGTCCCTGAACAATGTGTTGGACTAAATTATGTTCAAAAACAAAAATATACAAAGATGTGGGGTCTGTAGTCTGATAGGAAGAGAGCCATCGGCACATTAATGCTTATTGATGTGCTGGAGGGGAAAAAAACGCCACTTACTCGCTGTTTGAAAAAGAGATCAGTGGATCTTTTCACACTCTGTTTAAAGACTTTGATCCAATTAACCCTCCGGTGAGCACATTCGACCTTAGATTCAAGGAAAATAAATAAATAAGTATCTCTTTGTTGCCACTTTGTGGCTTGAGTATGAACTTGTAGCTGAGTTGTTGCTGAGTTTCAGGGCAAGTTTCAAGTGTGTTACAGAGGGAGTTTCAACCACTTAAAGTTGTGTAAATGGTTCACAGCCTTAGAATAACAATCTGAACCTGTCAGTGGCTAAAACAAGCACTTTTAGTGGAGGTACTTTGGCAGTGCTCAGTTACCTGGAAGAATTATGGTGCAGCTCAGTTTTGCTTCTTCTTCTTCATTTATTTATTCCACAGGAGCGGTTGGGGTTAAGGGCCTTGCTCAAGGGCATCTCAGGGGTGGTAATGACTTTACTTTCCCTCCACCCAGATTTATCTTGCAGGTCAGGGGATTGAACTGGCGACCTTCTGGTCACAAGCTCATTTGTCTAACCTTTAGGCCACCACTGCCCCTCTGGTGTAATACTGGACAAATGTCAAAAATTGTTGTCCTCATTAGTCACTTGCACACGAGAGTCCAGGTTGAAAAATGCTGACGTTGCCCTTTAATGAACTGGAACATTTGAAGAGCGTGTTATTAAGCTAAAACGGGTGTTAAGTTTCTATTTAAAATCAATTAAAACGTGATATAGGGTTAAATGAGGTAAGATGCATCACATCACTGGTGAAGGGGCACTGTTTGGTTCACACCAGCTGGAACTTTACTGAACTTCTATTATTAACTTCTGTTGATCTACTGAGTGTGCTTTGATCTTGTCTCTACAGAGTCCGGCCATCCACCCCAGTTTGTAGGTGTGAGCCAAGGCTCTCGGTTATGGGAGCACAATAAAGCACCACAGTACTCCCTGTCTCCATCCTGGCCCTACCGGATGCCTCAGAACTTCATCCAGCAGGGCAACGGAGGCTACCAGCCAGGCAAACCCTTCGTGGCCCAAGGTCAGACATGAGAAACAGGGTTTTTTTTTTTGCTACTGTTGTAGCAAAGGTTGTAAGGTTTCCATTCATTCTGACTTTGGCTTTTTGTTTTGATTCACTTCTCCAGGTTCTGTGGTGCATCCGAATCCGAACTTCCCACTGGTCCCACATGTCCGACATCAAGTAAATCTGAATTTCATCCAACAGAAAAAGTGAACTCCCATCTCCTTTTAATTAGTTTTATGGTCAGTAACATAACAAATCAAAATTATGTACTCTTTGCATCATTTGATCCCAAGAATTTTTAAAATGAATTTTATCATTTTTGTACAGTTTTTATGTTTTATTTTTTGTCTCATTACATTGATTTGTGATACAAATGTCAAATATTTTAATACCCCCATTTTTGAGGGGGTCCAAAAAAGTGTTTTTATTTTATGTGTAAAGTAAGGAGGAAAAATGTAAACCTTTATTTTTATTAGCTGTATTCATACTTTGCTTGCCACAAGATGAAGGCTTTGAATAGACGTTTGTTTTAAAAACAATCTAACATGTCACCCTAAGTATGTAGTGCCAAAAAGCAGGGATAGCAAGAAAAAAGGGAAAAAATGTTAAATATAAAAAAAGCTACAAAAAAATAAAGAAAAAAGCAAACAACTTTGCTGTGTCATGTGGGTTAATGTCTTCAGCATATTTGCATGCACTTGCATGGGTTCTCAACCTGGGGTCCAGAGATCACACAGGGACTTTTTCTACTCTGAGGTTCTCAAAGTCAGATTTGCTCATGTCAACTAAAATCATTATTTTAGGGTTTGTACACCTTTTCCAAAGTCAAATTCAAGCACTTTTCAAGCATTTTCAAGGTACATTTTCAAACTTTTCCAGCACCTCACAGCTGGTAAATAACATATTTATATAGAAAACAATTATTTCACCTCTTAAGCACATTTAATCAGGTGTTGCTGTTATCCAATGATGGCTCCACCAGGCAAAACAGTGTCAAATGAGGTGTAATTAATGCCATTTCTAGACTATTGACTAATTATCAGTTAATGCATGTAATCAATTAAATTCTTATTTGGCATTTAGTCAATTAATGATTAATCATTAACTTCGTATACAATCTGACTAAGCAAATATCTGATTTATTTTGCTTCTTTGGGGGCGGCACGGTGGTGCAGTGGTTTGCACTGCTTCCTCACAGCAAGGAGGTCCTGGGTTCGAATCCAGGGCTTTTCTGTGCAGAGTTTGCATGTTCTCCCTGTGTCTGCGTGGGTTCTCTCTGGGTTCTCCGGCTTCCTCCCACAGTCTATGCCAGGTTAATTGGTGGCTCTAAATTGCCCGTAGGTGTGAGTGTGAGTGGTTGCTTGTCTCTATGTGTCAGCCTTGCGATTAACTGGCGACTTGTCCAGGGTGAACCCCGCCTCTTGCCCAGTGTCAGCTGGAATAGGCTCCAGGCCCACGTGACCCTGAATGAAAATGGATGGCTGGATTTTACTTCTTTGTCTTAAAAGTTAAAATTTAACTAATTCAGTCATGCAGCAGTTTCTTATGAAAGTAATGTGATTACAATTTCAAGCACTTTATCAGAAATCCAAGCACTTTTCAAACCTCAAAAATGTTACAATTCAAGTACTTTCAAGGATTTTTTTAGCATCTGCAGTGATCCTGGTGCTGGTTGCACCATCAGGGCCAGGCCTGGTTGAAGCCAAGTCGATTGTTACTTGATGTTCTCCATCCAAGCTAGTAGTTGCACCTGTTGTCTTTAACTTCTTACTATGACCAGGTATAAATCTTGTGCCTTGTTAGGAGCATATTGTGTACGTCATCTGTTCTTTCTCTCCAATTCGACTAATTTTTTTATTTATTATTACAGTGGAGTGCTTGGCAGTGAGTGTTTTCTTGTCCTGGATGTGCAGCTCTATCAGTTTTCTCATGTCAGTGTCAGTGAAATTCCCTTGTCTTGTTCTCCATAATGTTGCAGCAAATTAAAAATTATTAGCTACAAATTAGGAGCTGGAGATTATCAATGTATCTCAGCAATGCACACTGCCAGGCAATAGCCAAAGCCATGTGGGCATTCGCATGAACATGCATTGCTAAGGCCAGGTGTAGCTAAGACTTTGCGCAAGTGGTGCAACCAGCATCAAGTCCACTCTAAAGACTGGTCTTAACTAAGACCGGACATCAGTTAGGACCAAGGTGATTACAGACCACCCATCCCTGAATAATGTGTTGTTTTATACTCAATGGTGCTGGAACATTTTCAAGAGAACCAGGCCTTAAAAGTGGCAACGCGCAACGACCACACATCCACCTGTCTGAATTTACTCCTGTGCAACTGTGATGATCATGTGATTCAGATATCATTAACTAACCTGTGATGAAGAGTTTGCCTCAGACACACATACTGACTGGTTGTTTTTACAGTGCATTTTTTCACCTAAAGGGAGGCATGGTCCAAGGCTCATCCATCCACGAGTACAACACCACACATATAGAGAGACAAAGTCCCTCCAGTGTTAAATGAGTGTGACTCCTCCGCAAAATTTTGGGTGTGTAATCTGTCAAATTATGTATTTTTAGTCTTGAACAGTTTTACAACCAAATTCAGCTTTCTTGACATGCAGAATCATCTTTCATATTGATGGAAGGGGAGGGTCTTTGCCTCTTTACTTGATCTCACTAATGTTCCCAATCACATGAACCACATTCGTCCCCCAGACTTGCGCTCTACCTTGACTGTGTCTGTGTGACACATCTGGTGTGTCCTACAGTTGTCAATTATTGTGTGTCACCTGGTACAGTGTTCTGCAACATGGCAGGTGTGTGTTGCATTTCACATTTCACCCCAACTAACTTTATGTACACACAAAGTCTGACAATGGAGCTAAAGAACTGAAATTTAAATGAATATTAGTGTGAATTAATACTATTAAGACTAGTTGATAAGCAGTGCTGCTGTTTCTTTTCAAATGTTCAGGCATAAGAGGCGGTTGTAGCTCAGATGGTCAAAAAAAGTCAAAATGCACGCCAAATGAATGTAGTGTAATAACTGTATATATGATATAGGCTGACAAATCTCACTCATGCACAACAAATTCTATCACATTATTACATGGCTTTGCTAAATACTTGAGTCTGATTGGTCAATTACAGCGTTCTAAAGTCTGCTTTTAATGTACAGCAGATTGTTATTATGAAGAACAGACCAGGACGAATGATAAAATCCTCGTTAAATCACTAAAATCTTTTTAAAATCCATAGTTTGGTACATAATTATGTAATAAGCAGGATAATGTACAGTGCAAAGGTCATTATTGTGAAATAACCCACTTTAGGATGAGGCAGGACCCCCAACCCACCCGCTGGGACTTATTTCACAATAATGACCTGCTCACTGTACATTATCCCCTAGACAACATTAGAATAATTGTAGTCCTTTGACTTGTGGCCAGATGACTTTGGCTCTGGTTTGTTGCTGCGTGTTGCCTCATCATTTTCCAGCGTGCTCAGATTCTTGATGTGACGCTCAGTGAAGAAGCTTTGTCCTCGTTCAGCTCCAATGGAGCTGCAGAGAGGTGAAAAAAAACATTTAGTTCTTGTGCAGAGAGCAGATACAGAATCTGATATTAGTTCATCTTTCATCTTTCACCTGAAAACTGGTTCTACCTCACTCAAGTTCCTCGGGGAACGCAGAACTTCTTATGAACTGTAGGAGATTTCTGCAATGAATCTGGAACAAGACAAAGTCAATAACTCTAACTTTAACTTTCCCAGCCCCCAACGTGGAAGGTGAAGGTAATGAAATGATGTACTTCTGAAACAGTCGCTCTGAAAATAAATGATGTACAGCCTTTAGTGGATTCTTATGATTGTTATGTAGTTGAATATGTCGTATTGTTGTAATACAATTTATGGCCACTGGTGGCAGCACAGATCTCAGTGCTGCTGAGGAGCACCTCTGTCAGTGAGTGAGGAAGACCACCTTTGATTTTACATAGTTTGTATGACATGGGAGTTTTTGAGGTTTACAGCAGCTTTGAAAAAGTTTTCTTGTTTTGATAAGTTGCAAAGAAGATTAAACACAATCCAGTGGCATTGGCTTCTACAGAAACTGAGAATGGCAGTACTTGCAATTTTCTTTTTTCTTTCTTATTTTCTCAGTTATTTTGTTATCTCAAGATAACGCAAGATTTCTTGTGATAACAGGTTATTTTTTCTTGAGAAACTGTTTTTTTCTCAAGAAAAACTTTGTTCTTCATAAAAAAATATTTAACTTGTTATTGAGAGTAAGCAAGCTTTGTTATCTCGAGATAACGAAATATTTAACTTATTATCTACAGTAAACAAGCTTTGTTCTCGAGATAACAAAATAATAATGTTGTGGTCTCGAAATGATGGAGTTTTAAAAAATAAATGCAGTTTATCAGAACACCATCAAGGACGTATCATATCCCAGGTTTTAGGTCTATGTTGTCATGAATTGCAGTATGGGAAAAGTGGATGTTTTGACCTTTTTGTGGTAATGCTAGAGTTTTTATTATGTAGCATCTTTCATGTCTATCTATCCTGTAGTTATCAAGATTCCTTCCCTGCTCAGTACCAAACAAAGAATTTATAAAAATGATTTTGTATGTGTGTGCAGTTGAACTATTATCACTGCCTTACCTGGACTGGGTCATTTTTATCAGAAAACATCTGTAGAAGCAGAGAAAATGTCGGTAATTTCAGGGGAACGTCGTGTTTCAGGAACAGGCGAGTGATCTCAGATCGATCCAGCGTCCCACCGAAGGTGAGATCGAGAGCTGCCACTTCGTCCTCTGCTGATCTCAGAGAGGAGAGCTGCCAATCAGACAGCTCCTCTCTGACAGCTGCAGAGAGCTCGGCCTTATCTCTGTCCTCAGACACACCTTCCTGAGAGAGAGAGAGAAAAGTGAGTTTATCTTCAGTCATGGTGGCAACAGTCCAGTTTAACATCAGAGCTGCATTATGAATCTGTGATGTGGGTCAAAGAGCTCCTCTTTTTTTTTTAAATAGAAAACACTTTATTTTATACCTTAAAAGCCTCTTAAAGGTTTCATTAAAATGTGACGTCCTTGGAATCATAAATTAATCCTCAACAGTGCAAAGTGAAGCTGTAATGTTCCTCAGTTGTCTTTAAGGACTTTATTTAAGGAGCCAAGACCATTATTTTGTAAAACCTTGGTGAATGTGTTTTTAAGTTTTCTGAAATTTTTAAATTTTGTCTGCGAATGATTGGCTGTGGCATTTGTTTAAAGGCGCAACATGTAAGAACTGCAAGATTTTGGCCACCTGTCGAATTCATACCGCAACAACTAACTAACTGTAGTTGCCGTTAGCTTGTTAGCTTGTTAGCTCAGTTAGCCAGTGTACATAGATATATTATAATGAACCAGATAGTGAATGCAAAGATGGCGTCCATTCAATCCAGTGAGAGCTGCTTGTCTGGCGCATAAGCTGAAAAAGTTTTATAGCTTCCTGGTTTACTTCCTGGTTATACGGCCCCCTAAATATCATATTATATATGTTTTGATCAGCGACTCCTGGTCCTTTAAACAGCCAGGAAGCAAAGGAACTTCAGCAGCTAACGTTAGCTTTCGGAGAGAGAAAGTCACGATGTCACGCGACTTCTGGGTGTGAAGTCTTACTTTAACAGTTTGAAGATAAATGGCAACTTTCTTGACTTCTTGATTCATAAAATTGTCATTTAAATTAACAAGCATCATATGTGTAATTCATGAGACAGTTCAAACGGGATAAAAAAAAATATTTGGCTCTTATTGTTAAATGCCATATATAATTTTTCTGTAGTTAGGCCCGAGATGGTCCACCAGAAGGGGAGGGATTTCGGCTCTCTATTGTGTCTTGGGGTTTGGGCCAGCTGGTCAGCACGCTAACTTCAGTAGATATCGCTACAATAAAATGCAAAGATGTCTTTAACACAACATCAGAGCTGTTATTTCTCCACATTCTTTTGATTTGAGTTATTTGTGAATGTTTTACACTGCAAGTCTTACACAGCTCCTTTAAGACTTAAAGATTTCATTACAGACTACATACAGGAATTTTTTCTGCGTTATTATTTTAGTTGAAGCTCTGCAGTCATCCCTGTTACGTGTATATTTTTTTACTGGCCTAAAACATCTATCAAAATGTGTCAGAAAGAGAATTTCATCTTCTTTATTCACAGGACCTTTCCTTTGAGATGACAGCTCTGTGTCTCGTTGGTGTGTGACCTTCAAAAGGTCAAAATCTGCATTTGTTTGCTCCAGCTTTCATCTGCTTATTTCTGTGTGCTGTTTATAACATTTTAACGATAATTAAGTGCTGTTGAAAACTGTGTTTTTTTCAGGTCATATTTTACAGAAGAACCTGTTCTGTCATCTTCAGTATTTCAGCAGCTCCAGGTTCAGAGTTGTTCTGAGTCTTTGGGTGAATGTAGGATCTGGATCGATCACCAGAGGGCGCCGTCACACACAGTCTGTCAGGAACCTGCAGAGGAACACAAAGACCATGAAGTAAATCCTCCATCTACAGCCGTGTCTACACTCTGTCCTCAAAGTGACCTAAAAACAACAGGTAAGATGAAGTACATTTAGTTTCAGTTTCTTCATTTCCATTTTTAGTGACTCTTCTTTTACTTCACTTCAGAGGCAAATATTCTACTTTATTCTCAACTAGATTTATCTGACAGCTAGAGTTTCTGCTTATTCTACAGAGTCCACATTTACATGTAAAACTTGAGATAAATATGGCTTTTGGGATCAATATATTCTTTTCTTTCTCTCTTTCACCCATCCTTCATTCCTAATTTCCTTTTTTGAAGTTCTGTTACTTCAGTGAAGTATTTCAGTTTGTGATCCTTTCTACTTTCTTATCTTCACTTTATTTGAGGGAAATACTGGACATTTTCCATCCTGGTTGGATGATTCCTTTATTGTCTTTTCTTCTCAGATGCAAAAATAGAACAATGCATTTTATTTTTATTTAATTTTATTTTGTATTTCATGTTTTGGTTTTAATTTACTTTTATTCTGTTTTCACTGTGACCAATTTGCAACTCTGTTTTGAAAGGTGCTATAATTTTAGCATTTTTTTTTAATTTAAATGATAATGATGTGATTTTTTGGTGGGTTCTGTACCAAACAAGCATGTTCTCCTGCGTGTGGAGAATATGATTTGTTGGGGAGCCCCCGTCGCTCAGTTGGTGGAGTGTGTGCCCCCAATACTCTGCAGCGACCGCAGGTTCGATCCCAGCCTCTGGTCCTTTCCTGTGTGTTGTCTCCTCACACTCTTCCCCTCTTTCCTGTCTCTCTCCAACTATCCTATTGCAATTATGTATTATAAAAAAATACTTTCAGCTGTTTAGGCCTACTCTGAACATTTATAAACATCACATCACAGATACCTGGTTGATCACAGCCCAAAGTGCAGAGTCCACTCTGTTCTGCAGCTGTCTGTCAGACCCAGAGTCCATCACCTCTTGTTTCTCTGGAGGTTCGTCTAAATCATCAAGTACGGCTTCAACTGGAGGACTTTCCTCTGTCTTTGATGAATCTGCAGAATCTCTGATTGGGGAAAGAACATGCGAAGATAAAATTAAATTTGTACTTTTCTACTCAACAGTCAGACCTGTTTAGTATCTTAATCAAAATGCCTGCAGACAGTAGGCAATATGACAATATTTTTTCTGAGAAAGATGACTAAAATACATCTCTCTTGGTTAACCTGTCCATCCCTTAACAATAAACACGTGTCATGTGATGGAAGTGACATCACTTGTGCAACAGAGGTGATGTCACATCCATAACGAAATTTTCAGTTACTCAAAACTTTAAATAATTCTGCATTTACTTTACCCTTCACAGAGTCAAACACTGGTCTCTTGTGTGAAAGTCCTGAGTTTGTTAAAGATGTCCATCCACCTGTCCTCCTCCATACATGTAAGTTCTCATTCCTTATACTTCTCATGTCATACTTACTACATCCACTAGGGGGCGCCACCTAACAATAAACTGACATATCAGTCAGAATAAGCTGCTCACATTTGCAACCAACATGTTTTTTTTAATTGGTGAGGATATTTGCTTGATTATGTACCAGAGGGAGCACAGACTCACAAGATCTCATTCAAAACGTGATTTGACATGATCTCATGTGGAAGCAGATATAAACAAACCAAGACAGACGCGATGCAGCAGTTTGCAGATAGTTTTAAGTGTCAGTCTGTGAGCAGTGCTATGCTGCTGGCTAACATTAGCGTACAGAGTTGTGTGGCAGTGACACCGTCAGCTGCTTTGTCTCCTTGTAGACTGTCTGTCTTCTCTTTGTCCTCTTCTTGGAGTCTATCGCAAATGCTGACTTCACACAAGCATGTGTCTGAGTGTGTGTGACTGTGACTGACGTTATTGTCTGTGTTGCTGCATGCATGACCTGATTATCACCGGCGACCGGCCAAAACTGGCCAGTTCTGGTTGGTTGTTCAGCGCATCCTTATTATCGATTATTAACAATAATCCTGAAAGCAAGTGATTAAAAAAAGATAAAAATATTCAAGATTAATTTAAGTGATATAAAACTAAGCATGATAGTATCAGCAAACTCCTGTTGGTTTATTTCCCCTACATAAATCATATTCATATTCAACCACTGATGTAAAGCGTCCTCCAACAATGTCCTGTGGGAGGTGTACATGGTGTGTGTTGGTTGGTGGTGTGGGAGCAGGGGATGCTCCCACTGGGTCCTCCTCCCTGTTTAAACTTAAGTCAACAGCTGACTGCACGTCCTAATAATAACACATAGCATTAAAAACTTAATTTGTGTTTTCAAATCGACAGTTTGAAAGTGACTCAGAGCAAAATGAAGACTATGAGGACATACTAGGGACAATAATAAACAAAACATGAGTACAAAATGTACATAACAAAAAAATTACTGAAAGCAGGTATCATGTCATGGGTTAAATGTCTCAGCTGAATCATCTTTAATCTTTTGTAGTTTAGGAGAGTAATTTTATCCAGACTCTAAATAAACACCACCAGCCTTGTTGTTATACCCACCCTCGTGGCTCCTCAATAAACTGCTTGACCTGTTTGCTGCCGACGATCTTGACAACAAGTCTGGGGATTGAATTCGCTCCAGACGTGTTTTTCTGAGCCATGATGCAGGTGATGTGATCGGGATTCCCTGGAGACAGAGACAGAGACAGACAGCAGGAGAGGCATCAATCACACGGCTGATGGAGGGCTGCGCGGCTCAAACCTTTATTAAAGCGATCGCCTTTTCTTCAATTTTTCACAAGAAGCCTGGACAGCAGAGCGCAGCACCAACAGTGTAAAATAACAGGTTCTCTTCAGTTTAGTTGAGAATTTCTGTCCGTATAATGATCCTTCACTTACATGTGCAACTAATCCATTTGCATTCTCCAGTTTTTACTCATTGCCAGTTTACTTTTCCATGACCAAGTGGATCTTGTTTCTTGTACTGTGTGTCTGAGTTGTTGGGCTTCCTGTTTACTCTTTCTGCTCCATGGTTACCTCCCTGTCTCCACCCCTGAGGTGCACCGCCTGACACTCTACTGCACTCTGCAGAGGGCTGGGAGTCACACTTGTGTTTTATGAGTGTGTGTTTTGCATTTTGTGAGACTGCTGGCATTATTAAAACTGTGCGCAGAGGTGGAGGAGAGAAGTGACCCGCAGGTAAATGTGAAACAAAATGCCAGATGAAGAAGAAATGTGACCTTCATTTTATGAACATTTACCGTTTCTTTTCCATTAAATCTCCACTGTGTGCACATTTGCATCTGGTGTGAAAGTGTCAGGCTACAGTTTTTTTTTAAATATTTATTTAGTGAACATTATAGTGACAGTTTGGCCTATTACAAATACATATTTTTCCTCTGCCCTATAGTGCAATTTATCCATCTAGATTTTTTTGGTGTGAGTTGCATAGTTTTGGAGATGTCCGCCTTCTCTCAAATATAATGGAAATAGATAGCGCTCGGCTAGTGCAAAAAAAAAAAAAAAAATTTAAAAAACTTAACACCAGTGCCTCTTTCCAGAAATTATGACCCGGTTAGTCAAGATAATCCACAGACCTTGTTGTTAGCAATTTCATGTGGGAACTTTTTCTATTAGAAATAAAGTAGTTTGGTAGACTGTAGTATTCTGGTAAATTCTACTACAGAAAGAAAGTAGTCCCTACATGACAGACATCTGTACAGCTGATATCTCCAAAACTCTGCAGCTCACACCAGAACAGTGTAGATGGATAAATGCCACTACAGGCCAGGAGGCCAGCAGGAAAAATATGTATTTTGGATTTTTGGGTAGTTATTGCCAGCGCGCTGGCATAAAAATAGATTATTTTTACTGGGCAAAATCCATATTTAATGTGCTTATCTCATGTTGTCAATGTAAATCTAAATCTTCAAAGTTAGTCATAACATCAGGCATCAAATATAAGTGGGAGGACAAGCCATAATTTGAGGCACAATACTGCTTCCTTGTTTCAGTTTGTCCCAGTGAGGATGTCCTAACCTGCTGTGTGTGTCGGTGAACAACCCAAGCAGCAGTGTGTCACGTTTGAAACATTTCTTGCACTCGCTCAACCTCCAACCTGTTGTCACGGTTCAGAAATGATGCTGATGTCCTTGACGTTTCCATTTCTCCTCCAGTCAGCAGTCAGCATGGACAATGAGAGACTAGTTTATGAGGTTAAGTGCTATAACCATAATTACCAAGTTAGAGTTACCTACATTTACCAAGTGCTATAGTTCTGCTCTTAAAGCTGCATTATTCATTTTTCGCCCACTAGAGGGCAGAAGATCTCCACAACAAGCTGACAGACAGAGCCAGGACATATTATCACATTAACACATCCACAGAGCTGGGAGGGTTCCTCCAATTATTCCAGTTATTCTGATACGGTTATTAATTACCTGTTAAAAAATGCAGTCAGTAATCTAATGTAAGTAAAACAATATTAAAGTAATGGAACTTGGTTACTGTCCATCACTTTTGGGTTACCTCAATATAAAATAGTAAAATTGTTTTGTATAATATATTGTTTGTAGAGCTGCAGTTAAGAAGTATCTGTTGTTTGGTCCGTGAAATATCAGAAAATGGTGAAAAATCTTGATCAAATTCCAAGATAACTTCCTTAAATATCTTGTTTTGTCCACAACTCAGAGAAGAGTAAAGAAACAACAGAATCTTCACTTAAGAAGCTGAAATCAGAGAATTTTGACTTTTTTCTTTAAAAACTTTACTCAGAATGATTAAGCAAATATCAAAACAGATGCAGATTAATTTAATGGTTGATCAGTAATAGATACATCATTGCAATTAAAGTGTTTTATGTCAGTTTTTTGGGTTATTGGTTTGTTCAGCTGTTCCTTCCTTTGTTGTGTGCAACTTACTGATTGATTCACTGATTGCTTTAAAGACCAAAAAAATAGCTAAATTTCCACCAAGTGAAGCATTGTTTCACAAGAGGCCATGATAATGAATCAGCAACTGTAATCCACATTTTTACGATATGTATTTGTAATCTGATTACATCAAGTGAGCTGCAAAACCAAAACACTGAGCTGAAAAAGGCCAAAAGCCTCTGCAGAGCTGCAGCAGAGTTGATAATCCACGGTGGGTTCAACAGAACAAATGTTATTCAGTTCACTGTCAGTATAGAAATATAATGATTTATGGAGTTTTAAGTACAGTAATTATGTACATACTGTTATTCCTTTCCACCTCTGTCCAGCTGTCCAACTCATCTCTTTATGCCTCTGGCCAACAATTAACAAGGGAATCAACCGCTTGAAGTTCACTTTAATTTTGCAAAATCATTAATTGGAAAGATTTTTCTAATTAAATTTCCAGAAGCGATAAGGAAACAGCTTTGATAAGAGGCCTGAGCGGAGATAGAGGGCCTAATTACATTAATTACTCTATACCTGGAGGAGAAATCTGAGTCAATAAGTTCTGCAGCCCTCTAATCTTTTCATAGAATAAAGCAGGAGGTGAACCGCTGTAGCCCGAGTCTGGCTCAGCGCCAGGTACAGCCGGCGGAGCTCTGCCTCTCGCCGTTTGATTTGCAGGAATTAAGTTATTAAACGGTCTTAATAACTGTGGAAATGGCCGCTCGTTCTTCCTGGCATTGTCAGTCCCTACACGTCAGAGCGCTCTTTAAGTGTCCTGCTGTGGCTGAAGTGTGAAAGTCAAACTCAAAAGTCCGGATCTTGATGATCAAACGAGCAACAACAAAACAGCTGTAGGACGTTTGCCGCTGTGAGGAGAGAGCACCAAACCCAGAGCCCGTTTACTGACAGAAGAATCCTCAAAGGCCCATCTGGTGCTTCTGTGAAATTATGTCCACAGTGTCTGAGCTCACATGCTGCTCAGTTGTATTAACAGCAGTCCAGGGAAGCATGAGCACAAAGAATTGCAATTAGCAATTAGTTTTTATAATCTTTTATATGCCAATTCCTTATTTCAGTAATATTTAAAATAAACCTATGGGTAAATATGAACAGTATGAGGGCAGTTTGTCAAACAGTTACTAAATTAATTTTATATATTTGTGTATATGGGCAGAGTGAGAAATTCAGTGAAGGATGGAGATCAGGGTGGATGGATTGGTCAAAGAGAACTTTTACCAAAGAGGCCTGGTATTGTTGCCTGTTTGAACCATAGATGTATAATAGAACTGGACAGGGCATTGCTGCTCAGCCTTTCTGCCAGTTTTTTTTTTTCCCAGTGGCCACTCCTGGTATTGCAATGAAAAAATTCCCCACTGGCCCAAAAAAGCATTTTCCTCCATAGGTCACTGTTATAAAAGAGACGTCTGTAAAACTGTTGACATCTCGAACTGCAAACTCATGACTCTTTCCATTATGAATTTTTGCAAAACTTTCCTATTATGCTCATATCCAGCTCCATAGTTTCAATCTGGGGCTCCACTTTGCATGATTCACAGTTAAATCCTTATTTATCATGCTCTGGCTCTTCATGCTGCTCCTTTGTTCACCCTCTGTCTGAAACAAGCCAGTTTAGCTCCGTTCTCTTTAAGGCCCCCCTATATAAAAGCTTGCTTTCATCTGATAGGCCAACCCTCTGCTCATGAGCCATGTGGAACGGAGAGCTGACTACTGGGCCTCACTGATTGATGTACAAAACAACTTTATTCACTGATTTTGGTGAAACCGGATTATATCATCCGACTGCTCTGCCTCAACTTTCAATGACTTATGGAAAAGTTTTACTTATTGTTACCAATTAAGTAGTTTTGCTGCTTACCGCTTGTTAGCTCAGTTCTGCAACTCACACCAAAATGAATTTTTGATTTTGGGGTGAACTGTCCCTTAAGTCAAATGATATGCTGCCTGAGCTAGTTTGTTCAAAGCATAACCCCACTCAACTTAATTTTATATTTGAAATGCATCATTTCAACCTCATGGTTCAGGAGTTTGGAAAGATTGTGAAGAGAGTTGTGTCCTAAAGATTGCTGAGCTACCGAGTTGTAGTATTTAGATCCAGTGGTGATCTAAAGATCATTAACCAGGGTCTAAATGAGGGTGTCCAGCAGAACAAGTTCAAGGTGAACTGCTGCGGTCATTTAGTAAAGAGCACTTTCTGTGCATGAGGGTCTGAATTTGTAAATGTTGGTTTAGCGTAATGAGCAGGCTATGAAACACTGAGGTAAAATGTGTTCTGTTTAGTCACCTCTCTGTGTCTCACAGCTCTGACTGTCAGCCTCATTTATGCACTTGGCTGAGACGATCTTCTTGCTCACAGGCCTTAATTGATTAGCAGCCCAATTAAAGAGCAGCGATGGGGGCCGAGGGTGGAAGAGAAGGTGACAGAATCACGGCGCTCTCCTCTCCTCCTGAGTAATTCTTTTACTGAGGTTCCAAATCGGGTTTGCCTCGGACTGATAATGGATGTCCGGGCTATCTAAACATGCACCCAAAAGCCAGCTCAATCCCTCAGCTGAGATAAAAGCAGACAAATTACACAAGGAGGAAAGTACAAGGAATAAAAAAACAGAACATCTCCTGAAGGATTTTATCAGAAGTTCTGGAGTCTTTGTGCTTGTAAATGGCTGAACCTCCGTGTTTGTCTGTGTGATTTTTGGGAAGGAAAAGGACAAAACTGGAGATAAAATTCAGAATGATGAATTGATCGTTTAATGGGTTATCTCTGTCTCGTTAACCTTCGCCTGCGTGCAAATGATATGTTGGATTAAACAATGGGGTCTGAACATGGCAGGCACTACATCTCCTGACCGGCTGTGTGGAGAGACACATTGATCAAAGCGTCACGTCCAGGATCTCCAACACTCCTGCTGCGCTCTGAGCCATCCATCACCAGTCCCTCCTCTGGCTCAGATGGCAGTGTCGTTTAACATTTTTATAAATGCCGTCTGCTCGACATACCTGCACATGAGAAATGTGACATTAGAATGTCCTTCAACAGTCACATGGTCACATGTTTGGGATGGCAAAGGACAAAAAAACACTGAAAGTCTGTAGCCATGCTCACAAAATTGTGAGGGTGTAACCATACTTCAGAAAACTAAGTTGTTGGATAAACAAAGAATACACAGGACAGGCAACTTCGCTGGTTTTAGATCACCACAACTAATGAAGGGGCTAAAGTTTGTCCTGGGGGTCTTATTTAAAGGTTTATATTATGCACAGTGGACATTTTTGGACACCTGTCAGGCTAAATCATTGGACTTGGTACGATGTTCATGTTTGTATAGTCATTACTGTATGCTGAAGGACCTCAATGATTCAGAATCTTTGAAAAACCTTGAAAACTCTTTCTAATGACTTTAATGCCTTATTATTTTTATGTGTTTACTGTGAGGCAGTAATTCTATTTTTTGACTGCTTTGTTTTACACGACCATTGGCAGCTGACTTCTCACTCTTCTTAACCAGCCTGTAGGGGCCACAAGTGATCAACAACTGCTTCAGTTTGAAATCTAGTTTCAGGTCAGGACAATGTATGCGGGGGTGATGTCAATACTGGACGAACTTGGCAAATCTTTGCTGGTTGCATCTGGAAATTGTGGTGGCATTGCAGTAGGTCCTTCACCATCTGCTGCCTGGCAGTGTTGTACTGAGTTGTGGCCAAAAATGTGTTAAGTGAGGTTCCCGTGACCTTGACCTTTGACCACCAAAATCTAATCAGTTCATCCTTCAGTCCAAGTGGACATTTGTCATTCACAAGAATGGGATGAAATGATAATGGCTGTGGCCATTAAAACACAGTAGTATTTGAGATTAGCTGCAGACAAGCTGTGGGTCCAACGATCACTCACTTACATATTCAAGCACACGGGAACTCCCTCTGATGATGGCCTTTTTATTACATGTGTGAAAATTAATTTGATCTAGACAATATAAAACTTTCACTGGTATTTCAGGTTACATGAATCAAAGCATCCCTCACAACTGGCAGCTGTCATCCATTTACAATCTGAGTCCTGACCAGGACAGAAATCATCTGATACAAGCAGGAACTGAGCCTTCAGTGGAGCTGCAGAGACGTACGACAGCATGTTGCTGGAGGTCAAAGCGGGAATACATCCCTCAAGTACTCAAAGTGACATGTTTTGGTCAAATTTAAGTAAAATATATCTTAATGTCAAGAACTAAAGTCTGAGTGGAACGAACTGACATGTTCAGGCAAATAAACAGAAAAATAAACAATGAAATGTGATAAAGGGCATGTATCAGTACAGGATTATAAATCTTTTCCGTTTTTTTTTGTTGGCAGGCTGCAGTGTAGCCATGCCTCTCTATTAAGGAGGTGTCAAACGTGATAGGAGGGCTCTGCTCCGCCCTTCAGGGAGCTCGAGCAGCAGCGACACTCCACTCACACTGTTCCCCGTGTTAAAATGCAAATTGCTTTTTCCTGACCCCTCTGCAGTGGACAGGGAGGGCCTGGAGCTTTCAAAGTGACCTGCTTTTTTGCTTCAAAAGGCCGCACACTATGATGCAGCAGGCGCTGACAGGGCGAGACAGCTTAGCAGATAATATCGTCCATGGCAACAGAGCGGCCGGTGAACCAGACAAAAACACCAAAATATACTGCCACACTGAATATCTTTAACCCTGTGCTGTCTGAGGTCACTGCAGTTCTGCTTTACACTCTTATAGAAACAGACTCACATTATTTAAACCTTTTTAAGGTGGAAACAGCATTCAGTCAGTAACTTTAAATGATCTCTTAATCCTAATAGGTGTAATGTGTGAAATGCAGCCACCTGTTGAACGTCACTCCAGACAAATAGGGGGCAGCATATCACCAGAGTAACCGCTGGCTGCTGCTCACTATTCATAGTTTTCACTGACTAAAATGACCCTGAAAATAACTTAAATGCATGGATTAATGTTAGATAGCTAATGTTGGTTAGCTTACCTTCACTTTGGCAATGAAGACTTTCTTGTCCTTCACCCTCAGACAGCAGCATTATTGATCCATCCGGTTCAAAAACACAAATAAATGTCTGTACTTTTGTACACTTTCATCCTGGCAGCAGTGTAAGGTCAGGGATTCTCCGCAAGATAGATTTAAACATCGTCTAAGTGGAGCTCTGGCAAGTGACTCAAATATGGCGACGGGTGCTGTATATTTATTGCAAGTGCCCAAAAGTTGTAGCTTGTGTTCATATCTTTGTTATTCTTTAGTTGGGAGGTGGCTCAAATATTTGTGGCTTTAAAGAGAAGGAAAGTTTACCAGCCATCAACCACCACCACCAACCATCTACAGAGACCAGTGTGAGCCGCCATGTTGGCCCATTGTTTTGCCCTCCAGGTCACCACACATGTCACATGACTGAAAACTATGAATACTCTTTGCTGTAGCAGCTAGCTATTTTAACCCAAATCATGATGTTTTCCCCCTTGGACCTACCCAATAAGGGCTTTATGATAGAAAGCCTTCAAGGCTAACTTTTCCCAACAGCTTCGCAATCTGCATGTTTGCTGCTTGATTCCACTAGATGTTTGAACAGTAGAAAGACTAAACAAGACAGTTTTGGTTAATTTTATTTAATTTCTGTCATGTCTGAATGAAGCGTTTTTATGATGAGTTAACAAGGCAATTTTGTTTATCTTAGTTTGGTAAAAAAAAAAAAAAAAAAAACATGAACTCAAAAAGTTTGAGATGGAAGATAAGTGTAAGAATCTTTACTTTCTTGACATTTTGTGAGTTTATCTAATTTATTTAATAGCCTAAAAAAGCTAAGTCAGTCCCTCCAGGAAGTTGAAGTTCAACCATGTTTAGCATACATGTTTGGCTGGTGTGTTTACTGCCATGTTTTATTTTGTGTTTTTCGATAAATGGTTGAAATGAAGATGATAAACTACAGAGTTGTCAGCATATAGCTGGACTCATTTCAAAGCTTTATTATTTTTCTGTGAGTCTGAATAGATTGAGAGTGGCTATTCTGACCTTTCCATGCCATGTCATGTCATGTCATGTCATGTCATGTCAGGTCAGGTCAGGTCAGGTCACGTCATGTCCTTATTGTAACCCAAACCATGATCTTTTCCTAAACCAAACCAAGTAGTGTTGGTACTAAAACTAACCAAACTGTGACCATTTCACAACTTTAAACATGTCTGACATATGTTAAACTGAATGCGGTGATGTCTGTCACCTGTACTCTCCAACAGTCCTGCAGATGGTTTTGGGAATCATTGGCAGTTGACCTATTCTGTCATATAGGTATGAGGACGTGTCAGCGTTCATATAACTTATATAAATGCTAATACAAAAGAGAGACAGCATCTATATTTAAGTCATTTTTAAAGGTTTAGAAATGGCACTTATGGCAGACTAATTCTACATTATGAGCAGTGCTCTGTGCTCCTTGTTCCTATTCACACCTGATGATGATCATGTTTTTCAGATTTAACAAGTTTCTCAGAGGAGCTTCTGTCCACCTACAGTCCAACGACATGCAGGTGGTTACTCTAAAGTGCCCGTAGGCGTGGATGCGAGCGTCCCCCGCGACCCTCAGAGATAAGCAGGTATCGTTAATGGATGGATGGCTGGATGTTCAAAGGCTGCTTTGTTTTAATAGCCATCTTTTATCTTTACTCATTTTTCACCTCTTTTAATCAAAGGCCTGGAAACAAGCTGGTCATTCTTGGAGCCGTTCACAAACAGAAGATGAAAGCAGCTAATTAAGGCTTTATATGGAGGAGTTGTAGTCTTATTGACCCACTGCAGCACTCTGCTAGCTTTTATTAGTGATAAAAACAATTTTTAGAAAAAGATAAATGAATGCAGAACCCAATCAATAGCATATAAAAACACATTTAAATACTCTCAGTCTTTAATGTACACCTTAAAGGAACAGTTTGGACATTTTGGGAAATACTCACTTTCTTGCAGGAAATTAGATATTCAGATTGACTGTGTTTAGACGGTGAAAATGAAGCTATGACCTGCAGCTGGTTAGCTTAATTTCGCACAAAGATATAAAGAGAATAGTCTGACGACCACCTGTAAAAGAATAAATTGTTGTTTTTATTTTTTTTACACATTTTTTACACTTTAAATAAACAATGTATGTGTTAATTAGGGAGTTTTTTACTTTTAAACAGAGCCAGGCAAGCTGTTTCTCGCCTTTGTGCTTTTTTTTGCTTTTTGTCTTTTTTCTTTCTTTTTCTCTTTCTCCAAGCTGTTGGCCGTAGCTTCATAGCGTGTAAGACAAAAGAGTGCTGTCAGTCTTCTCTTTTAACAAGCATCAAGAAAGCAGGACCTCTCAACCTTTTGTTTTATGGTATAATTATTGGCCGTATTTTCCCGTGTTAATATGAAGCAAAATTGACCCCAGGCTCCACTGCAGTCCTGTTTCCATCTAAATGTATTGCAAAGTTTAACCGAATTTCAAGTACAGCAGCAAAAGAAAATACCCATGTTTGTCTGTTTCCACCCACTGCTGTTACACAGTTATTAGGAGATGGTTCACTGAGATAAGCAGTAGGTGGTTAATGAAATGAAATAAATGAAATGAAGTGGTGCCAGTACACCACTGCAGAAGAGGAGGGTGCAACAAAATGACGTAATTAAAAGAGCGCCAGCTGAACCTCAAACAGTGAAAAACAATCAGATCTGTGTGGAGCCATCATGGGTGTACTGAACCCCTTTTTCACACATGCATTACAACTCTGCAATTATCCAGACACTGCCCAGAGGAGCTGTATGTGTGAACACAAATGTCTGCATTTGTTCACCTGCAAAAAAAAATCTCACGAGAGTGATCATTCTGGCCTAAACCATGATCTCATGAGAATTTTACAAATCAAGGGTTCCCATGATGACATGATCACTGTCTCTCACTCTTTCTCTCTGGATCTCTGGCTTAGTGTGTTCCCATAAAGAGTATAGATAATTACTGAGAATTAATTAATTGATGTAGTCGGTCCATGTTTCTAATGTAATCGGCCTGTCTATTGACATCAACACAAAAACAGTCATTATGGAGAATTCCTCCTCTCCTTGCACGCTCTCAAGGCGTCCCCTCCTTACCTAAACCATGCAGATTATTTCAAATGTGTGAACACATCTGGTGCAGACAGTCTCCTCATGCGTGCTGCATGTCTGAAAGGGCATGTTTGAATGATGTCCTGACCTGATTCTCAGTGTATAGTACGGCGTGCATACATGAAAACGGCTTTATAGAGCCATGAGAGCGATTAAAAGACTGTTGGAGTGTAAACAGCTGATCAGTCATGTGAGGTGAATGTTCATAACGTCAGAACTTTTTCAAAAAGTGCCCATTAAGAGTATTTTTTTTCGTCTCCATCAATCTTTTCTAACGCGATACTTCACAATGCACATAAAAATACGTGTCAGAGCTTATCAGGCATCGTACTGCTGTGATAACATGCAGGGTCAAACCATACATGTGCTGACTTATCGCTTCAACAGTCGCTGCACTAATAAAGTCACCTTCCTCACATGGCTGCAGCACAGCTTGCACAATGAAATTTTAAACTCTGACAACACGTTAGTGGGGTTAGCCCAGAGGAAGTCTGTTCACAGCAGACTGACGTAAATCTGGTCTGAATTTCTGGAGCTGACAATCATCTACAGCAGAGGGCCTTTCTGGGCTTCTTCGGCTGCCTCTTATCTGTCTGCTGGAGGATACCCAGGAGACAGACACATATAATAAATGTGTGAGCGCTGAGCATGTGTGTGTGGCTTTAGACACAATCTCTAACTGAGCATTACAATCATACTCCACAAAGAAGAGTATAGAGAAATTCAAAAACACATTAGAATAAATCTCCCTGTTAGGATACTATCATTATTGTCTTTTGCTCGTGTCTTAGTAGTTGTTTCTTGATATGGTTCAGTCCCTGATACACAGCTTTGTTCTGCCATCATATAAACATTTCTGTTCGTAAAATGTTTTTGCATCATACTTTGGAGGATTGCAGTGCTTGTTGGCACAAAAAAAGGCTTCCCCCCCTAGACTTCAGTTTATTCTGTGAAGTGTGAGAACTGCTGTCCAGAAAAAAAACACATCTCTGATCTTCCTCAAAATAGTGCTGTGGGGTTCACTGCAGCTCATCTAAGGCTACATCTGTACTTATACATTTTCTTTTTAAATCACGTGTCCACACTAAATGTCTGAAACAGAGTTTTGAAAATGCTGCTGATCACCCTTGTTTGAAAACCGTCACGTTAGTCTGGACAGCAGAAACAGAGTCTCAGCGTCTCCTTCTCTAATCCCTCACACCCCTATTATGGAATCTGCCTTTTTTATTTATTTATTATTTTATTTTTATTTTATTCATTAGGGATGATGCAATTTAATATAGTTGCAATACAGAATATCAAACAGACAGTTTTTGGTGATTGTCCTCTCGCATCATCAGGACACACGCAGGAAAATCAAATTCAGACTGACAGAAGTTTCTGCAGCAGTTTTAATGATTCTGATGTGAAATAACTGATTATAAATGTTATTAGTATTATTAGACCTGATTTTTTAGGCTGCATGTTCTGAATAATGACACAAACAGAGAGAAACAGGACGAAAAGGAGGCGTCTGGTAGAGTAGTGATTCAGAGATTATTACTGTGGGCTCACTGTCACACACTTTTTAATTGACTAGTCAAATAAAAATACCTGCAGTGGTATGCTTACCTCGTAGTGTCACGTACAGGGATCTATAGATAATATAGTAAAATACAGTTAAATGGTTAGATGCAGTATAATGCACCATCGTCTTGTGTGTTGGCGTCTTACACTTTATAACAGGATAATTTCATTGTAAAGAGTTGTGCAGAGCAGTTTTTCTTGTTTGTTTTTTTTATTTCACAATAAAATCGACACACACATTCATACACAGTTGTGTGTGTGTTATTGTGCAGCAGCTAATGTTAGCTTTTGGAAGGAGAAAGACAGTGTCACTTCTGGGTGTTAAATATTTCTAATTATCTTCATATCTTATACTGCAATTTTCTTGACTTGTAAAGTTATATACATAATTACAAATATGTGTTATTTGTGGTGCAATTCAGGCAGAAACAAAAAAATATTTGTCGCTCGCCGCTGACTTCTGTACATATGGTTTTTTGAGGTTAAGTCCCACGGCGGTCCAGCAGAACGGGACGGACATCACCTCTCTGTAAGACAACCTCATGCTGCTTCCAACTTTGAACACAAACAAGATGTTTTTCTTGGGAGGACAGAAGATCAACGGTTGATCGCCGCTCGAAAAAAAGCATATAAGGCTTCTTCATTGTGGTAAAAACACACTGCCTGACCTCGATCTGAAAGAACATATCTCCTCCTTTAGACCCAGGTTGTAAGAAAAATAATTTTCGTTTAGCTGCGGAGCGACACTTCACCACTTTGGACTTTGATTCATCTCCAAATCAATCAATTAGCTCCTTGTGGCCATTCAGCTCACAGGAGAAAAGGCTGCAGAAGAGATTATTTATCTGCTGTCAGGACGCCTGTCAGGCGACTGGACAACAAACGGCGGCCGTGTGTACTCTGAGCGGCCGGCGGAGCCTGCTGCTTTGTCGGAGACGCGGCTCAGTAAAAAAGGTTAATAAGGACACCTCCTCTTTACCGGAGAGACAGCGCCGTCACTTTGCCAGCGAGGGAGCCTCGAACCGGTCTCCGCCACATGCAGCGCAGGAATATTTTAGAATATTAATTGCACACTTAGTATGCTGTTGTCATATGGCTTTTATTAGTATTCCATCAACTCAATGAGGCGTGAAAGGGCCAGATGCTGTGTCCTCATCTATCCCACATATAGTCTTGTCTTTTGTCAGTTATCAGTGTCAGTCTGCTGATCACTTCAGCGATCTGATGTCATGTATTTATTAATTGGACCAGTGAGTTTAAAAATGGATTAATAACACTCAGGTCTGATCTTTCTGTAGAGTGAGGACCCAACACTTCTCATTGTTGTCAACACACACATGAGGATTACTGTGAGGACGCTGTTGACCCATATTTATTGTCTGGAGGCTCACCCTTATATTACGCATTATGTGCAAAACCACTTAAGGACTTAACCCATAAATCCAAACTCTACAAAAACTCTGACTGCTTGATTTTGTGTTGGTATGCATTCATACTGATGTGACCAAACTCTTTTCTTCATGTCTGAGTCACAGCACTTAACTTTTTAATTGAGTTGGCGGAGTATCTCAGTCTGATTTCACTTTAATTCTTTTTTATGGGACCACTTGAGTCCCAGAAGATGGTATTTTTTAAATCTCTTAATCTCATGGGAACTTCTTTCTGGGTTTGTGTTTAACTGCATCTATTTATTGATATTTATGTTGTTTTATGGGTCATTTTTTTTAATGTAATGACGTTGTTTGGGCTTTGACATCTTGTTTAATGACTGTTTCCAAGTTAATTTTCTAAAGTTGACACGCTGAGGTTCTCTGGCTGTGCAATCATGTAAAAGAGGCATTAATTTACAAGGTTTTGTTCACTCCTGCGCCCCGGCACTTGGTGATTTACCTCAGTTGAAGTGACTTTTACGACTGCGTTGGAGGTGAGAGTCAATGAAGCACATGAGTGGAGGTCTTCGATAACATTATAACTCTTTTTTACTGCACTTCAGAGCTGTGAGCCAGTGGCTAAGAGCCAGGCGGGAGGAGCAGTGCCTCCATTTCTCCTTCAACACTGTCAGTATCACAGGACTGCTCACCTTCTTCGGAGGAACTGATAGAGATCAGGAGCACATTTTTATCTGGTGCTTCCCCTCTGATATCAACACTCTCACTATTTCTCTAAATAAATAATGGAAAAGTAATTTTTGGCAAATCATAATGTGTCGGATTGTGGCACTTCTTAAAGTGAAAATACTGGCACATAGTTGATGTATGAGTTTCTTTTTTTTTAAAGAATATATTTTAACAATCTGGGAACTCATTGGATATCGTCTGATGATGATTTACACCGCTTCCTAACCAGATGTGAGTGACTGAAAATCAGGTTGTTTCACTTTCTTCTAATAAGATGTCCTAACCTACGTTGGGCGTCAGCAAATTGAGGCTGAGTGATGCATCGCTTGTTTGAAAAATCTGTTTTAGCGAACTTTTGCAGCGTTGCTTCATCTCCAACTTATTTTATCAAAATCAACTCTGGCACCCTTGGTGTGTCTGTGTCCCCTCATCAAAGCAGTCAACAGGGATGACAGAATAATTAATAGGGATAGGTCTTGATTTTCGAATATTCAAATAATCGTTAAATTCTAAAAAAAAAAAAAAAAATCAAATAATACATCTGACTATTGTTTTGTCCCTGTTTTGTCTTTTCCCTTATTATACCAGTGCCTGGAAATAACGCGATACTACCAGATCTCATGTTATTACAGGCTCAGGTAGAAACACCAATAGGACGTCTGCAGACCCTGACGTGTTTTATTTCAGACTGACAGGCTGTTTACTGAACATTTACCATGTCAGAGATTCAGCACAAATCGCTACATCCACCCCCAGCCTCAGTGGACACAAGAGTTGAGTGGACAAAAAGTTTAGTTTTGAGGACAACGTGTGTTGATTTCACTCTGTCTGACCGCTTTCTTAATAAGCACCTGCCAGTATCAGTTCAAGCTCAGTGACTGAAAGCTGCAAAGTTGCCTTGTTTGTGTTGTTTTAGTGTTTGCTCCATTGTTTATCCTGTTGAATTTGGCACTACTATGTTGTTAATATGGCTAATCTGAGTGGTTTGGGTGCTGTCGGACTAAATTGTGGCCCTCCACTCCAGCTTGTGCATAATCTCTATGCTTGTGCGTGTGTGATGGGGGGGTCCCTGATCAAAGAATAATTGTTGAATAGCATTTTGGCTTGAAATGCTCATCCCTACTAATTAACAAGGCTGAGAAGCAGCACCTTTTATATGAACTCCTATGTCCTACCTATGTCTGTACGTCCGTCTCATTCTTGTGAACACCATATCTCAACAACACCTTGACAAGATTTCCTCAAATTTGGCACAAACGTCCACTTGGACTTAACCGAATTTCAGAGGTCAAGGTCACTATACCTCACAAACCGTGTTTTGTTCAAGAATTCAACCCTAATAATGACAAGGTTTCACACAAATGTCTAATTGGATAAAATGATGAGGTGATGACATTGATATCAAAAAGGTGAAAGGTCATTTTCACTGTGACATCATAATGCCCTGCAAAAAAACACTAGAAATATGTGAAGACAGCATGTTTCTCACTGGAAATGATTGGAGTCGTGATTTAACTCCTTCAAAATCATCAGTACACATTATGAGTCTGGACAGACATGAATGTAAACTTGACTGGTCTGCAGGGGTATACCACGTAGTTTATTTATTGCTCTTTTTACAAATGTATAGCTCTTTCCACACAGTGATGGCAAGAGTCCCTAAGTTCATTAGAGTTTAAATTGGAATCCGTGCTGATGCTGGTTGCGGCCGTTGTACTTTGTCCCCTGTAGGATTGGAGAGCAGGAAAATTGAAACCACAACATTTGGACAAGCAGACATTTAAGGGCTTGTTGGAGTGAGATAGGGCTCCTCGCCCCTGCCAAAGCCTGACGGCTGACTCCATCACTCTCAATATCCTCCTCCTTACTCACAGGAGCCTCCACCTTTAAAACAAGAGATGTGGAGAACAGATTGCTGGCCACAGACAGCAGAGACTTTTCTATAGTCTTTGCGTGTCTATAAATAAAGGTCAGCTTTATTGTGACATATACAACCATGCAAAGTACAATTTTACAGTCAGACTCAGGCTCTGCATTTGGAATTAGGAGCAGTGGCCAGGGACTTACTCAAGTTCTAAGCCAGCACCTTGGTCAGAGGTATTGACAGCATCTGTGCATACATGTCTTCGATGGTCAGGGAGCAGTCAGAGGAACGCCACGCAGGTGCATGAGGAGCATGCAGACACAAAGGCCACGTCCAAACTGCCATTTGAACCCACTTGCTGTGAGGCAAAAGTGGCACAACTTGATCATTTTTTATCAAGATCATTATCATACTTGGATCTTTGGTTGAAGCAGAGATGGTAGTAAGTCACATGCAAGTCTCAAGTCCTAACCTTCAAGTCTCAAGCATGTCCCAAGTCACTGTGGTGAGAATCAAGCAAGTCAAGTCTAGTCATTGCTCAGGACAAGCAAGTCGCAAGTCAGGTGTTACAAAATGCTCGCCTGACTCACCAGATGCACACTGCAGGTATCAATCCTGCCACTGGCTGCAGTATCACAGCATGGAGCCTGGCTATGACCTGGCTCTAGCAAGTCTTAAGTTCTCAAATTTGACTTAAGACAAATCATGCAAATCAAGCCCCCCGCCTCTTTTTATTATTCTAGAATAAACTGTAAGGCGCACATTTCTTTTTGGCCCACAGATTATGATTGTGATTTTTTTTTATTCCTGGATGTTGCAGTTGTATTGTGCTGTTTGATAACGTTGGACTACATGCTGGAATGTTTTGTTTGTAGTTAATATGTCTGAATAATCCCATGTGGGGTGGGTCAGGAGAACAGACCAGGCATGAAAATAAAATATTCTTTCATTCATTCATTCACTCACTAATCACATACTTACAAAGAAATCTGGTGGTAATTTCCAGATAAATTCAGAGAAATTTCAAATATGTTGCTCTGTAATTACCACTGGCTACATAAAAATGTAGTACTCACTAATTATCACAAAATTAACCAGCAAATTTGGGGGTTATTTCAAGGTAATTTATGGGTAATTTCTGATAAATTTTAAATATGATCCTTGGTAATTGTGGGACCTGGAAATTGAAGTGTTACCATTAAGGTTATACACACACAGAAACATATTCTCCTACTAACAAAAACAACCATATGTCTCAAATTCAAATCCCAATTTGTTTGTTATGTCTAACTGGTTTGTCCAGTCCAGTATCATAGCAGTATGTGAAACAGTTATGAAATATAATCAACAGATACAGGGCGTGTCCATGTATCTATTACTATTTCACTATTATTCAGCACTGCTGCTTAGTTTAACAAAATTTCATCTCTTGGCATCATTTTTCTCAGCTAACAGATAATTAACACCTTCCAGTGGTGTCATCTGCTCATTTTGGTGCACAGCTCCGCATTACCACACAAACACTGATGTACACAATCAGACACAAACTGCACTGGCTCAACACCAAATGCATCAAATTAAGTTAATAATTGTTGTTGGGTAGATCATTACCATTTATGGCTCTGGCTCCGACACAGAGCGAGAGATCCAATTTTAGTTATACTCCTGGTTGCGAGGTCAGTGACATTTTCGTGCAGGCTGCCAGCTATTTCCATCAGTGTCACTGTAATGACATTAAACCAGCGTGATTGCTGTGAGTAAATCCACATTACTGAACATAATTTTTTACCATCCTGACATCCTGTTCCGTGGGCACTCGCTGTTTCAGTCCCTTGCCTCGTTATCCTGCTTTAGTTTTGCAAAGATGGGACGGTAAATGGCAGGAGACGGATCGTTGCCTCAGAGCAGCTCGCCGTTCACCTCAAGGGAACCCGGTCAGAAAGACACGCAACCACGATGACCATGGCGATCATGGGAAGGTTAGACATTTGTCCACATAAATCCTAACTGCTGTGAGATTAAACTGCTGCAATCACCGCAGTTATATAACGACAACACAAACAACAACAGCCCTTATCCTGTAGACGCTGACGAATGACATCATTATGGAGAATGAGCCTGAATCACATAATGAATGACAAAAAAAATCCTTATCTTATGATTAATTGAAAATGCATTGTCTGCTCTTCAGCTCGCCTCTCTCCTCAGTCCATGTGATCCATCAAAGTTACTGTCCTGTCTCTAAATGCCTACTTTACAGTTTATTTCATACTTGGAAATGTTTGGTTAAAGCAGTGGGATGCAGGTGTGACAAAGGGCCAACATGTTCTCATACTTGAACTAAATTGTCAGTTCGTTTGGTTTTGATCTGATAACAAGCAGCTTATGTACTTTCATGTAGGGGAGAGCAGTGAGTCAGATTTATGAGGTGAATTCCTGGTCCAAAGCTAGATCCTGTGGCACCCGTGAGGACTGGTTAACTTTTAACCAACAAAGAAACATCTGCACTAGTCTGATTAGCAAGGCTACATCAAATTATTTTCAGTCAGCTTTCTGCCTGCGACAGTTCTACCAAATTTTGGACCACAATCGCATCTCTTAAGAAATCAACTCGGTCTCACCTCCCACCTGAAGTCAAACAAGCATCCGGTCATATTACTGATAGATCATCTATGGTTGAAGCTTTTAATCATCACTTCCTCTCCTCTAGGCTTTTATTTTATATGCCAGTAGTTTCAACCACAGACACTTACCACATCTGTCCAGCAGTAGTTGTGATGCTCTCGTTCTCAAGCCTTTCTTGCAAAACAAATCTTAATCTCAATGAGACTGCCTCACAAAATAAAGATTTAATCAAACATGAAAAAATATTCATATACTGAATGTGATGTGGAGGATGTATGCTGTATATTCAGAGGAGGACTCATGGTTAAAACAAAAGTTTGCATCAATGCTACCAAATCAGATGTATGCAGTATTGCAGGACTGATACACATTTCTATTATGAGCAGGAGCGATTGAAAAACATGACCGCCATCAATAAAAATATCTTTGTGAAGGGCGGGGCTTAGCAGTAAAATGACATAATTCATTTAACATTTCTTCAGTAATGCTAAATTTTATATATTTAGGTCGTGTTTGGGAACACATCTACTGAAGCGATTTAAGCCTGACCAGTAGTGGACACCATAAATGAAAGAGTCAAGATTCACCTTCGTCCCCTTCAGCCTGTGGAAGATTGGCGGACGCTCTTCTGGAGCCAGATGATTATAGTGTCCACATACTGTCGGTGTGTGGACAGGGAGCACTTGTCTTTCAAGTGGGCCACCAAGGTCATGTCATCAGCATACTTAAAAGGTGACAGTCTGTTGCTATTGCAGGTGGTTTTGTTTGTGTACAGACAAAGTGGGCAAAGTACCAAAAGTTAACAAGCTGCCATTGCTGTGGTGGCATCTGTCTAAATTATGAGCCCAAATGAATGCGAGCTGACCTAAGAAGTATCCAATTTTCTACTTTTACACTTTACACAGCTCAGCTGCTCCAACAGTCATGTCAAACGTCAACTTTGGAACATCTAACTACTATGTCAAATTTGAAGAACATTTATATGCCACTGTTCAACATTGTTAATCCAACTATCCATGTTGTCACTGTCAGCATGCAACAGCAGATTCGGTGTCTAGAAGGGAACCCTAGACCTGCAAGATCTGGTGTGAGTGAACATTTTGACTATGAAAAGTCTTGTAAATTTTGTGATTCTCTTCTAGACACAACCAGCAGACACCAAGAGTGACGAATATGACGTGCCACCGTAGCAGTGGTGGCACTGCAACATGGCAGAATACACAAAGCGGTAGCCAGATTTGTCAATATGGGGAAGTGCACGGGCGACAAGACAGCCCTGTGGGAGCCCAGTATTTAAAACAATGTTGCTGGATTTAAAAGCTTGCATTCTGACATGTAGAGGTCAATGTGTACTTCAAAACTTGGTGGACAGAATTTCACCACTTTCACTGTGCATGCTTTGGGGGCAAGTATAAATCTGAAGTGCCGTATTTATTGGTGCAAGTGGGCGTGACCTATCACGTATTTGCTCATAACTCAAGCTCTGCTGAACAATCCTGATTTAACTCACTACAGACGTCCAGGGTCATCTGCTGAACATACACCGAGTTTCGTTCACATCCAATGAAGGGTGGACAAATAGTGGAACGTAGAGAGGAAATCTTACAGGAAATCTTTCATACAAGATTTTCTGTGATTATTCTCAACACTGGGGACTGTAGGACAGAGTTGGCAAGTGTCCAAACGTACAGTTGGATCAATGTAGGCCTTCTTGTCTATGATATGCTCATTCTGCTGGTAGAAAACCTCAGTGTAAATGTACAGAGGTTCAGCGTGATGTCTGTGTGTTGAGATCAGGGGAATCTCCCCTGTAACGGTACAGGTTGGCCCTGTCTGTGCAAGCCCCGGCTGCTCCAGCTCACCATTTGTGATAATTAAATTTTCAGAGAGCAGATTTTGTCTCTGTGACACGTTGAGGGGAAGCTGTGAAAAGACCATTTTCCCCCGCGAGGACGTCTGAGCAGGGAAAGCAGCAGAAACAAATGTGTTTCATCAGGGAAAAGACAGCCGGGAAAGGCTTTTCAAAACAATTCCATTTGCCAGAGGTTTCCATTATCACATCTGAGATGGAGGATGCCAGGAGGGGAGGGAAGATCGCAAAATAAATCTCTTCTAAAGCTAAATTGCATGAAGCAATGAAGATATTCTGTAAAGAATGTTGACTTTCAAAAGGACAGCACCAATGTTTAATTTAATTTACTGATTGTAATTAAGAGTTCATGCTTAATTTTCTTTTATTATATACTTTAATTTCTTCAGTTGACATTTCCAAGCTTTGCATTGTATTTAGTTTCATTCTTAGTTAGTAAATGTGTGTTTATGTTCTGATAACACATTTTCCATCCCAATATTGATTCTGATACCTTAACTTTCCATTTTGCATGATTAGTACCAATCTGATACTAGCATGTTAAAATACAGTATTTTTAACAGTTGTATACTATTTATCTCGTGTGTGACTCAGGTTACCAGATGAGAATGGGTGAAACTTGGGACAGAGGAGTTAGAGGTGAACGTGTCAAGTCTGAAGGACGAACAGGACAGGATTCTTGTAATTTGTGAAGTCATACTTTTTAAATAACATTTTTAACCTTTGGGATTGGGGGAATTTAGCAGTTATTTTCAAGTAAAACGGCTCCAAGTTGAGTTGCCTTGTCTATTTTTCATTTTGTCAAGTCTGGTGACTTGAGTCTGCATCTCTACTATTTATCCTGTATGGATGTGATATGATCATCATTGTTTTATGGCCTGGCTCAGGTTAAAAAAAAAGGGAAAGTAGAAAGGTCCGGTTTCAGGGCTAGTAAACTGTGTGACATCGGATCGGTGCATAGACTCGTCGATACTCAATCCAGCATTTAAGGATGCACTTCAGGCATTTCTGATACTGGTATCAGTATCAGGACAACCCTATAGTAAACTCAGGAGAAATTTGATTTCATATCTGTTGATAATAAGCAGAAAATTGCAAAGTCTGAGTCCTAAACTGGATTGACTCAATGGCGTCAGGGAAACCCCCTGACATGTTTTGGATGCGGCAGTAGAAGAGAGATCGACTGTTTAATGATTCATGACGGTGGCGACTGAAGAACCGGAGTGACTTTGCTGAACGGGCTGAGACAGGTACCCTTGGAGTCCAGTGGAAGGAGAGAGCATGAGGGGAATGCATTAATGCCGTATTGATCACAGTGACATTACTATCAGCTGAGACGAACAGAAAGGTCGCAGTCACTCACTCTGACTTTAACTTGTGTGTCCACCTCTCCGACACTGCGAGGAAGAGAGAGAGACGTTAACGGATGTAATAATATCCACATAAAAACTGTCTGTGAGCAGTTTAAATTATGAGCAGTCTTGAAATTATTCCTGCAATCAAACTATGTGTTCCAGTTTGTCTTACAACTCTGGTTTTGTGTCAAGCGATTAGACAATGTTTAACTATGTCTGGTATGATATTGCCATCTTACTTTTTTAGGTATGATTTTACTGTTTTATTCTTTCTTCTTCTGCTGCTGTCTTGTTCTGGCTTTGACTCGCAAATCTTTGTTTCAATAAGAGGCTATCTGCTGAGCGATATAGGCAGAATCAAACATCACAATTTTTTTGACCAAACACCTCAATCTTGATATTGCAACAACGCTGTAGGACTGAATATTGGTGCTTTCATACAATAAATAATCTTCAGTAATGTCTATATGATAATTAGCTCTTTCCCCGCCATTGATGAGATATTCTGTGAATTACTGTTTTCACTGCCAGACAGCAGGGGACGCTGTGACAGTTCATTTAAAAACAAATTGAAGGAGAAGAGAAAAGTCGGAACTGAAAGGCCGAAAAAGAAGATGATGTTATGTAGCATGAAAACTGAATGTTCTGTCAGTGTTGAAAAATCAGTGAATTTTGTCAAAATTGCTGGCAACTTTTTGAAAAACGCTGGCAGGGAAAGAGTTAAGTAGTTAAAGAGAAATACTAGAACAGCTAGAACAGCCTTTTAAATCTGGAAAATGACCTCATTTTACTGTAATGCAGCCTTTAAACTCAGGAAAAGACAACACTCATGATAAATCATGACAAATCATGATATAATGATATACAAAGTCAAAGATGATACCTAGTCTCATATCACGATATGATATAATATCGATATATTGGCCAGCCCTATGCTGGCTACACTGGTTGTTGTCCCCAGAGTCATTGTGTTTGGCCCATATTTTATTTGCAATAAGCACAATCTTCTCTTTGAATTAAATTAGGGCTGCAACTCCTGATTATTTTCACAGTCAATTAATCAGTCGATCATTTTCTCAGTTAATAGTTGTTTGATCAGAAAATGGTGAAAAATGCTGAACAGTGTTTCCCAAAGCACAGGATGACGTCCTCAAATATTTTATTTTCCCCGCAACACAAAGATATTCAGTTTACTTTCATAAAGGAGTAAGAAAAGAGTAAGAAACCAGAATATATTAACATTTAAGAAGGTGCAATCAACGGAATTTTACTTTTCTGTAAAATACTGATCAAACTGATTAATCAATTCTCAAAATATCTGGCGATTATTTTAATAATCAATTACTTGTTACAGCTCTAAATTAAATCAAACCACAGTTCCAACTTGTCTGCAGACAGAAAGCTCCTCTTATCCTGCTGGCTTTGTCTTGTCAGAAAGACCTTGTGATTACAGCTTGACCTTGTGCCGTATTTTCTGATGTCACAGTAAAAAAGCGGTCTTTTTAATAGACTATTGAGTCTTGAGCTTATTTTAATTCCTGCTGTCAATCTGGAAAGACATCAAGGCGCGTCATGTCTGCTCCTGTGAGCCTTCTGAAACTATAATCACTCATCCGCTGGAGGAAAAAGCAAACTGTTGGCGCGACACATCAGTTATTAAACAGAGATGGTTTGGATCATTAGGCGTGCTGAGGGGGACTCCCCGTGCCAGATGTGCTGAGCCTCTGGTTCAGCTGTGGGACAGACACATCCGAACATTAACTCGCACGCTGACAGCGTCTCTTTACTGCTCATCACTGAGAATAATTAGCTCTGCCGTGCTGGAAAAGCCTCTGGGAACATATTCAGGAAGAAGGGTGAATCCCCATTAAAGTTTAGGTAAAAACCTGTTTCTGTCTTCTGTCACGTCTAAAGTGAAGACGGCACCGGATCACTCTGTTTTTAGGTGGTGGAGGTCACAGTGGATAGGTTTTTCCTGCTATAGAATTTAACATATGGGGATTTAATACTGCAGAACATTTGTACATTATCATTTTTGGTGGGCTGGTTTTTACACACCTGAAAGCCTTTTTGTAGTCCTCAGACCTTCATCTGGTAGATTTTCAAATAATTATTCTCATAATCAAAGAATGTTTTATTCCAACTTTAATAACTTCCAGAGCCCCAGTTGATGAAATAAAACATGACAGCGATGTACTGAGCTAAAAAAAAAAAACAAAAAAAAAAAAAACAGACTAATGATCTTTACTTCTTCTGTTTTCACTGGTTTATTACATGTTTTCATTGTGACAGTTTCTTATACAGCCACCTAAAATATTTAGTGAAGCTTAAAGAAAAGTCTTAATCAGTTTTCTCATATGAACACAGGACACTGGGCCTCATGCAAGAACATTTTCGTATTCTTATCTTAAATTTCTCTTAATTTTTTAGTACGAAGGGCTCGTATGAACACGCCACGTCAGATTCAACAAACGCTCGTAACTTCAGAAAATTGTGTAAATGATCCACCTGCATGAGACTTGTAAATTAGCATAGTTAGCGCCCCAATAATACCATATAAGGTTGTGCTTCCTGCTCCATGTGTCAGGAAGTGTTCATTCATGAAAATGGCATCAAAGAGTAAAAATAAGAAAGTTTTGAGTTTGACGTCCTGCTGTCAGAGATCTATAAAGGAAAATCTGTCATTTTCATAGCGTCAGTGGTAGAATTAAAGGATCGGCTAAAGCAAAGAAACAGGAAAAGCAACTGCTGTTAATGCTGTGTTATTTGAGGGTCCGACTGCCACTGAAATAAAGACGAAGTCTCTATATGAAAATGACTTCAGAGAAAAAAAAAACTACTCGCCACAACCACAGTACAGCAGCGAGAAGAGAGAAAATTGGTGAATGCAACAAATTTTCCTAAAGAATCAGGTACAGAGTTGTTCTTCAACACAACAGGAGATTGTCCATGTTGCGATCTGACCTTCTGGAAACACACCATTTGGTCTAAGCCAGGGGTTTACAACCCTTACAATCAAAACAGAAATTTTTGGACAAGAAACAAACACCAACAACAAAAAGTCCGGATGGAGCTGCTATTAAAATCTCTCTTTTCCCTGAGGACTTTTCTTTTTTTATAGCATATGAAGACTCAAAGACGTGCCACTGAGCCATAGACGTAGACTGCAATGCACATTTTAGTTGACAAAATATTTTTTGGTATATAGGCTACATGTTTTTAGAGTTAAAGAATGTAAGAATCAATTTACACTGTAAAAAATGAGTTAAGACAGCTCAACATTTCAAGGCAACACACTGCAATATATTTCTGAGTTTTGAACTTACACTTGAGTTTTGAAATAAACTGTACGTTTTGCCAACATATAATTATATTATCTGTATATATAAAGTTAATGTTTCCACTAATGTCTTCCACTAAATCGAATGATTGGCGGTCAGTCAGTTCACGTGTTCAGTTCACATGTCGAGTGGTCAATAAACTCAAAAAGCACAAAATAAAATGCAGTCCATTTACCGTTTGGCACAGCACAGATAGAAAATGTTTAATGACTAAAATTTTAAATTCTCTGAGGCTCAGTTACTTCTGGCCTTTCTGTTGGTACTTTTCATCTGATCCTCAGTGTGAAGCCGCTGCAGCTGGCATGAGGTCGAAGGTGTCCGCAGTGATACAAAAGTTCAAAGGTCAATGGCGAGTTAGTCTTTGCCAAATGTCAGCTGGTTCTCCTCATAAAAAAGACCACCTGGCACCAGTGGAAGCAGGACAGAGAGACGAGACTGCACCGAACACTGAAATGCCTCAACTGAAAAACACAACTTCACACTGAGCGAAACACAAACGGCAACGTGACTCGACAGATAAACACAATCCGCTAAACAGAGTTTTCATTCACCTCCTGAATTCATGCTCACCTGTTTTTTTTCCATTTGAAATATTAAGATCATAATACAAACGGTGATGTCCATTTTTAAAATTAATCTCTTGTTGAACGGGGATCTGTTTGGTGTGATTAATGCTCGTCATATCAGAGGATAATGATCCTGAGAGTTAAATCCAGATTTTGTGTCATGTGTGGCTGCTCAGACCCGACGTGTGCTGTTACACACAGACACAATAGAAACTGTCTTTATGGACATGCTCACAGAATGTAAATCACAATGTAGGTCTGGATATAAATCAATGTGTATTTAGATAAAGCTGAGTCAGTTCACAGTGTCTCCTAAAAGTTTGGTTTATATGTTACTAATTAATGATGGCTCAGTACCACTTTTTCATACACCAGTCCAGTAATGTCTTTTCCCCTCTTTTAAACAAATAAACTGTTAATAATACATTTGAAAACTAAAAAACTTTCCAAGCAATGTACAGCAACAGAATTTTGAATTTTGAGCTCAACTCAAATTCTTAAGTTTTGAAAAACTTTTACCAACTACAGATGTTTTTTTTGAGATAATTTACTTTTTGTCTTAGGATAAACTTAAAGCTTTGACTTTTTACAAATTAAAAAAATATTGAGAAAACTTACTGAAGTGACAGTAAATGTGAAAATTTCAATATTTTCAATTAAAACAATTTAATTTTTTCAGGCACTTAAAAAAAAATCTAAATTTCGAGGTAACATTTTATGACAGATATTTGAGCTTGACTCAAACTTAAGTTTTGTACAAGTTTTACCAACTACTAATCTTTTGTTGAGATAATTTAATTTTGTTCTCTAGATGGACTTTTGAGTTTTAGACCAGACCTGGTGTTATGACAGAGAAAGTCTTAAACAGATGAGGCGCACTGGTTGGCATATTGATTGGTTTCAGTCAGATGGCAGGCAGTTCGCAATTTGTATTTGCAAATTTTTGTTCAGTCGGTACATTCAAGACTTTTTTTCTGAGTGCCAGTGTCTTATTTCAGTTGTTACTGGTGAAGAGACAGTGTCTGCTGCCGCATGCATCCATGTCTTTTTTCCATGCAAACAATCATATATTAGATGGGGACTCGTCACCCCGGTAACCAGGAAATTGCAGGAGAGTTTACCTGTCTGTGTGCGTCAGAGAGCAGAGACTCAACTCATGTCTGTGCAGGAGCCCAGTGACAAAGTGTCTCTGTATTCAGCTCTCAGTACTTCTGTAGCTTTCAAAGGCTTGTGTGTGAATGTCTGAGGTCTGAAGTTTAATTTCTCCCCTGCGTCACTGTTTGTACTTCGAGGTATCTGTTTTATTTTAGTCTCATGTTCGCTTTCAGCTGATAGGATTCGTCTTAAGTTACTGTAGATGAAAAACGAACATTTCCTGATTTTGCTGCCTTGTAATAAAATCTTTGAGATGACAAAACATCGGTGGAACTTTATTGTGACGACTTTATATAGAGTGGCTTGTGGTTAAGCAGATAAACTCTGTTCAAATGGTGACTGAACACTGGGAGAAAGTAAAGACAGTCTGTTTTGCTTTTTCGTGGCAGTAGATGAGAAGACAGACAGCCGGTGGGGACATGAACTCTGACAAATCCTTTGACGGAGAACTGTGATGCCGAACGGCTAAAAAAACAAAACCTGCGTAAAACCCAACACATAAAAATTCATCAAAATGTCATCCTGGGTGCTCTGCTTTATTTTGTTGTGCTCGTGCATTTTACCAGTCAAATTAGCGAACAGGCTTCAGTATGAACGCAAGTTAGCAGACGAACGTCCCTTTGACCTCCAGTTTGAAGAGGATGCCGTGGATTTGATGAGAGGGCCCCAAAATACATCAAGTCAATTTCATTTCACTGGTGGAAAATCAATATATCCCAGTGTCCTATTTAGCTGCAGAATATCCAGGGAGGACTGGAGGAGTAGATGAAGGCTGACCTGTTCCTGACATGATTTCACTGATATCCTCCAGGTGACTCAGGAGGATACCTGCAACATGGCTGCTGCTACTTTTCAAAATAAAACTCTGACAAGATGCAAGAATCATTTTAAGATTAAAAGTTGCCGGCACTAAGTCTGGTGAAGTTGAACAAATTTATTTGATTTGGACTTCATTCTTATATATATACTTTATTCTGTATATTAGTATCTCTGTGACTCTGTACTTTGTAGTTTGTGGCCGTACTAAAAGTTTGCAAGTATATATTCCTTGCAGTTTGTAGATCCATAATTTTGCGGTATTTTTTTGGATGTATATTGTAACTTATTTCTGAATATTGTACTACTACTACTGCTACTTCTGTCCCATCTCTTCATGTGACGCCTTGAAAAATATAGTTTTTTTCTTCTTCACTTAATTCCTCAGATCAGCTTTGTTCAAACCAGTCAAACAGCATCTGATGAAGTTGCAGTAAAGATTGAGACTGAGCTCCATTTGGGTAAAAAGATACTGCAGATAATTTTGTTTGCGCACAAAAACTACTGTACATGGTGATTTACAAAAAAACATTTGAAATTGCATAAAGAACAGTAAGTTGAAACTAATATTAACAAAGTTAGTGAGCTAATGCTTAGATAACAGCAAGATGTAAAATCTCCCAAACAATGGAAGTGAATGTTGACCAGTTTTCAAACATAAAAAACAACAGAATGAAAACATAAAATGCCTCCATACTGCTCATCTGGTGTAATCCAAGTCTTGTAAAGACCCAACATGCTGTTTGCATGCCGTTTTAGTGACTTGGCATGCTGGGGCTTTAGCAAACTTGCAGTACACCAGACAAATAGTATGGAGGATTTTAACGTTTTTATTCACCACTCTGTGTTTTGTGAACGAAAAAACTAAACCCAACCTTCAATCAGCATGAGGGTGAGTAGATAATGGCTGAACTTTCATTTTTGGGTGAACTATTCCAACAAGTTCCAACAAATGAAGGATTTTTTGGTGATCCATCTTTTATGAGCAGCCTTGGGCCACAGCCACATGCACACACTCTCTCTTTAATTAAGATGAACACAGGTCATTGAAATTAATTACCTGTGTTGGTCTCACAGATGGATAGTAAGGCCCATGTCTGGTTTTAGTCAATCCTGTCCACGTGTGTATTTAATGTGCAACCTGTTTTTCATGAAAGCAGCACCACGCGTGTTGAAATAAATAAATTCAAAAAGCAAAATATATAAAACAGCAGATCCACTGATATCTAAGACGTTTATTTGAGGGGAAAATGTCACGGAAAAGGGCGCAGAGTTGAGGATAAGGATCACGGAGAGTGTGTGCTGAAAGTGAATCCACTTCCTGAGACTCAGCTCACCTAAGGGTTTCTGAGGATCAGGATGTGACATGAGAGAGCGAGAGCATGACCTTGATGGTTTCGGGGAGAGAAAATGACTTTTCATCCACGCCGGCTGTGAGGATGAGGAGCGGCGAGTGACACAAGAGAGCTTAATTCAGCCTGCAGGATGGAGGGAGGGGACGGAGGATACAGAGAACGGATGAGCGAAGAGGTGGAATTGAGCATTTGTCTGGATCGGGTCATATCTGATTAAAGTATATGAGTCCAGTATGAGGGGTAATTTTCATCAGGCTGCCAGATAAGCCCGAGCTGCACAGACAGAGATTCTTTGTTATTCAGCAGGACTCGATCACAGGCGTGTGTCCTCCGCTGCCGTCACAATCCCTGCTGATTAACACAGGAATAGACAGGATGCTCTGCTCCAATTTCTCTTTCTGCACCCCCACCCCCACCCCCCCACTCGTCTCTTTTTTTCCCTTTCGGTCTTCCTTGCGTCTCTCTTTATCATACAGAGCCTGGTAGGTGTCAGGGAGAGACATTTCTGATAAATGATTCCCTCAAACTGAGAATTATTCCTTTAAATTGATTTGTCTGCTCACTGTAGCTATTTTCTCCTCTCGGATTAGCAATTCATAACTTTGAATTACGCAATTCTTTATCTCAAATTAATAATTTAAATGCTACCATTGAATTCAGAGGGGAGTTTCATACATCTGAATCCTGTTCAGCATGTTTTTGGTAGGTTAAAGGTATAATCTGCGACATTTTCCCAAAAAATCACCTGACCTTTCAGTTATCACTTAAGTCCCAGTAAAAGTGTGTGGTGGTGGCTGAATCTGCAGAGACCCTGCACTCTGCCTGTATTTCCTTAATCATTTCACCTTGTTACGTCTTTTTTGTCTTGTTGCAGCTTTTATGTCATCTTTCATGTTTAGTCCCTTCACTTTTTTTCATCTTGTTACCTCTTGGTTGATGTTGGGAAGGCAGTGTGCAATGATGCAAACTAAAAATAATCAATAATACTTGACCGTTGGTTTAATTTCCTATGATTTGTTGTCTGTGCTTGTCACAGTTGACTTTTTGCGCGTTTATTACATTTTATACTTGTGTGAACAAGCAAAACAATAAGAGAATGACCTCCATTTTGAGACTGTTGATGGACAAAGTTGAAAATCTTTTTAAAAAATGTCCCCCTCAGACATTCTGACGGCTGAACCCTCTGAAGGCCGCGGTGGCGTCTGCGGTGACTCACTGGATGCCATGATTGATTTAAGGGTCAGTGAGTCCAATACATTTCCTCCGAGCCGATCTTTGAACGGCTGATGTGATCTTAATTGAGTCTAGTTCATCTTCTCAGAGAAGGAAGGGAGAAACACGCAGTCTTCAGATCCGCAGAGGTACAGGGATTATCACAGAGAAAATTGACAGCGCTCATGTCAAAACACAAGTGTGTTTACATTTTTTTATTTTCTAGTGGTTCACTGTCTGTAATGTGTACGCCCCAAATGAAATAAACATGAAAATTTTTCTTTTTCCTTTTTGGATGACAAACGGCAACAATGACAACGATGTTTAGATGCACAAAATTTGACAGTTTCTGTCCTTATTCCAAAACAGACAATGGTACTTGTCCATAAATCTTTTCTTATCTTTCGTTATTTATTCTTAAATAAAGCAGTAAGAGGAGGATAAGAAAATCCCACGTGGGATTCTTGAAATGTCCACCGACAGCTGAGACTGTTCTTATCCACCTGCCTATCAGGGCTCAACAATAAGGCTAGCCTGCTTGCCTAGGGCCAGTAAAATGCCATGTCAGGCAAGTAAATCTGGCATATGTTAAAAAAAAGAATCAAACTATTAAATGACTTTGAATATCTATTAATGTTAAAGTAAAATTTCCACCTCAAATACTGAGAGTTTTCACTTTTCTCTGTTTATTATCATATTAAACTGAATATCTTTGGTTTTAGACCGACAAAACAGGACATTTAAAGACATCAACTTGGACTTTGGATATTTTTCACTATTTTATGACACTTCATATGCACCTTGCAAGGTAGCTGGATTTGCAAGATCATGAAAGAATCCATCTAGCCAGGCTCCAAGTTATCCATTTGTGCCTGCACCAGAGGTGGTGCGAGCCAATCAGCGTCGTCGGTGGGACTACTGGCAGCCACAGGCGTGGTTTTAAGTGCACCAATAGTGAGAAGCTTTGTTCCTGATTTGTGATGTATTAATAGATCCATGTACTGATCTAAAATGCACTGCACAAAAAACATGAAATTGTCCCTTCAAAATAAAAGTTGTGGTGATGACAGTAATGAGGCAGGCATCATATGACTGCAGTATTGCTGTTAACATCACTACCTAATGTTGAATAGAGTTGTGCTTTTCATAATTTTAACTTCTGACTTTTTTTATATCATTCACTCACACAAGTTAGTCACAAAAATCCACCAATTCTTTTGCAGGCTTGTGGAGGAAATAAATGGGAGACTATTATGCTGTTTAATGTTTGAATTTTTTAAAGACATGCTCATAAATGTCAATGACTCCTTGATCCTACAAAGAACATGCCCTCCAGCGTACAATTAATGAAACTTCAACTCATTTCACAAAGTTCATCACAGCTCTTCGACCCAAAGCAGGTGTTGTTTCCATGTGGTTGCCACTTTTTCTGGGGTCAAGCTTTGGGAACCACCTGGGTTAAATATCTAATTTAGTCTGCACCAGATGGAGTACTTTTTTTATATGTCAGAAAATGAAATATAATCAATGCATTTTACATCGAGCAAGTGACTGATATAAAGGGCTGCTCCTAATGACAAACTGACAGGATTATCACCATCTCTTTGGCCAAATGACTAGAGCTGAATTTAAATTTATTTTCACTATTATTATTATCTCTCTAGGCAACATGCAATTGCTAGCATGTGTGCATGTGTAGTCTGACTCACTGGATTTGCATTCCAGGTAAAAGTCTGCCATTGGTTGACAGCGTCCACTATCTATGTTTTCAAAGTCCCCAAGAACAACCTCTGAGCTGCAACCTACATGCTGAAAACGGCAAATTAGCACCTGGGATGCTAATGGTATGAACGTAAACAAGCTAACAGCTGCTACCTTTTCTTTTGCAGTTATAGCATCTGTTATAACAGAACTGGAGAGTATTTCTTCATTGAAAGAAGAGCGAAGAATGACACTGAAGGCTTTTGTCGATGGCTTCGGCTTCGGTTCGGTGAGTTGATCTGACTGGTTTAAATTAGCTGACAGTTTGTTCATCCAATCACCTGCTAGAGGTTTTCAAGAAAGCGCCCGCCCTTTTCCCAACACTTTCTATGGACAGCTTCCCTGGTTCTGTGTAATAAACCAGCTGGTGTGTCAGGTTAGAAGGCCCTCTGTGGTCAATAATTAAAAAAAGCCTGATATCTCAAGAAAGCCTTGAAGGAATTTCTTCAAGCTCGGCACTACAATTTCTAATTTTGATACAATACCAAGAAAAATATAGATATTCAATACAATTCACAAATTTTTTGCTTTTTGTAAACAGATAAATATAACAAGGCTGTAACATGACAAAGGACATTAAACAAGAGTAAATGAGATAAGTGACAATAAGAGGACAGCACTATGAGTAAGTGAGAGGAGGCGGGGCTATGTGACACTGCAGCAGTGTGTGTCAACTGGCTGTCAGAGAGAAGAGAGAGCTGGTAATCAAATACTGCAAAATAAAGAGTGTTGAAAGCATTTCAAATATTAAGTATCGATATTTAGCAATAGTTCGATACTTTCAACAACACAACTTGGCACAAGTACCCACTTTTACTCAAGAATGAACTGACTAGAATTTGATGGTCAAAGGTCACTGTGACCTCACGAAACATGTTTTTAGTGATAACTCAAGAATGCACACACTAATAATCTCTTCAAAATATTTCACATAAATATCTAAAAGGATACTAGCAGTGTTGGAGAGTAACTAGTTACATGTAAGTAAATTATTATGGAATTTATTACATCACTGTCTAAAAATATGCAAAAAAAATTGTTACTCATACTCATCATACTCATCTGAATATTCTGAGTGACCTCTTCTAGTTTTTATTGATTTTGACTGCATTTAGAGGGTGACTCTTAGTTTTTTAATAGTATTTTACTTTCCCCACACTCTATTACTTTGTTTTAATTTTAATTTTTGCTAAGTCTAGGTTTAACCTCTGTGTCAGTTCGTAATGAGACTGTATCTGATTTAAATTGAGCTGTCTTGAAAGAGAAGATCCAGTCCGACAACTGAGCGCCATCTCTCTCCTCTCACTGTCACTGGGGCTCATTTGAAACCAACAATTCTCGTTTGGTTTGTTCACTCCTGAGCACAAAAACCCTCCGGTGGTGAGGTCTGAAACACGAGCCTGAGGTACAAAAGACATGAACTCACCTCAGGCTGCAGGGTCTGGAGAGCGTCGCCCCACGTGAAGTCGACAGGAAGGGCGAACAAGTGGCTCCCGGTTCCCCTCGCTCTGCTCTCCGCACATTTCAGCTCCGGACACCTCTGAGAGGAACAGCGGAGGAGGCGTCGTGACTCCCGCAGGTTCACAGGACGGTCCGGGACGAGGTTTATTGTGTGTAAACATCATCGCTGCTGCGTGTGAAAGTCACAGATTCTTTGCGCCTTCATCCAACATTTACGCGCTTTTTAAGCTCTGGAGAAGACTGCTGACACATTTTCTGGCACGTTTCTTTCCTTGAATGACACTGTAGGCGGTTGTACTGTTGCCTCTGTGTTGTTTTTATGTCACTTTTGGAGATAAACCAAAGAATGGACGCTCAAAATCCCTTCTTTATTCGTGCGTAAAAGCTCGTCAATGAGTGACCCGTTATGCGTTTCGTCAATGAAAGCTGGGTAAGTTTTCAGAGGCGTTGATGAGCTCCTGACAGACGGAGACTTTGAGCATTTGAGGGAACCTGTTGGATTATAAAAAACACAATCTGTCACTTTTAAGGTCGACAACTTTGGAGAGTCTGCTGTTTCTCATCCTGGTGATTTTTTTCGCCTTTGTCACCAAATTCAACCGTTCCCGTGGTGATTACATGGTGGAAACAATGTTTTTATGCAACACGAGTGCTATAAAAGACTGGAGCTATTTTCTCTCTCAGATTTTGCCTCTGATGAATAAAACTACAGGGTTCGTCAATATGAACAAAGCGGAAGATGTGACGACCACCATGGTGACGGCTCTGCAGCCGGACAGCGCCATGAGCGCCAGTAACCCGCCGCTCAACTCCAACCACACGTCGGGCATGGAGCACGTTTTCCAGTACTCGTACTCGGAGAGCGACCTGCTGTACACCGACTACCGGACACCCGCACGGGACTCCATCCCGCTGCCCAAAGCGGTCCTCTACCTGGTCATGGCCGCGCTGGTGGTGGTGGCGGTGGCGTACGCCATAGTTGGACACCTGGTCAAAGATGTGGTCAATGACTTTGTCGGTATGTGACCCGAATGTGTGTGTGTGTGTGTGTGTGTGTGTGTGTGTGTGTGTGTGTGTGTGTGTGTGTGTGTATATATATATATATATATATATATATATATATATATATATGTATATATATATATATATATATATATATGTGTGTGTGTGTGTGTGTTTGAGTATATTCCCACTGTGAATACTGAAGGGAACATGGAAAGAATCAGAATTGATGTTGGGTAAATGCAGTATTTTCTTTTAGTAAAAGAGTTAATTAAAATTCACATATACACTTTTACATTAACATTACATTAACTTGTAAAATATCAGTGAAATTGACCTTTTTTTCATTTGGCCCCTGGATCCAAAGATGAGCAGTATTTCAATTAAATTTATTTAAAATGCATATTTAATTACTTATGAGTATTTTGTCATTTCCATATTATTTATATTGAGAAAAAGTAAGAAAATACATATTTAATATGTAATTTTTTTTTCAAATCAGACACATTTTTATCCCTAGTTTAAAGACCTGGACTAAAACAAAAATCTAATCACAGTCTTTTGCTAAATGTGAGTTAGTCACATGATATCCTCTGTAGGGTCCAGCCATTCACTGAAAATAAAGATGGACCTTGCAGCTCCGCTTGGTCCCACTGTAAAAACTGAAGCCAAAATATCCCGGATATGACCACTGGTGATGTCACTTGGGGCCAGAGTCTGCACAGTAGTGATCTGGGTTGGATCCATGCTTTAAAGTTCTCGCCCACACAGACATCTGACTCACTTATATATCATCGAACAACTCATTAAAAACAAACTGATCAGAAAGATGAACACTTGTATAACTACAGCATGATAAGAACTACCTAAAATGATTCTTTGGGAAAAATACTATACTGCTGCCAGCCACCAGGGGGTGATGGAGATGCTTTGGCTTCACATTTGGGGAGCTGTGATCCTGTTTACCTCTATAACATGTCTGAGGGTCCATCAGTATGTTCATCATGAACATACATGGGGTCCTGCGTAACTTTGTCAGGCTACAATAATGACATGCTCACTGTACATTATACCTTAATTTTAATTCATCATTGTTGTAGGCCTAAAGCGATTCTTATATTCTTCAACTATAAAAATGCATCATATTCTATGTCTACAGTCTTAAGTCTCCCTGGGCTAGCTATGGATGCCAAATCCCCAAAAAATAAAAGTCAAAGAGGGAAATGGAGAATTTAGGAGTTGCAGCTCCATAAAGACTTTTTCTGTTTTCTTTTGTCCAAAAATATCTGTTTTGAAAGTAAAGGTTGCAGATCCCTGACCTATACACAGGCTTGGAGTAACAGATTATGTAATCTGGATACAAAAAAAATGTAACCATATGCTATTACAGTTACGGACAAAAAAGACGTAATCTAATCACAGTTACGTTTAGTAAACATGGGGATTATTAGTAGGATTACAAATTTGAAATACATTTTAAAATAAAGAGCAATACATTACAACATTCATGTGACTTAGAGGGACAGTTCACCCAAAAATGAAAATTCAGTCATTATCTACTTTCCCTCACTAATTCCTGCTCCTGTTTCACAGGAAAACAGCCCCTCAACAACAGACTTAAAAAATGTTATTTACACCCTGTTTTATAGCTTAAATCTTCACTGTAGATTTTAAGCTTGGAGCCACGTTCACATGTGTGTGCACTCCATCTGAGCTGGGTTTGTGTGATGTGACGTGCACATGCAAGGGAACAGCATGTCGGGGCTTTAGGAGACTTTGATTATTCCAGATCAGCAGTATGGAGGCATTTTATGTGTTTTTTGTTTTTTTTTTCTGTTTGAAAACTGGTCACCCATCACTGAAATTGTTTGGGAGATTCTGCAGTGCTGTTTCTCTGTGAAAGTCCAGCAGTATTTTGTGGACTAAAAAACTAAACTCGACCCTCAATCAGCATGAGGGTGAGTAGATAATGATTGAATTTTCATTTTTTGGTGAACTATCCCTTAAAGACCACCGTGGTCTCATGTGAACACACAGTGTACTGTACAGTTGCCAATTGATTATAATGTAATCTAGTGAAAAAATATTTCACTGGGTGAAAATTTTTGCCATTTTTTGTCTTTAAATCAAACAATCAATCAGTTGAGCTAATAAACCTTACAACATTTTATATTGAGGTTATCCCAAAGTAACGTAACTTGGATCAGGATCCTGACTACCAGGTAGTTAGTAACTGTATCAGAATACATTTTTAAAGTAACTCTCCTAACCTGCCTGATGAGGACAGACTGAAACTACCCAACGTACACGTGTGTCCACAACTGATGTGGGGAAATCAGCAGAGCTCATGTTTTCAGTGTAGGGGAGTTAAGGTCAATCCCATATTGAAGCTACCTAACGTGATAATATCAGTTTGTACAGGGTGTATTTTTCTATTTTCAAATTACAAATTGCTTGCATTTTGATCAGTTTAGCAGTTTTTGTATTTTATTTAAATATATTTGAAGAGAAAGTATTCATAATTTGTGATTTTGGATCTCATTAAAAAAGAGAACAATTGCATCCTGAAACTGACAACACAGAAAACAAACATCTTAATTAACAGATGAGTAAAGATATTTTGGGGCTCCTTGGAATAGCATCAGACAGATTCTTCATTAATTGAATATGTACAGTGACAGCTGTCACGTAAAGCAGTAAACTGTGGAGAGTATTTTATCGTTTAAAGTTAATCTGGTGTAGATGTACACTTCCTGTAGCTCCCGTCTCGTCTTGTGAGCCGATGACCTTGTGAGGGAGACGTCCTGACGAACTATCAGCGAGTGTCTGTGTGAGAAATGGAGAAGACGTCTGCTGTTTCTCTATTTTTGAAGAGTGTCCTGTGAGCGATACATAATGAATGAAACAATGAGTCTATTTTTAGGGCACGTGTTCTCTCATAGTGCTGACTTGAGCTGATAGTCTGCTCATTACATCCGGTGATTTAAAGCAAAATAGACGATTTCGCTCGCAGACGGGGGGCAGATCAGGACAGGGCCACATTAACTGAGCAGCTGCAGGGGGACCGTCAACCATCAAGGGACCACAGAATGAAAAGAAAATGTACTTTGAATACATTTTGTTATCGGAATGTAATTTTTCAAGCAAAAACATCAAACGTGTGTTGGTTCCAGCTTCTTAGACATAAGCATTTGTTACTTTTCTTCATCATTTATTATAGTAAACGAAGAGTCTTTGAGTTTTGGGAGATTCTGGGAGAATTTATGAGATTTTCACAATTTTCAACATTTTGTATGATAGACAATTAATCGACTAATTGTAAAAATAATTAACAGATCAATCACCAATGAAATTAATGTTAGTTGCAGACCTGTATCAGAACCAGTTGTTTCCAAAAATTTCCAAATATCTTCAGAGAGAAATATAAATAATTTTCATAATTTCACACATTTTTGTGTGAAATTCTCAGATTTTTGGTGGGAGTTGCATCAAATTTTGGGAGTTTGTCACCATTAACATTTTTGGTTAATGACAACAATATCAGGGGGAAGGGACATGATAACAAATTTTGTTAACAAGATTTTTAGATTTGAGGTTGTAACAAACACATTTTGAGGCACTGATCCAAACATTTGTGATGATTAACTCAGTTTTGGGAGTCATTCTGCCAAAATCTGGCATTCTGGGTGCTACAACACATTAATGACCAATAATTTGGGATTTTGGAACTGTTGGATTTTGACAGCAGATTTGCTCACTTTTTTTTACCTTTGGGCTGCAACAATAAAACAATAAAAATTCCTGATCCCTGATTACAAAATGACTTATAAAACTGTTGGAGAAGACCAGCGACAGGCGAACTGGACTGTAAATATGTTGAGTAATTCACGTGATGTTTAATATGTGGTTAACATTATGAAACAGTCACAATTTGATTTGGTTTGGATGACAAAACTACTTGGAAGGATTTAGGAAAAGATCATGGTTTGGGTTAAAATAAGTATGTTATGTTATGTAAGACATGTCATATAAGTAATGTGATTTAATGTAACTTAAAACCTTAAATGTAAGTCAACTTTGACTCTGTGTTAGTTTGACCCATCCATCCACTCCACCTCCTCCACATACAGACTTTTTACTAATAATAAGTCGAGGTCACTGCCAATGTGTCTGAGTCAGAAACTCAGGGGTTGTCTTTAAAGTAAAATGACACCATAGCCATGAAAATGACTTTCTAATGGAATGGAAAGCAAAACCAACAGTATAGAGCTGAAAGATTTTGAAAAAGTATCTAATTGGGTTATTTTGACCGATATTGCAATTGCCTTATGATTTGCGATATTGTGATTGATCATTCTTACATCATTATTCTTATTTTGATTGAAAAACATGTCAAAATGACTATAGTGTGATTTTTTGCAGGAATCTCTACCAAAGGAAGATGTTTGTTTTAAGTCTGTAGAATCTGATTTTTAGGGCAGGACATCTCTGCATCACTACATTCATTCATGTAAAAGTTATTTAACAGATATTGAATCTCTTGCCATTTGAAAAGTGCAGAAATCCATATTGCAATTTCGATAAAATTTGGATTAATTGTGCAACCCGACACCAGTATATTTGCTTCATGCTACCCAAACTGCTGAACGTTACCCTCACCAGGGATTACACTTAAACACACTTAAGAATTTACCTTTTTTTTGAAGATATATGAATTATCAATAATTGTAGTAACTGTGCACATACACAAGTAAAGCTAAAAGATGTTGCACAGAACCTGAGAAAGGTTTGAGCCCACTGTGCCTGAGTTTTCTCTCTCTGCAGTCACATCACCACACCTGTCCTCTCGTGTTTAAATGACTTCTGTTTCTGCCTTCTTGTTTTGTCTTCATCACGTCATAAGACACAGAAGGAGACTGTGTGCAGAGTCGCTAACATGCCTGTTCTCCTGCAGGTGGAGGCAGGTCGATCGTTGCTGAAGGCGACGGCGGCGAACCCAGCGAACCAGGTAAAGAAAAAAAGACAAAGCTCACATGGGTGACAGTCTGCAGCACTTAGCTTTGCCACAGAGACACTCTGACCCCCCCACCCCCACCCCCCTATCTGTCTGTCTACCTGCACCTCACCTGACCTTCCCACCTTCATCTGAAAACTCACACATACACATGTACACAGACACACAGGTGGGACTCTGTGTGCTCTCCTGGGTATTTTGCTGAGGTGTAAATGTGGAACCTGAGTGTTTTGCGGCTGATTTCCTTCTCACCAGAGGAGGATTGAAAAGACAAGTTTCTGGTCACTGCGAGATGCTTCACTCTACTGACATTCAGAAAAGCAAAGCAGTCTGTTTTAGACATGTTACGGTCCAGATATAAAGAAAAAACTGGACTGAATGAAATAAAATGAAATACTGCAATGTACCGGTGTGGATCAGCAGCAAAAAGTATTTTAGCCAACTAAAAAAATCACTATCGGTTTAAGTGTAGGACAAAAGAAACTGTAAAATTAAAATACAGCTTTTAGCTTGCAAAACATTTTTAGCCCTGAGTATTGTCTGCAGGTAGCAGACAACAGTAAGGTGTAGTAAGAGAACAATGTTTAGGGGGACTTTAAGTCAGAAAATCAGACATTTGGGAGTTTGGAGAGTGAGGGGGACACAGCCAGGGGACATTTATGCCTTTGTGGTCATGTGTCTGTTGTGTGGGTCTGAGGAATCCCGCTCTGCCTTCTGTCTGTTCTTCACACTCATAACTGTCAGCCTTAATCTCAGCTCTTCATCTGACAGAACAATGATTGATGTGTCCCAATTCAAAAAGGCTCCACCACACATGATGGGGCTGCTGTGCCGCAGACATCTCCCCCAGAAACAATTTTATGGTGCTTTGCCTCTAATGGAATTACAGAGGCTGAACCCATCATAACTTTCTGTCAGATGAAGTTTGCAGGCTTGTTCTGTGCACGTTCTGAATACTCAGCCTGCTTGTTTTTGCCCCGTGAACATGAATGTTCCAGCGTGCGTGTGGTCGCGCTTTATACCTCCGCTCCCGCGAGGCTGCGTCTGTGAAGGTTTGTCACAAACTGTTGTCAAGTCCTTTGTTTAAAGAAATGTAGAAATACCACAGCTCTGCCTGTAAAAGTTCCTGCATTCAGGTTTTTACCAAAAAGCAAATGTTAAACAAGGATTAGCAGGAAACGTTTCTCTCTCTTTGTACTTCAGTTTTGGGCATTTTAAGGGTTTTAGATCAGTAAGAGAGGAAGAAGAAGAAAAAGATTTTGTAATGTTTGTGTTTACCTGCCTAGCAACTGCAGATGGAAAGTATTCACTTAATCTAAAGCTGTAAAGATCAGTCAGTTTATTGATTTGTCAACTAACAAAATTCATTCATTTCACTATTTTAATCTTTTGAGTCACCTCAAGCAAAAATGTCAAACATTTGCTCAAATGTGTGTTTCTGCTTTGTTTTATTGTGGGTTGAACAATTTTGAGCAATTTGAGTATTTGACCTCAGGATCTTGGAAATTGTGAAGGGAATTATTCACAATATTCTGACAATTTATAGACAAAGATATATTATAGTATGGAGATTAATCAATAATGATAATAGTTTTTCACATGGTTCTGGAGAAATAAATAGCTTTTTTTAAAGGATCCAAATTAGGGTTCACTGATTTGATTGTGATTATTTTGATTGATCTCTTGGTACCTCACAGGTTCATTTTAAGCTTTTATGTCGGGTGGATTGTATCCATATGCAGTTGCGCACTGCTCAAGAGGTGATGCACATTCAGTTCAGAATATATTCTTGATTGGGGGCACAATTTTCAGGGGGGGGCTTTGCAGAGTGCTCCGCTGTGTTGAGCAGTGGAGACCAGCCTCTCAGGGAAAAAAAGCTGTTGCTCTCTAAGATGCAGAGCGGGTGCAGAGTTTTTGAGGTGAAACACTGAACAGACTGAGCAGAGAGTTATTTCCTTCACCACGGTGTTGGTTGAAGTTGGTTAATGCTGCGGTGTGTTTCGCTTTGCCGCTCTTGTGTGTTACAGCTGATCGCTGCTTCGCTCTGTTAACGTCTCACCATTACTCTTTGCTGAGGGTAAAAAGTATTTACAATTTATTTCACGTTTCTCTTGCAAGCTCAATTATGTAGACACTAAATCAAAACTTTCCTCCGACCACTGCCTTTTGAGAAGATGAAGTTTATCCCTCCCTTGTGTGCATGTGTGCATTGCCTCACAGATTAGTATTTAGTATTTAGTATTTATTAGTATTTAGAGTATTTCCATCACCCCTAGTTCATGGACAGCAGCAGACACCACACATAGGTAGCAGTTCTGCATACTACTTTATGGAGTCTGCTTGAAGGAAGTGTTCCACGCATGTGCAGCAGGTTGGTGTCTACAGGATAAGAGTAGTGGCCACATGGCCAGGTGGTCAAAACAAATTGCTGACGAACTTTAAGTCACATATACCCAAGTGGACCTTTGCAAACTTACAGGCATGAAAAGTATAATACAGGCTTTATACAGAATTAGTTGCACCACAGTTGACACAAAATATTGATTAAGGGAACTGTGCAAAAATGAGGGTTGCAGTCCAGATAGCGACTTGGAGCACAGACTGTTTATTAAATAGGCTGTAATCCTGTTTAATATATGATCTATGTTTGAAGTGAGTTGTTTCCCCCTGACCCCTCCTCTTCAAACATGGCAGAAACAGACAGGCTGCAGTAGCGCCGCAAGATCGCAAGATGCTTGCAACTTTGCAAATTGACAAACAACAATGAATCCTTCACTGCAAGCTAATCAGCTGTTTATAACTGTCACTTGTCTGTCAATTTAAAGTTTAGACCGTTATCCACAAAAAACAAAAGCTCACTGCTCTGAAAGTGTGAGTTCAGTGACTGCCTGTCTCACTGTCTGCCAAACCCTATTAACATTTTGCTCAATTTAACCGTTATAAACATCTACTACTTCTACAAGATGATTAATGGTTTCTTCTTACTCATAAACAGACACTTACTCATTTGGCAAACTTAATAGTTTCCTTGATCTCTGATGATGCATCCAGGTCATTTTATAATTTATTACAGGTAATATATTACAGATTTCTCCTTTAAATACAGAACTCCCTAAGACTTTGATTGTTTCAGGTTGATTTTCTTGCTAAAGCCTTTCTGAATATTGTTCTCTTATGGTTGGGCAGAGCCAGTGTGAATGAATATTTGTACAGTGAAGCATGGTGCTCTTTGTAGTAGACATGCAAATCCGACATTGTCCAAATCTCAACTTCTTTAACTGAGACAACGATCTCCATCTGCACCGACCTCCACAGTAATAGCGCTGTTATCTCTTTGTCTCTCTGCAGACTGGGTGTTTGGCTCTCGTCGAGTTACCAACCGCAACAAGACGGAGATAAACTGCATCACCAACAACATGAGCGAGATGAGCGAGCTGGGCGAGACTCGGCCTCGGCTGGTGGAGATGAGCTACATTTCCCTGAACCACACCAACTGCCTGAGCTCCAGCAGGCCGGAGGAGATCGTGGTCACCATAGATGAGACGTTACAGCAGCGACCTCCGGACACTCACTCCGGGACTTAACCGTGGCCTCCTGACCTTCCCTGAGAGAAATACAGCAGCGTATTTGCTCGCGTTTCATGTTCAAGTGGATTTACAAGTCTTTCATGAATCAAAGCTCTATCCACTGTTTTATCACCTGCAGGTGGGCTGTCAGACCTGTGTAATGTTGGGCCAGAGGGGACTTTGAATTGTCAGCCTGAACTGGAACATTGGAGGCATCCGAGGCTGGCGTTTGTACCTGATTGGACTCCTTTCTGTGGAGAAGACTCGAGAGGACGGCTGCGGCTCTTTTTTGGACAAGCAGTCTGAAAAAAAAGGTGTTTTTTTTGCCCTCATTGTTCTGCCCCGTGACCCGTTGTGAAAATACTCTGTTAATGTGACACATGCAGTTCACCGTAACCACAAACAGTCTGTAATCGCTAAATATACAATACATGCTGGTCAGTGCTTATTGTAATATTGCTGCAAGGAAAGTTAAACATTTTATAAAAACAATCACATCAACAGCTTTTTATTTTACTTGATGCTGTGAGACACTTAAAGTGGAAAAATGCCTTTTTAAGCCCTTTAGATCACATCCCTGGTCATACTGTGGACCAGTCAGGACAACTCATGTCCCACCAAAAAAACTTACAAACTTAGCAAATTTAAGACAAAAAAAGAGCATTTTAAGATCTTCATTTGGGCTCAAATTAGTCTCGGGCTGAGACGAGATGAAGGCTGTTTCTTAGGAGCCGAATTTAGGGAGTACGAGAAAATGTTGAGCTCATTTATGTCCAGGAGACACAAGCTAGACAAAGATGAGACCTTTCCTTTTCCTCTGGGTTGAACAGTTACAAAGTTTAATAGCCAACAGTTTGATCTTTTAAAATACATTTTCCCAGCAAAACTGAAAAGAAAAAGCCCCCTCAAGATGCGGTTTTGCCACAGTTCTTAAGAATGAGTGATATTTATGTCAAAAAATACATACAGCAAACTAATTTCTTTGTCTTCTTATATCAAAATCCAGTCCGTGGCTTCATCGACTTGAATTAGCCGATTTGGGTTGATAATATCATGATATTCATCCAGGAATCAGTTTTGAACTTTTAGCTGCACAGAACTAAGATTCAGACTCAGACATGACCACTTTTTAATGTTCAAATCTAATTCCTCTCAACGTTATACCCCACCTGCCTGTCCCGTTTCACTCAGCAATATGTCACAATACAGAAACTAGATACTCTTGAAATAGACTTTTTGTAATTATTGTAAAGTTTGTATCAAGCGCCTCAAATGACACAGAAAGGCTGCAAATGTTAACACCTCCTTCTTTTTTATATCTGTAATAACGCTGTAATTACTGGGAGCAAAAAAAAAAAAAACTTTCACTACACGGTGATAAATTTAAAGTAAAGTATTTTGTAGTTTCATGTTATTAGCTTGATGTGAACAAGTGCTAAATCACCTTTAAGAGCTCTGGTTGCACCTGACTGCAAAAAATTTAAAAAATATCAAAGCCATTGTCATGTAAAACTAAAACAAAAACAAAAAAAAATCAAATCGAGTCATTTCAGTTGTTGAAGGTTTATGATTCCTTGGTATTTTGGTTAAACATGGCATCACCTTTGAATCAAAATGTGCTTATTGCTTGTTCATTTTTCTAATGTTTTAATATTTCATGTGAAATGGCTTTAGTCAAAGCCTTTGTTTACCGTTATTACCTCACTGTTAAGGGCTACATACCGCTGCTGGCACTCAAAGCTGCAACGAATGGGGCTTTTTTTTCTCTGCATGCTGTCATTGTTATATATTGGGGAGATTTCTGCTCTAACTGAAGTCACTGAAATGTGAATGAAACACAGTTACACATATCTGAGGTAAAATGGAGTAATGTAGTATTTGAATACAAACGGTGGGCCACAGATTTTAAGGGCAGTGAAATAAAATGTTGTTTAACTCTGCAGCAGTATAATTTCCCAGATGTTAAAGATGTCAAGATGTTAACTTGCAAAAAAAGCTAATTTAATTTCACCACCTTGATGCCGTCAATCACTGTACTCCTTTCAAGTCATGTAATAAATATTCATGGAGGGAACTGTTTTTGTTAATTACTACTTTATTATTTTCATATCAATTAATGCTTTTGACCTCTGGGTATGTGCAGATAATCTGTTGTCATGGAGACAGATGTCAGTTTCATATTATAACTGATAACTGTCTACTACAAGCTATCTATCTTTCTTACAAAAATGTATCAGACGATGGCAAATTGTAAAATTCATCATAATGTTGTTTTCCATTTGATGGTGGCTTGACTTTCTAGGGCAGAGGTTTTTTTTTTTCAGCCGAGGACCCCTCACAGGATCCAAAACATACTGCATACATTATTCATTTAACTATTAAGCCTTTTGTAAGAAATAAAATACTTTTAAAAAAAATCTATTTTAATTTGATTTAAAATATATTTATTGTATTATTAATTATTTACTGATCATTATTATTAGTTCTGTGGCACCTTGCCAGAGGCTCCTTGAAAATTTTTTGGATTCGTTCATTTAAACTATTATGATATAAAATTTATTTATGTATTTATTTTACAAAAGATTTTATAGCCTGTATTTACTTTATGATTAGACTATTAACAGTAATTACACAACCTATTCCCTTTCCATAATATTTAATATTAATATTACATATTAAATGTAAGATATATAGTATAATATTATTTATATACTATTTATATTTTTTTTATTGTATACTATTTTAAAAAATCTGAATCTGGATTTTATTTGTTGTTCTTTCATAAAACTAAGCATAAAATATAGTATAAGTATAAAAAAATAAATAAATAATTTTAAAAAAGCTACGTCAAATTATTCCAGGGGATATGTTTTCTATCTCGTAAGGGTTCACTGCCTGAGAAAAAAAAGAGAGCTTCCGCATTAGGGATGACTACTTTATGTTTTTTTAAGTGAAGAAAACAACTGAAAAACACAGGGACAACCAACCAGGTGGGGGACAATCGTCACAGTATATTTGGGCATATTTTCTGGCTGATGAGGTTGTGATAGAAAGAGTGACAAGGATAAATAACACAAATATCTACACAAGTAAGTGGTGACTTTGTTGTTGTTACTGTACAGAAGAAAATCAATCATTAAAGTCAACCCAAGTTTCCCTAAAAGTACAACATTATGCAAATGCTGCTTTGATAAACTAAATGGATGATAACATACATGCTCCCACTGACAGAATGAGCCTGTTGGACGCTGACGTCCTGTCTGGTGATGGTGGAGACACTCAGTAAGTAGCAGGACTAGTCAAACAAGGTGACAGCTCTTGGGACGAAGCTGCTGAGGTGACAGGAGGTCTTACTGAGCGAGCAGGGATGGGGGGAGGTTTTTGGAACAGATGGTTACCTGGGTGGGCAGGGTTGCTGGCAATCCTCGCTGCTCTTTCATTAGCTCCTGTGTCATGCACTTTTTTTGAGTGGAGGGGAAGCTGACAGGTAACAACCACACTGAGAAGGGTGGTTCACGCGCTGGAGTTTGTCCTCAGAATAAAGGAAAGACTGCGAAGGTGCTTTAAGGTGATGAAAAATTTAGACCGGGGCTGGATGTGATGTGTGTGCTGTCAAATTAAATACATCTTCCTCTAGACACTGTCCTGCAGGAGGCATTTTTTTGTTCTGTTTGCTCATTAGATGATGTAGAGTTGAATGAATCTGTTGAAATCACAACAGAGACGTTGATTTACTGTCAGAATCTTAATTATTCCAGCTTTAAGTTTTAGAAAAGCTGTCAAGTCAGTCAACTTTCTTCTGTCATTTCCTGTACTTAGATGTGTTTGTCTCACCTATGAAAACCACATTTTGAATAAATATGTTAGTGTGGGACCTGTAAAAGCAACATATCATCACATCTAGCAAATGATTACAAAGCACTAGCTAACCAGAAAGCTAACGATTGACATAGATGAGCCAAATAGTTAACCTAGTTAACCAGTGTTTTGTTACAGAGAAAAACACTAGCTAACTAGCAATTGATGTAGATTAGCCAGCTTGTTAGGTAGTGTTTTGCAACAGAGAAAAATGCTAGCCATCTAAACAGATTAGATTAGAGAATAAAAAAGAAAAACTAGCTAACTATTGATTTATATAGATTTGCAAGGTTGTTAACTGGTGCTTTGCTACAGAGTAAATAGCTTGCTAGCTAACTAACAAACTAATGATTGATGTAGATCAGCCTGGCAGTTAAGTAGTGTTCTGCTGCAGAAAATTACAGTAGCTTGCTAATGATATATGTAGATTAGACATGTAGTTAGCCAGTGTTTTGATGCAGAGAAAAACACTAGCTAACTAACAGTTGATGTAATTTAGCCAGCTAGTTATCTAGTGTTTTACGTCAGAGAAAAACACTAGCTAAGTAATTAATGAAAGATTTATGTAGGTTAGCTAATTAGCTAGTGTTTTGCTAACATTAGTTAACCTAAACACAAAACAGCCTGTGTAAATTCGGCCACTAGGGTTCTCTTTTACATTAATACAATCATGAGAGACAATCTGGTGATATCATGATGTAGTGTGGGGTCATGGGAGTTGTTTTCTTCACTTTTAAACAGGTACCATAGCTGATGAAAATCTATCGGACATGGCGTGTCGTGCCGTGACGTGTCCAGTGTATCCCGTGTTTCCCAGAAGATATAGCAACTAGCGAACAACGGATAGCAGGAAATACATTGTTACCTTGAATAAATTACAGATATCTTTGCATTTGTGGAAACTTTTGAGATATGTAAGTACACAATTCAAAAATACACAGGAAAAAAAAGAGTCTACATATAGTGGCTCTGTAGGCTGTGGTATAGTGGTACTTTGGGCTAAATGCTAATGTGTGCATCCTAACGCTCACAGTGACAACACTAACATGAAGTAGGTTTAATATCTACAATGTTTTGCATGTTAACATGGTAACATTTGATAAATAGCACTAAACTCAATTTACAACTGAGGCTGATGGGAATGTCATTGGTTCTGCAAGTAGCTGGTGATCACAAAGTGTTGGACACATTGAAATTTTGACCCGATGAAAATATGAAAAGTAGCAGGATCACCAAAGGTATGATAATTCATCCTAAAAGGGAGCACAAATGTCTGTACCAAATTTCATGGCTATTCCTCCCTTATGGTCCATATATATATCACAAAATGTTAACGTCATGGAAAAGTCAGTCACTAAATCCAGTACGATTCATCCTCTGGGCACCATGGATATCTGTACCAAGTTTCACAGCAAACCATCCAATAGTGGCAGAAATACTTAAAAAAAACACACAAATGTCATCCTCATGGTGGCATTAGAGGATCACTTTGGTCAGTAGGATTCATCCACCATGAATGTCTACAAAATTTCAGTTCCTGAGATATTTCAGTCTGGATGAACCGACAGACCAGCCTTATGCTACATTTGTGGACTCCCAGCACGGTTGGCTCAAGATGAACAAGAATTTCATGACACAGATGTCCTCTTCCCATTGATATTGTACAACACGTGTGAGCCGTGTGCCGCGCTCATTAGTATTTCCTTTGCATCCTCACAGCAGTTGGTCATTGCAAGAACCTCTGAGACTGGAAGTTGTTGAGGGAGGGGCCGATGTAGGAAAAACATACTGCAGCGTGCATCATCAAGGTCATCCCACTTCAGAGCTGTGATATAAGGAGATGTTATTCTAGTGCTTTACTGCTTCAGTGAAATAACATTTTTATTCTGTTGTCTCTTTGACATTTCAGAGACATTTAGACTCATCTTCACTGTTACTCTGAATTTGAATTTAAGTGAAGAAAATTACTCTAAAATTGTGTCTGATAGATAGAAATTTAGCAATTTTAACATTTATGATTTCAGTATCATTTTGTTTGTATATACAAGGTGTGTGAGCAATGGGAATGAAACCTGAAGGAGTTCAGGTTCAAAGGGCAAGAAATTATGTAACCAAACAAAAAATAAACTAAAAAATGGTGTGTGTGTGTCACAGCCTGATATTGGATTTGATATTTATGTGATCATGAGCAGCAGAGCCCCCAGAGAATGATATAATTAGGAGAAAATTAATTTAAAGCTGTGTTACACTATAATCACCATCATTATTGTCACAAGTATAACTTTTCAAGTTGTTCATGTGGTGTTTGTCTAAAACTCCCTGAACTCATTAACTTACTGATCTGAGTTTGAGCAAAGTTAAGAACATTTATACATAACAAATTCAAATTTATGTTAAAAATATCAAGAAGGGGGAATGAAAGTTTGGGGCCACTGGCTGAAAGATGCTCACAAATAGGAATGTAGTGTTTGCCTAACAAGCAAAGACCAAAGGGATTAAGGGCCCCTGTGCTCAGTGCACAAAGAAACACAAAACAACTACAAAGAGACGCAAAACAACCATAATCAGACACAAAACAAACAGAAATAGATGTAAAATAATCAAAAGTAGACACAAAAATGACCATAATCAGACACACAATTACCACAAAGAGACACAAAATGACCATGAAGAGACATAAAATGACTACAGACACTAAATGACCACAAAAAGACACAAAACAAACAGAAAATAGATGCAGAATGCCCCAAAATAGATAGAGAGGCATACAGTGACTACAAAGAGTTGCAAAATGACTACAGAGACACAAAATGACCACAAAAAGGCACAAGTCTGTACAGACTGACGTCTACTGTCATCATTATATATGTTGAATCTGTATACACTAAATTATCAAAATATGCAGATTCACGTTCATTTGCTGTACTTTGTGATTGAAATTATCACTAAATGATGCAGAAAATCAGTTCTGTTCTATTCTTGATCCTTTTTTTTAGCCTCATAAAATGTTCATTGTTCTCACTTGACTTTGAGGAAAGCTTTGACTAAACAGAGACATTTTTCACTGTGACAGCAGGTCCTCCTCATTGTTTGTGCTGAAACAGAGCAAAGCACACTAAATTATTGATCGTATGAAAATGTCACGCAGGCTCGTCGTATCGTCGCGGGGCAGTGTGTCAGTGTGAGCAGCAAAAAAAGTTTGACTCTGAATTCAGATGAAGTAAATGTCATCACTTTGTTTGAGACTGATTTTAATTGCAGATAAAGTTTTACATGGTATGAACATGAAGTATTTTGACTCACATCTGCTTATTTTGAGTCTGTTGTGACTTCCAGAGCAAAACTGCAAAAAGAAAGAAAGAAAGACAAATTTACTGTTCATTCTTAGAGTAACGTTTCCAACTCTTCCCCTTCTTTAATGGTTATTCTTTAATGCTGAAATGTTAAACGTGTTCTCAAAGTGAATCAAGGTGTTTAAACATACTGATGAACACAATATTGTGTTGCTTACTGTGTCATAAAAAGGGTAAAAGCGCCCTCATGTGGCCAAACATCAGAATACGTGCAGAGAGCAACTTGATGTTCAGAAACAAAAAAGTTAATTATGTATCACATGATGCATAATAATTACGGTGAAACAATTGCTGGTATTCTTGTTTTCACTCTGACAATGCAAAGAAAAATAATTAAAGTAAATAAAAAAAAAAAGAGAATCTCCAATCCAATCCAATTTTACTAATAAGGCAGATTTTAAAACAACAGTATAACAAAAGCTATAAAAAATAAAGATCAGTTTAAAAGACAAAAGAAACAATTCAGATTATTTTTATAGCACATTAAAAATGACATGAGCTGACCAAAATGCTGTATAAATATATGCAGAAGAAAAACAGGTCAAACATTAAAAAGCTACAGAAAAGAGATGCACGGGCCTTCAGCTGTGCTTTGAATGACTCAAATAGAGGGGCCAGTTTGGTCCAACAGGCAACTCTCATAATGAGTTTTAAAAAAAAAGTAGAGAAAACAGAGGTTTAAGACAGGATTTAAAAGCAGGCAGTGTAGGGAGTCGCCCCAACATGCAGAGGCAATTTTGTTCCAGAGTTATTTGGCAACAAGTAGCAACTGGTCAGCTGACCTGAGTGATCTTGATTGGTTGCAAAAGGTCAGAGAGATGACGGAGAGATGAACACGAGCCTGCAGCCCCTCACATCTCCAAAACACATCATGGCAAACTTTCCAAACAGACATTATTTAGATAAACTCACCACATATGGGGAATTTCACGGTTACTGTTTTTCCTGAGAAAACATTTGACCTTCATGTTGTGTATGATGTGGTGATGTGACGTTTTATACAACATATTAAGGGCTTTTAATCTGGCCCTAAACCTCTGACATTTCCTGTGGTTACTCATGATAATCTCTCCCCCAAACCCTGTTTCAGGTTTTCAGGACTAAGAGCTGGTTTGTTGCCTGTCTAAATTCAAAGAACTGGTTCAGAATTAGGCTCTGGCTCTGAACCAGCCCTGGAAACACCTCGGTCGGTAATATATCCGTCCATCCATCTTTATCTGAACTTGGATTGTGGAGGTAACAGTTCCAGCAGGGGACCCATACTTCCCTTTACCCGGCTACATTAACCAGCTCTGACTGGGGTATCCTGGGGCGTTCCCAGGTTAGGGTGGAGATATAATCCCTCTACCTAGTCCTTGGTCTGCCCTGTGGCCTCCTCTGAGCTGGACCTGCCTGGAGCACCACCCTATAGGGAGCTGACCAGGTCCTTATGAGATGCATGAACCACCTCAACTGGCTCCTTAAATCCCTAACAGATGACTGAGCCAGAAGGCAAAGCTCTGGATCCACTGGTCCATCTTCACTCCTACTCTCACCTATGGTCATGAGGGGTGGGTCATAACTGAAAGAACAAGACACAAGTGGCTGAAATGGGTTCCCTCAGGAGGGCAGCTGGTGTCTCTCTTAGGCTAATAGATGTACATTTGAACTCAGACAGTGCGTATAGGTACAATGCTACACAATAAGGTAGAGGTTGATGCATCTTGCCATCTTCTATTTATTTTCTCCAAAGCTCTCATTTTTTTCTTATCTTCAACAGAAATTCAGGTACCAACTCATCCACAACCCGCTGCAAATTAATCTCCCAATACAGAACTTTTGTCCCAACAAGATCCCTGTTGATGAGGTCTTAGTTCAAGGTTGCAGCCCAAGAGTTTAATGGTGGAGGGCTTTCATCTCTGAGCTGTCCAGCTGCCCGTATGAACAAAGTCATGGTTTTCTTGAAAACAGCTCTAATTAACTGGTTGGCCGGGGACCAGAACAGAAGGACCTGCCATATGGAGATGTGGCCGGACTAACTGAGAAGCACCAACCTCTGTCAGACGGCAACAATGTGCAGAAAGAGTGATCGACCTCAGGTTATTCCATTATGTCCACACCACCCTGAAACAATCTAGTTTTGTCCGAACTGAGATAAATTGGATCAGGAGGAATTAGCAGACAAGAATGCTGTGTAAGTTTGTTAAAGATTGCTGAGACAGTGAATAACTAAGGCCAAGACTTGCTGCTGATAAATGATGAAAATAGAGGCATTGTGAATTTAAAAAAACAGGTAAGAATCATGGCAGTCATCCAACTAGACACTGAGGACTAAAATGAAAACAGTTTTGTGAAATGTCAAGTTGTCTGGTCCAGTTTTTTACAACTTAAATAATAACTTTTGTGTTTTTAAACCTTGGTCCTGTTTCCCCAAGTGTCTCAGTGACTAATGGGGACAACCACTTTTGAAACTCGTCCAATATTGAGAGAAACTGCTGCAGCCGACAAAGGCTAAACTTAGCTTCAACTCCACTGAGATGGCTGTTTCTCTGAATATAGACATTAAGTGTAACGAGCTGACAATTCAGTCTGATATCAGGCTATTTTCAAACCATAAGACCATATAAAATTGAAAAACTCTGGTTTTTAAAGGGAGCAATAAGCTATAAATGCAAAATTGAAGTGAATGAAAAATTTCTGGTGTGACCCTTGGGAACTTTTTGTTATTATCTTTTTGTATGTTTATTTATTTATTTATTTTTAATTCAATTTTGTTTCAGTAAGTTTACAGATTGTGGTTGCTCATTTTATTTTCATGTTAATTGTTTAATTTTAGTTTAGTTTGTGTTGGTTTCAATATTGGTTTGACTTGTTTTTCAAATTGATGGATTTGTCAGGGGGAAGATTCGAAAAGTTCAGAATATTACAAGACAAACACAACACAACACTAAAGGCAGTAGATTCACAGTTGTGCTGACATCCCAGTCTTAATAAAAATATTAATGATTCCTTGTACTGGTTGTGTTAATGAATTTAACCAAATTAACAAAGACTAAAACTAAAGACATTTCCTGTATATTTTAATTTAATTAAATGTAGTTTAATTTAATTTAATTTAATTTCATTTCATTTCATTTCAATTTAATTTTCTCTGTTTTATTTTCTCTATTTTATTTCAGTTAAATGTTTTGTTCACACCTTGCTCGTGTTTTTAGTTTAGCTTTATTTAATAATCTTGTTTCGTGCAAAACAAAATAGAAATAAATAATCATCAATAATCATTTATATTCATGTTTTAGTGACAGTGAAGCTTCAACAATCGTTTCTAAGCCCACACACAAGCCACAGCCCTGACGTTGCCTTAGCAACGGGCCGCGGAGTTGGGGGACGCCTCGAGCGACTTGTAATTGGTCAGCTCAGGCTGTTGTTCCAGGCTAATCCTCCCTCTGATTCATCACGTCTACTGTCGCTCATGCAGACAGCAACGTGATTGGCTGAGTCCTAACCTCGCGGCCCGCCTCGGTGAATAAGCTTCTGCAGCTGCACACAGTCAGAGAAAAACGAGCGGAGGAGGTACCTTCGCAATGTAGTGAACTCAAAATGGGCTGTTTTGAGGAGTAAAAAGTTGTGTATTTTAGTTTAGTGTTGGCTGACTCTTGGAGTCGTGACTTTACTTGGAATTACACAAAGTTTGGAGAAATGTAGGTACTTTTGGGGCGCTTTTGACGTTGCTTCACGATGGAGGAACCTGCGACAAGGCAAGTGGTGAAACCGCGTCTGTCTCGTTAACGTTAGCTAACTTAACGTTCAGTATTGATGGCGTGATAGCTGCTTGTTAAGTCAACTTTAAGAGCTTAAACATGTGTTCAAAGTGCAGGGTGATGTATGACACGTACGTCTAAATAGTGACACTTGTGAATAAAGTAATATTGACATGACTGACTCTTCTCCACAGAGAGTTTGAGATGTCGCTGTCAGACGGTGGTTCGGACGACGATATGCCTTTAACGTTACCCGCAGAGGGCAGCCACAGTGGGAGCATCCGAAAGGTGAGACTGACACTTAAACACTCTCTCGGACACATGAATACTGTACACGTGTACACACACTTGAGACGTGTGATAAACTTGAGGAAAAGTTCTTAAAGCGGTCCTGGAGATCGGCAGATCCTGGGTGGCTCCATAAAATCAAGAGTAAAGTAACTGCAGACTGTGGACTTAATCCCAAAGTACATTGTGTACAAGAATAGCTCCTGTTACTAGTGATGTACGATCAAAATGTGCTGATAAATTATTGTCTTTTTATCCTAATAATGAAACTGAATATCGGCTGTGATAATGTGAAAGAATTTAATTTGAATTCTTAGGCTTAGGTGTATTAAATTATGTCATTATTTCTTACTCTCAGGTGTGCATAAAGTGCAGGTAAGGTGAACTTTATCTTATTGATATTGGTCATGAGAAGCAGGTAAAAAAAAATCCATCTTCTGTGTCCATACCTGTTCTCATACTGTAATAAATAAACAAGATGCAGTGTTTTCACGTGAGGCTCCCTTGGCAAAGCTTTATAAATAGAACTGTGCAGCTTGATCTCTGGATACTTGTAGTAGTAACATAAAAAACACAAAAGAACCACTGAAGATGATGTCCGTCTTGTCTGTCTGGCAAATATGAGCTTTCAGAATTATTATATCTGCTGAAAGTATTTGGTTGAATTTAAAGTATTATAGTGTAAAAACATAACAAAACATATTTTCTCAATTACCTCTGGTGTTATCTAAGTATACTAGTATTATCAGTTGTGTATGAGTTCGGAGATGTCAGTAGAGCTGCAATGATTAACTGATTAATTGAGCAAAAGCAAAGTAAAGACAGTAAATGGAGAGTCTTCAGGTTTCGGACTGTTTGTCGGAAAGGAGAAGCAATTTGAAGATAATGCTTTGGGAAACTGATAAGCATTTTTCAATTCAAGTTCAGTTCAAAATTCAAAAAAGTTGACAGTGATTCTATGAGAAATTGCTTCTGGGAAGACACATTACTGCTGAATGTTTTACAGTACTGTGTGAACAACAAATAAAATTCCATTTACCTTCACTGTATTAAGGTCGCAGCAGAAATTGCAGAGGAGAAGATCTCAAAACTTTAAGAGATTATCTGTATGGCTAAATACTAGTAGGAGTAAGAGACCAAAAATGTATTTGCATATTCATAGAGATGATCCAATATAATTTTTTCCTTTCCAATACCAATTCTGATTTTTGAGCACTGAGTATGGGCTGATACCATATACCGATCCGAAACCAGCGAGTTAAAAAAATGTATGATACTGCTGGGCTGTAGTAGGGTCACATTTTGGGGCTTGGTGCATGCCGATACCTGATCCAGCATTTTACACTGAATCAGAGGCATCTCCAATTAGTGTTGTTAACAAATATTGATAAATATTGATGCTGAATATTTGAAATGCTTTCAGTACTCATTTTTCTCAGTGGCAATACTCTGGTAAGAGCTGCAATGTCTTACTCTTTCTTCTCTCAGACAGTGAGTTTATGCGCATACCGCTGCAGTACTCACATAGTCACTTATCCTGTCATTAACTCCCAGAGCTGTGTGCTTCTTGTGATTTATCTCATTTGAATTGGTTGAATATCTGTTGTAATTTTATTGCCTTGTTATATTAGTCTTTTAACAAAAATCAGAAATTTTATGCCCTAAATATTGACTACTTTTACCCTGTGGTATTGAAAATGATATCTAATATCAGTCTTTTTCAAAGTATTGTATTGAAACTAGAAATTTCAGTATCGTGACAACACTATTTCCAATACTGGCATCGATATTGGAACAACCCTAGTTATTTTAATGAACTGACTCTTTAATTACGTTAAGCTTCTGAGTGTGTTTGAAAAGTAAAACATCATTTACACCTGCATTTGTACTGATATCAAATCACACACAGTAGAGAGTAAATCAGGCCATTTAAATGGGTAAATATGGCTGCTGTCAATATCTTAAAAAACTTATCAGTATTCGCGGGGGAAAGTTTCTTGTGTAAATGTGGAAAACATGGATGGAATAAATTAATGGTTACAGACATGATGCACTTCAGTAAGGTAGAAGACTGTGATCGGAGCAGCAGTTTGGTATCTTTGTATCTGTATTGCTGAAAAACAATACATATGCTCAGGGAAAGTCACCTGGACATCGAAGGTTTTAAACTTGATCAGCACAGATGTCAAGCAGCCTCCATCCTCCTGCCCCCCTGATGGTAGAGCAGAGGTGGGAGCACGGCCAGGAGTCTAATCCATGCAGGCACTCTGAGGATTACTTGACGTGCGCATGCTAAACAAACACCTTAACTGGGTGAGAGGGAACGAGAAAGATAAAGACAGAAAGAGTCTGAGAAACTGAGAAACTGTACAAACTGTCTGCAAGAGGAGCCACAAGGATAAGGAAAGGGAGTGTGCAGCATGTTTACAGTACAGCTGCTCCATCTGTCAAGTTACTGTACATGTGTTTACCTTTAAGTGTGAAACAGTGGTGCATTGTATGATAGATTGCTGATTTTAGTCAGCGGACATTTAACAATCAGCTGTGTGGAAACTGTGCTGGCGTTGTTGGCAAAATGCCTGCTGCAGCGAGATTTAGGAGGCCTTTAAATCTTAAGGCAGATACACAGCTCTGAGATATTGCCAGATCCCTTTTCTATTAAACATATTCTCCTTCTGAGGAGAAGGTTCTCCTCCTGCTGTATCATGCCAACTTATTACCATGTTTAGCATCCTCTGTTCCTGAGCTGGCAGTTTCCTCACATCTCTGACACGCCCTTCGACACACCCATCATCTCTGGCATGCTGTCCTGTTCAACATGAACTTTTTGCTCCAAAGTAAGCCTCTCAGGCAGCTTTCGGTCTGGTCTGTGCTGTACTGCCACAAGTAAGCTCTACCAATAAAATGCTATAGATTGCTTAAGTTCAAGTTAGGGTTAAGCATGTGTGAACTTAAAAGATTCATTGTTATTTATTCCTGTTTCATGTTTGTCAGCAAAATAAAAACAGCAACACTTCAGATCACCTTGAAAGATGATCAATAGCAGTTTTCAACAAAAGACTAACTGGTGAATGTAGTCCTCTGTTTGTTTTTTGGGATGTTCAACCTGGGCAGAATGGGGTTATGCTTGAGAAATGGGGTTTATTTTTAAGTATGTTCTTGGCAACTAATTTCCCTTTACCTTGCGAGGCAGCTGAATTCGAGACATCATGCTATCACGCGAGAATCCATCTTACCAGGCTTCAAGTTATCCGTTTTTGTCCACACCAAAAGTGGTGCGGCCTATCAGCATCCTAGGAGGGACAACTGGCAGCTATGGGCGTGGTTTTAGGTGTGACAACAGCAAGAAGGGTCCATGGAAGCGTTGATCTGATTGGTTGAAATTAGCCCGTGTTAGACATGATAGACGGGTGGTTCATCCAATCACCTGCCAGGCATTTTTTTAAGTGCTTGCACTTTTCCAAACAGTTTCTAAGGACAACTACCCAGATGGTTCTGTGTAACAAACGGTCTGTCGTGTTAGCTTAAAGTTCCCTGACAATTAAAGAAAATTTCAATTTAGACGTGTTGACTAGTCTAAAAGTACGAAAACACTCAGAAAACTGCTAACATTTAGCACAATTTATTATTAATATTGAGTGTTTTAAGAGCCATTGCAAGCCATTAATCACATTCTTCAATAACCAAATTGTATTTTAAATGCAGCTGAAATGTGTGGCAGTTTGCTCCATGCATTATGAACATTAAACATTGTCCTAGAAAACATGACACCAACTTACTACGTGCATAGATTTTTCAGCAGGATCACAGTCTGCGCAACAGCTTTGTATACTTGGAGATGATGCTAGCAGTGCTCCCCTTGCAGGTTAATGTCCATATTCCTGTACTGAATGTGGTTACACATTGCTCTGATCAAGTGGTTATAGGCTAATTTAGTCTGACACAGCCTACATACAACCTGATTTTCATTTTCTTCATAAAAAAACTGACAAACCGTGCTGTTTTACGAGCTGTCATCTGCCTGTCTTACATTTACTAAGTCACACCATGGTTGAAACAGACTTTACTTTGTCAGTGCATAAAGAAGTCAGATTTACTGCTATAATTCATCATTCATTAATTCATTACTTCTTTTCCCTTTACTGTTTGTTAATTTTCTCTGCAGGGATGTGATCCTTTCGCCCAGACTCAGCGCAGTAAACTGCAGCACCGGCGAGCTCGCATCAACCAGCAGATCAACAAGGAGATGCGCATGAGGGCGGGAGCAGAGAACCTGTTCAGGTGAGGTGCTGGGACAAGTCAGAGAGCTGTTTTTATCTACAGTTTCATCTGTTGAGGGACTTTTCCTGCATGTACCATGTTGGAAAAAGGGTATAAAACTAAAGATTCCAACTGAACTGTTTACATGGACTAAATAAGAGGATCCAATAAGACTTGCATTCACATGCCACAAAGTATTTAATCAGATATAACCTTTTGACATGTGCAAAGTGGTTCCACCAGCTGTGAAGTGTCTAATCTGCTGGAACTAAAACACAAATAAAAGAAGTGGTTCCACCTGTTAATTTTCAAGATGGACCCACATCGTGTCCTGGGAACTACATTTTTGTGTTTATAAAAATAGATTTCAAGGTACAAATCAGGGCTAACAAACAGTTAAGTTTTGTGTTTTGTGACACATTTGCCTGTATTATCAGCTGTTCCAAGTGTCTAATGTTGTAAGGTGGACCCATTGTTTATGGCAGTCATTTGGATTTGAAACTTTCTCTGAGATCAGCTCTTCCTCTCTAAGAATTTGGTGATAAATGCTGCTTTGGTCTCCTCTGTGTTGTTGGTTGCTCTTTGTTAGCTTGTTGGCTTGGTCACGTTTGTGTCCTGTGTTGGGAAAAGGTCAGAGATCACTCTCCTCCAAAACACACACACACCAGCACCACCCGATTTTATGGCTCTGTTTGTGTTCACTGTGTGTGAACACATATATTTATGTGTCTGTCTGCTGCTTGTGTGTCCTCTCTAACAGTATTTGTGTCTCCTCTTCCTTTTTTCCTATTGATATTGTTTTGTTCTCATACAAAACAATATATGATCTCTGCATACATATAAAGCTAGTTGCCCAACTGAACTGTGCTGGCTTTGTGTTTTAAAGCAGTTTGCTGTCATTCACTGAACACGCTAGAGTTTTATTGGTGAAGAAATGAGGGAAATTAAAAAAGACACGGTGGCACAACATCAAAGTATTCTCTCTGAGAACATTAGCGTCATCTTTATCCCCTCCACCTTCTCTCCATCTCTCTGTGCCTTTTGCTTCCCCCCCTCTCTCTTTCTCCTCAACTATTTCCCAGGCTCTGGTAGATTACTACAGAGGTTGAATGTATACATTTAATATATGTGCATACATTTGGTCTACACATTTGTTGTGGCAGTTTTGAAAACAACATGAAAAGCCCATGTTGAAAAACTCTTAAAAACCCACTTGCAGTGGATTTGCTGCTGCTCGTGTACTCATAAAGACTCAACTTGGGACTAGAAAGAGGAGGAGGAGGAGGAGGTCACTTCATTAAAGCAAAGAGCTACTCTCTGCCTCCTTCGTGGTGCCGTGTCAGAATCTAATTAGATCAACACAGAAAACAACAGTGTCTATAATTAAAAGACAACCAAGGGCACCCCTCACCAGTCTGCCAGGACTTATTTTGCTACAACTAATTAAGTTTCGCCAAGATCATTTTCCAGGGAGCGATGGATGATACATAGTAGAGCTATTACTTCTTCTTATTTTCATTATTGTTTAGTCTGTCTATTATTTTATCCTATAAACTTGAAAAATGTCCCAAACTAGGTCATTGTCACAATACCAGAATTTAGTAGCTGATATCAATACCAGTGAAATTCCACAGTTCCCAATACCCAGTTTGATACCATGGTAAAAAAAACAAAACAAAAACAATAATAAAATTGAAATTAAAAATTACCACCTGAAATAAAAAATACTCTTCCGAGCTTCTGAGGACAAAAGACTGAGGAAGTTAATTACTAAACCTGATGCAAATCTTAAATGTCAGGGGAGCATGTTACCATATGTGGAAAGTAAAGGAGTGCAAAAGTGAGTCTAGTGCTGAACTTTGAATATAGGTTGGTCTCAGAGTGCAGTGGTTATTTAGATTTACGGACATGGTGGCAGACAAAACGGTAATGTGTTGAGGTGGAGCTGTCATTGCAGCTCCCCTTGTTGCTGTTGTACTCGTGTTTTTTGTTGTTCTTCTGTGCTGTTCTTCCTTTGGTATTTTAAGGTCTAGTGTGTAAGATTTATGGTGATCTATTAGAAGAATGTGGTAGAAATTGAATATAATATCAATAAATATATTTTCATTAGTGTATAATCACCTGAAAATAGGAATTGTTGTGTTTTCATTACCTTGATGAGCCGTTTTATATCTACAGATGGAGCAGGTCCACCAAGTCACACTGCCATGTTTTTGCAGTAGCTCAGAACTGACAAACCAAACACTGGCTCTAGATCCAGCTTTCCACGTATTGTGTGATTTTCATGGTCACTGCAGATTCTCCTACAGACTTGGAAGGGGAGAGTGAGGTGAGGTGACTGCAGTCTGCTAGCTCACGAGTCGATGCCTCTAAATCTGACTCACTGGTCCTTTGAAGGCAGACTAAAACACTTGTAAGCGTATATGCTGTCCCTGTCAGGTCTGAAATACTTGCATCTCCAGCACCAACTATAGAAAAACAAGTAACGTCACATTTTCAGAATTTTGGCATCAACTTAGTAATGAAGTCTCGGTTCTCAGTATCCCTACACTGAACATGTCATCATTCCAAAGCGACATCTTCATGTCGCTTCTTTTGCCCAACCAGCTGTTCAAAATCCTAGTAAACTTTATACCTTTGTGTTTTGGACAGTTGATTAGTAGGGTTTGGTGATTAGATAGATATATCAGTAATTGGCTGAGTCCATCACCAGTTGGGTTTTTCCAAACAGTTTTTTGAGGGGTGATTTTGTCATTTTATTTTGCAAATTTGAGTGACATCTGCTTCTGAAGGACAGACTCTGATTCAGCAGCACACGCACACACACACGCGCACACACACACACACACACACACACACACACACACACACACACACACACACACACACACACACACACACACACACTCACACTCACACTGAGAGCCAAAGAATGTGGTTAACACTGTAGAGCCAGAATATTTTCACATCTAACTCATCTAATTAAAGCATTTATTTCAACCAAACCAGAGTTTGGGATTGTTGGGACAGTGGAAAGACTAAACAAGGTGGTTTTGGTGAGTTTGAATTTTCAAATGTCGACTTTGAATGAAGTGTGATGAAGTGTGTTTTATGATGATTTAACAGCAATTGCAGCTTGTTTAGTTTCTTTAAGAGAGGAACTTGAGTTCAAAAGATGTCTGGTTGTATGTTTCTGCGTGCCCACTTCCCAGTTGAGTCCCAGGGACACACACACATCTGCACAAATATAGCAGCAGTCGATGGTTATTGGGTTGACAGTGGTCAGCTGGAAAATTTTAACTGGATCCCAAACAATATATCAGCTGGCTGATATTATCAGTCTGATATTGGCCAATCACAGCTTTATCAGTCTATATACAGTAGATACTGGCATATACAGAAATGATGCCAATATGTTTTTTTTTTGGTCGCTTTATAGGTAGCATTTTGTGTGTATCTGATCCTTTTTTTTTAAGGTTTAATATATACATACATTTTGCTTTATTTGTGTTTTTATTTATAGTTCTTTATAATTATTAAAAACTGTGAAAGTCACAAGTGTTTGCTAACCACTTTTGAGGGTTCACTGCAAACAATGTGTGTTTGTGCATACTGTATATTATATTCTTCATAAAGAATATCAGCAGATATATTGGATTTTCTTTTACTGCTTAATATTGGTATTGGCATCGGCCCCAAAATTATTAGTATTGGTTGGGTTCTAAATTTAACTTTGCCCAACCCCACTGGTTTGACAAAATAGTCATTAAAGACGTTATTGTGGCCTTTAGTTTGATTGCAGTTTGCAGATAAAGTGATTAATTGAGAATATAATTGAATGAATGTAGGTAATTATGTATAGGTAATGTGCAGCAAATCCTCTCATTTTACAGGCTGAAACAAGTGAATGCTTTGCTGTCTTGTTTGATAAATGACTTAATGATTAATGATTTATTTTCTGTTGATTGGTTAATCAACTGGTTTTATCACCAATAATGGGCAGATTGGACTTATTCTTTAACAAGTGGTGATGTTTTTTTTTCTCTCTAACTTCCATTTTTGACTGGATTCAGGCTGTTATCCTAAAAGGTGATGACTCAGTTTAGGGGAAATAAAGCAAGCCCTCCTGTCCTTTCTTTTAGGATGATGGGTCACAGAGACAAAGAGGACACCCCCACACAGCCTGTCGGCCTGTAATCAGCCGGCTTTGTGTCCACCTCCTGTCCTGTTCCCATGCAGAGATTCCCAACAGAGCCCCAGCAAGCTCATCCCCCACTTATTTGTCTGGCACGGTCAGACCTTTTTTTCTTTTTTCTTTTCCGGTGAACTGGAATAGCCCACACACTCATCCACAGACACTCTCTCTCACACTCACACTCACACTCACACACACACACACACACACACACACACACACACACACACACACACACACACACACACACACACTCACACACACACACACACACACACACACACACTCACACACAGACACTCACAAAGTGTCTCGCTTTCATTTTCACTCTGAAACTGTTGTGAAACTGGGTCGTGGTAGGGGGGTGGGTTAAGATGCTAATTACCGATGAAAGAGGGGTTGTAACTCATCGGGGTTCGTGATTGGCTGATGAAGACGTCATGTTGTGTGGTGCGGGGTGTGTTTCTGTGTGGGAATTCAGCTGAGGGGCAGTAACTAGGTTAGTTAGTTTGGTTATTACAAACGTATCAGAAGTTACTGGAAATAAAAAAACTTCTTTTCAGCTTCTGTGGGACTTCATGTCTTTCTGTCAGTGCAGGAAGAAAGTTGTTTTTTTCACTCAAAAGCTGTAGTGTGCTGTGCGTGCAAGTGGGTGTGTGTGTGAAGGGGATATTTGGCAGCCCATTTAAAGCTGACTAATCAGATTGCCCTTGGCTTGATCCTAGATATAGGTGTGTGTGTGTGTGTGTGTGTGTGTGTGTGAGTGACTGACTGAGGGAGGGAGTGACAGATGAAGAGAGGTGAAGGTAAAGTGGTCTAACTGGACAGATTAACATTATACAGAAGCTGAAAGGTGAGTTTCAGTAAGGCTGCATGTTTGGTCATGTGTGAAAGAATCACAGCTTGCAGTTTTTCCACTGGTCATGAGCACTGCACAATGTGGTTGAAAAAAAAAATCATGTCACGATTATTTTGGGAGATCATACGATATGGTTCACGATTAGTGGGAATGATCATTTTTGCAATCATGTGAAAAATCATGATGATGTGACATTTTTTGCCATGTCGAGCAAGTGAGTTTCAAGATTTACTAACTCGACATGGCATTTTGCTTGCTCCAGGTAAGCAGGCAATCCTGGTTGTTGAGCCCTGCAGTACTATTACAATGCTGTTTTGTAAAACATTTTTCCTTCATCAATAATGCAGATTCTGTGATTTGGCCATATTGCAATTATGGTAATAATTTGATTAATTGTGCATCCCCTCTTGGCTCAGTTTTTCCTTGTGGTATTGAAAATGGTATTGGATGTCAATATTTGCCAGTTCTTTTATCAAAGGTCGAAATTCCAGGAACATGAGCTTGCACAGTGAGTTAAGCGTTCACTTTTATCTTGAGTGTGTTGTTTATCTATGACTGAAATCATGACCAGACTTTGCCAGTTGTATGAATTTATCATAGTCTGCCTTTGACAGTTTATGATTATCTTTCCTCCCCAAATCTTCACCTGATGATGTTTCCATAGAAGTGAGTCTTCAGATGACTCATTCAGCAAGAATGTTTATTTTTGCCTGATTAAACTAAAAAATGATAAAGTGTTTTCCATGTGCCCCAAAACACAGGTTTATGTCTCTTTATCTGTATTTATGGAAACCATAAATTTCCTGAACGTCTGTCTGAATGATGTATTCATGTGCATAATATCACTTATCCTGTGAATTCAGCGCTGTGGTGCTGCCTCCTTCTTGAGACACACAACATTTTCTTTAATGATTGCATAATTAGGGAGAATTCCTGGGCCTCATTTCCTATTAAGTGTGTATCATCAGTTACCACGGCAACCCAGTGATGCCTCAGATTTCCAGGAACATTGTGTGCTGTTGACCTCAGACCCCCACGGCAGTGTGAGCTGGCTTTACTCAGCACTAAGGACCTCCCCCCGTGACTGGAGGAGGGGTGGAGAGTCTTGAAGGGAATGTACAGAGGATGATGGAGGAGGAGAGGGTGGAGAGATGAGGTGGTTGCATAAATTAAAGACCGTTATTTTGTGAAAGAAATCTTACATCCATGAATGCAGGTTTACGTTTGCAAGGCAGCTTTCAAGGTGGATTGTGTTGTTTGTAATGATCAGTTCTATGATAAAGCAACTAAGGAAACACAATGCTAACACTGGTGGATATTATTCTTTCTTCCTCTCTCTCTTAACATATTGATTGTATTGTTATTATGTTCCTTTAGGTGTATGTGTATGTCCCCTAAAAAGCATGGGCAAGTTAAGGCACAAACCCCACTTAGTTTTTGTTACTTTCAAATGACAGGGAACATGAGCAACAGGTGTCAAATAGATTAAAAGGGCAGATGTATAACTGGTTCCTCCATTACAGTAGAGATGAAACTTGTAAAAAATTTCATATCACTGTTAAAATGACTAAAATTATCACGGTTGTCAATATTCTTGAGGTATTTTTAAAATGTGCTGAAAATGTTCAGTACTGATACACACACTGAAATCATTTCAGTGTTAAGTTAATTTTAAAAACATGAAACTTTTTAGGAGGCGGGAGTGTCTGTGTGATGTTGATTTCTGACATGCTGACTTGGAGTAAAGTCTAAATAACTCTCTTTTTCTCCTGTTACACTGGGAATGGGAGACTGTTATAATCTCTTATATGCTGGTGTGTGTTAAGGATGAGATCTGATCTCTGTGTGCATGTGTGTGTCTATGCAGAGCAACAACCAACAACAAGGTGAAGGAGACGGTGGCTCTGGAGCTCAGCTTCGTCAACTCCAACCTGCAGCTGCTGAAAGAGGAGCTGGAGGAGCTCAACAGTAACATGGAGGTCTACCAGACAGACAGGTAGGCAACAGACACACATACACAGATACACACACACAATGTTGTGCTGTGAATTCCAGGTCATTCTCATTAGTCTAATGAGAATTATAATTGGTGAAAACAAGCATCCATTACATTTTAGTATTCACACTGTGCTCTGTGTGTATGTGCTCGTGCACTTCTGTCTTTGTGGGGACCAATTCATGTTTTATACTTTGAGGCTAAGGACATTAAGGTTAAATGAAGGCAATTTGTCTGTTTTTTCTATTCCTCAAAGCGCTTGTTAGGGGTTAGGACTTAAGGCCGAAACACACTGAGAGCAATAATTGACGCCCCACATTTGACCGTCATCAGTTGATGCCACTGTGGTGCACTGCAGGCATCATATTTGAAATGGAGAGGGAGAGACGAATGCAAAGTTGCTCACTCAATGCAGAAAATGCTTTTATTACTAACCATTTAGACAACTGCAATTCTGTTTTTACATTGTTACCCAAAATCATTTAATCTTTAATCTCTTTTGATTTTAATCTTTAATTGGAAGTAGTCTTTTAAGCTTCAATCTTTGGTTTTTATACTATTTTTTATCGTTGGTGTTTCATTCTACTGACTTTTATTTATTGTTTTTTAATGTTATATTGTCTTATTGTTGTTATTTCTTAGTCTGACTTTTTTTTTGTTTTATCTTTGTTTCTGTGTTGTACCATTTCTGCTGTTTGAAGCACTTTGGGCTGCATGTGTGCTTGAAAGGCGCTACATAAATAAAGTTGAGTTGAGTGTCTCATAGTTTATAATAATCAGAATCATCATAGTTTATAATAATTAAGTGACAAATGTTTAATATGACATAGATCTGTCTGTTTGTCACTGTTAACAGAGACTCTGTTGGCAGGCTCCAGGTGATGATGCAGCCCTGTCAGCACCTACTTCTCATGTCGATCCCTTTTTTTAAAACTTTTAGAAATGATACTATAGCTAGAGAAAAAAGTGTTGGTCCTCCTAAAATTGACACATTGTGCCATTTAAACCAGTAGGTGTGCTTTAAAACATGTGCATCAGACACTTTCAGTGTGTGTGGGCATTAAGAATAACTAGACTCTGTAGACTAAATAACAAGTATTTTCATTGTCAGTTTATCTGACGACGATTTTCTCAATTAATAGCACATTTGAGCTATGAAATATCAGAAAGTGGTGAAAATTGGTGATCAATGTTTTAGATATTGATACTCAGTTTATTCTCATAGTGGTCTTTACAGCCTTTACAGCCAGGTGATTTTTCCCTGTGCAGCCGTGGGTCATGAGAGGGATAAATCCCCTGATTAGAGTGCCATTAATGACCCCGCAGCGTGTGTGCTTGTTTATGTTCATTGTGAATGGGAGGGGGTGACTGTGGGGGCCGTAAGGGTTAATACTTGGATTTAGTTTTGCTTATTAGCAGGATGATGCACTGAGCAGTGAGCCTGCTGGGTCTGAAGACGAACAGATGGCAGTGGTGACCTGACCGTCACCGTGTGTTTACATGTTAGTGTTTACTCTGTGAAAGATTAAACACGCACTCATGTACCATATTTATTTCTTTTCACAGTGAAGCCATCAATGTTCCTATGATCCCACTTGGATTAAAAGAAACCAAAGAGGTGGACTTCACAGTTTCTATCCAGGTGAACATCCATCTACTCTTACATCAGCCCCTTGATGTATCTCATTTAGCAAATTTATTTTTCTTTGAGAGAAAAAACATAGAAGTCTGAGTGAATATTGTATTTAAGATATTGGAACAAGGTAGAGGAGGAACATTGTTTTCCTTATTTAACAAGCAGTGTTTCACCTTTGACACGTATTTTAGACTGAAAACAAAATACATCTGCTGGCTTGCCTTATTTATTGTGGCAAATACCAAATTAAGCTCACATCCATCAAATGTTAATTCATTTCTTTCCTCATGTGAGAAGTTATGAGAAAAGTTGCATTTAATCACAAATGGTAACACTTTATTGGAAGGGGTGTTCATAAGACTGACATGACATTGTCATAGCCATGATATGACACCTGTCGTGTGTGTAGAAAATGAATCTTTATGGTCACCCTAGCCTCTCCACCCCCTCCTCCGTGTGGGGCTCCTTGTAGCACCCAATAATGTAATAATTTACTGAAAATGTAATAACGCCTGAAAATGTACTCAAATTTGCACTTAACTCAATCGAAAATGTAATAAAACCCAATAACGTAATAACTTGACCAATAATGTAATAAAATATTCTGACTGATATTGTAATAACATTTTTACCGATAATGTAATACCTTATTACATTATTGGAGATTTATTACATTTTCAGGTGGGT